>NC_071397.1:20494623-21121716 GCF_022682495.2 Desmodus rotundus
TGAGGGGTCCCGTGACCCACCCTTGAGGGGTCTCGTGACCCACCCTTGGGAGGTCACCTGCCCCACCCTTGAGGGGTCACATGACCCACCTTGAGAGGTCACAGCAGTTTTACAGGGTCCCTGCGCACCTGTTCGGCGAAACAGAAGACCTCCCTGCCACTCAGAGGACCGCACGATTTCCCACAGGCCACACTGCCTAGCAGCACCTTCAGCCCCGCACAGACAGTGTGCTAAGGACAGACTTGGGTACAGGGGGCGTGGGCGGGGGATTTCCCATGGAACACTCTAAGGGCCCGGTACCCTGTGTGGCCCGGGGAGTGCCCATGCCGTTCCTTGAACCCGCAGGACACTTGCATCCAGCAATAAGCAGCCTTCTGCCTCCACGGGGCTCAAACACCTGCGCCCGGTGTGCGGGCACCTGGCGTACGTGGAGGCAAACCCGCAGACCCCTCTGGCCCGAACCCACCACTGCGAAGATCACCCTTTCTTCCATACGTAAAGGGGTCACGCTTGAGGTGTGGAAGAACATGGGGAGGCCCCCAGGAGATGGCTTTCCTCCGAGCCGCGGCTGGCTCGTTTCGGGCCTATACGTGGGCCGCGCGTGCGCACTCAGGCTCCCCACCACAACCCTCCCTCGGGTCACGGGACTCACCCTTGAGGTGTCTCCTGACCCACCCTTGAGGGGTCACGTCACCCACCCCTGAGGGGTCACATGACCCACCCCAGAGGGGTCACGTGACCCACCCCAGAGGGGTCACGTGACCCACCCCTGAGGGGTCTCGTGACCCACCCCTGAGGAGTCACGTGACCCACCCCTGAGGGGTCTCGTGACCCACCCCAGAGGGGTCACGTGACCCACCCCAGAGGGGTCTCGTGACCCACCCCTGAGGGGTCACGTGACCAACCCTTGAGGGGTCTCGTGACCCACGCTTTTCGGGTCACGTGACCAGCCCTTTAGGGGTCTCGTGACCCACCCTTGAGGGGTCCCGTGACCCACCCTTGAGGGGTCTCGTGACCCACCCTTGGGAGGTCACCTGCCCCACCCTTGAGGGGTCACATGAGCCACCTTGAGAGGTCACAGCAGTTTTACAGGGTCCCTGCGCACCTGTTCGGCGAAACAGAAGACCTCCCTGCCACTCAGAGGACCGCACGATTTCCCACAGGCCACACTGCCTAGCAGCACCTTCAGCCCCGCACAGACAGTGTGCTAAGGACAGACTTGGGTACAGGGGGCATGGGCGGGGGATTTCCCATGGAACTCTCTAAGGGCCCGGTGCCCTGTGTGGCCCGGGGAGTGCCCATGCCGTTCCTTGACCCCGCAGGACACTTGCATCCAGCAATAAGCAGCCCTCTGCCTCCACGGGGCTCAAACACCTGCGCCCGGTGTGCGGGCACCTGGCGTACGTGGAGGCAAACCCGCAGACCCCTCTGGCCCGAACCCACCACTGCGAAGATCACCCTTTCTTCCATCCGTAAAGGGGTCACGCTTGAGGAGTGGAAGAACATGGGGAGGCCCCCAGGAGATGGCTTTCCTCCGAGCCGCGGCTGGCTCGTTTCGGGCCTATACGTGGGCCGCGCATGCGCACTCAGGCTCCCAAGCACACACCTCCCTCGGCTCACCTAACCCACCCTTTAGAGGTCACAGCAGTTCCACAGGGTCCCTGGGCACCTGTCTGTGGACACAGGAGCCCCCATGCCACCTAGAGGACCACGCGATTACCGCTGGGGAACACTGCCCAGAAGCACTCCTAGCCTCGCACAGACACTGTGCGCAGGATAGACTTGTGGACGAGAGGCCTGGGTGGGGAATTTTCCAGGGAACTCTCTAAAGGCCAGGTGCCCTCTGTCGCCCTGGGAGTGCCCACGCCGTCCCTTAACCCTGCAGGACACTATCATCCAGCAATAAGCAGCCCTCTGCCTTCACGGGGCTCGAACACCTGGGCCCGTTGTGAGAGCACCTGGCGTACGTGCAGGCAAACCCACAGACCCCTCTGGCCCGAACCCACCACTGCGAAGATCCCCCTTTTCTTCCATCTGTAAAGGGGTCCTCCTTGAGGAGTGGAGGAACATGCGGAGGCCCCCAGGAGATGGCCTTTTCCCGAGCCGCGGCTGGCTGGTTTCGGGCCTATACATGGGCCGCGCGTGCGCACTCAGGCTCCCCACCACAACCCTCCCTCGGGTCACGGGACTCACCCTTGAGGTGTCTCCTGACCCACCCTTGAGGGGTCACATCACCCACCGCTGAGGGGTCACGTGACCCACCCCAGAGGGGTCACGCGACCCACCCCAGTGGGGTCACGTGACCCACCCCTGAGGGGTCTCGTGACCCACCCCTGAGGGGTCACGTGACCGACCCCTGAGGGGTCTCGTGACCCGCCCCTGAGGGGTCATGTGACCCACCCTTGAGGGGTCTCGTGACCCACGCTTTTCGGGTCACGTGACCCGCCCTTGAGGGGTCCCGTGACCCACCCTTGAGGGGTCTCGTGACCCACCCTTGGGAGGTCACCTGCTCCACCCTTGAGAGGTCACAGCAGTTTTACAGGGTCCCTGCGCACCTGTTCGGGGAAACAGAAGCCCTCCCTGCCACTCAGAGGACCGCACGATTTCCCACAGGCCACACTGCCGAGCAGCACCTTCAGCCCCGCACAGACAGTGTGCTAAGGACAGACTTGGGTACAGGGGGCATGGGCGGGGGATTTCCCATGGAACTCTCTAAGGGCCCGGTGCCCTGTGTGGCCCGGGGTGTGCCCATGCCGTTCCTTGACCCCGCAGGACACTTGCATCCAGCAATAAGCAGCCCTCTGCCTCCACGGGGCTCAAACACCTGCGCCCGGTGTGCGGGCACCTGGCGTACGTGGAGGCAAACCCGCAGACCCCTCTGGCCCGAACCCACCACTGCGAAGATCACCCTTTCTTCCATCCGTAAAGGGGTCACGCTTGAGGAGTGGAAACATGGGGAGGCCCCCAGGAGATGGCTTTCCTCCGAGCCGCGGCTGGCTCGTATCGGGCCTATACGTGGGCCCCGCATGCGCAATCAGGCTCCCAAGCACACACCTCCCTCGGCTCACCTAACCCACCCTTTAGAGGTCACAGCAGTTCCACAGGGTCCCTGGGCACCTGTCTGTGGACACAGGAGCCCCCCTGCCACCTAGAGGACCACGCGATTACCGCTGGGGAACACTGCCCAGAAGCACTCCTAGCCTCGCACAGACACTGTGCGCAGGATAGACTTGTGGACGAGAGGCCTGGGTGGGGAATTTTCCAGGGAACTCTCTAAAGGCCAGGTGCCCTCTGTCGCCCTGGGAGTGCCCACGCCGTCCCTTAACCCTGCAGGACACTATCATCCAGCAATAAGCAGCCCTCTGCCTCCACGGGGCTCGAACACCTGGGCCCGTTGTGAGAGCACCTGGCGTACGTGCAGGCAAACCCACAGACCCCTCTGGCCCGAACCCACCACTGCGAAGATCCCCCTTTTCTTCCATCTGTAAAGGGGTCCTCCTTGAGGAGTGGAGGAACATGCGGAGGCCCCCAGGAGATGGCCTTTCTCCGAGCCGCGGCTGGCTGGTTTCGGGCCTATACGTGGGCCGCGCGTGCGCACTCAGGCTCCCCACCACAACCCTCCCTCGGGTCACGGGACTCACCCTTGAGGTGTCTCCTGACCCACCCTTGAGGGGTCACATCACCCACCCCTGAGGGGTCACGTGACCCACCCCAGAGGGGTCACGTGACCCACCCCAGAGGGGTCACGTGACCCACCCCTGAGGGGTCTCGTGAACCACCCCTGAGGGGTCACGTGACCCACCCCAGAGGGGTCACGTGACCCACCCCTGAGGGGTCTCGTGACCCGCCCCTGAGGGGTCATGTGACCCACCCTTGAGGGGTCTCGTGACCCACGCTTTTCGGGTCACGTGACCCGCCCTTTAGGGGTCTCGTGACCCACCCTTGAGGGGTCCCGTGACCCACCCTTGAGGGGTCTCGTGACCCACCCTTGAGAGGTCACCTGCTCCACCCTTGAGAGGTCACAGCAGTTTTACAGGGTCCCTGCGCACCTGTTCGGGGAAACAGAAGCCCTCCCTGCCACTCAGAGGACCGCACGATTTCCCACAGGCCACACTGCCTAGCAGCACCTTCAGCCCCGCACAGACAGTGTGCTAAGGACAGACTTGGGTACAGGGGGCGTGGGCGGGGGATTTCCCATGGAACTCTCTAAGGGCCCGGTGCCCTGTGTGGCCCGGGGAGTGCCCATGCCATTCCTTGACCCCGCAGGACACTTGCATCCAGCAATAAGCAGCCCTCTGCCTCCACGGGGCTCAAACACCTGCGCCCGGTGTGCGGGCACCTGGCGTACGTGGAGGCAAACCCGCAGACCCCTCTGGCCCGAACCCACCACTGCGAAGATCACCCTTTCTTCCATCCGTAAAAGGGTCACTCTTGAGGAGTGGAGGAACATGGGGAGGCCCCCAGGAGATGGCTTTTCTCTGAGCCGCGGCTGGCTCCTTTCGGGCCTATACGTGGGCCGCGCATGCGCACTCAGGCTCCCAAGCACACACCTCCCTCGGCTCACCTAACCCACCCTTTAGAGGTCACAGCAGTTCCACAGGGTCCCTGGGCACCTGTCTGTGGACACAGGAGCCCCCCTGCCACCTAGAGGACCACGCGATTTCCGCTGGGGAACACTGCCCAGTAGCACTCCTAGCCTCGCACAGACACTGTGCGCAGGATAGACTTGTGGACGAGAGGCCTGGGTGGGGAATTTTCCAGGGAACTCTCTAAAGGCCAGGTGCCCTCTGTCGCCCTGGGAGTGCCCACGCCGTCCCTTAACCCTGCAGGACACTATCATCCAGCAATAAGCAGCCCTCTGCCTCCACGGGGCTCGAACACCTGGGCCCGTTGTGAGAGCACCTGGCGTACGTGCAGGCAAACCCACAGACCCCTCTGGCCCGAACCCACCACTGCGAAGATCCCCCTTTTCTTCCATCTGTAAAGGGGTCCTACTTGAGGAGTGGAGGAACATGGGGAGGCCCCCAGGAGATGGCTTTTCTCCGAGCCGCGGCTGGCTGGTTTCGGGCCTATACGTGGGCCGTGCGTGCGCACTCAGGCTCCCCACCACAACCCTCCCTCGGGTCACGGGACTCACCCTTGAGGTGTCTCCTGACCCACCCTTGAGGGGTCACGTCACCCACCCCTGAGGGGTCACATGACCCACCCCAGAGGGGTCACGTGACCCACCCCAGAGGGGTCACGTGACCCACCCCTGAGGAGTCACGTGACCCACCCCTGAGGGGTCTCGTGACCCACCCCAGAGGGGTCACGTGACCCACCCCTGAGGGGTCACGTGACCCACCCCAGAGGGGTCTCGTGACCCACCCCTGAGGGGTCACGTGACCAACCCTTGAGGGGTCTCGTGACCCACGCTTTTCGGGTCACGTGACCAGCCCTTTAGGGGTCTCGTGACCCACCCTTGAGGGGTCCCGTGACCCACCCTTGAGGGGTCCCGTGACCCACCCTTGAGGGGTCTCGTGACCCACCCTTGGGAGGTCACCTGCTCCACCCTTGAGAGGTCACAGCAGTTTTACAGGGTCCCTGCGCACCTGTTCGGGGAAACAGAAGCCCTCCCTGCCACTCAGAGGACCGCACGATTTCCCACAGGCCACACTGCCTAGCAGCACCTTCAGCCCCGCACAGACAGTGTGCTAAGGACAGACTTGGGTACAGGGGGCGTGGGCGGGGGATTTCCCATGGAACTCTCTAAGGGCCCGGTGCCCTGTGTGGCCCGGGGAGTGCCCATGCCATTCCTTGACCCCGCAGGACACTTGCATCCAGCAATAAGCAGCCCTCTGCCTCCACGGGGCTCAAACACCTGCGCCCGGTGTGCGGGCACCTGGCGTACGTGGAGGCAAACCCGCAGACCCCTCTGGCCCGAACCCACCACTGCGAAGATCACCCTTTCTTCCATCCGTAAAAGGGTCACTCTTGAGGAGTGGAGGAACATGGGGAGGCCCCCAGGAGATGGCTTTTCTCTGAGCCGCGGCTGGCTCCTTTCGGGCCTATACGTGGGCCGCGCATGCGCACTCAGGCTCCCCACCACAACCCTCCCTCGGGTCACGGGACTCACCCTTGAGGTGTCTCCTGACCCACCCTTGAGGGGTCACGTCACCCACCCCTGAGGGGTCTCGTGACCCACCCCAGAGGGGTCACGTGACCCACCCCTGAGGGGTCACGTGACCCACCCCAGAGGGGTCTCGTGACCCACCCCTGAGGGGTCACGTGACCAACCCTTGAGGGGTCTCGTGACCCACGCTTTTCGGGTCACGTGACCAGCCCTTTAGGGGTCTCGTGACCCACCCTTGAGGGGTCCCGTGACCCACCCTTGAGGGGTCTCGTGACCCACCCTTGGGAGGTCACCTGCCCCACCCTTGAGGGGTCACATGACCCACCTTGAGAGGTCACAGCAGTTTTACAGGGTCCCTGCGCACCTGTTCGGCGAAACAGAAGACCTCCCTGCCACTCAGAGGACCGCACGATTTCCCACAGGCCACACTGCCTAGCAGCACCTTCAGCCCCGCACAGACAGTGTGCTAAGGACAGACTTGGGTACAGGGGGCGTGGGCGGGGGATTTCCCATGGAACACTCTAAGGGCCCGGTACCCTGTGTGGCCCGGGGAGTGCCCATGCCGTTCCTTGAACCCGCAGGACACTTGCATCCAGCAATAAGCAGCCTTCTGCCTCCACGGGGCTCAAACACCTGCGCCCGGTGTGCGGGCACCTGGCGTACGTGGAGGCAAACCCGCAGACCCCTCTGGCCCGAACCCACCACTGCGAAGATCACCCTTTCTTCCATACGTAAAGGGGTCACGCTTGAGGTGTGGAAGAACATGGGGAGGCCCCCAGGAGATGGCTTTCCTCCGAGCCGCGGCTGGCTCGTTTCGGGCCTATACGTGGGCCGCGCATGCGCACTCAGGCTCCCAAGCACACACCTCCCTCGGCTCACCTAACCCACCCTTTAGAGGTCACAGCAGTTCCACAGGGTCCCTGGGCACCTGTCTGTGGACACAGGAGCCCCCTTGCCACCTAGAGGACCACGCGATTACCGCTGGGGAACACTGCCCAGAAGCACTCCTAGCCTCGCACAGACACTGTGCGCAGGATAGACTTGTGGACGAGAGGCCTGGGTGGGGAATTTTCCAGGGAACTCTCTAAAGGCCAGGTGCCCTCTGTCGCCCTGGGAGTGCCCACGCCGTCCCTTAACCCTGCAGGACACTATCATCCAGCAATAAGCAGCCCTCTGCCTCCACGGGGCTCGAACACCTGGGCCCGTTGTGAGAGCACCTGGCGTACGTGCAGGCAAACCCACAGACCCCTCTGGCCCGAACCCACCACTGCGAAGATCCCCCTTTTTTTCCATCTGTAAAGGGGTCCTCCTTGAGGAGTGGAGGAACATGGGGAGGCCCCCAGGAGATGGCTTTTCTCCGAGCCGCGGCTGGCTGGTTTCGGGCCTATACATGGGCCGCGCGTGCGCACTCAGGCTCCCCACCACAACCCTCCCTCGGGTCACGGGACTCACCCTTGAGGTGTCTCCTGACCCACCCTTGAGGGGTCACGTCACCCACCCCTGAGGGGTCACATGACCCACCCCAGAGGGGTCACGTGACCCACCCCAGAGGGGTCACGTGACCCACCCCTGAGGGGTCTCGTGACCCACCCCTGAGGAGTCACGTGACCCACCCCTGAGGGGTCTCGTGACCCACCCCAGAGGGGTCTCGTGACCCACCCCTGAGGGGTCACGTGACCAACCCTTGAGGGGTCTCGTGACCCACGCTTTTCGGGTCACGTGACCAGCCCTTTAGGGGTCTCGTGACCCACCCTTGAGGGGTCTCGTGACCCACCCTTGGGAGGTCACCTGCCCCACCCTTGAGGGGTCACATGACCCACCTTGAGAGGTCACAGCAGTTTTACAGGGTCCCTGCGCACCTGTTCGGCGAAACAGAAGACCTCCCTGCCACTCAGAGGACCGCACGATTTCCCACAGGCCACACTGCCTAGCAGCACCTTCAGCCCCGCACAGACAGTGTGCTAAGGACAGACTTGGGTACAGGGGGCATGGGCGGGGGATTTCCCATGGAACTCTCTAAGGGCCCGGTGCCCTGTGTGGCCCGGGGAGTGCCCATGCCGTTCCTTGACCCCGCAGGACACTTGCATCCAGCAATAAGCAGCCCTCTGCCTCCACGGGGCTCAAACACCTGCGCCCGGTGTGCGGGCACCTGGCGTACGTGGAGGCAAACCCGCAGACCCCTCTGGCCCGAACCCACCACTGCGAAGATCACCCTTTCTTCCATCCGTAAAGGGGTCACGCTTGAGGAGTGGAAGAACATGGGGAGGCCCCCAGGAGATGGCTTTCCTCCGAGCCGCGGCTGGCTCGTTTCGGGCCTATACGTGGGCCGCGCATGCGCACTCAGGCTCCCAAGCACACACCTCCCTCGGCTCACCTAACCCACCCTTTAGAGGTCACAGCAGTTCCACAGGGTCCCTGGGCACCTGTCTGTGGACACAGGAGCCCCCATGCCACCTAGAGGACCACGCGATTACCGCTGGGGAACACTGCCCAGAAGCACTCCTAGCCTCGCACAGACACTGTGCGCAGGATAGACTTGTGGACGAGAGGCCTGGGTGGGGAATTTTCCAGGGAACTCTCTAAAGGCCAGGTGCCCTCTGTCGCCCTGGGAGTGCCCACGCCGTCCCTTAACCCTGCAGGACACTATCATCCAGCAATAAGCAGCCCTCTGCCTCCACGGGGCTCGAACACCTGGGCCCGTTGTGAGAGCACCTGGCGTACGTGCAGGCAAACCCACAGACCCCTCTGGCCCGAACCCACCACTGCGAAGATCCCCCTTTTCTTCCATCTGTAAAGGGGTCCTCCTTGAGGAGTGGAGGAACATGCGGAGGCCCCCAGGAGATGGCCTTTTCCCGAGCCGCGGCTGGCTGGTTTCGGGCCTATACATGGGCCGCGCGTGCGCACTCAGGCTCCCCACCACAACCCTCCCTCGGGTCACGGGACTCACCCTTGAGGTGTCTCCTGACCCACCCTTGAGGGGTCACATCACCCACCGCTGAGGGGTCACGTGACCCACCCCAGAGGGGTCACGCGACCCACCCCAGTGGGGTCACGTGACCCACCCCTGAGGGGTCTCGTGACCCACCCCTGAGGGGTCACGTGACCGACCCCTGAGGGGTCTCGTGACCCGCCCCTGAGGGGTCATGTGACCCACCCTTGAGGGGTCTCGTGACCCACGCTTTTCGGGTCACGTGACCCGCCCTTGAGGGGTCCCGTGACCCACCCTTGAGGGGTCTCGTGACCCACCCTTGGGAGGTCACCTGCTCCACCCTTGAGAGGTCACAGCAGTTTTACAGGGTCCCTGCGCACCTGTTCGGGGAAACAGAAGCCCTCCCTGCCACTCAGAGGACCGCACGATTTCCCACAGGCCACACTGCCGAGCAGCACCTTCAGCCCCGCACAGACAGTGTGCTAAGGACAGACTTGGGTACAGGGGGCATGGGCGGGGGATTTCCCATGGAACTCTCTAAGGGCCCGGTGCCCTGTGTGGCCCGGGGTGTGCCCATGCCGTTCCTTGACCCCGCAGGACACTTGCATCCAGCAATAAGCAGCCCTCTGCCTCCACGGGGCTCAAACACCTGCGCCCGGTGTGCGGGCACCTGGCGTACGTGGAGGCAAACCCGCAGACCCCTCTGGCCCGAACCCACCACTGCGAAGATCACCCTTTCTTCCATCCGTAAAGGGGTCACGCTTGAGGAGTGGAAACATGGGGAGGCCCCCAGGAGATGGCTTTCCTCCGAGCCGCGGCTGGCTCGTATCGGGCCTATACGAGGGCCGCGCATGCGCACTCAGGCTCCCAAGCACACACCTCCCTCGGCTCACCTAACCCACCCTTTAGAGGTCACAGCAGTTCCACAGGGTCCCTGGGCACCTGTCTGTGGACACAGGAGCCCCCCTGCCACCTAGAGGACCACGCGATTACCGCTGGGGAACACTGCCCAGAAGCACTCCTAGCCTCGCACAGACACTGTGCGCAGGATAGACTTGTGGACGAGAGGCCTGGGTGGGGAATTTTCCAGGGAACTCTCTAAAGGCCAGGTGCCCTCTGTCGCCCTGGGAGTGCCCACGCCGTCCCTTAACCCTGCAGGACACTATCATCCAGCAATAAGCAGCCCTCTGCCTCCACGGGGCTCGAACACCTGGGCCCGTTGTGAGAGCACCTGGCGTACGTGCAGGCAAACCCACAGACCCCTCTGGCCCGAACCCACCACTGCGAAGATCCCCCTTTTCTTCCATCTGTAAAGGGGTCCTCCTTGAGGAGTGGAGGAACATGCGGAGGCCCCCAGGAGATGGCCTTTCTCCGAGCCGCGGCTGGCTGGTTTCGGGCCTATACGTGGGCCGCGCGTGCGCACTCAGGCTCCCCACCACAACCCTCCCTCGGGTCACGGGACTCACCCTTGAGGTGTCTCCTGACCCACCCTTGAGGGGTCACATCACCCACCCCTGAGGGGTCACGTGACCCACCCCAGAGGGGTCACGTGACCCACCCCAGAGGGGTCACGTGACCCACCCCTGAGGGGTCTCGTGAACCACCCCTGAGGGGTCACGTGACCCACCCCAGAGGGGTCACGTGACCCACCCCTGAGGGGTCTCGTGACCCGCCCCTGAGGGGTCATGTGACCCACCCTTGAGGGGTCTCGTGACCCACGCTTTTCGGGTCACGTGACCCGCCCTTTAGGGGTCTCGTGACCCACCCTTGAGGGGTCCCGTGACCCACCCTTGAGGGGTCTCGTGACCCACCCTTGGGAGGTCACCTGCTCCACCCTTGAGAGGTCACAGCAGTTTTACAGGGTCCCTGCGCACCTGTTCGGGGAAACAGAAGCCCTCCCTGCCACTCAGAGGACCGCACGATTTCCCACAGGCCACACTGCCTAGCAGCACCTTCAGCCCCGCACAGACAGTGTGCTAAGGACAGACTTGGGTACAGGGGGCATGGGCGGGGGATTTCCCATGGAACTCTCTAAGGGCCCGGTGCCCTGTGTGGCCCGGGGAGTGCCCATGCCATTCCTTGACCCCGCAGGACACTTGCATCCAGCAATAAGCAGCCCTCTGCCTCCACGGGGCTCAAACACCTGCGCCCGGTGTGCGGGCACCTGGCGTACGTGGAGGCAAACCCGCAGACCCCTCTGGCCCGAACCCACCACTGCGAATATCACCCTTTCTTCCATCCGTAAAAGGGTCACTCTTGAGGAGTGGAGGAACATGGGGAGGCCCCCAGGAGATGGCTTTTCTCTGAGCCGCGGCTGGCTCCTTTCGGGCCTATACGTGGGCCGCGCATGCGCACTCAGGCTCCCAAGCACACACCTCCCTCGGCTCACCTAACCCACCCTTTAGAGGTCACAGCAGTTCCACAGGGTCCCTGGGCACCTGTCTGTGGACACAGGAGCCCCCCTGCCACCTAGAGGACCACGCGATTTCCGCTGGGGAACACTGCCCAGTAGCACTCCTAGCCTCGCACAGACACTGTGCGCAGGATAGACTTGTGGACGAGAGGCCTGGGTGGGGAATTTTCCAGGGAACTCTCTAAAGGCCAGGTGCCCTCTGTCGCCCTGGGAGTGCCCACGCCGTCCCTTAACCCTGCAGGACACTATCATCCAGCAATAAGCAGCCCTCTGCCTCCACGGGGCTCGAACACCTGGGCCCGTTGTGAGAGCACCTGGCGTACGTGCAGGCAAACCCACAGACCCCTCTGGCCCGAACCCACCACTGCGAAGATCCCCCTTTTCTTCCATCTGTAAAGGGGTCCTACTTGAGGAGTGGAGGAACATGGGGAGGCCCCCGGGAGATGGCTTTTCTCCGAGCCGCGGCTGGCTGGTTTCGGGCCTATACGTGGGCCGTGCGTGCGCACTCAGGCTCCCCACCACAACCCTCCCTCGGGTCACGGGACTCACCCTTGAGGTGTCTCCTGACCCACCCTTGAGGGGTCACGTCACCCACCCCTGAGGGGTCACATGACCCACCCCAGAGGGGTCACGTGACCCACCCCAGAGGGGTCACGTGACCCACCCCTGAGGAGTCACGTGACCCACCCCTGAGGGGTCTCGTGACCCACCCCAGAGGGGTCACGTGACCCACCCCTGAGGGGTCACGTGACCCACCCCAGAGGGGTCTCGTGACCCACCCCTGAGGGGTCACGTGACCAACCCTTGAGGGGTCTCGTGACCCACGCTTTTCGGGTCACGTGACCAGCCCTTTAGGGGTCTCGTGACCCACCCTTGAGGGGTCCCGTGACCCACCCTTGAGGGGTCCCGTGACCCACCCTTGAGGGGTCTCGTGACCCACCCTTGGGAGGTCACCTGCTCCACCCTTGAGAGGTCACAGCAGTTTTACAGGGTCCCTGCGCACCTGTTCGGGGAAACAGAAGCCCTCCCTGCCACTCAGAGGACCGCACGATTTCCCACAGGCCACACTGCCTAGCAGCACCTTCAGCCCCGCACAGACAGTGTGCTAAGGACAGACTTGGGTACAGGGGGCGTGGGCGGGGGATTTCCCATGGAACTCTCTAAGGGCCCGGTGCCCTGTGTGGCCCGGGGAGTGCCCATGCCATTCCTTGACCCCGCAGGACACTTGCATCCAGCAATAAGCAGCCCTCTGCCTCCACGGGGCTCAAACACCTGCGCCCGGTGTGCGGGCACCTGGCGTACGTGGAGGCAAACCCGCAGACCCCTCTGGCCCGAACCCACCACTGCGAAGATCACCCTTTCTTCCATCCGTAAAAGGGTCACTCTTGAGGAGTGGAGGAACATGGGGAGGCCCCCAGGAGATGGCTTTTCTCTGAGCCGCGGCTGGCTCGTTTCGGGCCTATACGTGGGCCGCGCATGCGCACACAGGCTCCCAAGCACACACCTCCCTCGTCTCACCTAACCCACCCTTTAGAGGTCACAGCAGTTCCACAGGGTCCCTGGGCACCTGTCTGTGGACACAGGAGCCCCCCTGCCACCTAGAGGACCACGCGATTTCCGCTGGGGAACACTGCCCAGAAGCACTCCTAGCC
Source organism: Desmodus rotundus (assembly GCF_022682495.2). NCBI lineage: Eukaryota > Metazoa > Chordata > Mammalia > Chiroptera > Phyllostomidae > Desmodus > Desmodus rotundus. The sequence continues at coordinate 20,507,730 of NC_071397.1, forward strand.
TCGCACAGACACTGTGCGCAGGATAGACTTGTGGACGAGAGGCCTGGGTGGGGAATTTTCCAGGGAACTCTCTAAAGGCCGGGTGCCCTCTGTCGCCCTGGGAGTGCCCACGCCGTCCCTTAACCCTGCAGGACACTATCATCCAGCACTAAGCAGCCCTCTGACTCCACGGGGCTCGAACACCTGGGCCCGTTGTGAGAGCACCTGGCGTACGTGCAGGCAAACCCACAGACCCCTCTGGCCCGAACCCACCACTGCGAAGATCCCCCTTTTCTTCCATCTGTAAAGGGGTCCTCCTTGAGGAGTGGAGGAACATGGGGAGGCCCCCAGGAGATGGCTTTTCTCCGAGCCGCGGCTGGCTGGTTTCGGGCCTATACGTGGGCCGTGCGGGCGCACTCAGGCTCCCCACCACAACCCTCCCTCGGGTCACGGGACTCACCCTTGAGGTGTCTCCTGACCCACCCTTGAGGGGTCACGTCACCCACCCCTGAGGGGTCTCGTGACCCACCCCAGAGGGGTCACGTGACCCACCCCTGAGGGGTCACGTGACCCACCCCAGAGGGGTCTCGTGACCCACCCCTGAGGGGTCACGTGACCAACCCTTGAGGGGTCTCGTGACCCACGCTTTTCGGGTCACGTGACCAGCCCTTTAGGGGTCTCGTGACCCACCCTTGAGGGGTCTCGTGACCCACCCTTGGGAGGTCACCTGCCCCACCCTTGAGGGGTCACATGACCCACCTTGAGAGGTCACAGCAGTTTTACAGGGTCCCTGCGCACCTGTTCGGCGAAACAGAAGACCTCCCTGCCACTCAGAGGACCGCACGATTTCCCACAGGCCACACTGCCTAGCAGCACCTTCAGCCCCGCACAGACAGTGTGCTAAGGACAGACTTGGGTACAGGGGGCATGGGCGGGGGATTTCCCATGGAACTCTCTAAGGGCCCGGTGCCCTGTGTGGCCCGGGGAGTGCCCATGCCGTTCCTTGACCCCGCAGGACACTTGCATCCAGCAATAAGCAGCCCTCTGCCTCCACGGGGCTCAAACACCTGCGCCCGGTGTGCGGGCACCTGGCGTACGTGGAGGCAAACCCGCAGACCCCTCTGGCCCGAACCCACCACTGCGAAGATCACCCTTTCTTCCATCCGTAAAGGGGTCACGCTTGAGGAGTGGAAGAACATGGGGAGGCCCCCAGGAGATGGCTTTCCTCCGAGCCGCGGCTGGCTCGTTTCGGGCCTATACGTGGGCCGCGCATGCGCACTCAGGCTCCCAAGCACACACCTCCCTCGGCTCACCTAACCCACCCTTTAGAGGTCACAGCAGTTCCACAGGGTCCCTGGGCACCTGTCTGTGGACACAGGAGCCCCCATGCCACCTAGAGGACCACGCGATTACCGCTGGGGAACACTGCCCAGAAGCACTCCTAGCCTCGCACAGACACTGTGCGCAGGATAGACTTGTGGACGAGAGGCCTGGGTGGGGAATTTTCCAGGGAACTCTCTAAAGGCCAGGTGCCCTCTGTCGCCCTGGGAGTGCCCACGCCGTCCCTTAACCCTGCAGGACACTATCATCCAGCAATAAGCAGCCCTCTGCCTCCACGGGGCTCGAACACCTGGGCCCGTTGTGAGAGCACCTGGCGTACGTGCAGGCAAACCCACAGACCCCTCTGGCCCGAACCCACCACTGCGAAGATCCCCCTTTTCTTCCATCTGTAAAGGGGTCCTCCTTGAGGAGTGGAGGAACATGCGGAGGCCCCCAGGAGATGGCCTTTTCCCGAGCCGCGGCTGGCTGGTTTCGGGCCTATACATGGGCCGCGCGTGCGCACTCAGGCTCCCCACCACAACCCTCCCTCGGGTCACGGGACTCACCCTTGAGGTGTCTCCTGACCCACCCTTGAGGGGTCACATCACCCACCGCTGAGGGGTCACGTGACCCACCCCAGAGGGGTCACGCGACCCACCCCAGTGGGGTCACGTGACCCACCCCTGAGGGGTCTCGTGACCCACCCCTGAGGGGTCACGTGACCGACCCCTGAGGGGTCTCGTGACCCGCCCCTGAGGGGTCATGTGACCCACCCTTGAGGGGTCTCGTGACCCACGCTTTTCGGGTCACGTGACCCGCCCTTGAGGGGTCCCGTGACCCACCCTTGAGGGGTCTCGTGACCCACCCTTGGGAGGTCACCTGCTCCACCCTTGAGAGGTCACAGCAGTTTTACAGGGTCCCTGCGCACCTGTTCGGGGAAACAGAAGCCCTCCCTGCCACTCAGAGGACCGCACGATTTCCCACAGGCCACACTGCCGAGCAGCACCTTCAGCCCCGCACAGACAGTGTGCTAAGGACAGACTTGGGTACAGGGGGCATGGGCGGGGGATTTCCCATGGAACTCTCTAAGGGCCCGGTGCCCTGTGTGGCCCGGGGAGTGCCCATGCCGTTCCTTGAACCCGCAGGACACTTGCATCCAGCAATAAGCAGCCTTCTGCCTCCACGGGGCTCAAACACCTGCGCCCGGTGTGCGGGCACCTGGCGTACGTGGAGGCAAACCCGCAGACCCCTCTGGCCCGAACCCACCACTGCGAAGATCACCCTTTCTTCCATACGTAAAGGGGTCACGCTTGAGGTGTGGAAGAACATGGGGAGGCCCCCAGGAGATGGCTTTCCTCCGAGCCGCGGCTGGCTCGTTTCGGGCCTATACGTGGGCCGCGCATGCGCACTCAGGCTCCCAAGCACACACCTCCCTCGGCTCACCTAACCCACCCTTTAGAGGTCACAGCAGTTCCACAGGGTCCCTGGGCACCTGTCTGTGGACACAGGAGCCCCCTTGCCACCTAGAGGACCACGCGATTACCGCTGGGGAACACTGCCCAGAAGCACTCCTAGCCTCGCACAGACACTGTGCGCAGGATAGACTTGTGGACGAGAGGCCTGGGTGGGGAATTTTCCAGGGAACTCTCTAAAGGCCAGGTGCCCTCTGTCGCCCTGGGAGTGCCCACGCCGTCCCTTAACCCTGCAGGACACTATCATCCAGCAATAAGCAGCCCTCTGCCTCCACGGGGCTCGAACACCTGGGCCCGTTGTGAGAGCACCTGGCGTACGTGCAGGCAAACCCACAGACCCCTCTGGCCCGAACCCACCACTGCGAAGATCCCCCTTTTTTTCCATCTGTAAAGGGGTCCTCCTTGAGGAGTGGAGGAACATGGGGAGGCCCCCAGGAGATGGCTTTTCTCCGAGCCGCGGCTGGCTGGTTTCGGGCCTATACATGGGCCGCGCGTGCGCACTCAGGCTCCCCACCACAACCCTCCCTCGGGTCACGGGACTCACCCTTGAGGTGTCTCCTGACCCACCCTTGAGGGGTCACGTCACCCACCCCTGAGGGGTCACATGACCCACCCCAGAGGGGTCACGTGACCCACCCCAGAGGGGTCACGTGACCCACCCCTGAGGGGTCTCGTGACCCACCCCTGAGGAGTCACGTGACCCACCCCTGAGGGGTCTCGTGACCCACCCCAGAGGGGTCTCGTGACCCACCCCTGAGGGGTCACGTGACCAACCCTTGAGGGGTCTCGTGACCCACGCTTTTCGGGTCACGTGACCAGCCCTTTAGGGGTCTCGTGACCCACCCTTGAGGGGTCTCGTGACCCACCCTTGGGAGGTCACCTGCCCCACCCTTGAGGGGTCACATGACCCACCTTGAGAGGTCACAGCAGTTTTACAGGGTCCCTGCGCACCTGTTCGGCGAAACAGAAGACCTCCCTGCCACTCAGAGGACCGCACGATTTCCCACAGGCCACACTGCCTAGCAGCACCTTCAGCCCCGCACAGACAGTGTGCTAAGGACAGACTTGGGTACAGGGGGCATGGGCGGGGGATTTCCCATGGAACTCTCTAAGGGCCCGGTGCCCTGTGTGGCCCGGGGAGTGCCCATGCCGTTCCTTGACCCCGCAGGACACTTGCATCCAGCAATAAGCAGCCCTCTGCCTCCACGGGGCTCAAACACCTGCGCCCGGTGTGCGGGCACCTGGCGTACGTGGAGGCAAACCCGCAGACCCCTCTGGCCCGAACCCACCACTGCGAAGATCACCCTTTCTTCCATCCGTAAAGGGGTCACGCTTGAGGAGTGGAAGAACATGGGGAGGCCCCCAGGAGATGGCTTTCCTCCGAGCCGCGGCTGGCTCGTTTCGGGCCTATACGTGGGCCGCGCATGCGCACTCAGGCTCCCAAGCACACACCTCCCTCGGCTCACCTAACCCACCCTTTAGAGGTCACAGCAGTTCCACAGGGTCCCTGGGCACCTGTCTGTGGACACAGGAGCCCCCATGCCACCTAGAGGACCACGCGATTACCGCTGGGGAACACTGCCCAGAAGCACTCCTAGCCTCGCACAGACACTGTGCGCAGGATAGACTTGTGGACGAGAGGCCTGGGTGGGGAATTTTCCAGGGAACTCTCTAAAGGCCAGGTGCCCTCTGTCGCCCTGGGAGTGCCCACGCCGTCCCTTAACCCTGCAGGACACTATCATCCAGCAATAAGCAGCCCTCTGCCTCCACGGGGCTCGAACACCTGGGCCCGTTGTGAGAGCACCTGGCGTACGTGCAGGCAAACCCACAGACCCCTCTGGCCCGAACCCACCACTGCGAAGATCCCCCTTTTCTTCCATCTGTAAAGGGGTCCTCCTTGAGGAGTGGAGGAACATGCGGAGGCCCCCAGGAGATGGCCTTTTCCCGAGCCGCGGCTGGCTGGTTTCGGGCCTATACATGGGCCGCGCGTGCGCACTCAGGCTCCCCACCACAACCCTCCCTCGGGTCACGGGACTCACCCTTGAGGTGTCTCCTGACCCACCCTTGAGGGGTCACATCACCCACCGCTGAGGGGTCACGTGACCCACCCCAGAGGGGTCACGCGACCCACCCCAGTGGGGTCACGTGACCCACCCCTGAGGGGTCTCGTGACCCACCCCTGAGGGGTCACGTGACCGACCCCTGAGGGGTCTCGTGACCCGCCCCTGAGGGGTCATGTGACCCACCCTTGAGGGGTCTCGTGACCCACGCTTTTCGGGTCACGTGACCCGCCCTTGAGGGGTCCCGTGACCCACCCTTGAGGGGTCTCGTGACCCACCCTTGGGAGGTCACCTGCTCCACCCTTGAGAGGTCACAGCAGTTTTACAGGGTCCCTGCGCACCTGTTCGGGGAAACAGAAGCCCTCCCTGCCACTCAGAGGACCGCACGATTTCCCACAGGCCACACTGCCGAGCAGCACCTTCAGCCCCGCACAGACAGTGTGCTAAGGACAGACTTGGGTACAGGGGGCATGGGCGGGGGATTTCCCATGGAACTCTCTAAGGGCCCGGTGCCCTGTGTGGCCCGGGGTGTGCCCATGCCGTTCCTTGACCCCGCAGGACACTTGCATCCAGCAATAAGCAGCCCTCTGCCTCCACGGGGCTCAAACACCTGCGCCCGGTGTGCGGGCACCTGGCGTACGTGGAGGCAAACCCGCAGACCCCTCTGGCCCGAACCCACCACTGCGAAGATCACCCTTTCTTCCATCCGTAAAGGGGTCACGCTTGAGGAGTGGAAACATGGGGAGGCCCCCAGGAGATGGCTTTCCTCCGAGCCGCGGCTGGCTCGTATCGGGCCTATACGTGGGCCGCGCATGCGCACTCAGGCTCCCAAGCACACACCTCCCTCGGCTCACCTAACCCACCCTTTAGAGGTCACAGCAGTTCCACAGGGTCCCTGGGCACCTGTCTGTGGACACAGGAGCCCCCCTGCCACCTAGAGGACCACGCGATTACCGCTGGGGAACACTGCCCAGAAGCACTCCTAGCCTCGCACAGACACTGTGCGCAGGATAGACTTGTGGACGAGAGGCCTGGGTGGGGAATTTTCCAGGGAACTCTCTAAAGGCCAGGTGCCCTCTGTCGCCCTGGGAGTGCCCACGCCGTCCCTTAACCCTGCAGGACACTATCATCCAGCAATAAGCAGCCCTCTGCCTCCACGGGGCTCGAACACCTGGGCCCGTTGTGAGAGCACCTGGAGTACGTGCAGGCAAACCCACAGACCCCTCTGGCCCGAACCCACCACTGCGAAGATCCCCCTTTTCTTCCATCTGTAAAGGGGTCCTCCTTGAGGAGTGGAGGAACATGCGGAGGCCCCCAGGAGATGGCCTTTCTCCGAGCCGCGGCTGGCTGGTTTCGGGCCTATACGTGGGCCGCGCGTGCGCACTCAGGCTCCCCACCACAACCCTCCCTCGGGTCACGGGACTCACCCTTGAGGTGTCTCCTGACCCACCCTTGAGGGGTCACATCACCCACCCCTGAGGGGTCACGTGACCCACCCCAGAGGGGTCACGTGACCCACCCCAGAGGGGTCACGTGACCCACCCCTGAGGGGTCTCGTGAACCACCCCTGAGGGGTCACGTGACCCACCCCAGAGGGGTCACGTGACCCACCCCTGAGGGGTCTCGTGACCCGCCCCTGAGGGGTCATGTGACCCACCCTTGAGGGGTCTCGTGACCCACGCTTTTCGGGTCACGTGACCCGCCCTTTAGGGGTCTCGTGACCCACCCTTGAGGGGTCCCGTGACCCACCCTTGAGGGGTCTCGTGACCCACCCTTGGGAGGTCACCTGCTCCACCCTTGAGAGGTCACAGCAGTTTTACAGGGTCCCTGCGCACCTGTTCGGGGAAACAGAAGCCCTCCCTGCCACTCAGAGGACCGCACGATTTCCCACAGGCCACACTGCCGAGCAGCACCTTCAGCCCCGCACAGACAGTGTGCTAAGGACAGACTTGGGTACAGGGGGCATGGGCGGGGGATTTCCCATGGAACTCTCTAAGGGCCCGGTGCCCTGTGTGGCCCGGGGAGTGCCCATGCCATTCCTTGACCCCGCAGGACACTTGCATCCAGCAATAAGCAGCCCTCTGCCTCCACGGGGCTCAAACACCTGCGCCCGGTGTGCGGGCACCTGGCGTACGTGGAGGCAAACCCGCAGACCCCTCTGGCCCGAACCCACCACTGCGAATATCACCCTTTCTTCCATCCGTAAAAGGGTCACTCTTGAGGAGTGGAGGAACATGGGGAGGCCCCCAGGAGATGGCTTTTCTCTGAGCCGCGGCTGGCTCCTTTCGGGCCTATACGTGGGCCGCGCATGCGCACTCAGGCTCCCAAGCACACACCTCCCTCGGCTCACCTAACCCACCCTTTAGAGGTCACAGCAGTTCCACAGGGTCCCTGGGCACCTGTCTGTGGACACAGGAGCCCCCCTGCCACCTAGAGGACCACGCGATTTCCGCTGGGGAACACTGCCCAGTAGCACTCCTAGCCTCGCACAGACACTGTGCGCAGGATAGACTTGTGGACGAGAGGCCTGGGTGGGGAATTTTCCAGGGAACTCTCTAAAGGCCAGGTGCCCTCTGTCGCCCTGGGAGTGCCCACGCCGTCCCTTAACCCTGCAGGACACTATCATCCAGCAATAAGCAGCCCTCTGCCTCCACGGGGCTCGAACACCTGGGCCCGTTGTGAGAGCACCTGGCGTACGTGCAGGCAAACCCACAGACCCCTCTGGCCCGAACCCACCACTGCGAAGATCCCCCTTTTCTTCCATCTGTAAAGGGGTCCTACTTGAGGAGTGGAGGAACATGGGGAGGCCCCCAGGAGATGGCTTTTCTCCGAGCCGCGGCTGGCTGGTTTCGGGCCTATACGTGGGCCGTGCGTGCGCACTCAGGCTCCCCACCACAACCCTCCCTCGGGTCACGGGACTCACCCTTGAGGTGTCTCCTGACCCACCCTTGAGGGGTCACGTCACCCACCCCTGAGGGGTCACATGACCCACCCCAGAGGGGTCACGTGACCCACCCCAGAGGGGTCACGTGACCCACCCCTGAGGAGTCACGTGACCCACCCCTGAGGGGTCTCGTGACCCACCCCAGAGGGGTCACGTGACCCACCCCTGAGGGGTCACGTGACCCACCCCAGAGGGGTCTCGTGACCCACCCCTGAGGGGTCACGTGACCAACCCTTGAGGGGTCTCGTGACCCACGCTTTTCGGGTCACGTGACCAGCCCTTTAGGGGTCTCGTGACCCACCCTTGAGGGGTCCCGTGACCCACCCTTGAGGGGTCCCGTGACCCACCCTTGAGGGGTCTCGTGACCCACCCTTGGGAGGTCACCTGCTCCACCCTTGAGAGGTCACAGCAGTTTTACAGGGTCCCTGCGCACCTGTTCGGGGAAACAGAAGCCCTCCCTGCCACTCAGAGGACCGCACGATTTCCCACAGGCCACACTGCCTAGCAGCACCTTCAGCCCCGCACAGACAGTGTGCTAAGGACAGACTTGGGTACAGGGGGCGTGGGCGGGGGATTTCCCATGGAACTCTCTAAGGGCCCGGTGCCCTGTGTGGCCCGGGGAGTGCCCATGCCATTCCTTGACCCCGCAGGACACTTGCATCCAGCAATAAGCAGCCCTCTGCCTCCACGGGGCTCAAACACCTGCGCCCGGTGTGCGGGCACCTGGCGTACGTGGAGGCAAACCCGCAGACCCCTCTGGCCCGAACCCACCACTGCGAAGATCACCCTTTCTTCCATCCGTAAAAGGGTCACTCTTGAGGAGTGGAGGAACATGGGGAGGCCCCCAGGAGATGGCTTTTCTCTGAGCCGCGGCTGGCTCGTTTCGGGCCTATACGTGGGCCGCGCATGCGCACACAGGCTCCCAAGCACACACCTCCCTCGTCTCACCTAACCCACCCTTTAGAGGTCACAGCAGTTCCACAGGGTCCCTGGGCACCTGTCTGTGGACACAGGAGCCCCCCTGCCACCTAGAGGACCACGCGATTTCCGCTGGGGAACACTGCCCAGAAGCACTCCTAGCCTCGCACAGACACTGTGCGCAGGATAGACTTGTGGACGAGAGGCCTGGGTGGGGAATTTTCCAGGGAACTCTCTAAAGGCCGGGTGCCCTCTGTCGCCCTGGGAGTGCCCACGCCGTCCCTTAACCCTGCAGGACACTATCATCCAGCACTAAGCAGCCCTCTGCCTCCACGGGGCTCGAACACCTGGGCCCGTTGTGAGAGCACCTGGCGTACGTGCAGGCAAACCCACAGACCCCTCTGGCCCGAACCCACCACTGCGAAGATCCCCCTTTTCTTCCATCTGTAAAGGGGTCCTCCTTGAGGAGTGGAGGAACATGGGGAGGCCCCCAGGAGATGGCTTTTCTCCGAGCCGCGGCTGGCTGGTTTCGGGCCTATACGTGGGCCGTGCGTGCGCACTCAGGCTCCCCACCACAACCCTCCCTCGGGTCACGGGACTCACCCTTGAGGTGTCTCCTGACCCACCCTTGAGGGGTCACGTCACCCACCCCTGAGGGGTCTCGTGACCCACCCCAGAGGGGTCACGTGACCCACCCCTGAGGGGTCACGTGACCCACCCCAGAGGGGTCTCGTGACCCACCCCTGAGGGGTCACGTGACCAACCCTTGAGGGGTCTCGTGACCCACGCTTTTCGGGTCACGTGACCAGCCCTTTAGGGGTCTCGTGACCCACCCTTGAGGGGTCTCGTGACCCACCCTTGGGAGGTCACCTGCCCCACCCTTGAGGGGTCACATGACCCACCTTGAGAGGTCACAGCAGTTTTACAGGGTCCCTGCGCACCTGTTCGGCGAAACAGAAGACCTCCCTGCCACTCAGAGGACCGCACGATTTCCCACAGGCCACACTGCCTAGCAGCACCTTCAGCCCCGCACAGACAGTGTGCTAAGGACAGACTTGGGTACAGGGGGCATGGGCGGGGGATTTCCCATGGAACTCTCTAAGGGCCCGGTGACCTGTGTGGCCCGGGGAGTGCCCATGCCGTTCCTTGACCCCGCAGGACACTTGCATCCAGCAATAAGCAGCCCTCTGCCTCCACGGGGCTCAAACACCTGCGCCCGGTGTGCGGGCACCTGGCGTACGTGGAGGCAAACCCGCAGACCCCTCTGGCCCGAACCCACCACTGCGAAGATCACCCTTTCTTCCATCCGTAAAGGGGTCACGCTTGAGGAGTGGAAGAACATGGGGAGGCCCCCAGGAGATGGCTTTCCTCCGAGCCGCGGCTGGCTCGTTTCGGGCCTATACGTGGGCCGCGCATGCGCACTCAGGCTCCCAAGCACACACCTCCCTCGGCTCACCTAACCCACCCTTTAGAGGTCACAGCAGTTCCACAGGGTCCCTGGGCACCTGTCTGTGGACACAGGAGCCCCCATGCCACCTAGAGGACCACGCGATTACCGCTGGGGAACACTGCCCAGAAGCACTCCTAGCCTCGCACAGACACTGTGCGCAGGATAGACTTGTGGACGAGAGGCCTGGGTGGGGAATTTTCCAGGGAACTCTCTAAAGGCCAGGTGCCCTCTGTCGCCCTGGGAGTGCCCACGCCGTCCCTTAACCCTGCAGGACACTATCATCCAGCAATAAGCAGCCCTCTGCCTCCACGGGGCTCGAACACCTGGGCCCGTTGTGAGAGCACCTGGCGTACGTGCAGGCAAACCCACAGACCCCTCTGGCCCGAACCCACCACTGCGAAGATCCCCCTTTTCTTCCATCTGTAAAGGGGTCCTCCTTGAGGAGTGGAGGAACATGCGGAGGCCCCCAGGAGATGGCCTTTTCCCGAGCCGCGGCTGGCTGGTTTCGGGCCTATACATGGGCCGCGCGTGCGCACTCAGGCTCCCCACCACAACCCTCCCTCGGGTCACGGGACTCACCCTTGAGGTGTCTCCTGACCCACCCTTGAGGGGTCACATCACCCACCGCTGAGGGGTCACGTGACCCACCCCAGAGGGGTCACGCGACCCACCCCAGTGGGGTCACGTGACCCACCCCTGAGGGGTCTCGTGACCCACCCCTGAGGGGTCACGTGACCGACCCCTGAGGGGTCTCGTGACCCGCCCCTGAGGGGTCATGTGACCCACCCTTGAGGGGTCTCGTGACCCACGCTTTTCGGGTCACGTGACCCGCCCTTGAGGGGTCCCGTGAACCACCCTTGAGGGGTCTCGTGACCCACCCTTGGGAGGTCACCTGCTCCACCCTTGAGAGGTCACAGCAGTTTTACAGGGTCCCTGCGCACCTGTTCGGGGAAACAGAAGCCCTCCCTGCCACTCAGAGGACCGCACGATTTCCCACAGGCCACACTGCCGAGCAGCACCTTCAGCCCCGCACAGACAGTGTGCTAAGGACAGACTTGGGTACAGGGGGCATGGGCGGGGGATTTCCCATGGAACTCTCTAAGGGCCCGGTGCCCTGTGTGGCCCGGGGTGTGCCCATGCCGTTCCTTGACCCCGCAGGACACTTGCATCCAGCAATAAGCAGCCCTCTGCCTCCACGGGGCTCAAACACCTGCGCCCGGTGTGCGGGCACCTGGCGTACGTGGAGGCAAACCCGCAGACCCCTCTGGCCCGAACCCACCACTGCGAAGATCACCCTTTCTTCCATCCGTAAAGGGGTCACGCTTGAGGAGTGGAAACATGGGGAGGCCCCCAGGAGATGGCTTTCCTCCGAGCCGCGGCTGGCTCGTATCGGGCCTATACGTGGGCCGCGCATGCGCACTCAGGCTCCCAAGCACACACCTCCCTCGGCTCACCTAACCCACCCTTTAGAGGTCACAGCAGTTCCACAGGGTCCCTGGGCACCTGTCTGTGGACACAGGAGCCCCCCTGCCACCTAGAGGACCACGCGATTACCGCTGGGGAACACTGCCCAGAAGCACTCCTAGCCTCGCACAGACACTGTGCGCAGGATAGACTTGTGGACGAGAGGCCTGGGTGGGGAATTTTCCAGGGAACTCTCTAAAGGCCAGGTGCCCTCTGTCGCCCTGGGAGTGCCCACGCCGTCCCTTAACCCTGCAGGACACTATCATCCAGCAATAAGCAGCCCTCTGCCTCCACGGGGCTCGAACACCTGGGCCCGTTGTGAGAGCACCTGGCGTACGTGCAGGCAAACCCACAGACCCCTCTGGCCCGAACCCACCACTGCGAAGATCCCCCTTTTCTTCCATCTGTAAAGGGGTCCTCCTTGAGGAGTGGAGGAACATGCGGAGGCCCCCAGGAGATGGCCTTTCTCCGAGCCGCGGCTGGCTGGTTTCGGGCCTATACGTGGGCCGCGCGTGCGCACTCAGGCTCCCCACCACAACCCTCCCTCGGGTCACGGGACTCACCCTTGAGGTGTCTCCTGACCCACCCTTGAGGGGTCACATCACCCACCCCTGAGGGGTCACGTGACCCACCCCAGAGGGGTCACGTGACCCACCCCAGAGGGGTCACGTGACCCACCCCTGAGGGGTCTCGTGAACCACCCCTGAGGGGTCACGTGACCCACCCCAGAGGGGTCACGTGACCCACCCCTGAGGGGTCTCGTGACCCGCCCCTGAGGGGTCATGTGACCCACCCTTGAGGGGTCTCGTGACCCACGCTTTTCGGGTCACGTGACCCGCCCTTTAGGGGTCTCGTGACCCACCCTTGAGGGGTCCCGTGACCCACCCTTGAGGGGTCTCGTGACCCACCCTTGGGAGGTCACCTGCTCCACCCTTGAGAGGTCACAGCAGTTTTACAGGGTCCCTGCGCACCTGTTCGGGGAAACAGAAGCCCTCCCTGCCACTCAGAGGACCGCACGATTTCCCACAGGCCACACTGCCTAGCAGCACCTTCAGCCCCGCACAGACAGTGTGCTAAGGACAGACTTGGGTACAGGGGGCGTGGGCGGGGGATTTCCCATGGAACTCTCTAAGGGCCCGGTGCCCTGTGTGGCCCGGGGAGTGCCCATGCCATTCCTTGACCCCGCAGGACACTTGCATCCAGCAATAAGCAGCCCTCTGCCTCCACGGGGCTCAAACACCTGCGCCCGGTGTGCGGGCACCTGGCGTACGTGGAGGCAAACCCGCAGACCCCTCTGGCCCGAACCCACCACTGCGAATATCACCCTTTCTTCCATCCGTAAAAGGGTCACTCTTGAGGAGTGGAGGAACATGGGGAGGCCCCCAGGAGATGGCTTTTCTCTGAGCCGCGGCTGGCTCCTTTCGGGCCTATACGTGGGCCGCGCATGCGCACTCAGGCTCCCAAGCACACACCTCCCTCGGCTCACCTAACCCACCCTTTAGAGGTCACAGCAGTTCCACAGGGTCCCTGGGCACCTGTCTGTGGACACAGGAGCCCCCCTGCCACCTAGAGGACCACGCGATTTCCGCTGGGGAACACTGCCCAGTAGCACTCCTAGCCTCGCACAGACACTGTGCGCAGGATAGACTTGTGGACGAGAGGCCTGGGTGGGGAATTTTCCAGGGAACTCTCTAAAGGCCAGGTGCCCTCTGTCGCCCTGGGAGTGCCCACGCCGTCCCTTAACCCTGCAGGACACTATCATCCAGCAATAAGCAGCCCTCTGCCTCCACGGGGCTCGAACACCTGGGCCCGTTGTGAGAGCACCTGGCGTACGTGCAGGCAAACCCACAGACCCCTCTGGCCCGAACCCACCACTGCGAAGATCCCCCTTTTCTTCCATCTGTAAAGGGGTCCTACTTGAGGAGTGGAGGAACATGGGGAGGCCCCCAGGAGATGGCTTTTCTCCGAGCCGCGGCTGGCTGGTTTCGGGCCTATACGTGGGCCGTGCGTGCGCACTCAGGCTCCCCACCACAACCCTCCCTCGGGTCACGGGACTCACCCTTGAGGTGTCTCCTGACCCACCCTTGAGGGGTCACGTCACCCACCCCTGAGGGGTCACATGACCCACCCCAGAGGGGTCACGTGACCCACCCCAGAGGGGTCACGTGACCCACCCCTGAGGAGTCACGTGACCCACCCCTGAGGGGTCTCGTGACCCACCCCAGAGGGGTCACGTGACCCACCCCTGAGGGGTCACGTGACCCACCCCAGAGGGGTCTCGTGACCCACCCCTGAGGGGTCACGTGACCAACCCTTGAGGGGTCTCGTGACCCACGCTTTTCGGGTCACGTGACCAGCCCTTTAGGGGTCTCGTGACCCACCCTTGAGGGGTCCCGTGACCCACCCTTGAGGGGTCCCGTGACCCACCCTTGAGGGGTCTCGTGACCCACCCTTGGGAGGTCACCTGCTCCACCCTTGAGAGGTCACAGCAGTTTTACAGGGTCCCTGCGCACCTGTTCGGGGAAACAGAAGCCCTCCCTGCCACTCAGAGGACCGCACGATTTCCCACAGGCCACACTGCCTAGCAGCACCTTCAGCCCCGCACAGACAGTGTGCTAAGGACAGACTTGGGTACAGGGGGCGTGGGCGGGGGATTTCCCATGGAACTCTCTAAGGGCCCGGTGCCCTGTGTGGCCCGGGGAGTGCCCATGCCATTCCTTGACCCCGCAGGACACTTGCATCCAGCAATAAGCAGCCCTCTGCCTCCACGGGGCTCAAACACCTGCGCCCGGTGTGCGGGCACCTGGCGTACGTGGAGGCAAACCCGCAGACCCCTCTGGCCCGAACCCACCACTGCGAAGATCACCCTTTCTTCCATCCGTAAAAGGGTCACTCTTGAGGAGTGGAGGAACATGGGGAGGCCCCCAGGAGATGGCTTTTCTCTGAGCCGCGGCTGGCTCGTTTCGGGCCTATACGTGGGCCGCGCATGCGCACTCAGGCTCCCAAGCACACACCTCCCTCGTCTCACCTAACCCACCCTTTAGAGGTCACAGCAGTTCCACAGGGTCCCTGGGCACCTGTCTGTGGACACAGGAGCCCCCCTGCCACCTAGAGGACCACGCGATTTCCGCTGGGGAACACTGCCCAGAAGCACTCCTAGCCTCGCACAGACACTGTGCGCAGGATAGACTTGTGGACGAGAGGCCTGGGTGGGGAATTTTCCAGGGAACTCTCTAAAGGCCGGGTGCCCTCTGTCGCCCTGGGAGTGCCCACGCCGTCCCTTAACCCTGCAGGACACTATCATCCAGCACTAAGCAGCCCTCTGCCTCCACGGGGCTCGAACACCTGGGCCCGTTGTGAGAGCACCTGGCGTACGTGCAGGCAAACCCACAGACCCCTCTGGCCCGAACCCACCACTGCGAAGATCCCCCTTTTCTTCCATCTGTAAAGGGGTCCTCCTTGAGGAGTGGAGGAACATGGGGAGGCCCCCAGGAGATGGCTTTTCTCCGAGCCGCGGCTGGCTGGTTTCGGGCCTATACGTGGGCCGTGCGTGCGCACTCAGGCTCCCCACCACAACCCTCCCTCGGGTCACGGGACTCACCCTTGAG
Source organism: Desmodus rotundus (assembly GCF_022682495.2). Taxonomy (NCBI): domain Eukaryota; kingdom Metazoa; phylum Chordata; class Mammalia; order Chiroptera; family Phyllostomidae; genus Desmodus; species Desmodus rotundus. The sequence goes on from NC_071397.1 coordinate 20,522,945, forward strand.
GTGTCTCCTGACCCACCCTTGAGGGGTCACGTCACCCACCCCTGAGGGGTCTCGTGACCCACCCCAGAGGGGTCACGTGACCCACCCCTGAGGGGTCACGTGACCCACCCCAGAGGGGTCTCGTGACCCACCCCTGAGGGGTCACGTGACCAACCCTTGAGGGGTCTCGTGACCCACGCTTTTCGGGTCACGTGACCAGCCCTTTAGGGGTCTCGTGACCCACCCTTGAGGGGTCCCGTGACCCACCCTTGAGGGGTCTCGTGACCCACCCTTGGGAGGTCACCTGCCCCACCCTTGAGGGGTCACATGACCCACCTTGAGAGGTCACAGCAGTTTTACAGGGTCCCTGCGCACCTGTTCGGGGAAACAGAAGACCTCCCTGCCACTCAGAGGACCGCACGATTTCCCACAGGCCACACTGCCTAGCAGCACCTTCAGCCCCGCACAGACAGTGTGCTAAGGACAGACTTGGGTACAGGGGGCGTGGGCGGGGGATTTCCCATGGAACACTCTAAGGGCCCGGTGCCCTGTGTGGCCCGGGGAGTGCCCATGCCGTTCCTTGAACCCGCAGGACACTTGCATCCAGCAATAAGCAGCCTTCTGCCTCCACGGGGCTCAAACACCTGCGCCCGGTGTGCGGGCACCTGGCGTACGTAGAGGCAAACCCGCAGACCCCTCTGGCCCGAACCCACCACTGCGAAGATCACCCTTTCTTCCATACGTAAAGGGGTCACGCTTGAGGAGTGGAAGAACATGGGGAGGCCCCCAGGAGATGGCTTTTCTCCGAGCCGCGGCTGGCTCGTTTCGGGCCTATACGTGGGCCGCGCATGCGCACTCAGGCTCCCAAGCACACACCTCCCTCGGCTCACCTAACCCACCCTTTAGAGGTCACAGCAGTTCCACAGGGTCCCTGGGCACCTGTCTGTGGACACAGGAGCCCCCTTGCCACCTAGAGGACCACGCGATTACCGCTGGGGAACACTGCCCAGAAGCACTCCTAGCCTCGCACAGACACTGTGCGCAGGATAGACTTGTGGACGAGAGGCCTGGGTGGGGAATTTTCCAGGGAACTCTCTAAAGGCCAGGTGCCCTCTGTCGCCCTGGGAGTGCCCACGCCGTCCCTTAACCCTGCAGGACACTATCATCCAGCAATAAGCAGCCCTCTGCCTCCACGGGGCTCGAACACCTGGGCCCGTTGTGAGAGCACCTGGCGTACGTGCAGGCAAACCCACAGACCCCTCTGGCCCGAACCCACCACTGCGAAGATCCCCCTTTTTTTCCATCTGTAAAGGGGTCCTCCTTGAGGAGTGGAGGAACATGGGGAGGCCCCCAGGAGATGGCTTTTCTCCGAGCCGCGGCTGGCTGGTTTCGGGCCTATACGTGGGCCGCGCGTGCGCACTCAGGCTCCCCACCACAACCCTCCCTCGGGTCACGGGACTCACCCTTGAGGTGTCTCCTGACCCACCCTTGAGGGGTCACGTCACCCACCCCTGAGGGGTCACATGACCCACCCCAGAGGGGTCACGTGACCCACCCCAGAGGGGTCACATGACCCACCCCTGAGGGGTCTCGTGACCCACCCCTGAGGAGTCACGTGACCCACCCCTGAGGGGTCTCGTGACCCACCCCAGAGGGGTCACGTGACCCACCCCAGAGGGGTCTCGTGACCCACCCCTGAGGGGTCACGTGACCAACCCTTGAGGGGTCTCGTGACCCACGCTTTTCGGGTCACGTGACCAGCCCTTTAGGGGTCTCGTGACCCACCCTTGAGGGGTCCCGTGACCCACCCTTGAGGGGTCTCGTGACCCACCCCTGAGGGGTCACGTGACCCACCCCTGAGGGGTCTCGTGACCCGCCCCTGAGGGGTCATGTGACCCACCCTTGAGGGGTCTCGTGACCCACGCTTTTCGGGTCACGTGACCCGCCCTTGAGGGGTCCCGTGACCCACCCTTGAGGGGTCTCGTGACCCACCCTTGGGAGGTCACCTGCTCCACCCTTGAGAGGTCACAGCAGTTTTACAGGGTCCCTGCGCACCTGTTCGGGGAAACAGAAGCCCTCCCTGCCACTCAGAGGACCGCACGATTTCCCACAGGCCACACTGCCTAGCAGCACCTTCAGCCCCGCACAGACAGTGTGCTAAGGACAGACTTGGGTACAGGGGGCGTGGGCGGGGGATTTCCCATGGAACTCTCTAAGGGCCCGGTGCCCTGTGTGGCCCGGGGAGTGCCCATGCCGTTCCTTGACCCCGCAGGACACTTGCATCCAGCAATAAGCAGCCCTCTGCCTCCACGGGGCTCAAACACCTGCGCCCGGTGTGCGGGCACCTGGCGTACGTGGAGGCAAACCCGCAGACCCCTCTGGCCCGAACCCACCACTGCGAAGATCACCCTTTCTTCCATCCGTAAAGGGGTCACGCTTGAGGAGTGGAAGAACATGGGGAGGCCCCCAGGAGATGGCTTTCCTCCGAGCCGCGGCTGGCTCGTATCGGGCCTATACGTGGGCCGCGCATGCGCACTCAGGCTCCCAAGCACACACCTCCCTCGGGTCACGGGACTCACCCTTGAGGTGTCTCCTGACCCACCCTTGAGGGGTCACGTCACCCACCCCTGAGGGGTCACATGACCCACCCCAGAGGGGTCACGTGACCCACCCCAGAGGGGTCACGTGACCCACCCCTGAGGAGTCACGTGACCCACCCCTGAGGGGTCTCGTGACCCACCCCAGAGGGGTCACGTGACCCACCCCTGAGGGGTCACGTGACCCACCCCAGAGGGGTCTCGTGACCCACCCCTGAGGGGTCACGTGACCAACCCTTGAGGGGTCTCGTGACCCACGCTTTTCGGGTCACGTGACCAGCCCTTTAGGGGTCTCGTGACCCACCCTTGAGGGGTCCCGTGACCCACCCTTGAGGGGTCCCGTGACCCACCCTTGAGGGGTCTCGTGACCCACCCTTGGGAGGTCACCTGCTCCACCCTTGAGAGGTCACAGCAGTTTTACAGGGTCCCTGCGCACCTGTTCGGGGAAACAGAAGCCCTCCCTGCCACTCAGAGGACCGCACGATTTCCCACAGGCCACACTGCCTAGCAGCACCTTCAGCCCCGCACAGACAGTGTGCTAAGGACAGACTTGGGTACAGGGGGCGTGGGCGGGGGATTTCCCATGGAACTCTCTAAGGGCCCGGTGCCCTGTGTGGCCCGGGGAGTGCCCATGCCATTCCTTGACCCCGCAGGACACTTGCATCCAGCAATAAGCAGCCCTCTGCCTCCACGGGGCTCAAACACCTGCGCCCGGTGTGCGGGCACCTGGCGTACGTGGAGGCAAACCCGCAGACCCCTCTGGCCCGAACCCACCACTGCGAAGATCACCCTTTCTTCCATCCGTAAAAGGGTCACTCTTGAGGAGTGGAGGAACATGGGGAGGCCCCCAGGAGATGGCTTTTCTCTGAGCCGCGGCTGGCTCGTTTCGGGCCTATACGTGGGCCGCGCATGCGCACTCAGGCTCCCAAGCACACACCTCCCTCGTCTCACCTAACCCACCCTTTAGAGGTCACAGCAGTTCCACAGGGTCCCTGGGCACCTGTCTGTGGACACAGGAGCCCCCCTGCCACCTAGAGGACCACGCGATTTCCGCTGGGGAACACTGCCCAGAAGCACTCCTAGCCTCGCACAGACACTGTGCGCAGGATAGACTTGTGGACGAGAGGCCTGGGTGGGGAATTTTCCAGGGAACTCTCTAAAGGCCGGGTGCCCTCTGTCGCCCTGGGAGTGCCCACGCCGTCCCTTAACCCTGCAGGACACTATCATCCAGCACTAAGCAGCCCTCTGCCTCCACGGGGCTCGAACACCTGGGCCCGTTGTGAGAGCACCTGGCGTACGTGCAGGCAAACCCACAGACCCCTCTGGCCCGAACCCACCACTGCGAAGATCCCCCTTTTCTTCCATCTGTAAAGGGGTCCTCCTTGAGGAGTGGAGGAACATGGGGAGGCCCCCAGGAGATGGCTTTTCTCCGAGCCGCGGCTGGCTGGTTTCGGGCCTATACGTGGGCCGTGCGTGCGCACTCAGGCTCCCCACCACAACCCTCCCTCGGGTCACGGGACTCACCCTTGAGGTGTCTCCTGACCCACCCTTGAGGGGTCACGTCACCCACCCCTGAGGGGTCTCGTGACCCACCCCAGAGGGGTCACGTGACCCACCCCTGAGGGGTCACGTGACCCACCCCAGAGGGGTCTCGTGACCCACCCCTGAGGGGTCACGTGACCAACCCTTGAGGGGTCTCGTGACCCACGCTTTTCGGGTCACGTGACCAGCCCTTTAGGGGTCTCGTGACCCACCCTTGAGGGGTCCCGTGACCCACCCTTGAGGGGTCTCGTGACCCACCCTTGGGAGGTCACCTGCCCCACCCTTGAGGGGTCACATGACCCACCTTGAGAGGTCACAGCAGTTTTACAGGGTCCCTGCGCACCTGTTCGGGGAAACAGAAGACCTCCCTGCCACTCAGAGGACCGCACGATTTCCCACAGGCCACACTGCCTAGCAGCACCTTCAGCCCCGCACAGACAGTGTGCTAAGGACAGACTTGGGTACAGGGGGCGTGGGCGGGGGATTTCCCATGGAACACTCTAAGGGCCCGGTGCCCTGTGTGGCCCGGGGAGTGCCCATGCCGTTCCTTGAACCCGCAGGACACTTGCATCCAGCAATAAGCAGCCTTCTGCCTCCACGGGGCTCAAACACCTGCGCCCGGTGTGCGGGCACCTGGCGTACGTAGAGGCAAACCCGCAGACCCCTCTGGCCCGAACCCACCACTGCGAAGATCACCCTTTCTTCCATACGTAAAGGGGTCACGCTTGAGGAGTGGAAGAACATGGGGAGGCCCCCAGGAGATGGCTTTTCTCCGAGCCGCGGCTGGCTCGTTTCGGGCCTATACGTGGGCCGCGCATGCGCACTCAGGCTCCCAAGCACACACCTCCCTCGGCTCACCTAACCCACCCTTTAGAGGTCACAGCAGTTCCACAGGGTCCCTGGGCACCTGTCTGTGGACACAGGAGCCCCCTTGCCACCTAGAGGACCACGCGATTACCGCTGGGGAACACTGCCCAGAAGCACTCCTAGCCTCGCACAGACACTGTGCGCAGGATAGACTTGTGGACGAGAGGCCTGGGTGGGGAATTTTCCAGGGAACTCTCTAAAGGCCAGGTGCCCTCTGTCGCCCTGGGAGTGCCCACGCCGTCCCTTAACCCTGCAGGACAGTATCATCCAGCAATAAGCAGCCCTCTGCCTCCACGGGGCTCGAACACCTGGGCCCGTTGTGAGAGCACCTGGCGTACGTGCAGGCAAACCCACAGACCCCTCTGGCCCGAACCCACCAATGCGAAGATCCCCCTTTTTTTCCATCTGTAAAGGGGTCCTCCTTGAGGAGTGGAGGAACATGGGGAGGCCCCCAGGAGATGGCTTTTCTCCGAGCCGCGGCTGGCTGGTTTCGGGCCTATACGTGGGCCGCGCGTGCGCACTCAGGCTCCCCACCACAACCCTCCCTCGGGTCACGGGACTCACCCTTGAGGTGTCTCCTGACCCACCCTTGAGGGGTCACGTCACCCACCCCTGAGGGGTCACATGACCCACCCCAGAGGGGTCACGTGACCCACCCCAGAGGGGTCACATGACCCACCCCTGAGGGGTCTCGTGACCCACCCCTGAGGAGTCACGTGACCCACCCCTGAGGGGTCTCGTGACCCACCCCAGAGGGGTCACGTGACCCACCCCAGAGGGGTCTCGTGACCCACCCCTGAGGGGTCACGTGACCAACCCTTGAGGGGTCTCGTGACCCACGCTTTTCGGGTCACGTGACCAGCCCTTTAGGGGTCTCGTGACCCACCCTTGAGGGGTCCCGTGACCCACCCTTGAGGGGTCTCGTGACCCACCCCTGAGGGGTCACGTGACCCACCCCTGAGGGGTCTCGTGACCCGCCCCTGAGGGGTCATGTGACCCACCCTTGAGGGGTCTCGTGACCCACGCTTTTCGGGTCACGTGACCCGCCCTTGAGGGGTCCCGTGACCCACCCTTGAGGGGTCTCGTGACCCACCCTTGGGAGGTCACCTGCTCCACCCTTGAGAGGTCACAGCAGTTTTACAGGGTCCCTGCGCACCTGTTCGGGGAAACAGAAGCCCTCCCTGCCACTCAGAGGACCGCACGATTTCCCACAGGCCACACTGCCTAGCAGCACCTTCAGCCCCGCACAGACAGTGTGCTAAGGACAGACTTGGGTACAGGGGGCGTGGGCGGGGGATTTCCCATGGAACTCTCTAAGGGCCCGGTGCCCTGTGTGGCCCGGGGAGTGCCCATGCCGTTCCTTGACCCCGCAGGACACTTGCATCCAGCAATAAGCAGCCCTCTGCCTCCACGGGGCTCAAACACCTGCGCCCGGTGTGCGGGCACCTGGCGTACGTGGAGGCAAACCCGCAGACCCCTCTGGCCCGAACCCACCACTGCGAAGATCACCCTTTCTTCCATCCGTAAAGGGGTCACGCTTGAGGAGTGGAAGAACATGGGGAGGCCCCCAGGAGATGGCTTTCCTCCGAGCCGCGGCTGGCTCGTATCGGGCCTATACGTGGGCCGCGCATGCGCACTCAGGCTCCCAAGCACACACCTCCCTCGGGTCACGGGACTCACCCTTGAGGTGTCTCCTGACCCACCCTTGAGGGGTCACGTCACCCACCCCTGAGGGGTCACATGACCCACCCCAGAGGGGTCACGTGACCCACCCCAGAGGGGTCACGTGACCCACCCCTGAGGAGTCACGTGACCCACCCCTGAGGGGTCTCGTGACCCACCCCAGAGGGGTCACGTGACCCACCCCTGAGGGGTCACGTGACCCACCCCAGAGGGGTCTCGTGACCCACCCCTGAGGGGTCACGTGACCAACCCTTGAGGGGTCTCGTGACCCACGCTTTTCGGGTCACGTGACCAGCCCTTTAGGGGTCTCGTGACCCACCCTTGAGGGGTCCCGTGACCCACCCTTGAGGGGTCCCGTGACCCACCCTTGAGGGGTCTCGTGACCCACCCTTGGGAGGTCACCTGCTCCACCCTTGAGAGGTCACAGCAGTTTTACAGGGTCCCTGCGCACCTGTTCGGGGAAACAGAAGCCCTCCCTGCCACTCAGAGGACCGCACGATTTCCCACAGGCCACACTGCCTAGCAGCACCTTCAGCCCCGCACAGACAGTGTGCTAAGGACAGACTTGGGTACAGGGGGCGTGGGCGGGGGATTTCCCATGGAACTCTCTAAGGGCCCGGTGCCCTGTGTGGCCCGGGGAGTGCCCATGCCATTCCTTGACCCCGCAGGACACTTGCATCCAGCAATAAGCAGCCCTCTGCCTCCACGGGGCTCAAACACCTGCGCCCGGTGTGCGGGCACCTGGCGTACGTGGAGGCAAACCCGCAGACCCCTCTGGCCCGAACCCACCACTGCGAAGATCACCCTTTCTTCCATCCGTAAAAGGGTCACTCTTGAGGAGTGGAGGAACATGGGGAGGCCCCCAGGAGATGGCTTTTCTCTGAGCCGCGGCTGGCTCGTTTCGGGCCTATACGTGGGCCGCGCATGCGCACTCAGGCTCCCAAGCACACACCTCCCTCGTCTCACCTAACCCACCCTTTAGAGGTCACAGCAGTTCCACAGGGTCCCTGGGCACCTGTCTGTGGACACAGGAGCCCCCCTGCCACCTAGAGGACCACGCGATTTCCGCTGGGGAACACTGCCCAGAAGCACTCCTAGCCTCGCACAGACACTGTGCGCAGGATAGACTTGTGGACGAGAGGCCTGGGTGGGGAATTTTCCAGGGAACTCTCTAAAGGCCGGGTGCCCTCTGTCGCCCTGGGAGTGCCCACGCCGTCCCTTAACCCTGCAGGACACTATCATCCAGCACTAAGCAGCCCTCTGCCTCCACGGGGCTCGAACACCTGGGCCCGTTGTGAGAGCACCTGGCGTACGTGCAGGCAAACCCACAGACCCCTCTGGCCCGAACCCACCACTGCGAAGATCCCCCTTTTCTTCCATCTGTAAAGGGGTCCTCCTTGAGGAGTGGAGGAACATGGGGAGGCCCCCAGGAGATGGCTTTTCTCCGAGCCGCGGCTGGCTGGTTTCGGGCCTATACGTGGGCCGTGCGTGCGCACTCAGGCTCCCCACCACAACCCTCCCTCGGGTCACGGGACTCACCCTTGAGGTGTCTCCTGACCCACCCTTGAGGGGTCACGTCACCCACCCCTGAGGGGTCTCGTGACCCACCCCAGAGGGGTCACGTGACCCACCCCTGAGGGGTCACGTGACCCACCCCAGAGGGGTCTCGTGACCCACCCCTGAGGGGTCACGTGACCAACCCTTGAGGGGTCTCGTGACCCACGCTTTTCGGGTCACGTGACCAGCCCTTTAGGGGTCTCGTGACCCACCCTTGAGGGGTCCCGTGACCCACCCTTGAGGGGTCTCGTGACCCACCCTTGGGAGGTCACCTGCCCCACCCTTGAGGGGTCACATGACCCACCTTGAGAGGTCACAGCAGTTTTACAGGGTCCCTGCGCACCTGTTCGGGGAAACAGAAGACCTCCCTGCCACTCAGAGGACCGCACGATTTCCCACAGGCCACACTGCCTAGCAGCACCTTCAGCCCCGCACAGACAGTGTGCTAAGGACAGACTTGGGTACAGGGGGCGTGGGCGGGGGATTTCCCATGGAACACTCTAAGGGCCCGGTGCCCTGTGTGGCCCGGGGAGTGCCCATGCCGTTCCTTGAACCCGCAGGACACTTGCATCCAGCAATAAGCAGCCTTCTGCCTCCACGGGGCTCAAACACCTGCGCCCGGTGTGCGGGCACCTGGCGTACGTAGAGGCAAACCCGCAGACCCCTCTGGCCCGAACCCACCACTGCGAAGATCACCCTTTCTTCCATACGTAAAGGGGTCACGCTTGAGGAGTGGAAGAACATGGGGAGGCCCCCAGGAGATGGCTTTTCTCCGAGCCGCGGCTGGCTCGTTTCGGGCCTATACGTGGGCCGCGCATGCGCACTCAGGCTCCCAAGCACACACCTCCCTCGGCTCACCTAACCCACCCTTTAGAGGTCACAGCAGTTCCACAGGGTCCCTGGGCACCTGTCTGTGGACACAGGAGCCCCCTTGCCACCTAGAGGACCACGCGATTACCGCTGGGGAACACTGCCCAGAAGCACTCCTAGCCTCGCACAGACACTGTGCGCAGGATAGACTTGTGGACGAGAGGCCTGGGTGGGGAATTTTCCAGGGAACTCTCTAAAGGCCAGGTGCCCTCTGTCGCCCTGGGAGTGCCCACGCCGTCCCTTAACCCTGCAGGACAGTATCATCCAGCAATAAGCAGCCCTCTGCCTCCACGGGGCTCGAACACCTGGGCCCGTTGTGAGAGCACCTGGCGTACGTGCAGGCAAACCCACAGACCCCTCTGGCCCGAACCCACCAATGCGAAGATCCCCCTTTTTTTCCATCTGTAAAGGGGTCCTCCTTGAGGAGTGGAGGAACATGGGGAGGCCCCCAGGAGATGGCTTTTCTCCGAGCCGCGGCTGGCTGGTTTCGGGCCTATACGTGGGCCGCGCGTGCGCACTCAGGCTCCCCACCACAACCCTCCCTCGGGTCACGGGACTCACCCTTGAGGTGTCTCCTGACCCACCCTTGAGGGGTCACGTCACCCACCCCTGAGGGGTCACATGACCCACCCCAGAGGGGTCACGTGACCCACCCCAGAGGGGTCACATGACCCACCCCTGAGGGGTCTCGTGACCCACCCCTGAGGAGTCACGTGACCCACCCCTGAGGGGTCTCGTGACCCACCCCAGAGGGGTCACGTGACCCACCCCAGAGGGGTCTCGTGACCCACCCCTGAGGGGTCACGTGACCAACCCTTGAGGGGTCTCGTGACCCACGCTTTTCGGGTCACGTGACCAGCCCTTTAGGGGTCTCGTGACCCACCCTTGAGGGGTCACGTGACCCACCCCTGAGGGGTCTCGTGACCCACCCCTGAGGGGTCACGTGACCCACCCCTGAGGGGTCTCGTGACCCGCCCCTGAGGGGTCATGTGACCCACCCTTGAGGGGTCTCGTGACCCACGCTTTTCGGGTCACGTGACCCGCCCTTGAGGGGTCCCGTGACCCACCCTTGAGGGGTCTCGTGACCCACCCTTGGGAGGTCACCTGCTCCACCCTTGAGAGGTCACAGCAGTTTTACAGGGTCCCTGCGCACCTGTTCGGGGAAACAGAAGCCCTCCCTGCCACTCAGAGGACCGCACGATTTCCCACAGGCCACACTGCCTAGCAGCACCTTCAGCCCCGCACAGACAGTGTGCTAAGGACAGACTTGGGTACAGGGGGCGTGGGCGGGGGATTTCCCATGGAACTCTCTAAGGGCCCGGTGCCCTGTGTGGCCCGGGGAGTGCCCATGCCGTTCCTTGACCCCGCAGGACACTTGCATCCAGCAATAAGCAGCCCTCTGCCTCCACGGGGCTCAAACACCTGCGCCCGGTGTGCGGGCACCTGGCGTACGTGGAGGCAAACCCGCAGACCCCTCTGGCCCGAACCCACCACTGCGAAGATCACCCTTTCTTCCATCCGTAAAGGGGTCACGCTTGAGGAGTGGAAGAACATGGGGAGGCCCCCAGGAGATGGCTTTCCTCCGAGCCGCGGCTGGCTCGTATCGGGCCTATACGTGGGCCGCGCATGCGCACTCAGGCTCCCAAGCACACACCTCCCTCGGCTCACCTAACCCACCCTTTAGAGGTCACAGCAGTTCCACAGGGTCCCTGGGCACCTGTCTGTGGACACAGGAGCCCCCCTGCCACCTAGAGGACCACGCGATTACCGCTGGGGAACACTGCCCAGTAGCACTCCTAGCCTCGCACAGACACTGTGCGCAGGATAGACTTGTGGACGAGAGGCCTGGGTGGGGAATTTTCCAGGGAACTCTCTAAAGGCCAGGTGCCCTCTGTCGCCCTGGGAGTGCCCACGCCGTCCCTTAACCCTGCAGGACACTATCATCCAGCAATAAGCAGCCCTCTGCCTCCACGGGGCTCGAACACCTGGGCCCGTTGTGAGAGCACCTGGCGTACGTGCAGGCAAACCCACAGACCCCTCTGGCCCGAACCCACCACTGCGAAGATCCCCCTTTTCTTCCATCTGTAAAGGGGTCCTACTTGAGGAGTGGAGGAACATAGGGAGGCCCCCAGGAGATGGCTTTTCTCTGAGCCGCGGCTGGCTCCTTTCGGGCCTATACGTGGGCCGCGCATGCGCACTCAGGCTCCCAAGCACACACCTCCCTCGGCTCACCTAACCCACCCTTTAGAGGTCACAGCAGTTCCACAGGGTCCCTGGGCACCTGTCTGTGGACACAGGAGCCCCCCTGCCACCTAGAGGACCACGCGATTTCCGCTGGGGAACACTGCCCAGTAGCACTCCTAGCCTCGCACAGACACTGTGCACAGGATAGACTTGTGGACGAGAGGCCTGGGTGGGGAATTTTCCAGGGAACTCTCTAAAGGCCAGGTGCCCTCTGTCGCCCTGGGAGTGCCCACGCCGTCCCTTAACCCTGCAGGACACTATCATCCAGCAATAAGCAGCCCTCTGCCTCCACGGGGCTCGAACACCTGGGCCCGTTGTGAGAGCACCTGGCGTACGTGCAGGCAAACCCACAGACCCCTCTGGCCCGAACCCACCACTGCGAAGATCCCCCTTTTCTTCCATCTGTAAAGGGGTCCTACTTGAGGAGTGGAGGAACATGGGGAGGCCCCCAGGAGATGGCTTTTCTCCGAGCCGCGGCTGGCTGGTTTCGGGCCTATACGTGGGCCGTGCGTGCGCACTCAGGCTCCCCACCACAACCCTCCCTCGGGTCACGGGACTCACCCTTGAGGTGTCTCCTGACCCACCCTTGAGGGGTCACGTCACCCACCCCTGAGGGGTCACATGACCCACCCCAGAGGGGTCACGTGACCCACCCCTGAGGAGTCACGTGACCCACCCCTGAGGGGTCTCGTGACCCACCCCAGAGGGGTCACGTGACCCACCCCTGAGGGGTCACGTGACCCACCCCAGAGGGGTCTCGTGACCCACCCCTGAGGGGTCACGTGACCAACCCTTGAGGGGTCTCGTGACCCACGCTTTTCGGGTCACGTGACCAGCCCTTTAGGGGTCTCGTGACCCACCCTTGAGGGGTCCCGTGACCCACCCTTGAGGGGTCCCGTGACCCACCCTTGAGGGGTCTCGTGACCCACCCTTGGGAGGTCACCTGCTCCACCCTTGAGAGGTCACAGCAGTTTTACAGGGTCCCTGCGCACCTGTTCGGGGAAACAGAAGCCCTCCCTGCCACTCAGAGGACCGCACGATTTCCCACAGGCCACACTGCCTAGCAGCACCTTCAGCCCCGCACAGACAGTGTGCTAAGGACAGACTTGGGTACAGGGGGCGTGGGCGGGGGATTTCCCATGGAACTCTCTAAGGGCCCGGTGCCCTGTGTGGCCCGGGGAGTGCCCATGCCATTCCTTGACCCCGCAGGACACTTGCATCCAGCAATAAGCAGCCCTCTGCCTCCACGGGGCTCAAACACCTGCGCCCGGTGTGCGGGCACCTGGCGTACGTGGAGGCAAACCCGCAGACCCCTCTGGCCCGAACCCACCACTGCGAAGATCACCCTTTCTTCCATCCGTAAAAGGGTCACTCTTGAGGAGTGGAGGAACATGGGGAGGCCCCCAGGAGATGGCTTTTCTCTGAGCCGCGGCTGGCTCCTTTCGGGCCTATACGTGGGCCGCGCATGCGCACTCAGGCTCCCAAGCACACACCTCCCTCGGCTCACCTAACCCACCCTTTAGAGGTCACAGCAGTTCCACAGGGTCCCTGGGCACCTGTCTGTGGACACAGGAGCCCCCCTGCCACCTAGAGGACCACGCGATTTCCGCTGGGGAACACTGCCCAGTAGCACTCCTAGCCTCGCACAGACACTGTGCGCAGGATAGACTTGTGGACGAGAGGCCTGGGTGGGGAATTTTCCAGGGAACTCTCTAAAGGCCGGGTGCCCTCTGTCGCCCTGGGAGTGCCCACGCCGTCCCTTAACCCTGCAGGACACTATCATCCAGCAATAAGCAGCCCTCTGCCTCCACGGGGCTCGAACACCTGGGCCCGTTGTGAGAGCACCTGGCGTACGTGCAGGCAAACCCACAGACCCCTCTGGCCCGAACCCACCACTGCGAAGATCCCCCTTTTCTTCCATCTGTAAAGGGGTCCTACTTGAGGAGTGGAGGAACATGGGGAGGCCCCCAGGAGATGGCTTTTCTCCGAGCCGCGGCTGGCTGGTTTCGGGCCTATACGTGGGCCGCTCGTGCGCACTCAGGCTCCCCACCACAACCCTCCCTCGGGTCACGGGACTCACCCTTGAGGTGTCTCCTGACCCACCCTTGAGGGGTCACATCACCCACCGCTGAGGGGTCACGTGACCCACCCCAGAAGGGTCACGCGACCCACCCCAGAGGGGTCACGTGACCCACCCCTGAGGGGTCTCGTGACCCACCCCTGAGGGGTCACGTGACCCACCCCTGAGGGGTCTCGTGACCCGCCCCTGAGGGGTCATGTGACCCACCCTTGAGGGGTCTCGTGACCCACGCTTTTCGGGTCACGTGACCCGCCCTTGAGGGGTCCCGTGACCCACCCTTGAGGGGTCTCGTGACCCACCCTTGGGAGGTCACCTGCTCCACCCTTGAGAGGTCACAGCAGTTTTACAGGGTCCCTGCGCACCTGTTCGGGGAAACAGAAGCCCTCCCTGCCACTCAGAGGACCGCACGATTTCCCACAGGCCACACTGCCTAGCAGCACCTTCAGCCCCGCACAGACAGTGTGCTAAGGACAGACTTGGGTACAGGGGGCGTGGGCGGGGGATTTCCCATGGAACTCTCTAAGGGCCCGGTGCCCTGTGTGGCCCGGGGAGTGCCCATGCCGTTCCTTGACCCCGCAGGACACTTGCATCCAGCAATAAGCAGCCCTCTGCCTCCACGGGGCTCAAACACCTGCGCCCGGTGTGCGGGCACCTGGCGTACGTGGAGGCAAACCCGCAGACCCCTCTGGCCCGAACCCACCACTGCGAAGATCACCCTTTCTTCCATCCGTAAAGGGGTCACGCTTGAGGAGTGGAAGAACATGGGGAGGCCCCCAGGAGATGGCTTTCCTCCGAGCCGCGGCTGGCTCGTATCGGGCCTATACGTGGGCCGCGCATGCGCACTCAGGCTCCCAAGCACACACCTCCCTCGGCTCACCTAACCCACCCTTTAGAGGTCACAGCAGTTCCACAGGGTCCCTGGGCACCTGTCTGTGGACACAGGAGCCCCCCTGCCACCTAGAGGACCACGCGATTACCGCTGGGGAACACTGCCCAGTAGCACTCCTAGCCTCGCACAGACACTGTGCGCAGGATAGACTTGTGGACGAGAGGCCTGGGTGGGGAATTTTCCAGGGAACTCTCTAAAGGCCAGGTGCCCTCTGTCGCCCTGGGAGTGCCCACGCCGTCCCTTAACCCTGCAGGACACTATCATCCAGCAATAAGCAGCCCTCTGCCTCCACGGGGCTCGAACACCTGGGCCCGCTGTGAGAGCACCTGGCGTACGTGCAGGCAAACCCACAGACCCCTCTGGCCCGAACCCACCACTGCGAAGATCCCCCTTTTCTTCCATCTGTAAAGGGGTCCTACTTGAGGAGTGGAGGAACATGGGGAGGCCCCCAGGAGATGGCTTTTCTCTGAGCCGCGGCTGGCTCCTTTCGGGCCTATACGTGGGCCGCGCATGCGCACTCAGGCTCCCAAGCACACACCTCCCTCGGCTCACCTAACCCACCCTTTAGAGGTCACAGCAGTTCCACAGGGTCCCTGGGCACCTGTCTGTGGACACAGGAGCCCCCCTGCCACCTAGAGGACCACGCGATTTCCGCTGGGGAACACTGCCCAGTAGCACTCCTAGCCTCGCACAGACACTGTGCGCAGGATAGACTTGTGGACGAGAGGCCTGGGTGGGGAATTTTCCAGGGAACTCTCTAAAGGCCAGGTGCCCTCTGTCGCCCTGGGAGTGCCCACGCCGTCCCTTAACCCTGCAGGACACTATCATCCAGCAATAAGCAGCCCTCTGCCTCCACGGGGCTCGAACACCTGGGCCCGTTGTGAGAGCACCTGGCGTACGTGCAGGCAAACCCACAGACCCCTCTGGCCCGAACCCACCACTGCGAAGATCCCCCTTTTCTTCCATCTGTAAAGGGGTCCTCCTTGAGGAGTGGAGGAACATGGGGAGGCCCCCAGGAGATGGCTTTTCTCCGAGCCGCGGCTGGCTGGTTTCGGGCCTATACGTGGGCCGTGCGTGCGCACTCAGGCTCCCCACCACAACCCTCCCTCGGGTCACGGGACTCACCCTTGAGGTGTCTCCTGACCCACCCTTGAGGGGTCACGTCACCCACCCCTGAGGGGTCTCGTGACCCACCCCAGAGGGGTCACGTGACCCACCCCTGAGGGGTCACGTGACCCACCCCAGAGGGGTCTCGTGACCCACCCCTGAGGGGTCACGTGACCAACCCTTGAGGGGTCTCGTGACCCACGCTTTTCGGGTCACGTGACCAGCCCTTTAGGGGTCTCGTGACCCACCCTTGAGGGGTCCCGTGACCCACCCTTGAGGGGTCTCGTGACCCACCCTTGGGAGGTCACCTGCCCCACCCTTGAGGGGTCACATGACCCACCTTGAGAGGTCACAGCAGTTTTACAGGGTCCCTGCGCACCTGTTCGGCGAAACAGAAGACCTCCCTGCCACTCAGAGGACCGCACGATTTCCCACAGGCCACACTGCCTAGCAGCACCTTCAGCCCCGCACAGACAGTGTGCTAAGGACAGACTTGGGTACAGGGGGCGTGGGCGGGGGATTTCCCATGGAACACTCTAAGGGCCCGGTGACCTGTGTGGCCCGGGGAGTGCCCATGCCGTTCCTTGAACCCGCAGGACACTTGCATCCAGCAATAAGCAGCCTTCTGCCTCCACGGGGCTCAAACACCTGCGCCCGGTGTGCGGGCACCTGGCGTACGTAGAGGCAAACCCGCAGACCCCTCTGGCCCGAACCCACCACTGCGAAGATCACCCTTTCTTCCATACGTAAAGGGGTCACGCTT
Organism: Desmodus rotundus; assembly: GCF_022682495.2. NCBI lineage: Eukaryota > Metazoa > Chordata > Mammalia > Chiroptera > Phyllostomidae > Desmodus > Desmodus rotundus. The sequence goes on from NC_071397.1 coordinate 20,539,123, forward strand.
GAGGAGTGGAAGAACATGGGGAGGCCCCCAGGAGATGGCTTTTCTCCGAGCCGCGGCTGGCTCGTTTCGGGCCTATACGTGGGCCGCGCATGCGCACTCAGGCTCCCAAGCACACACCTCCCTCGGCTCACCTAACCCACCCTTTAGAGGTCACAGCAGTTCCACAGGGTCCCTGGGCACCTGTCTGTGGACACAGGAGCCCCCTTGCCACCTAGAGGACCACGCGATTACCGCTGGGGAACACTGCCCAGAAGCACTCCTAGCCTCGCACAGACACTGTGCGCAGGATAGACTTGTGGACGAGAGGCCTGGGTGGGGAATTTTCCAGGGAACTCTCTAAAGGCCAGGTGCCCTCTGTCGCCCTGGGAGTGCCCACGCCGTCCCTTAACCCTGCAGGACACTATCATCCAGCAATAAGCAGCCCTCTGCCTCCACGGGGCTCGAACACCTGGGCCCGTTGTGAGAGCACCTGGCGTACGTGCAGGCAAACCCACAGACCCCTCTGGCCCGAACCCACCACTGCGAAGATCCCCCTTTTTTTCCATCTGTAAAGGGGTCCTCCTTGAGGAGTGGAGGAACATGGGGAGGCCCCCAGGAGATGGCTTTTCTCCGAGCCGCGGCTGGCTGGTTTCGGGCCTATACGTGGGCCGCGCGTGCGCACTCAGGCTCCCCACCACAACCCTCCCTCGGGTCACGGGACTCACCCTTGAGGTGTCTCCTGACCCACCCTTGAGGGGTCACGTCACCCACCCCTGAGGGGTCACATGACCCACCCCAGAGGGGTCACGTGACCCACCCCAGAGGGGTCACGTGACCCACCCCTGAGGGGTCTCGTGACCCACCCCTGAGGAGTCACGTGACCCACCCCTGAGGGGTCTCGTGACCCACCCCAGAGGGGTCACGTGACCCACCCCAGAGGGGTCTCGTGACCCACCCCTGAGGGGTCACGTGACCAACCCTTGAGGGGTCTCGTGACCCACGCTTTTCGGGTCACGTGACCAGCCCTTTAGGGGTCTCGTGACCCACCCTTGAGGGGTCCCGTGACCCACCCTTGAGGGGTCTCGTGACCCACCCTTGGGAGGTCACCTGCCCCACCCTTGAGGGGTCACATGAGCCACCTTGAGAGGTCACAGCAGTTTTACAGGGTCCCTGCGCACCTGTTCGGCGAAACAGAAGACCTCCCTGCCACTCAGAGGACCGCACGATTTCCCACAGGCCACACTGCCTAGCAGCACCTTCAGCCCCGCACAGACAGTGTGCTAAGGACAGACTTGGGTACAGGGGGCATGGGCGGGGGATTTCCCATGGAACTCTCTAAGGGCCCGGTGCCCTGTGTGGCCCGGGGAGTGCCCATGCCGTTCCTTGACCCCGCAGGACACTTGCATCCAGCAATAAGCAGCCCTCTGCCTCCACGGGGCTCAAACACCTGCGCCCGGTGTGCGGGCACCTGGCGTACGTGGAGGCAAACCCGCAGACCCCTCTGGCCCGAACCCACCACTGCGAAGATCACCCTTTCTTCCATCCGTAAAGGGGTCACGCTTGAGGAGTGGAAGAACATGGGGAGGCCCCCAGGAGATGGCTTTCCTCCGAGCCGCGGCTGGCTCGTTTCGGGCCTATACGTGGGCCGCGCATGCGCACTCAGGCTCCCAAGCACACACCTCCCTCGGCTCACCTAACCCACCCTTTAGAGGTCACAGCAGTTCCACAGGGTCCCTGGGCACCTGTCTGTGGACACAGGAGCCCCCATGCCACCTAGAGGACCACGCGATTACCGCTGGGGAACACTGCCCAGAAGCACTCCTAGCCTCGCACAGACACTGTGCGCAGGATAGACTTGTGGACGAGAGGCCTGGGTGGGGAATTTTCCAGGGAACTCTCTAAAGGCCAGGTGCCCTCTGTCGCCCTGGGAGTGCCCACGCCGTCCCTTAACCCTGCAGGACACTATCATCCAGCAATAAGCAGCCCTCTGCCTCCACGGGGCTCGAACACCTGGGCCCGTTGTGAGAGCACCTGGCGTACGTGCAGGCAAACCCACAGACCCCTCTGGCCCGAACCCACCACTGCGAAGATCCCCCTTTTCTTCCATCTGTAAAGGGGTCCTCCTTGAGGAGTGGAGGAACATGCGGAGGCCCCCAGGAGATGGCCTTTTCCCGAGCCGCGGCTGGCTGGTTTCGGGCCTATACATGGGCCGCGCGTGCGCACTCAGGCTCCCCACCACAACCCTCCCTCGGGTCACGGGACTCACCCTTGAGGTGTCTCCTGACCCACCCTTGAGGGGTCACATCACCCACCGCTGAGGGGTCACGTGACCCACCCCAGAGGGGTCACGCGACCCACCCCAGTGGGGTCACGTGACCCACCCCTGAGGGGTCTCGTGACCCACCCTGAGGGGTCACGTGACCGACCCCTGAGGGGTCTCGTGACCCGCCCCTGAGGGGTCATGTGACCCACCCTTGAGGGGTCTCGTGACCCACGCTTTTCGGGTCACGTGACCCGCCCTTGAGGGGTCCCGTGACCCACCCTTGAGGGGTCTCGTGACCCACCCTTGGGAGGTCACCTGCTCCACCCTTGAGAGGTCACAGCAGTTTTACAGGGTCCCTGCGCACCTGTTCGGGGAAACAGAAGCCCTCCCTGCCACTCAGAGGACCGCACGATTTCCCACAGGCCACACTGCCGAGCAGCACCTTCAGCCCCGCACAGACAGTGTGCTAAGGACAGACTTGGGTACAGGGGGCATGGGCGGGGGATTTCCCATGGAACTCTCTAAGGGCCCGGTGCCCTGTGTGGCCCGGGGTGTGCCCATGCCGTTCCTTGACCCCGCAGGACACTTGCATCCAGCAATAAGCAGCCCTCTGCCTCCACGGGGCTCAAACACCTGCGCCCGGTGTGCGGGCACCTGGCGTACGTGGAGGCAAACCCGCAGACCCCTCTGGCCCGAACCCACCACTGCGAAGATCACCCTTTCTTCCATCCGTAAAGGGGTCACGCTTGAGGAGTGGAAACATGGGGAGGCCCCCAGGAGATGGCTTTCCTCCGAGCCGCGGCTGGCTCGTATCGGGCCTATACGTGGGCCCCGCATGCGCAATCAGGCTCCCAAGCACACACCTCCCTCGGCTCACCTAACCCACCCTTTAGAGGTCACAGCAGTTCCACAGGGTCCCTGGGCACCTGTCTGTGGACACAGGAGCCCCCCTGCCACCTAGAGGACCACGCGATTACCGCTGGGGAACACTGCCCAGAAGCACTCCTAGCCTCGCACAGACACTGTGCGCAGGATAGACTTGTGGACGAGAGGCCTGGGTGGGGAATTTTCCAGGGAACTCTCTAAAGGCCAGGTGCCCTCTGTCGCCCTGGGAGTGCCCACGCCGTCCCTTAACCCTGCAGGACACTATCATCCAGCAATAAGCAGCCCTCTGCCTCCACGGGGCTCGAACACCTGGGCCCGTTGTGAGAGCACCTGGCGTACGTGCAGGCAAACCCACAGACCCCTCTGGCCCGAACCCACCACTGCGAAGATCCCCCTTTTCTTCCATCTGTAAAGGGGTCCTCCTTGAGGAGTGGAGGAACATGCGGAGGCCCCCAGGAGATGGCCTTTCTCCGAGCCGCGGCTGGCTGGTTTCGGGCCTATACGTGGGCCGCGCGTGCGCACTCAGGCTCCCCACCACAACCCTCCCTCGGGTCACGGGACTCACCCTTGAGGTGTCTCCTGACCCACCCTTGAGGGGTCACATCACCCACCCCTGAGGGGTCACGTGACCCACCCCAGAGGGGTCACGTGACCCACCCCAGAGGGGTCACGTGACCCACCCCTGAGGGGTCTCGTGAACCACCCCTGAGGGGTCACGTGACCCACCCCAGAGGGGTCACGTGACCCACCCCTGAGGGGTCTCGTGACCCGCCCCTGAGGGGTCATGTGACCCACCCTTGAGGGGTCTCGTGACCCACGCTTTTCGGGTCACGTGACCCGCCCTTTAGGGGTCTCGTGACCCACCCTTGAGGGGTCCCGTGACCCACCCTTGAGGGGTCTCGTGACCCACCCTTGAGAGGTCACCTGCTCCACCCTTGAGAGGTCACAGCAGTTTTACAGGGTCCCTGCGCACCTGTTCGGGGAAACAGAAGCCCTCCCTGCCACTCAGAGGACCGCACGATTTCCCACAGGCCACACTGCCTAGCAGCACCTTCAGCCCCGCACAGACAGTGTGCTAAGGACAGACTTGGGTACAGGGGGCGTGGGCGGGGGATTTCCCATGGAACTCTCTAAGGGCCCGGTGCCCTGTGTGGCCCGGGGAGTGCCCATGCCATTCCTTGACCCCGCAGGACACTTGCATCCAGCAATAAGCAGCCCTCTGCCTCCACGGGGCTCAAACACCTGCGCCCGGTGTGCGGGCACCTGGCGTACGTGGAGGCAAACCCGCAGACCCCTCTGGCCCGAACCCACCACTGCGAAGATCACCCTTTCTTCCATCCGTAAAAGGGTCACTCTTGAGGAGTGGAGGAACATGGGGAGGCCCCCAGGAGATGGCTTTTCTCTGAGCCGCGGCTGGCTCCTTTCGGGCCTATACGTGGGCCGCGCATGCGCACTCAGGCTCCCAAGCACACACCTCCCTCGGCTCACCTAACCCACCCTTTAGAGGTCACAGCAGTTCCACAGGGTCCCTGGGCACCTGTCTGTGGACACAGGAGCCCCCCTGCCACCTAGAGGACCACGCGATTTCCGCTGGGGAACACTGCCCAGTAGCACTCCTAGCCTCGCACAGACACTGTGCGCAGGATAGACTTGTGGACGAGAGGCCTGGGTGGGGAATTTTCCAGGGAACTCTCTAAAGGCCAGGTGCCCTCTGTCGCCCTGGGAGTGCCCACGCCGTCCCTTAACCCTGCAGGACACTATCATCCAGCAATAAGCAGCCCTCTGCCTCCACGGGGCTCGAACACCTGGGCCCGTTGTGAGAGCACCTGGCGTACGTGCAGGCAAACCCACAGACCCCTCTGGCCCGAACCCACCACTGCGAAGATCCCCCTTTTCTTCCATCTGTAAAGGGGTCCTACTTGAGGAGTGGAGGAACATGGGGAGGCCCCCAGGAGATGGCTTTTCTCCGAGCCGCGGCTGGCTGGTTTCGGGCCTATACGTGGGCCGTGCGTGCGCACTCAGGCTCCCCACCACAACCCTCCCTCGGGTCACGGGACTCACCCTTGAGGTGTCTCCTGACCCACCCTTGAGGGGTCACGTCACCCACCCCTGAGGGGTCACATGACCCACCCCAGAGGGGTCACGTGACCCACCCCAGAGGGGTCACGTGACCCACCCCTGAAGAGTCACGTGACCCACCCCTGAGGGGTCTCGTGACCCACCCCAGAGGGGTCACGTGACCCACCCCTGAGGGGTCACGTGACCCACCCCAGAGGGGTCTCGTGACCCACCCCTGAGGGGTCACGTGACCAACCCTTGAGGGGTCTCGTGACCCACGCTTTTCGGGTCACGTGACCAGCCCTTTAGGGGTCTCGTGACCCACCCTTGAGGGGTCCCGTGACCCACCCTTGAGGGGTCCCGTGACCCACCCTTGAGGGGTCTCGTGACCCACCCTTGGGAGGTCACCTGCTCCACCCTTGAGAGGTCACAGCAGTTTTACAGGGTCCCTGCGCACCTGTTCGGGGAAACAGAAGCCCTCCCTGCCACTCAGAGGACCGCACGATTTCCCACAGGCCACACTGCCTAGCAGCACCTTCAGCCCCGCACAGACAGTGTGCTAAGGACAGACTTGGGTACAGGGGGCGTGGGCGGGGGATTTCCCATGGAACTCTCTAAGGGCCCGGTGCCCTGTGTGGCCCGGGGAGTGCCCATGCCATTCCTTGACCCCGCAGGACACTTGCATCCAGCAATAAGCAGCCCTCTGCCTCCACGGGGCTCAAACACCTGCGCCCGGTGTGCGGGCACCTGGCGTACGTGGAGGCAAACCCGCAGACCCCTCTGGCCCGAACCCACCACTGCGAAGATCACCCTTTCTTCCATCCGTAAAAGGGTCACTCTTGAGGAGTGGAGGAACATGGGGAGGCCCCCAGGAGATGGCTTTTCTCTGAGCCGCGGCTGGCTCCTTTCGGGCCTATACGTGGGCCGCGCATGCGCACTCAGGCTCCCCACCACAACCCTCCCTCGGGTCACGGGACTCACCCTTGAGGTGTCTCCTGACCCACCCTTGAGGGGTCACGTCACCCACCCCTGAGGGGTCTCGTGACCCACCCCAGAGGGGTCACGTGACCCACCCCTGAGGGGTCACGTGACCCACCCCAGAGGGGTCTCGTGACCCACCCCTGAGGGGTCACGTGACCAACCCTTGAGGGGTCTCGTGACCCACGCTTTTCGGGTCACGTGACCAGCCCTTTAGGGGTCTCGTGACCCACCCTTGAGGGGTCCCGTGACCCACCCTTGAGGGGTCTCGTGACCCACCCTTGGGAGGTCACCTGCCCCACCCTTGAGGGGTCACATGACCCACCTTGAGAGGTCACAGCAGTTTTACAGGGTCCCTGCGCACCTGTTCGGCGAAACAGAAGACCTCCCTGCCACTCAGAGGACCGCACGATTTCCCACAGGCCACACTGCCTAGCAGCACCTTCAGCCCCGCACAGACAGTGTGCTAAGGACAGACTTGGGTACAGGGGGCGTGGGCGGGGGATTTCCCATGGAACACTCTAAGGGCCCGGTACCCTGTGTGGCCCGGGGAGTGCCCATGCCGTTCCTTGAACCCGCAGGACACTTGCATCCAGCAATAAGCAGCCTTCTGCCTCCACGGGGCTCAAACACCTGCGCCCGGTGTGCGGGCACCTGGCGTACGTGGAGGCAAACCCGCAGACCCCTCTGGCCCGAACCCACCACTGCGAAGATCACCCTTTCTTCCATACGTAAAGGGGTCACGCTTGAGGTGTGGAAGAACATGGGGAGGCCCCCAGGAGATGGCTTTCCTCCGAGCCGCGGCTGGCTCGTTTCGGGCCTATACGTGGGCCGCGCATGCGCACTCAGGCTCCCAAGCACACACCTCCCTCGGCTCACCTAACCCACCCTTTAGAGGTCACAGCAGTTCCACAGGGTCCCTGGGCACCTGTCTGTGGACACAGGAGCCCCCTTGCCACCTAGAGGACCACGCGATTACCGCTGGGGAACACTGCCCAGAAGCACTCCTAGCCTCGCACAGACACTGTGCGCAGGATAGACTTGTGGACGAGAGGCCTGGGTGGGGAATTTTCCAGGGAACTCTCTAAAGGCCAGGTGCCCTCTGTCGCCCTGGGAGTGCCCACGCCGTCCCTTAACCCTGCAGGACACTATCATCCAGCAATAAGCAGCCCTCTGCCTCCACGGGGCTCGAACACCTGGGCCCGTTGTGAGAGCACCTGGCGTACGTGCAGGCAAACCCACAGACCCCTCTGGCCCGAACCCACCACTGCGAAGATCCCCCTTTTTTTCCATCTGTAAAGGGGTCCTCCTTGAGGAGTGGAGGAACATGGGGAGGCCCCCAGGAGATGGCTTTTCTCCGAGCCGCGGCTGGCTGGTTTCGGGCCTATACATGGGCCGCGCGTGCGCACTCAGGCTCCCCACCACAACCCTCCCTCGGGTCACGGGACTCACCCTTGAGGTGTCTCCTGACCCACCCTTGAGGGGTCACGTCACCCACCCCTGAGGGGTCACATGACCCACCCCAGAGGGGTCACGTGACCCACCCCAGAGGGGTCACGTGACCCACCCCTGAGGGGTCTCGTGACCCACCCCTGAGGAGTCACGTGACCCACCCCTGAGGGGTCTCGTGACCCACCCCAGAGGGGTCACGTGACCCACCCCAGAGGGGTCTCGTGACCCACCCCTGAGGGGTCACGTGACCAACCCTTGAGGGGTCTCGTGACCCACGCTTTTCGGGTCACGTGACCAGCCCTTTAGGGGTCTCGTGACCCACCCTTGAGGGGTCTCGTGACCCACCCTTGGGAGGTCACCTGCCCCACCCTTGAGGGGTCACATGACCCACCTTGAGAGGTCACAGCAGTTTTACAGGGTCCCTGCGCACCTGTTCGGCGAAACAGAAGACCTCCCTGCCACTCAGAGGACCGCACGATTTCCCACAGGCCACACTGCCTAGCAGCACCTTCAGCCCCGCACAGACAGTGTGCTAAGGACAGACTTGGGTACAGGGGGCATGGGCGGGGGATTTCCCATGGAACTCTCTAAGGGCCCGGTGCCCTGTGTGGCCCGGGGAGTGCCCATGCCGTTCCTTGACCCCGCAGGACACTTGCATCCAGCAATAAGCAGCCCTCTGCCTCCACGGGGCTCAAACACCTGCGCCCGGTGTGCGGGCACCTGGCGTACGTGGAGGCAAACCCGCAGACCCCTCTGGCCCGAACCCACCACTGCGAAGATCACCCTTTCTTCCATCCGTAAAGGGGTCACGCTTGAGGAGTGGAAGAACATGGGGAGGCCCCCAGGAGATGGCTTTCCTCCGAGCCGCGGCTGGCTCGTTTCGGGCCTATACGTGGGCCGCGCATGCGCACTCAGGCTCCCAAGCACACACCTCCCTCGGCTCACCTAACCCACCCTTTAGAGGTCACAGCAGTTCCACAGGGTCCCTGGGCACCTGTCTGTGGACACAGGAGCCCCCATGCCACCTAGAGGACCACGCGATTACCGCTGGGGAACACTGCCCAGAAGCACTCCTAGCCTCGCACAGACACTGTGCGCAGGATAGACTTGTGGACGAGAGGCCTGGGTGGGGAATTTTCCAGGGAACTCTCTAAAGGCCAGGTGCCCTCTGTCGCCCTGGGAGTGCCCACGCCGTCCCTTAACCCTGCAGGACACTATCATCCAGCAATAAGCAGCCCTCTGCCTCCACGGGGCTCGAACACCTGGGCCCGTTGTGAGAGCACCTGGCGTACGTGCAGGCAAACCCACAGACCCCTCTGGCCCGAACCCACCACTGCGAAGATCCCCCTTTTCTTCCATCTGTAAAGGGGTCCTCCTTGAGGAGTGGAGGAACATGCGGAGGCCCCCAGGAGATGGCCTTTTCCCGAGCCGCGGCTGGCTGGTTTCGGGCCTATACATGGGCCGCGCGTGCGCACTCAGGCTCCCCACCACAACCCTCCCTCGGGTCACGGGACTCACCCTTGAGGTGTCTCCTGACCCACCCTTGAGGGGTCACATCACCCACCGCTGAGGGGTCACGTGACCCACCCCAGAGGGGTCACGCGACCCACCCCAGTGGGGTCACGTGACCCACCCCTGAGGGGTCTCGTGACCCACCCCTGAGGGGTCACGTGACCGACCCCTGAGGGGTCTCGTGACCCGCCCCTGAGGGGTCATGTGACCCACCCTTGAGGGGTCTCGTGACCCACGCTTTTCGGGTCACGTGACCCGCCCTTGAGGGGTCCCGTGACCCACCCTTGAGGGGTCTCGTGACCCACCCTTGGGAGGTCACCTGCTCCACCCTTGAGAGGTCACAGCAGTTTTACAGGGTCCCTGCGCACCTGTTCGGGGAAACAGAAGCCCTCCCTGCCACTCAGAGGACCGCACGATTTCCCACAGGCCACACTGCCGAGCAGCACCTTCAGCCCCGCACAGACAGTGTGCTAAGGACAGACTTGGGTACAGGGGGCATGGGCGGGGGATTTCCCATGGAACTCTCTAAGGGCCCGGTGCCCTGTGTGGCCCGGGGTGTGCCCATGCCGTTCCTTGACCCCGCAGGACACTTGCATCCAGCAATAAGCAGCCCTCTGCCTCCACGGGGCTCAAACACCTGCGCCCGGTGTGCGGGCACCTGGCGTACGTGGAGGCAAACCCGCAGACCCCTCTGGCCCGAACCCACCACTGCGAAGATCACCCTTTCTTCCATCCGTAAAGGGGTCACGCTTGAGGAGTGGAAACATGGGGAGGCCCCCAGGAGATGGCTTTCCTCCGAGCCGCGGCTGGCTCGTATCGGGCCTATACGTGGGCCGCGCATGCGCACTCAGGCTCCCAAGCACACACCTCCCTCGGCTCACCTAACCCACCCTTTAGAGGTCACAGCAGTTCCACAGGGTCCCTGGGCACCTGTCTGTGGACACAGGAGCCCCCCTGCCACCTAGAGGACCACGCGATTACCGCTGGGGAACACTGCCCAGAAGCACTCCTAGCCTCGCACAGACACTGTGCGCAGGATAGACTTGTGGACGAGAGGCCTGGGTGGGGAATTTTCCAGGGAACTCTCTAAAGGCCAGGTGCCCTCTGTCGCCCTGGGAGTGCCCACGCCGTCCCTTAACCCTGCAGGACACTATCATCCAGCAATAAGCAGCCCTCTGCCTCCACGGGGCTCGAACACCTGGGCCCGTTGTGAGAGCACCTGGCGTACGTGCAGGCAAACCCACAGACCCCTCTGGCCCGAACCCACCACTGCGAAGATCCCCCTTTTCTTCCATCTGTAAAGGGGTCCTCCTTGAGGAGTGGAGGAACATGCGGAGGCCCCCAGGAGATGGCCTTTCTCCGAGCCGCGGCTGGCTGGTTTCGGGCCTATACGTGGGCCGCGCGTGCGCACTCAGGCTCCCCACCACAACCCTCCCTCGGGTCACGGGACTCACCCTTGAGGTGTCTCCTGACCCACCCTTGAGGGGTCACATCACCCACCCCTGAGGGGTCACGTGACCCACCCCAGAGGGGTCACGTGACCCACCCCAGAGGGGTCACGTGACCCACCCCTGAGGGGTCTCGTGAACCACCCCTGAGGGGTCACGTGACCCACCCCAGAGGGGTCACGTGACCCACCCCTGAGGGGTCTCGTGACCCGCCCCTGAGGGGTCATGTGACCCACCCTTGAGGGGTCTCGTGACCCACGCTTTTCGGGTCACGTGACCCGCCCTTTAGGGGTCTCGTGACCCACCCTTGAGGGGTCCCGTGACCCACCCTTGAGGGGTCTCGTGACCCACCCTTGGGAGGTCACCTGCTCCACCCTTGAGAGGTCACAGCAGTTTTACAGGGTCCCTGCGCACCTGTTCGGGGAAACAGAAGCCCTCCCTGCCACTCAGAGGACCGCACGATTTCCCACAGGCCACACTGCCTAGCAGCACCTTCAGCCCCGCACAGACAGTGTGCTAAGGACAGACTTGGGTACAGGGGGCATGGGCGGGGGATTTCCCATGGAACTCTCTAAGGGCCCGGTGCCCTGTGTGGCCCGGGGAGTGCCCATGCCATTCCTTGACCCCGCAGGACACTTGCATCCAGCAATAAGCAGCCCTCTGCCTCCACGGGGCTCAAACACCTGCGCCCGGTGTGCGGGCACCTGGCGTACGTGGAGGCAAACCCGCAGACCCCTCTGGCCCGAACCCACCACTGCGAATATCACCCTTTCTTCCATCCGTAAAAGGGTCACTCTTGAGGAGTGGAGGAACATGGGGAGGCCCCCAGGAGATGGCTTTTCTCTGAGCCGCGGCTGGCTCCTTTCGGGCCTATACGTGGGCCGCGCATGCGCACTCAGGCTCCCAAGCACACACCTCCCTCGGCTCACCTAACCCACCCTTTAGAGGTCACAGCAGTTCCACAGGGTCCCTGGGCACCTGTCTGTGGACACAGGAGCCCCCCTGCCACCTAGAGGACCACGCGATTTCCGCTGGGGAACACTGCCCAGTAGCACTCCTAGCCTCGCACAGACACTGTGCGCAGGATAGACTTGTGGACGAGAGGCCTGGGTGGGGAATTTTCCAGGGAACTCTCTAAAGGCCAGGTGCCCTCTGTCGCCCTGGGAGTGCCCACGCCGTCCCTTAACCCTGCAGGACACTATCATCCAGCAATAAGCAGCCCTCTGCCTCCACGGGGCTCGAACACCTGGGCCCGTTGTGAGAGCACCTGGCGTACGTGCAGGCAAACCCACAGACCCCTCTGGCCCGAACCCACCACTGCGAAGATCCCCCTTTTCTTCCATCTGTAAAGGGGTCCTACTTGAGGAGTGGAGGAACATGGGGAGGCCCCCAGGAGATGGCTTTTCTCCGAGCCGCGGCTGGCTGGTTTCGGGCCTATACGTGGGCCGTGCGTGCGCACTCAGGCTCCCCACCACAACCCTCCCTCGGGTCACGGGACTCACCCTTGAGGTGTCTCCTGACCCACCCTTGAGGGGTCACGTCACCCACCCCTGAGGGGTCACATGACCCACCCCAGAGGGGTCACGTGACCCACCCCAGAGGGGTCACGTGACCCACCCCTGAGGAGTCACGTGACCCACCCCTGAGGGGTCTCGTGACCCACCCCAGAGGGGTCACGTGACCCACCCCTGAGGGGTCACGTGACCCACCCCAGAGGGGTCTCGTGACCCACCCCTGAGGGGTCACGTGACCAACCCTTGAGGGGTCTCGTGACCCACGCTTTTCGGGTCACGTGACCAGCCCTTTAGGGGTCTCGTGACCCACCCTTGAGGGGTCCCGTGACCCACCCTTGAGGGGTCCCGTGACCCACCCTTGAGGGGTCTCGTGACCCACCCTTGGGAGGTCACCTGCTCCACCCTTGAGAGGTCACAGCAGTTTTACAGGGTCCCTGCGCACCTGTTCGGGGAAACAGAAGCCCTCCCTGCCACTCAGAGGACCGCACGATTTCCCACAGGCCACACTGCCTAGCAGCACCTTCAGCCCCGCACAGACAGTGTGCTAAGGACAGACTTGGGTACAGGGGGCGTGGGCGGGGGATTTCCCATGGAACTCTCTAAGGGCCCGGTGCCCTGTGTGGCCCGGGGAGTGCCCATGCCATTCCTTGACCCCGCAGGACACTTGCATCCAGCAATAAGCAGCCCTCTGCCTCCACGGGGCTCAAACACCTGCGCCCGGTGTGCGGGCACCTGGCGTACGTGGAGGCAAACCCGCAGACCCCTCTGGCCCGAACCCACCACTGCGAAGATCACCCTTTCTTCCATCCGTAAAAGGGTCACTCTTGAGGAGTGGAGGAACATGGGGAGGCCCCCAGGAGATGGCTTTTCTCTGAGCCGCGGCTGGCTCGTTTCGGGCCTATACGTGGGCCGCGCATGCGCACACAGGCTCCCAAGCACACACCTCCCTCGTCTCACCTAACCCACCCTTTAGAGGTCACAGCAGTTCCACAGGGTCCCTGGGCACCTGTCTGTGGACACAGGAGCCCCCCTGCCACCTAGAGGACCACGCGATTTCCGCTGGGGAACACTGCCCAGAAGCACTCCTAGCCTCGCACAGACACTGTGCGCAGGATAGACTTGTGGACGAGAGGCCTGGGTGGGGAATTTTCCAGGGAACTCTCTAAAGGCCGGGTGCCCTCTGTCGCCCTGGGAGTGCCCACGCCGTCCCTTAACCCTGCAGGACACTATCATCCAGCACTAAGCAGCCCTCTGCCTCCACGGGGCTCGAACACCTGGGCCCGTTGTGAGAGCACCTGGCGTACGTGCAGGCAAACCCACAGACCCCTCTGGCCCGAACCCACCACTGCGAAGATCCCCCTTTTCTTCCATCTGTAAAGGGGTCCTCCTTGAGGAGTGGAGGAACATGGGGAGGCCCCCAGGAGATGGCTTTTCTCCGAGCCGCGGCTGGCTGGTTTCGGGCCTATACGTGGGCCGTGCGTGCGCACTCAGGCTCCCCACCACAACCCTCCCTCGGGTCACGGGACTCACCCTTGAGGTGTCTCCTGACCCACCCTTGAGGGGTCACGTCACCCACCCCTGAGGCGTCTCGTGACCCACCCCAGAGGGGTCACGTGACCCACCCCTGAGGGGTCACGTGACCCACCCCAGAGGGGTCTCGTGACCCACCCCTGAGGGGTCACGTGACCAACCCTTGAGGGGTCTCGTGACCCACGCTTTTCGGGTCACGTGACCAGCCCTTTAGGGGTCTCGTGACCCACCCTTGAGGGGTCTCGTGACCCACCCTTGGGAGGTCACCTGCCCCACCCTTGAGGGGTCACATGACCCACCTTGAGAGGTCACAGCAGTTTTACAGGGTCCCTGCGCACCTGTTCGGCGAAACAGAAGACCTCCCTGCCACTCAGAGGACCGCACGATTTCCCACAGGCCACACTGCCTAGCAGCACCTTCAGCCCCGCACAGACAGTGTGCTAAGGACAGACTTGGGTACAGGGGGCATGGGCGGGGGATTTCCCATGGAACTCTCTAAGGGCCCGGTGCCCTGTGTGGCCCGGGGAGTGCCCATGCCGTTCCTTGACCCCGCAGGACACTTGCATCCAGCAATAAGCAGCCCTCTGCCTCCACGGGGCTCAAACACCTGCGCCCGGTGTGCGGGCACCTGGCGTACGTGGAGGCAAACCCGCAGACCCCTCTGGCCCGAACCCACCACTGCGAAGATCACCCTTTCTTCCATCCGTAAAGGGGTCACGCTTGAGGAGTGGAAGAACATGGGGAGGCCCCCAGGAGATGGCTTTCCTCCGAGCCGCGGCTGGCTCGTTTCGGGCCTATACGTGGGCCGCGCATGCGCACTCAGGCTCCCAAGCACACACCTCCCTCGGCTCACCTAACCCACCCTTTAGAGGTCACAGCAGTTCCACAGGGTCCCTGGGCACCTGTCTGTGGACACAGGAGCCCCCATGCCACCTAGAGGACCACGCGATTACCGCTGGGGAACACTGCCCAGAAGCACTCCTAGCCTCGCACAGACACTGTGCGCAGGATAGACTTGTGGACGAGAGGCCTGGGTGGGGAATTTTCCAGGGAACTCTCTAAAGGCCAGGTGCCCTCTGTCGCCCTGGGAGTGCCCACGCCGTCCCTTAACCCTGCAGGACACTATCATCCAGCAATAAGCAGCCCTCTGCCTCCACGGGGCTCGAACACCTGGGCCCGTTGTGAGAGCACCTGGCGTACGTGCAGGCAAACCCACAGACCCCTCTGGCCCGAACCCACCACTGCGAAGATCCCCCTTTTCTTCCATCTGTAAAGGGGTCCTCCTTGAGGAGTGGAGGAACATGCGGAGGCCCCCAGGAGATGGCCTTTTCCCGAGCCGCGGCTGGCTGGTTTCGGGCCTATACATGGGCCGCGCGTGCGCACTCAGGCTCCCCACCACAACCCTCCCTCGGGTCACGGGACTCACCCTTGAGGTGTCTCCTGACCCACCCTTGAGGGGTCACATCACCCACCGCTGAGGGGTCACGTGACCCACCCCAGAGGGGTCACGCGACCCACCCCAGTGGGGTCACGTGACCCACCCCTGAGGGGTCTCGTGACCCACCCCTGAGGGGTCACGTGACCGACCCCTGAGGGGTCTCGTGACCCGCCCCTGAGGGGTCATGTGACCCACCCTTGAGGGGTCTCGTGACCCACGCTTTTCGGGTCACGTGACCCGCCCTTGAGGGGTCCCGTGACCCACCCTTGAGGGGTCTCGTGACCCACCCTTGGGAGGTCACCTGCTCCACCCTTGAGAGGTCACAGCAGTTTTACAGGGTCCCTGCGCACCTGTTCGGGGAAACAGAAGCCCTCCCTGCCACTCAGAGGACCGCACGATTTCCCACAGGCCACACTGCCGAGCAGCACCTTCAGCCCCGCACAGACAGTGTGCTAAGGACAGACTTGGGTACAGGGGGCATGGGCGGGGGATTTCCCATGGAACTCTCTAAGGGCCCGGTGCCCTGTGTGGCCCGGGGTGTGCCCATGCCGTTCCTTGACCCCGCAGGACACTTGCATCCAGCAATAAGCAGCCCTCTGCCTCCACGGGGCTCAAACACCTGCGCCCGGTGTGCGGGCACCTGGCGTACGTGGAGGCAAACCCGCAGACCCCTCTGGCCCGAACCCACCACTGCGAAGATCACCCTTTCTTCCATCCGTAAAGGGGTCACGCTTGAGGAGTGGAAACATGGGGAGGCCCCCAGGAGATGGCTTTCCTCCGAGCCGCGGCTGGCTCGTATCGGGCCTATACGTGGGCCGCGCATGCGCACTCAGGCTCCCAAGCACACACCTCCCTCGGCTCACCTAACCCACCCTTTAGAGGTCACAGCAGTTCCACAGGGTCCCTGGGCACCTGTCTGTGGACACAGGAGCCCCCCTGCCACCTAGAGGACCACGCGATTACCGCTGGGGAACACTGCCCAGAAGCACTCCTAGCCTCGCACAGACACTGTGCGCAGGATAGACTTGTGGACGAGAGGCCTGGGTGGGGAATTTTCCAGGGAACTCTCTAAAGGCCAGGTGCCCTCTGTCGCCCTGGGAGTGCCCACGCCGTCCCTTAACCCTGCAGGACACTATCATCCAGCAATAAGCAGCCCTCTGCCTCCACGGGGCTCGAACACCTGGGCCCGTTGTGAGAGCACCTGGCGTACGTGCAGGCAAACCCACAGACCCCTCTGGCCCGAACCCACCACTGCGAAGATCCCCCTTTTCTTCCATCTGTAAAGGGGTCCTCCTTGAGGAGTGGAGGAACATGCGGAGGCCCCCAGGAGATGGCCTTTCTCCGAGCCGCGGCTGGCTGGTTTCGGGCCTATACGTGGGCCGCGCGTGCGCACTCAGGCTCCCCACCACAACCCTCCCTCGGGTCACGGGACTCACCCTTGAGGTGTCTCCTGACCCACCCTTGAGGGGTCACATCACCCACCCCTGAGGGGTCACGTGACCCACCCCAGAGGGGTCACGTGACCCACCCCAGAGGGGTCACGTGACCCACCCCTGAGGGGTCTCGTGAACCACCCCTGAGGGGTCACGTGACCCACCCCAGAGGGGTCACGTGACCCACCCCTGAGGGGTCTCGTGACCCGCCCCTGAGGGGTCATGTGACCCACCCTTGAGGGGTCTCGTGACCCACGCTTTTCGGGTCACGTGACCCGCCCTTTAGGGGTCTCGTGACCCACCCTTGAGGGGTCCCGTGACCCACCCTTGAGGGGTCTCGTGACCCACCCTTGGGAGGTCACCTGCTCCACCCTTGAGAGGTCACAGCAGTTTTACAGGGTCCCTGCGCACCTGTTCGGGGAAACAGAAGCCCTCCCTGCCACTCAGAGGACCGCACGATTTCCCACAGGCCACACTGCCTAGCAGCACCTTCAGCCCCGCACAGACAGTGTGCTAAGGACAGACTTGGGTACAGGGGGCGTGGGCGGGGGATTTCCCATGGAACTCTCTAAGGGCCCGGTGCCCTGTGTGGCCCGGGGAGTGCCCATGCCATTCCTTGACCCCGCAGGACACTTGCATCCAGCAATAAGCAGCCCTCTGCCTCCACGGGGCTCAAACACCTGCGCCCGGTGTGCGGGCACCTGGCGTACGTGGAGGCAAACCCGCAGACCCCTCTGGCCCGAACCCACCACTGCGAATATCACCCTTTCTTCCATCCGTAAAAGGGTCACTCTTGAGGAGTGGAGGAACATGGGGAGGCCCCCAGGAGATGGCTTTTCTCTGAGCCGCGGCTGGCTCCTTTCGGGCCTATACGTGGGCCGCGCATGCGCACTCAGGCTCCCAAGCACACACCTCCCTCGGCTCACCTAACCCACCCTTTAGAGGTCACAGCAGTTCCACAGGGTCCCTGGGCACCTGTCTGTGGACACAGGAGCCCCCCTGCCACCTAGAGGACCACGCGATTTCCGCTGGGGAACACTGCCCAGTAGCACTCCTAGCCTCGCACAGACACTGTGCGCAGGATAGACTTGTGGACGAGAGGCCTGGGTGGGGAATTTTCCAGGGAACTCTCTAAAGGCCAGGTGCCCTCTGTCGCCCTGGGAGTGCCCACGCCGTCCCTTAACCCTGCAGGACACTATCATCCAGCAATAAGCAGCCCTCTGCCTCCACGGGGCTCGAACACCTGGGCCCGTTGTGAGAGCACCTGGCGTACGTGCAGGCAAACCCACAGACCCCTCTGGCCCGAACCCACCACTGCGAAGATCCCCCTTTTCTTCCATCTGTAAAGGGGTCCTACTTGAGGAGTGGAGGAACATGGGGAGGCCCCCAGGAGATGGCTTTTCTCCGAGCCGCGGCTGGCTGGTTTCGGGCCTATACGTGGGCCGTGCGTGCGCACTCAGGCTCCCCACCACAACCCTCCCTCGGGTCACGGGACTCACCCTTGAGGTGTCTCCTGACCCACCCTTGAGGGGTCATGTCACCCACCCCTGAGGGGTCACATGACCCACCCCAGAGGGGTCACGTGACCCACCCCAGAGGGGTCACGTGACCCACCCCTGAGGAGTCACGTGACCCACCCCTGAGGGGTCTCGTGACCCACCCCAGAGGGGTCACGTGACCCACCCCTGAGGGGTCACGTGACCCACCCCAGAGGGGTCTCGTGACCCACCCCTGAGGGGTCACGTGACCAACCCTTGAGGGGTCTCGTGACCCACGCTTTTCGGGTCACGTGACCAGCCCTTTAGGGGTCTCGTGACCCACCCTTGAGGGGTCCCGTGACCCACCCTTGAGGGGTCCCGTGACCCACCCTTGAGGGGTCTCGTGACCCACCCTTGGGAGGTCACCTGCTCCACCCTTGAGAGGTCACAGCAGTTTTACAGGGTCCCTGCGCACCTGTTCGGGGAAACAGAAGCCCTCCCTGCCACTCAGAGGACCGCACGATTTCCCACAGGCCACACTGCCTAGCAGCACCTTCAGCCCCGCACAGACAGTGTGCTAAGGACAGACTTGGGTACAGGGGGCGTGGGCGGGGGATTTCCCATGGAACTCTCTAAGGGCCCGGTGCCCTGTGTGGCCCGGGGAGTGCCCATGCCATTCCTTGACCCCGCAGGACACTTGCATCCAGCAATAAGCAGCCCTCTGCCTCCACGGGGCTCAAACACCTGCGCCCGGTGTGCGGGCACCTGGCGTACGTGGAGGCAAACCCGCAGACCCCTCTGGCCCGAACCCACCACTGCGAAGATCACCCTTTCTTCCATCCGTAAAAGGGTCACTCTTGAGGAGTGGAGGAACATGGGGAGGCCCCCAGGAGATGGCTTTTCTCTGAGCCGCGGCTGGCTCGTTTCGGGCCTATACGTGGGCCGCGCATGCGCACTCAGGCTCCCAAGCACACACCTCCCTCGTCTCACCTAACCCACCCTTTAGAGGTCACAGCAGTTCCACAGGGTCCCTGGGCACCTGTCTGTGGACACAGGAGCCCCCCTGCCACCTAGAGGACCACGCGATTTCCGCTGGGGAACACTGCCCAGAAGCACTCCTAGCCTCGCACAGACACTGTGCGCAGGATAGACTTGTGGACGAGAGGCCTGGGTGGGGAATTTTCCAGGGAACTCTCTAAAGGCCGGGTGCCCTCTGTCGCCCTGGGAGTGCCCACGCCGTCCCTTAACCCTGCAGGACACTATCATCCAGCACTAAGCAGCCCTCTGCCTCCACGGGGCTCGAACACCTGGGCCCGTTGTGAGAGCACCTGGCGTACGTGCAGGCAAACCCACAGACCCCTCTGGCCCGAACCCACCACTGCGAAGATCCCCCTTTTCTTCCATCTGTAAAGGGGTCCTCCTTGAGGAGTGGAGGAACATGGGGAGGCCCCCAGGAGATGGCTTTTCTCCGAGCCGCGGCTGGCTGGTTTCGGGCCTATACGTGGGCCGTGCGTGCGCACTCAGGCTCCCCACCACAACCCTCCCTCGGGTCACGGGACTCACCCTTGAGGTGTCTCCTGACCCACCCTTGAGGGGTCACGTCACCCACCCCTGAGGGGTCTCGTGACCCACCCCAGAGGGGTCACGTGACCCACCCCTGAGGGGTCACGTGACCCACCCCAGAGGGGTCTCGTGACCCACCCCTGAGGGGTCACGTGACCAACCCTTGAGGGGTCTCGTGACCCACGCTTTTCGGGTCACGTGACCAGCCCTTTAGGGGTCTCGTGACCCACCCTTGAGGGGTCCCGTGACCCACCCTTGAGGGGTCTCGTGACCCACCCTTGGGAGGTCACCTGCCCCACCCTTGAGGGGTCACATGACCCACCTTGAGAGGTCACAGCAGTTTTACAGGGTCCCTGCGCACCTGTTCGGGGAAACAGAAGACCTCCCTGCCACTCAGAGGACCGCACGATTTCCCACAGGCCACACTGCCTAGCAGCACCTTCAGCCCCGCACAGACAGTGTGCTAAGGACAGACTTGGGTACAGGGGGCGTGGGCGGGGGATTTCCCATGGAACACTCTAAGGGCCCGGTGCCCTGTGTGGCCCGGGGAGTGCCCATGCCGTTCCTTGAACCCGCAGGACACTTGCATCCAGCAATAAGCAGCCTTCTGCCTCCACGGGGCTCAAACACCTGCGCCCGGTGTGCGGGCACCTGGCGTACGTAGAGGCAAACCCGCAGACCCCTCTGGCCCGAACCCACCACTGCGAAGATCACCCTTTCTTCCATACGTAAAGGGGTCACGCTTGAGGAGTGGAAGAACATGGGGAGGCCCCCAGGAGATGGCTTTTCTCCGAGCCGCGGCTGGCTCGTTTCGGGCCTATACGTGGGCCGCGCATGCGCACTCAGGCTCCCAAGCACACACCTCCCTCGGCTCACCTAACCCACCCTTTAGAGGTCACAGCAGTTCCACAGGGTCCCTGGGCACCTGTCTGTGGACACAGGAGCCCCCTTGCCACCTAGAGGACCACGCGATTACCGCTGGGGAACACTGCCCAGAAGCACTCCTAGCCTCGCACAGACACTGTGCGCAGGATAGACTTGTGGACGAGAGGCCTGGGTGGGGAATTTTCCAGGGAACTCTCTAAAGGCCAGGTGCCCTCTGTCGCCCTGGGAGTGCCCACGCCGTCCCTTAACCCTGCAGGACACTATCATCCAGCAATAAGCAGCCCTCTGCCTCCACGGGGCTCGAACACCTGGGCCCGTTGTGAGAGCACCTGGCGTACGTGCAGGCAAACCCACAGACCCCTCTGGCCCGAACCCACCACTGCGAAGATCCCCCTTTTTTTCCATCTGTAAAGGGGTCCTCCTTGAGGAGTGGAGGAACATGGGGAGGCCCCCAGGAGATGGCTTTTCTCCGAGCCGCGGCTGGCTGGTTTCGGGCCTATACGTGGGCCGCGCGTGCGCACTCAGGCTCCCCACCACAACCCTCCCTCGGGTCACGGGACTCACCCTTGAGGTGTCTCCTGACCCACCCTTGAGGGGTCACGTCACCCACCCCTGAGGGGTCACATGACCCACCCCAGAGGGGTCACGTGACCCACCCCAGAGGGGTCACATGACCCACCCCTGAGGGGTCTCGTGACCCACCCCTGAGGAGTCACGTGACCCACCCCTGAGGGGTCTCGTGACCCACCCCAGAGGGGTCACGTGACCCACCCCAGAGGGGTCTCGTGACCCACCCCTGAGGGGTCACGTGACCAACCCTTGAGGGGTCTCGTGACCCACGCTTTTCGGGTCACGTGACCAGCCCTTTAGGGGTCTCGTGACCCACCCTTGAGGGGTCACGTGACCCACCCCTGAGGGGTCTCGTGACCCACCCCTGAGGGGTCACGTGACCCACCCCTGAGGGGTCTCGTGACCCGCCCCTGAGGGGTCATGTGACCCACCCTTGAGGGGTCTCGTGACCCACGCTTTTCGGGTCACGTGACCCGCCCTTGAGGGGTCCCGTGACCCACCCTTGAGGGGTCTCGTGACCCACCCTTGGGAGGTCACCTGCTCCACCCTTGAGAGGTCACAGCAGTTTTACAGGGTCCCTGCGCACCTGTTCGGGGAAACAGAAGCCCTCCCTGCCACTCAGAGGACCGCACGATTTCCCACAGGCCACACTGCCTAGCAGCACCTTCAGCCCCGCACAGACAGTGTGCTAAGGACAGACTTGGGTACAGGGGGCGTGGGCGGGGGATTTCCCATGGAACTCTCTAAGGGCCCGGTGCCCTGTGTGGCCCGGGGAGTGCCCATGCCGTTCCTTGACCCCGCAGGACACTTGCATCCAGCAATAAGCAGCCCTCTGCCTCCACGGGGCTCAAACACCTGCGCCCGGTGTGCGGGCACCTGGCGTACGTGGAGGCAAACCCGCAGACCCCTCTGGCCCGAACCCACCACTGCGAAGATCACCCTTTCTTCCATCCGTAAAGGGGTCACGCTTGAGGAGTGGAAGAACATGGGGAGGCCCCCAGGAGATGGCTTTCCTCCGAGCCGCGGCTGGCTCGTATCGGGCCTATACGTGGGCCGCGCATGCGCACTCAGGCTCCCAAGCACACACCTCCCTCGGCTCACCTAACCCACCCTTTAGAGGTCACAGCAGTTCCACAGGGTCCCTGGGCACCTGTCTGTGGACACAGGAGCCCCCCTGCCACCTAGAGGACCACGCGATTACCGCTGGGGAACACTGCCCAGTAGCACTCCTAGCCTCGCACAGACACTGTGCGCAGGATAGACTTGTGGACGAGAGGCCTGGGTGGGGAATTTTCCAGGGAACTCTCTAAAGGCCAGGTGCCCTCTGTCGCCCTGGGAGTGCCCACGCCGTCCCTTAACCCTGCAGGACACTATCATCCAGCAATAAGCAGCCCTCTGCCTCCACGGGGCTCGAACACCTGGGCCCGTTGTGAGAGCACCTGGCGTACGTGCAGGCAAACCCACAGACCCCTCTGGCCCGAACCCACCACTGCGAAGATCCCCCTTTTCTTCCATCTGTAAAGGGGTCCTACTTGAGGAGTGGAGGAACATAGGGAGGCCCCCAGGAGATGGCTTTTCTCTGAGCCGCGGCTGGCTCCTTTCGGGCCTATACGTGGGCCGCGCATGCGCACTCAGGCTCCCAAGCACACACCTCCCTCGGCTCACCTAACCCACCCTTTAGAGGTCACAGCAGTTCCACAGGGTCCCTGGGCACCTGTCTGTGGACACAGGAGCCCCCCTGCCACCTAGAGGACCACGCGATTTCCGCTGGGGAACACTGCCCAGTAGCACTCCTAGCCTCGCACAGACACTGTGCGCAGGATAGACTTGTGGACGAGAGGCCTGGGTGGGGAATTTTCCAGGGAACTCTCTAAAGGCCAGGTGCCCTCTGTCGCCCTGGGAGTGCCCACGCCGTCCCTTAACCCTGCAGGACACTATCATCCAGCAATAAGCAGCCCTCTGCCTCCACGGGGCTCGAACACCTGGGCCCGTTGTGAGAGCACCTGGCGTACGTGCAGGCAAACCCACAGACCCCTCTGGCCCGAACCCACCACTGCGAAGATCCCCCTTTTCTTCCATCTGTAAAGGGGTCCTACTTGAGGAGTGGAGGAACATGGGGAGGCCCCCAGGAGATGGCTTTTCTCCGAGCCGCGGCTGGCTGGTTTCGGGCCTATACGTGGGCCGTGCGTGCGCACTCAGGCTCCCCACCACAACCCTCCCTCGGGTCACGGGACTCACCCTTGAGGTGTCTCCTGACCCACCCTTGAGGGGTCACGTCACCCACCCCTGAGGGGTCACATGACCCACCCCAGAGGGGTCACGTGACCCACCCCAGAGGGGTCACGTGACCCACCCCTGAGGAGTCACGTGACCCACCCCTGAGGGGTCTCGTGACCCACCCCAGAGGGGTCACGTGACCCACCCCTGAGGGGTCACGTGACCCACCCCAGAGGGGTCTCGTGACCCACCCCTGAGGGGTCACGTGACCAACCCTTGAGGGGTCTCGTGACCCACGCTTTTCGGGTCACGTGACCAGCCCTTTAGGGGTCTCGTGACCCACCCTTGAGGGGTCCCGTGACCCACCCTTGAGGGGTCCCGTGACCCACCCTTGAGGGGTCTCGTGACCCACCCTTGGGAGGTCACCTGCTCCACCCTTGAGAGGTCACAGCAGTTTTACAGGGTCCCTGCGCACCTGTTCGGGGAAACAGAAGCCCTCCCTGCCACTCAGAGGACCGCACGATTTCCCACAGGCCACACTGCCTAGCAGCACCTTCAGCCCCGCACAGACAGTGTGCTAAGGACAGACTTGGGTACAGGGGGCGTGGGCGGGGGATTTCCCATGGAACTCTCTAAGGGCCCGGTGCCCTGTGTGGCCCGGGGAGTGCCCATGCCATTCCTTGACCCCGCAGGACACTTGCATCCAGCAATAAGCAGCCCTCTGCCTCCACGGGGCTCAAACACCTGCGCCCGGTGTGCGGGCACCTGGCGTACGTGGAGGCAAACCCGCAGACCCCTCTGGCCCGAACCCACCACTGCGAAGATCACCCTTTCTTCCATCCGTAAAAGGGTCACTCTTGAGGAGTGGAGGAACATGGGGAGGCCCCCAGGAGATGGCTTTTCTCTGAGCCGCGGCTGGCTCGTTTCGGGCCTATACGTGGGCCGCGCATGCGCACTCAGGCTCCCAAGCACACACCTCCCTCGTCTCACCTAACCCACCCTTTAGAGGTCACAGCAGTTCCACAGGGTCCCTGGGCACCTGTCTGTGGACACAGGAGCCCCCCTGCCACCTAGAGGACCACGCGATTTCCGCTGGGGAACACTGCCCAGAAGCACTCCTAGCCTCGCACAGACACTGTGCGCAGGATAGACTTGTGGACGAGAGGCCTGGGTGGGGAATTTTCCAGGGAACTCTCTAAAGGCCGGGTGCCCTCTGTCGCCCTGGGAGTGCCCACGCCGTCCCTTAACCCTGCAGGACACTATCATCCAGCACTAAGCAGCCCTCTGCCTCCACGGGGCTCGAACACCTGGGCCCGTTGTGAGAGCACCTGGCGTACGTGCAGGCAAACCCACAGACCCCTCTGGCCCGAACCCACCACTGCGAAGATCCCCCTTTTCTTCCATCTGTAAAGGGGTCCTCCTTGAGGAGTGGAGGAACATGGGGAGGCCCCCAGGAGATGGCTTTTCTCCGAGCCGCGGCTGGCTGGTTTCGGGCCTATACGTGGGCCGTGCGTGCGCACTCAGGCTCCCCACCACAACCCTCCCTCGGGTCACGGGACTCACCCTTGAGGTGTCTCCTGACCCACCCTTGAGGGGTCACGTCACCCACCCCTGAGGGGTCTCGTGACCCACCCCAGAGGGGTCACGTGACCCACCCCTGAGGGGTCACGTGACCCACCCCAGAGGGGTCTCGTGACCCACCCCTGAGGGGTCACGTGACCAACCCTTGAGGGGTCTCGTGACCCACGCTTTTCGGGTCACGTGACCAGCCCTTTAGGGGTCTCGTGACCCACCCTTGAGGGGTCCCGTGACCCACCCTTGAGGGGTCTCGTGACCCACCCTTGGGAGGTCACCTGCCCCACCCTTGAGGGGTCACATGACCCACCTTGAGAGGTCACAGCAGTTTTACAGGGTCCCTGCGCACCTGTTCGGGGAAACAGAAGACCTCCCTGCCACTCAGAGGACCGCACGATTTCCCACAGGCCACACTGCCTAGCAGCACCTTCAGCCCCGCACAGACAGTGTGCTAAGGACAGACTTGGGTACAGGGGGCGTGGGCGGGGGATTTCCCATGGAACACTCTAAGGGCCCGGTGCCCTGTGTGGCCCGGGGAGTGCCCATGCCGTTCCTTGAACCCGCAGGACACTTGCATCCAGCAATAAGCAGCCTTCTGCCTCCACGGGGCTCAAACACCTGCGCCCGGTGTGCGGGCACCTGGCGTACGTAGAGGCAAACCCGCAGACCCCTCTGGCCCGAACCCACCACTGCGAAGATCACCCTTTCTTCCATACGTAAAGGGGTCACGCTTGAGGAGTGGAAGAACATGGGGAGGCCCCCAGGAGATGGCTTTTCTCCGAGCCGCGGCTGGCTCGTTTCGGGCCTATACGTGGGCCGCGCATGCGCACTCAGGCTCCCAAGCACACACCTCCCTCGGCTCACCTAACCCACCCTTTAGAGGTCACAGCAGTTCCACAGGGTCCCTGGGCACCTGTCTGTGGACACAGGAGCCCCCTTGCCACCTAGAGGACCACGCGATTACCGCTGGGGAACACTGCCCAGAAGCACTCCTAGCCTCGCACAGACACTGTGCGCAGGATAGACTTGTGGACGAGAGGCCTGGGTGGGGAATTTTCCAGGGAACTCTCTAAAGGCCAGGTGCCCTCTGTCGCCCTGGGAGTGCCCACGCCGTCCCTTAACCCTGCAGGACACTATCATCCAGCAATAAGCAGCCCTCTGCCTCCACGGGGCTCGAACACCTGGGCCCGTTGTGAGAGCACCTGGCGTACGTGCAGGCAAACCCACAGACCCCTCTGGCCCGAACCCACCACTGCGAAGATCCCCCTTTTTTTCCATCTGTAAAGGGGTCCTCCTTGAGGAGTGGAGGAACATGGGGAGGCCCCCAGGAGATGGCTTTTCTCCGAGCCGCGGCTGGCTGGTTTCGGGCCTATACGTGGGCCGCGCGTGCGCACTCAGGCTCCCCACCACAACCCTCCCTCGGGTCACGGGACTCACCCTTGAGGTGTCTCCTGACCCACCCTTGAGGGGTCACGTCACCCACCCCTGAGGGGTCACATGACCCACCCCAGAGGGGTCACGTGACCCACCCCAGAGGGGTCACATGACCCACCCCTGAGGGGTCTCGTGACCCACCCCTGAGGAGTCACGTGACCCACCCCTGAGGGGTCTCGTGACCCACCCCAGAGGGGTCACGTGACCCACCCCAGAGGGGTCTCGTGACCCACCCCTGAGGGGTCACGTGACCAACCCTTGAGGGGTCTCGTGACCCACGCTTTTCGGGTCACGTGACCAGCCCTTTAGGGGTCTCGTGACCCACCCTTGAGGGGTCACGTGACCCACCCCTGAGGGGTCTCGTGACCCACCCCTGAGGGGTCACGTGACCCACCCCTGAGGGGTCTCGTGACCCGCCCCTGAGGGGTCATGTGACCCACCCTTGAGGGGTCTCGTGACCCACGCTTTTCGGGTCACGTGACCCGCCCTTGAGGGGTCCCGTGACCCACCCTTGAGGGGTCTCGTGACCCACCCTTGGGAGGTCACCTGCTCCACCCTTGAGAGGTCACAGCAGTTTTACAGGGTCCCTGCGCACCTGTTCGGGGAAACAGAAGCCCTCCCTGCCACTCAGAGGACCGCACGATTTCCCACAGGCCACACTGCCTAGCAGCACCTTCAGCCCCGCACAGACAGTGTGCTAAGGA
The DNA here is from genome assembly GCF_022682495.2 of Desmodus rotundus. Lineage (NCBI taxonomy): Eukaryota > Metazoa > Chordata > Mammalia > Chiroptera > Phyllostomidae > Desmodus > Desmodus rotundus. Next base: position 20,566,039 of record NC_071397.1, read on the forward strand.
CAGACTTGGGTACAGGGGGCGTGGGCGGGGGATTTCCCATGGAACTCTCTAAGGGCCCGGTGCCCTGTGTGGCCCGGGGAGTGCCCATGCCGTTCCTTGACCCCGCAGGACACTTGCATCCAGCAATAAGCAGCCCTCTGCCTCCACGGGGCTCAAACACCTGCGCCCGGTGTGCGGGCACCTGGCGTACGTGGAGGCAAACCCGCAGACCCCTCTGGCCCGAACCCACCACTGCGAAGATCACCCTTTCTTCCATCCGTAAAGGGGTCACGCTTGAGGAGTGGAAGAACATGGGGAGGCCCCCAGGAGATGGCTTTCCTCCGAGCCGCGGCTGGCTCGTATCGGGCCTATACGTGGGCCGCGCATGCGCACTCAGGCTCCCAAGCACACACCTCCCTCGGCTCACCTAACCCACCCTTTAGAGGTCACAGCAGTTCCACAGGGTCCCTGGGCACCTGTCTGTGGACACAGGAGCCCCCCTGCCACCTAGAGGACCACGCGATTACCGCTGGGGAACACTGCCCAGTAGCACTCCTAGCCTCGCACAGACACTGTGCGCAGGATAGACTTGTGGACGAGAGGCCTGGGTGGGGAATTTTCCAGGGAACTCTCTAAAGGCCAGGTGCCCTCTGTCGCCCTGGGAGTGCCCACGCCGTCCCTTAACCCTGCAGGACACTATCATCCAGCAATAAGCAGCCCTCTGCCTCCACGGGGCTCGAACACCTGGGCCCGTTGTGAGAGCACCTGGCGTACGTGCAGGCAAACCCACAGACCCCTCTGGCCCGAACCCACCACTGCGAAGATCCCCCTTTTCTTCCATCTGTAAAGGGGTCCTACTTGAGGAGTGGAGGAACATAGGGAGGCCCCCAGGAGATGGCTTTTCTCTGAGCCGCGGCTGGCTCCTTTCGGGCCTATACGTGGGCCGCGCATGCGCACTCAGGCTCCCAAGCACACACCTCCCTCGGCTCACCTAACCCACCCTTTAGAGGTCACAGCAGTTCCACAGGGTCCCTGGGCACCTGTCTGTGGACACAGGAGCCCCCCTGCCACCTAGAGGACCACGCGATTTCCGCTGGGGAACACTGCCCAGTAGCACTCCTAGCCTCGCACAGACACTGTGCGCAGGATAGACTTGTGGACGAGAGGCCTGGGTGGGGAATTTTCCAGGGAACTCTCTAAAGGCCAGGTGCCCTCTGTCGCCCTGGGAGTGCCCACGCCGTCCCTTAACCCTGCAGGACACTATCATCCAGCAATAAGCAGCCCTCTGCCTCCACGGGGCTCGAACACCTGGGCCCGTTGTGAGAGCACCTGGCGTACGTGCAGGCAAACCCACAGACCCCTCTGGCCCGAACCCACCACTGCGAAGATCCCCCTTTTCTTCCATCTGTAAAGGGGTCCTACTTGAGGAGTGGAGGAACATGGGGAGGCCCCCAGGAGATGGCTTTTCTCCGAGCCGCGGCTGGCTGGTTTCGGGCCTATACGTGGGCCGTGCGTGCGCACTCAGGCTCCCCACCACAACCCTCCCTCGGGTCACGGGACTCACCCTTGAGGTGTCTCCTGACCCACCCTTGAGGGGTCACGTCACCCACCCCTGAGGGGTCACATGACCCACCCCAGAGGGGTCACGTGACCCACCCCAGAGGGGTCACGTGACCCACCCCTGAGGAGTCACGTGACCCACCCCTGAGGGGTCTCGTGACCCACCCCAGAGGGGTCACGTGACCCACCCCTGAGGGGTCACGTGACCCACCCCAGAGGGGTCTCGTGACCCACCCCTGAGGGGTCACGTGACCAACCCTTGAGGGGTCTCGTGACCCACGCTTTTCGGGTCACGTGACCAGCCCTTTAGGGGTCTCGTGACCCACCCTTGAGGGGTCCCGTGACCCACCCTTGAGGGGTCCCGTGACCCACCCTTGAGGGGTCTCGTGACCCACCCTTGGGAGGTCACCTGCTCCACCCTTGAGAGGTCACAGCAGTTTTACAGGGTCCCTGCGCACCTGTTCGGGGAAACAGAAGCCCTCCCTGCCACTCAGAGGACCGCACGATTTCCCACAGGCCACACTGCCTAGCAGCACCTTCAGCCCCGCACAGACAGTGTGCTAAGGACAGACTTGGGTACAGGGGGCGTGGGCGGGGGATTTCCCATGGAACTCTCTAAGGGCCCGGTGCCCTGTGTGGCCCGGGGAGTGCCCATGCCATTCCTTGACCCCGCAGGACACTTGCATCCAGCAATAAGCAGCCCTCTGCCTCCACGGGGCTCAAACACCTGCGCCCGGTGTGCGGGCACCTGGCGTACGTGGAGGCAAACCCGCAGACCCCTCTGGCCCGAACCCACCACTGCGAAGATCACCCTTTCTTCCATCCGTAAAAGGGTCACTCTTGAGGAGTGGAGGAACATGGGGAGGCCCCCAGGAGATGGCTTTTCTCTGAGCCGCGGCTGGCTCCTTTCGGGCCTATACGTGGGCCGCGCATGCGCACTCAGGCTCCCAAGCACACACCTCCCTCGGCTCACCTAACCCACCCTTTAGAGGTCACAGCAGTTCCACAGGGTCCCTGGGCACCTGTCTGTGGACACAGGAGCCCCCCTGCCACCTAGAGGACCACGCGATTTCCGCTGGGGAACACTGCCCAGTAGCACTCCTAGCCTCGCACAGACACTGTGCGCAGGATAGACTTGTGGACGAGAGGCCTGGGTGGGGAATTTTCCAGGGAACTCTCTAAAGGCCGGGTGCCCTCTGTCGCCCTGGGAGTGCCCACGCCGTCCCTTAACCCTGCAGGACACTATCATCCAGCAATAAGCAGCCCTCTGCCTCCACGGGGCTCGAACACCTGGGCCCGTTGTGAGAGCACCTGGCGTACGTGCAGGCAAACCCACAGACCCCTCTGGCCCGAACCCACCACTGCGAAGATCCCCCTTTTCTTCCATCTGTAAAGGGGTCCTACTTGAGGAGTGGAGGAACATGGGGAGGCCCCCAGGAGATGGCTTTTCTCCGAGCCGCGGCTGGCTGGTTTCGGGCCTATACGTGGGCCGCTCGTGCGCACTCAGGCTCCCCACCACAACCCTCCCTCGGGTCATGGGACTCACCCTTGAGGTGTCTCCTGACCCACCCTTGAGGGGTCACATCACCCACCGCTGAGGGGTCACGTGACCCACCCCAGAAGGGTCACGCGACCCACCCCAGAGGGGTCACGTGACCCACCCCTGAGGGGTCTCGTGACCCACCCCTGAGGGGTCACGTGACCCACCCCTGAGGGGTCTCGTGACCCGCCCCTGAGGGGTCATGTGACCCACCCTTGAGGGGTCTCGTGACCCACGCTTTTCGGGTCACGTGACCCGCCCTTGAGGGGTCCCGTGACCCACCCTTGAGGGGTCTCGTGACCCACCCTTGGGAGGTCACCTGCTCCACCCTTGAGAGGTCACAGCAGTTTTACAGGGTCCCTGCGCACCTGTTCGGGGAAACAGAAGCCCTCCCTGCCACTCAGAGGACCGCACGATTTCCCACAGGCCACACTGCCTAGCAGCACCTTCAGCCCCGCACAGACAGTGTGCTAAGGACAGACTTGGGTACAGGGGGCGTGGGCGGGGGATTTCCCATGGAACTCTCTAAGGGCCCGGTGCCCTGTGTGGCCCGGGGAGTGCCCATGCCGTTCCTTGACCCCGCAGGACACTTGCATCCAGCAATAAGCAGCCCTCTGCCTCCACGGGGCTCAAACACCTGCGCCCGGTGTGCGGGCACCTGGCGTACGTGGAGGCAAACCCGCAGACCCCTCTGGCCCGAACCCACCACTGCGAAGATCACCCTTTCTTCCATCCGTAAAGGGGTCACGCTTGAGGAGTGGAAGAACATGGGGAGGCCCCCAGGAGATGGCTTTCCTCCGAGCCGCGGCTGGCTCGTATCGGACCTATACGTGGGCCGCGCATGCGCACTCAGGCTCCCAAGCACACACCTCCCTCGGCTCACCTAACCCACCCTTTAGAGGTCACAGCAGTTCCACAGGGTCCCTGGGCACCTGTCTGTGGACACAGGAGCCCCCCTGCCACCTAGAGGACCACGCGATTACCGCTGGGGAACACTGCCCAGTAGCACTCCTAGCCTCGCACAGACACTGTGCGCAGGATAGACTTGTGGACGAGAGGCCTGGGTGGGGAATTTTCCAGGGAACTCTCTAAAGGCCAGGTGCCCTCTGTCGCCCTGGGAGTGCCCACGCCGTCCCTTAACCCTGCAGGACACTATCATCCAGCAATAAGCAGCCCTCTGCCTCCACGGGGCTCGAACACCTGGGCCCGTTGTGAGAGCACCTGGCGTACGTGCAGGCAAACCCACAGACCCCTCTGGCCCGAACCCACCACTGCGAAGATCCCCCTTTTCTTCCATCTGTAAAGGGGTCCTACTTGAGGAGTGGAGGAACATGGGGAGGCCCCCAGGAGATGGCTTTTCTCTGAGCCGCGGCTGGCTCCTTTCGGGCCTATACGTGGGCCGCGCATGCGCACTCAGGCTCCCAAGCACACACCTCCCTCGGCTCACCTAACCCACCCTTTAGAGGTCACAGCAGTTCCACAGGGTCCCTGGGCACCTGTCTGTGGACACAGGAGCCCCCCTGCCACCTAGAGGACCACGCGATTTCCGCTGGGGAACACTGCCAAGTAGCACTCCTAGCCTCGCACAGACACTGTGCGCAGGATAGACTTGTGGACGAGAGGCCTGGGTGGGGAATTTTCCAGGGAACTCTCTAAAGGCCAGGTGCCCTCTGTCGCCCTGGGAGTGCCCACGCCGTCCCTTAACCCTGCAGGACACTATCATCCAGCAATAAGCAGCCCTCTGCCTCCACGGGGCTCGAACACCTGGGCCCCTTGTGAGAGCACCTGGCGTACGTGCAGGCAAACCCACAGACCCCTCTGGCCCGAACCCACCACTGCGAAGATCCCCCTTTTCTTCCATCTGTAAAGGGGTCCTACTTGAGGAGTGGAGGAACATGGGGAGGCCCCCAGGAGATGGCTTTTCTCCGAGCCGCGGCTGGCTGGTTTCGGGCCTATACGTGGGCCGTGCGTGCGCACTCAGGCTCCCCACCACAACCCTCCCTCGGGTCACGGGACTCACCCTTGAGGTGTCTCCTGACCCACCCTTGAGGGGTCACGTCACCCACCCCTGAGGGGTCACATGACCCACCCCAGAGGGGTCACGTGACCCACCCCAGAGGGGTCACGTGACCCACCCCTGAGGAGTCACGTGACCCACCCCTGAGGGGTCTCGTGACCCACCCCAGAGGGGTCACGTGACCCACCCCTGAGGGGTCACGTGACCCACCCCAGAGGGGTCTCGTGACCCACCCCTGAGGGGTCACGTGACCAACCCTTGAGGGGTCTCGTGACCCACGCTTTTCGGGTCACGTGACCAGCCCTTTAGGGGTCTCGTGACCCACCCTTGAGGGGTCCCGTGACCCACCCTTGAGGGGTCCCGTGACCCACCCTTGAGGGGTCTCGTGACCCACCCTTGGGAGGTCACCTGCTCCACCCTTGAGAGGTCACAGCAGTTTTACAGGGTCCCTGCGCACCTGTTCGGGGAAACAGAAGCCCTCCCTGCCACTCAGAGGACCGCACGATTTCCCACAGGCCACACTGCCTAGCAGCACCTTCAGCCCCGCACAGACAGTGTGCTAAGGACAGACTTGGGTACAGGGGGCGTGGGCGGGGGATTTCCCATGGAACTCTCTAAGGGCCCGGTGCCCTGTGTGGCCCGGGGAGTGCCCATGCCGTTCCTTGACCCCGCAGGACACTTGCATCCAGCAATAAGCAGCCCTCTGCCTCCACGGGGCTCAAACACCTGCGCCCGGTGTGCGGGCACCTGGCGTACGTGGAGGCAAACCCGCAGACCCCTCTGGCCCGAACCCACCACTGCGAAGATCACCCTTTCTTCCATCCGTAAAAGGGTCACTCTTGAGGAGTGGAGGAACATGGGGAGGCCCCCAGGAGATGGCTTTTCTCTGAGCCGCGGCTGGCTCCTTTCGGGCCTATACGTGGGCCGCGCATGCGCACTCAGGCTCCCAAGCACACACCTCCCTCGGCTCACCTAACCCACCCTTTAGAGGTCACAGCAGTTCCACAGGGTCCCTGGGCACCTGTCTGTGGACACAGGAGCCCCCCTGCCACCTAGAGGACCACGCGATTTCCGCTGGGGAACACTGCCCAGTAGCACTCCTAGCCTCGCACAGACACTGTTTGCAGGATAGACTTGTGGACGAGAGGCCTGGGTGGGGAATTTTCCAGGGAACTCTCTAAAGGCCGGGTGCCCTCTGTCGCCCTGGGAGTGCCCACGCCGTCCCTTAACCCTGCAGGACACTATCATCCAGCAATAAGCAGCCCTCTGCCTCCACGGGGCTCGAACACCTGGGCCCGTTGTGAGAGCACCTGGCGTACGTGCAGGCAAACCCACAGACCCCTCTGGCCCGAACCCACCACTGCGAAGATCCCCCTTTTCTTCCATCTGTAAAGGGGTCCTACTTGAGGAGTGGAGGAACATGGGGAGGCCCCCAGGAGATGGCTTTTCTCCGAGCCGCGGCTGGCTGGTTTCGGGCCTATACGTGGGCCGTGCGTGCGCACTCAGGCTCCCCACCACAACCCTCCCTCGGGTCACGGGACTCACCCTTGAGGTGTCTCCTGACCCACCCTTGAGGGGTCACGTCACCCACCCCTGAGGGGCACATGACCCACCCTTGAGGGGTCACGTCACCCACCCCTGAGGGGTCTCGTGACCCACCCCAGAGGGGTCACGTGACCCACCCCTGAGGGGTCACGTGACCCACCCCAGAGGGGTCTCGTGACCCACCCCTGAGGGGTCACGTGACCAACCCTTGAGGGGTCTCGTGACCCACGCTTTTCGGGTCACGTGACAAGCCCTTTAGGGGTCTCGTGACCCACCCTTGAGGGGTCCCGTGACCCACCCTTGAGGGGTCTCGTGACCCACCCTTGGGAGGTCACCTGCCCCACCCTTGAGGGGTCACATGACCCACCTTGAGAGGTCACAGCAGTTTTACAGGGTCCCTGCGCACCTGTTCGGCGAAACAGAAGACCTCCCTGCCACTCAGAGGACCGCACGATTTCCCACAGGCCACACTGCCTAGCAGCACCTTCAGCCCCGCACAGACAGTGTGCTAAGGACAGACTTGGGTACAGGGGGCGTGGGCGGGGGATTTCCCATGGAACACTCTAAGGGCCCGGTGCCCTGTGTGGCCCGGGGAGTGCCCATGCCGTTCCTTGAACCCGCAGGACACTTGCATCCAGCAATAAGCAGCCTTCTGCCTCCACGGGGCTCAAACACCTGCGCCCGGTGTGCGGGCACCTGGCGTACGTGGAGGCAAACCCGCAGACCCCTCTGGCCCGAACCCACCACTGCGAAGATCACCCTTTCTTCCATACGTAAAGGGGTCACGCTTGAGGAGTGGAAGAACATGGGGAGGCCCCCAGGAGATGGCTTTTCTCCGAGCCGCGGCTGGCTCGTTTCGGGCCTATACGTGGGCCGAGCATGCGCACTCAGGCTCCCAAGCACACACCTCCCTCGGCTCACCTAACCCACCCTTTAGAGGTCACAGCAGTTCCACAGGGTCCCTGGGCACCTGTCTGTGGACACAGGAGCCCCCTTGCCACCTAGAGGACCACGCGATTACCGCTGGGGAACACTGCCCAGAAGCACTCCTAGCCTCGCACAGACACTGTGCGCAGGATAGACTTGTGGACGAGAGGCCTGGGTGGGGAATTTTCCAGGGAACTCTCTAAAGGCCAGGTGCCCTCTGTCGCCCTGGGAGTGCCCACGCCGTCCCTTAACCCTGCAGGACACTATCATCCAGCAATAAGCAGCCCTCTGCCTCCACGGGGCTCGAACACCTGGGCCCGTTGTGAGAGCACCTGGCGTACGTGCAGGCAAACCCACAGACCCCTCTGGCCCGAACCCACCACTGCGAAGATCCCCCTTTTTTTCCATCTGTAAAGGGGTCCTCCTTGAGGAGTGGAGGAACATGGGGAGGCCCCCAGGAGATGGCTTTTCTCCGAGCCGCGGCTGGCTGGTTTCGGGCCTATACGTGGGCCGCGCGTGCGCACTCAGGCTCCCCACCACAACCCTCCCTCGGGTCACGGGACTCACCCTTGAGGTGTCTCCTGACCCACCCTTGAGGGGTCACGTCACCCACCCCTGAGGGGTCACATGACTCACCCCAGAGGGGTCACGTGACCCACCCCAGAGGGGTCACGTGACCCACCCCTGAGGGGTCTCGTGACCCACCCCTGAGGAGTCACGTGACCCACCCCTGAGGGGTCTCGTGACCCACCGCAGAGGGGTCACGTGACCCACCCCAGAGGGGTCTCGTGACCCACCCCTGAGGGGTCACGTGACCAACCCTTGAGGGGTCTCGTGACCCACGCTTTTCGGGTCACGTGACCAGCCCTTTAGGGGTCTCGTGACCCACCCTTGAGGGGTCCCGTGACCCACCCTTGAGGGGTCTCGTGACCCACCCTTGGGAGGTCACCTGCCCCACCCTTGAGGGGTCACATGACCCACCTTGAGAGGTCACAGCAGTTTTACAGGGTCCCTGCGCACCTGTTCGGCGAAACAGAAGACCTCCCTGCCACTCAGAGGACCGCACGATTTCCCACAGGCCACACTGCCTAGCAGCACCTTCAGCCCCGCACAGACAGTGTGCTAAGGACAGACTTGGGTACAGGGGGCATGGGCGGGGGATTTCCCATGGAACTCTCTAAGGGCCCGGTGCCCTGTGTGGCCCGGGGAGTGCCCATGCCGTTCCTTGACCCCGCAGGACACTTGCATCCAGCAATAAGCAGCCCTCTGCCTCCACGGGGCTCAAACACCTGCGCCCGGTGTGCGGGCACCTGGCGTACGTGGAGGCAAACCCGCAGACCCCTCTGGCCCGAACCCACCACTGCGAAGATCACCCTTTCTTCCATCCGTAAAGGGGTCACGCTTGAGGAGTGGAAGAACATGGGGAGGCCCCCAGGAGATGGCTTTCCTCCGAGCCGCGGCTGGCTCGTTTCGGGCCTATACGTGGGCCGCGCATGCGCACTCAGGCTCCCAAGCACACACCTCCCTCGGCTCACCTAACCCACCCTTTAGAGGTCACAGCAGTTCCACAGGGTCCCTGGGCACCTGTCTGTGGACACAGGAGCCCCCATGCCACCTAGAGGACCACGCGATTACCGCTGGGGAACACTGCCCAGAAGCACTCCTAGCCTCGCACAGACACTGTGCGCAGGATAGACTTGTGGACGAGAGGCCTGGGTGGGGAATTTTCCAGGGAACTCTCTAAAGGCCAGGTGCCCTCTGTCGCCCTGGGAGTGCCCACGCCGTCCCTTAACCCTGCAGGACACTATCATCCAGCAATAAGCAGCCCTCTGCCTCCACGGGGCTCGAACACCTGGGCCCGTTGTGAGAGCACCTGGCGTACGTGCAGGCAAACCCACAGACCCCTCTGGCCCGAACCCACCACTGCGAAGATCCCCCTTTTTTTCCATCTGTAAAGGGGTCCTCCTTGAGGAGTGGAGGAACATGGGGAGGCCCCCAGGAGATGGCTTTTCTCCGAGCCGCGGCTGGCTGGTTTCGGGCCTATACGTGGGCCGCGCGTGCGCACTCAGGCTCCCCACCACAACCCTCCCTCGGGTCACGGGACTCACCCTTGAGGTGTCTCCTGACCCACCCTTGAGGGGTCACGTCACCCACCCCTGAGGGGTCACATGACCCACCCCAGAGGGGTCACGTGACCCACCCCAGAGGGGTCACGTGACCCACCCCTGAGGGGTCTCGTGACCCACCCCTGAGGAGTCACGTGACCCACCCCTGAGGGGTCTCGTGACCCACCCCAGAGGGGTCACGTGACCCACCCCCGAGGGGTCTCGTGACCCACCCCTGAGGGGTCACGTGACCAACCCTTGAGGGGTCTCGTGACCCACGCTTTTCGGGTCACGTGACCAGCCCTTTAGGGGTCTCGTGACCCACCCTTGAGGGGTCCCGTGACCCACCCTTGAGGGGTCTCGTGACCCACCCTTGGGAGGTCACCTGCCCCACCCTTGAGGGGTCACATGACCCACCTTGAGAGGTCACAGCAGTTTTACAGGGTCCCTGCGCACCTGTTCGGCGAAACAGAAGACCTCCCTGCCACTCAGAGGACCGCACGATTTCCCACAGGCCACACTGCCTAGCAGCACCTTCAGCCCCGCACAGACAGTGTGCTAAGGACAGACTTGGGTACAGGGGGCATGGGCGGGGGATTTCCCATGGAACTCTCTAAGGGCCCGGTGCCCTGTGTGGCCCGGGGAGTGCCCATGCCGTTCCTTGACCCCGCAGGACACTTGCATCCAGCAATAAGCAGCCCTCTGCCTCCACCGGGCTCAAACACCTGCGCCCGGTGTGCGGGCACCTGGCGTACGTGGAGGCAAACCCGCAGACCCCTCTGGCCCGAACCCACCACTGCGAAGATCACCCTTTCTTCCATCCGTAAAGGGGTCACGCTTGAGGAGTGGAAGAACATGGGGAGGCCCCCAGGAGATGGCTTTCCTCCGAGCCGCGGCTGGCTCGTTTCGGGCCTATACGTGGGCCGCGCATGCGCACTCAGGCTCCCAAGCACACACCTCCCTCGGCTCACCTAACCCACCCTTTAGAGGTCACAGCAGTTCCACAGGGTCCCTGGGCACCTGTCTGTGGACACAGGAGCCCCCATGCCACCTAGAGGACCACGCGATTACCGCTGGGGAACACTGCCCAGAAGCACTCCTAGCCTCGCACAGACACTGTGCGCAGGATAGACTTGTGGACGAGAGGCCTGGGTGGGGAATTTTCCAGGGAACTCTCTAAAGGCCAGGTGCCCTCTGTCGCCCTGGGAGTGCCCACGCCGTCCCTTAACCCTGCAGGACACTATCATCCAGCAATAAGCAGCCCTCTGCCTCCACGGGGCTCGAACACCTGGGCCCGTTGTGAGAGCACCTGGCGTACGTGCAGGCAAACCCACAGACCCCTCTGGCCCGAACCCACCACTGCGAAGATCCCCCTTTTCTTCCATCTGTAAAGGGGTCCTCCTTGAGGAGTGGAGGAACATGCGGAGGCCCCCAGGAGATGGCCTTTTCCCGAGCCGCGGCTGGCTGGTTTCGGGCCTATACATGGGCCGCGCGTGCGCACTCAGGCTCCCCACCACAACCCTCCCTCGGGTCACGGGACTCACCCTTGAGGTGTCTCCTGACCCACCCTTGAGGGGTCACATCACCCACCGCTGAGGGGTCACGTGACCCACCCCTGAGGGGTCTCGTGACCCACCCCTGAGGGGTCACGTGACCCACCCCTGAGGGGTCTCGTGACCCGCCCCTGAGGGGTCATGTGACCCACCCTTGAGGGGTCTCGTGACCCACGCTTTTCGGGTCACGTGACCCGCCCTTGAGGGGTCCCGTGACCCACCCTTGAGGGGTCTCGTGACCCACCCTTGGGAGGTCACCTGCTCCACCCTTGAGAGGTCACAGCAGTTTTACAGGGTCCCTGCGCACCTGTTCGGGGAAACAGAAGCCCTCCCTGCCACTCAGAGGACCGCACGATTTCCCACAGGCCACACTGCCTAGCAGCACCTTCAGCCCCGCACAGACAGTGTGCTAAGGACAGACTTGGGTACAGGGGGCGTGGGCGGGGGATTTCCCATGGAACTCTCTAAGGGCCCGGTGCCCTGTGTGGCCCGGGGAGTGCCCATGCCGTTCCTTGACCCCGCAGGACACTTGCATCCAGCAATAAGCAGCCCTCTGCCTCCACGGGGCTCAAACACCTGCGCCCGGTGTGCGGGCACCTGGCGTACGTGGAGGCAAACCCGCAGACCCCTCTGGCCCGAACCCACCACTGCGAAGATCCCCCTTTTCTTCCATCTGTAAAGGGGTCCTACTTGAGGAGTGGAGGAACATGGGGAGGCCCCCAGGAGATGGCTTTTCTCTGAGCCGCGGCTGGCTCCTTTCGGGCCTATACGTGGGCCGCGCATGCGCACTCAGGCTCCCAAGCACACACCTCCCTCGGCTCACCTAACCCACCCTTTAGAGGTCACAGCAGTTCCACAGGGTCCCTGGGCACCTGTCTGTGGACACAGGAGCCCCCCTGCCACCTAGAGGACCACGCGATTTCCGCTGGGGAACACTGCCCAGTAGCACTCCTAGCCTCGCACAGACACTGTGCGCAGGATAGACTTGTGGACGAGAGGCCTGGGTGGGGAATTTTCCAGGGAACTCTCTAAAGGCCAGGTGCCCTCTGTCGCCCTGGGAGTGCCCACGCCGTCCCTTAACCCTGCAGGACACTATCATCCAGCAATAAGCAGCCCTCTGCCTCCACGGGGCTCGAACACCTGGGCCCGTTGTGAGAGCACCTGGCGTACGTGCAGGCAAACCCACAGACCCCTCTGGCCCGAACCCACCACTGCGAAGATCCCCCTTTTCTTCCATCTGTAAAGGGGTCCTACTTGAGGAGTGGAGGAACATGGGGAGGCCCCCAGGAGATGGCTTTTCTCCGAGCCGCGGCTGGCTGGTTTCGGGCCTATACGTGGGCCGTGCGTGCGCACTCAGGCTCCCCACCACAACCCTCCCTCGGGTCACGGGACTCACCCTTGAGGTGTCTCCTGACCCACCCTTGAGGGGTCACGTCACCCACCCCTGAGGGGTCACATGACCCACCCCAGAGGGGTCACGTGACCCACCCCAGAGGGGTCACGTGACCCACCCCTGAGGAGTCACGTGACCCACCCCTGAGGGGTCTCGTGACCCACCCCAGAGGGGTCACGTGACCCACCCCTGAGGGGTCACGTGACCCACCCCAGAGGGGTCTCGTGACCCACCCCTGAGGGGTCACGTGACCAACCCTTGAGGGGTCTCGTGACCCACGCTTTTCGGGTCACGTGACCAGCCCTTTAGGGGTCTCGTGACCCACCCTTGAGGGGTCCCGTGACCCACCCTTGAGGGGTCCCGTGACCCACCCTTGAGGGGTCTCGTGACCCACCCTTGGGAGGTCACCTGCTCCACCCTTGAGAGGTCACAGCAGTTTTACAGGGTCCCTGCGCACCTGTTCGGGGAAACAGAAGCCCTCCCTGCCACTCAGAGGACCGCACGATTTCCCACAGGCCACACTGCCTAGCAGCACCTTCAGCCCCGCACAGACAGTGTGCTAAGGACAGACTTGGGTACAGGGGGCGTGGGCGGGGGATTTCCCATGGAACTCTCTAAGGGCCCGGTGCCCTGTGTGGCCCGGGGAGTGCCCATGCCATTCCTTGACCCCGCAGGACACTTGCATCCAGCAATAAGCAGCCCTCTGCCTCCACGGGGCTCAAACACCTGCGCCCGGTGTGCGGGCACCTGGCGTACGTGGAGGCAAACCCGCAGACCCCTCTGGCCCGAACCCACCACTGCGAAGATCACCCTTTCTTCCATCCGTAAAAGGGTCACTCTTGAGGAGTGGAGGAACATGGGGAGGCCCCCAGGAGATGGCTTTTCTCTGAGCCGCGGCTGGCTCCTTTCGGGCCTATACGTGGGCCGCGCATGCGCACTCAGGCTCCCAAGCACACACCTCCCTCGGCTCACCTAACCCACCCTTTAGAGGTCACAGCAGTTCCACAGGGTCCCTGGGCACCTGTCTGTGGACACAGGAGCCCCCCTGCCACCTAGAGGACCACGCGATTTCCGCTGGGGAACACTGCCCAGAAGCACTCCTAGCCTCGCACAGACACTGTGCGCAGGATAGACTTGTGGACGAGAGGCCTGGGTGGGGAATTTTCCAGGGAACTCTCTAAAGGCCGGGTGCCCTCTGTCGCCCTGGGAGTGCCCACGCCGTCCCTTAACCCTGCAGGACACTATCATCCAGCACTAAGCAGCCCTCTGCCTCCACGGGGCTCGAACACCTGGGCCCGTTGTGAGAGCACCTGGCGTACGTGCAGGCAAACCCACAGACCCCTCTGGCCCGAACCCACCACTGCGAAGATCCCCCTTTTCTTCCATCTGTAAAGGGGTCCTCCTTGAGGAGTGGAGGAACATGGGGAGGCCCCCAGGAGATGGCTTTTCTCCGAGCCGCGGCTGGCTGGTTTCGGGACTATACGTGGGCCGTGCGTGCGCACTCAGGCTCCCCACCACAACCCTCCCTCGGGTCACGGGACTCACTCTTGAGGTGTCTCCTGACCCACCCTTGAGGGGTCACATCACCCACCGCTGAGGGGTCACGTGACCCACCCCAGAGGGGTCACGCGACCCACCCCAGAGGGGTCACGTGACCCACCCCTGAGGGGTCTCGTGACCCACCCCTGAGGGGTCACGTGACCCACCCCTGAGGGGTCTCGTGACCCGCCCCTGAGGGGTCATGTGACCCACCCTTGAGGGGTCTCGTGACCCACGCTTTTCGGGTCACGTGACCCGCCCTTGAGGGGTCCCGTGACCCACCCTTGAGGGGTCTCGTGACCCACCCTTGGGAGGTCACCTGCTCCACCCTTGAGAGGTCACAGCAGTTTTACAGGGTCCCTGCGCACCTGTTCGGGGAAACAGAAGCCCTCCCTGCCACTCAGAGGACCGCACGATTTCCCACAGGCCACACTGCCTAGCAGCACCTTCAGCCCCGCACAGACAGTGTGCTAAGGACAGACTTGGGTACAGGGGGCGTGGGCGGGGGATTTCCCATGGAACTCTCTAAGGGCCCGGTGCCCTGTGTGGCCCGGGGAGTGCCCATGCCGTTCCTTGACCCCGCAGGACACTTGCATCCAGCAATAAGCAGCCCTCTGCCTCCACGGGGCTCAAACACCTGCGCCCGGTGTGCGGGCACCTGGCGTACGTGGAGGCAAACCCGCAGACCCCTCTGGCCCGAACCCACCACTGCGAAGATCCCCCTTTTCTTCCATCTGTAAAGGGGTCCTACTTGAGGAGTGGAGGAACATGGGGAGGCCCCCAGGAGATGGCTTTTCTCTGAGCCGCGGCTGGCTCCTTTCGGGCCTATACGTGGGCCGCGCATGCGCACTCAGGCTCCCAAGCACACACCTCCCTCGGCTCACCTAACCCACCCTTTAGAGGTCACAGCAGTTCCACAGGGTCCCTGGGCACCTGTCTGTGGACACAGGAGCCCCCCTGCCACCTAGAGGACCACGCGATTTCCGCTGGGGAACACTGCCCAGTAGCACTCCTAGCCTCGCACAGACACTGTGCGCAGGATAGACTTGTGGACGAGAGGCCTGGGTGGGGAATTTTCCAGGGAACTCTCTAAAGGCCAGGTGCCCTCTGTCGCCCTGGGAGTGCCCACGCCGTCCCTTAACCCTGCAGGACACTATCATCCAGCAATAAGCAGCCCTCTGCCTCCACGGGGCTCGAACACCTGGGCCCGTTGTGAGAGCACCTGGCGTACGTGCAGGCAAACCCACAGACCCCTCTGGCCCGAACCCACCACTGCGAAGATCCCCCTTTTCTTCCATCTGTAAAGGGGTCCTACTTGAGGAGTGGAGGAACATGGGGAGGCCCCCAGGAGATGGCTTTTCTCCGAGCCGCGGCTGGCTGGTTTCGGGCCTATACGTGGGCCGTGCGTGCGCACTCAGGCTCCCCACCACAACCCTCCCTCGGGTCACGGGACTCACCCTTGAGGTGTCTCCTGACCCACCCTTGAGGGGTCACGTCACCCACCCCTGAGGGGTCACATGACCCACCCCAGAGGGGTCACGTGACCCACCCCAGAGGGGTCACGTGACCCACCCCTGAGGAGTCACGTGACCCACCCCTGAGGGGTCTCGTGACCCACCCCAGAGGGGTCACGTGACCCACCCCTGAGGGGTCACGTGACCCACCCCAGAGGGGTCTCGTGACCCACCCCTGAGGGGTCACGTGACCAACCCTTGAGGGGTCTCGTGACCCACGCTTTTCGGGTCACGTGACCAGCCCTTTAGGGGTCTCGTGACCCACCCTTGAGGGGTCCCGTGACCCACCCTTGAGGGGTCCCGTGACCCACCCTTGAGGGGTCTCGTGACCCACCCTTGGGAGGTCACCTGCTCCACCCTTGAGAGGTCACAGCAGTTTTACAGGGTCCCTGCGCACCTGTTCGGGGAAACAGAAGCCCTCCCTGCCACTCAGAGGACCGCACGATTTCCCACAGGCCACACTGCCTAGCAGCACCTTCAGCCCCGCACAGACAGTGTGCTAAGGACAGACTTGGGTACAGGGGGCGTGGGCGGGGGATTTCCCATGGAACTCTCTAAGGGCCCGGTGCCCTGTGTGGCCCGGGGAGTGCCCATGCCATTCCTTGACCCCGCAGGACACTTGCATCCAGCAATAAGCAGCCCTCTGCCTCCACGGGGCTCAAACACCTGCGCCCGGTGTGCGGGCACCTGGCGTACGTGGAGGCAAACCCGCAGACCCCTCTGGCCCGAACCCACCACTGCGAAGATCACCCTTTCTTCCATCCGTAAAAGGGTCACTCTTGAGGAGTGGAGGAACATGGGGAGGCCCCCAGGAGATGGCTTTTCTCTGAGCCGCGGCTGGCTCCTTTCGGGCCTATACGTGGGCCGCGCATGCGCACTCAGGCTCCCAAGCACACACCTCCCTCGGCTCACCTAACCCACCCTTTAGAGGTCACAGCAGTTCCACAGGGTCCCTGGGCACCTGTCTGTGGACACAGGAGCCCCCCTGCCACCTAGAGGACCACGCGATTTCCGCTGGGGAACACTGCCCAGAAGCACTCCTAGCCTCGCACAGACACTGTGCGCAGGATAGACTTGTGGACGAGAGGCCTGGGTGGGGAATTTTCCAGGGAACTCTCTAAAGGCCAGGTGCCCTCTGTCGCCCTGGGAGTGCCCACGCCGTCCCTTAACCCTGCAGGACACTATCATCCAGCACTAAGCAGCCCTCTGCCTCCACGGGGCTCGAACACCTGGGCCCGTTGTGAGAGCACCTGGCGTACGTGCAGGCAAACCCACAGACCCCTCTGGCCCGAACCCACCACTGCGAAGATCCCCCTTTTCTTCCATCTGTAAAGGGGTCCTCCTTGAGGAGTGGAGGAACATGGGGAGGCCCCCAGGAGATGGCTTTTCTCCGAGCCGCGGCTGGCTGGTTTCGGGCCTATACGTGGGCCGTGCGTGCGCACTCAGGCTCCCCACCACAACCCTCCCTCGGGTCACGGGACTCACTCTTGAGGTGTCTCCTGACCCACCCTTGAGGGGTCACATCACCCACCGCTGAGGGGTCACGTGACCCACCCCAGAGGGGTCACGCGACCCACCCCAGAGGGGTCACGTGACCCACCCCTGAGGGGTCTCGTGACCCACCCCTGAGGGGTCACGTGACCCACCCCTGAGGGGTCTCGTGACCCGCCCCTGAGGGTTCATGTGACCCACCCTTGAGGGGTCTCGTGACCCACGCTTTTCGGGTCACGTGACCCGCCCTTGAGGGGTCCCGTGACCCACCCTTGAGGGGTCTCGTGACCCACCCTTGGGAGGTCACCTGCTCCACCCTTGAGAGGTCACAGCAGTTTTACAAGGTCCCTGCGCACCTGTTCGGGGAAACAGAAGCCCTCCCTGCCACTCAGAGGACCGCACGATTTCCCACAGGCCACACTGCCTAGCAGCACCTTCAGCCCCGCACAGACAGTGTGCTAAGGACAGACTTGGGTACAGGGGGCGTGGGCGGGGGATTTCCCATGGAACTCTCTAAGGGCCCGGTGCCCTGTGTGGCCCGGGGAGTGCCCATGCCGTTCCTTGACCCCGCAGGACACTTGCATCCAGCAATAAGCAGCCCTCTGCCTCCACGGGGCTCAAACACCTGCGCCCGGTGTGCGGGCACCTGGCGTACGTGGAGGCAAACCCGCAGACCCCTCTGGCCCGAACCCACCACTGCGAAGATCACCCTTTCTTCCATCCGTAAAGGGGTCACGCTTGAGGAGTGGAAGAACATGGGGAGGCCCCCAGGAGATGGCTTTCCTCCGAGCCGCGGCTGGCTCGTTTCGGGCCTATACGTGGGCCGCGCATGCGCACTCAGGCTCCCAAGCACACACCTCCCTCGGCTCACCTAACCCACCCTTTAGAGGTCACAGCAGTTCCACAGGGTCCCTGGGCACCTGTCTGTGGACACAGGAGCCCCCATGCCACCTAGAGGACCACGCGATTACCGCTGGGGAACACTGCCCAGAAGCACTCCTAGCCTCGCACAGACACTGTGCGCAGGATAGACTTGTGGACGAGAGGCCTGGGTGGGGAATTTTCCAGGGAACTCTCTAAAGGCCAGGTGCCCTCTGTCGCCCTGGGAGTGCCCACGCCGTCCCTTAACCCTGCAGGACACTATCATCCAGCAATAAGCAGCCCTCTGCCTCCACGGGGCTCGAACACCTGGGCCCGTTGTGAGAGCACCTGGCGTACGTGCAGGCAAACCCACAGACCCCTCTGGCCCGAACCCACCACTGCGAAGATCCCCCTTTTCTTCCATCTGTAAAGGGGTCCTCCTTGAGGAGTGGAGGAACATGCGGAGGCCCCCAGGAGATGGCCTTTTCCCGAGCCGCGGCTGGCTGGTTTCGGGCCTATACATGGGCCGCGCGTGCGCACTCAGGCTCCCCACCACAACCCTCCCTCGGGTCACGGGACTCACCCTTGAGGTGTCTCCTGACCCACCCTTGAGGGGTCACATCACCCACCGCTGAGGGGTCACGTGACCCACCCCAGAGGGGTCACGCGACCCACCCCAGAGGGGTCACGTGACCCACCCCTGAGGGGTCTCGTGACCCACCCCTGAGGGGTCACGTGACCCACCCCTGAGGGGTCTCGTGACCCGCCCCTGAGGGGTCATGTGACCCACCCTTGAGGGGTCTCGTGACCCACGCTTTTCGGGTCACGTGACCCGCCCTTGAGGGGTCCCGTGACCCACCCTTGAGGGGTCTCGTGACCCACCCTTGGGAGGTCACCTGCTCCACCCTTGAGAGGTCACAGCAGTTTTACAGGGTCCCTGCGCACCTGTTCGGGGAAACAGAAGCCCTCCCTGCCACTCAGAGGACCGCACGATTTCCCACAGGCCACACTGCCTAGCAGCACCTTCAGCCCCGCACAGACAGTGTGCTAAGGACAGACTTGGGTACAGGGGGCGTGGGCGGGGGATTTCCCATGGAACTCTCTAAGGGCCCGGTGCCCTGTGTGGCCCGGGGAGTGCCCATGCCGTTCCTTGACCCCGCAGGACACTTGCATCCAGCAATAAGCAGCCCTCTGCCTCCACGGGGCTCAAACACCTGCGCCCGGTGTGCGGGCACCTGGCGTACGTGGAGGCAAACCCGCAGACCCCTCTGGCCCGAACCCACCACTGCGAAGATCACCCTTTCTTCCATCCGTAAAGGGGTCACGCTTGAGGAGTGGAAGAACATGGGGAGGCCCCCAGGAGATGGCTTTCCTCCGAGCCGCGGCTGGCTCGTATCGGGCCTATACGTGGGCCGCGCATGCGCACTCAGGCTCCCAAGCACACACCTCCCTCGGCTCACCTAACCCACCCTTTAGAGGTCACAGCAGTTCCACAGGGTCCCTGGGCACCTGTCTGTGGACACAGGAGCCCCCCTGCCACCTAGAGGACCACGCGATTACCGCTGGGGAACACTGCCCAGTAGCACTCCTAGCCTCGCACAGACACTGTGCGCAGGATAGACTTGTGGACGAGAGGCCTGGGTGGGGAATTTTCCAGGGAACTCTCTAAAGGCCAGGTGCCCTCTGTCGCCCTGGGAGTGCCCACGCCGTCCCTTAACCCTGCAGGACACTATCATCCAGCAATAAGCAGCCCTCTGCCTCCACGGGGCTCGAACACCTGGGCCCGTTGTGAGAGCACCTGGCGTACGTGCAGGCAAACCCACAGACCCCTCTGGCCCGAACCCACCACTGCGAAGATCCCCCTTTTCTTCCATCTGTAAAGGGGTCCTCCTTGAGGAGTGGAGGAACATGGGGAGGCCCCCAGGAGATGGCTTTTCTCCGAGCCGCGGCTGGCTGGTTTCGGGCCTATACGTGGGCCGTGCGTGCGCACTCAGGCTCCCCACCACAACCCTCCCTCGGGTCACGGGACTCACCCTTGAGGTGTCTCCTGACCCACCCTTGAGGGGTCACGTCACCCACCCCTGAGGGGTCACATGACCCACCCCAGAGGGGTCACGTGACCCACCCCTGAGGGGTCTCGTGACCCACCCCTGAGGAGTCACGTGACCCACCCCTGAGGGGTCTCGTGACCCACCCCAGAGGGGTCACGTGACCCACCCCTGAGGGGTCACGTGACCCACCCCAGAGGGGTCTCGTGACCCACCCCTGAGGGGTCACGTGACCAACCCTTGAGGGGTCTCGTGACCCACGCTTTTCGGGTCACGTGACCAGCCCTTTAGGGGTCTCATGACCCACCCTTGAGGGGTCCCGTGACCCACCCTTGAGGGGTCTCGTGACCCACCCTTGGGAGGTCACCTGCCCCACCCTTGAGGGGTCACATGACCCACCTTGAGAGGTCACAGCAGTTTTACAGGGTCCCTGCGCACCTGTTCGGCGAAACAGAAGACCTCCCTGCCACTCAGAGGACCGCACTATTTCCCACAGGCCACACTGCCTAGCAGAACCTTCAGCCCCGCACAGACAGTGTGCTAAGGACAGACTTGGGTACAGGGGGCGTGGGCGGGGGATTTCCCATGGAACTCTCTAAGGGCCCGGTGCCCTGTGTGGCCCGGGGAGTGCCCATGCCGTTCCTTGACCCCGCAGGACACTTGCATCCAGCAATAAGCAGCCCTCTGCCTCCACGGGGCTCAAACACCTGCGCCCGGTGTGCGGGCACCTGGCGTACGTGGAGGCAAACCCGCAGACCCCTCTGGCCCGAACCCACCACTGCGAAGATCACCCTTTCTTCCATCCGTAAAGGGGTCACGCTTGAGGAGTGGAAGAACATGGGGAGGCCCCCAGGAGATGGCTTTCCTCCGAGCCGCGGCTGGCTCGTTTCGGGCCTATACGTGGGCCGCGCATGCGCACTCAGGCTCCCAAGCACACACCTCCCTCGGCTCACCTAACCCACCCTTTAGAGGTCACTGCAGTTCCACAGGGTCCCTGGGCACCTGTCTGTGGACACAGGAGCCCCCCTGCCACCTAGAGGACCACGCGATTACCGCTGGGGAACACTGCCCAGAAGCACTCCTAGCCTCGCACAGACACTGTGCGCAGGATAGACTTGTGGACGAGAGGCCTGGGTGGGGAATTTTCCAGGGAACTCTCTAAAGGCCAGGTGCCCTCTGTCGCCCTGGGAGTGCCCACGCCGTCCCTTAACCCTGCAGGACACTATCATCCAGCAATAAGCAGCCCTCTGCCTCCACGGGGCTCGAACACCTGGGCCCGTTGTGAGAGCACCTGGCGTACGTGCAGGCAAACCCACAGACCCCTCTGGCCCGAACCCACCACTGCGAAGATCCCCCTTTTCTTCCATCTGTAAAGGGGTCCTCCTTGAGGAGTGGAGGAACATGCGGAGGCCCCCAGGAGATGGCCTTTCTCCGAGCCGCGGCTGGCTGGTTTCGGGCCTATACGTGGGCCGCGCGTGCGCACTCAGGCTCCCCACCACAACCCTCCCTCGGGTCACGGGACTCACCCTTGAGGTGTCTCCTGACCCACCCTTGAGGGGTCACATCACCCACCCCTGAGGGGTCACGTGACCCACCCCTGAGGGGTCTGGTGACCCACCCCTGAGGGGTCACGTGACCCACCCCTGAGGGGTCACGTGACCCACCCCTGAGGGGTCTCGTGACCCGCCCCTGAGGGGTCATGTGACCCACCCTTGAGGGGTCTCGTGACCCACGCTTTTCGGGTCACGTGACCCGCCCTTTAGGGGTCTCGTGACCCACCCTTGAGGGGTCCCGTGACCCACCCTTGAGGGGTCTCGTGACCCACCCTTGGGAGGTCACCTGCTCCACCCTTGAGAGGTCACAGCAGTTTTACAGGGTCCCTGCGCACCTGTTCGGGGAAACAGAAGCCCTCCCTGCCACTCAGAGGACCGCACGATTTCCCACAGGCCACACTGCCTAGCAGCACCTTCAGCCCCGCACAGACAGTGTGCTAAGGACAGACTTGGGTACAGGGGGCGTGGGCGGGGGATTTCCCATGGAACTCTCTAAGGGCCCGGTGCCCTGTGTGGCCCGGGGAGTGCCCATGCCATTCCTTGACCCCGCAGGACACTTGCATCCAGCAATAAGCAGCCCTCTGCCTCCACGGGGCTCAAACACCTGCGCCCGGTGTGCGGGCACCTGGCGTACGTGGAGGCAAACCCGCAGACCCCTCTGGCCCGAACCCACCACTGCGAAGATCACCCTTTCTTCCATCCGTAAAATGGTCACTCTTGAGGAGTGGAGGAACATGGGGAGGCCCCCAGGAGATGGCTTTTCTCTGAGCCGCGGCTGGCTCCTTTCGGGCCTATACGTGGGCCGCGCATGCGCACTCAGGCTCCCAAGCACACACCTCCCTCGGCTCACCTAACCCACCCTTTAGAGGTCACAGCAGTTCCACAGGGTCCCTGGGCACCTGTCTGTGGACACAGGAGCCCCCCTGCCACCTAGAGGACCACGCGATTTCCACTGGGGAACACTGCCCAGAAGCACTCCTAGCCTCGCACAGACACTGTGCGCAGGATAGACTTGTGGACGAGAGGCCTGGGTGGGGAATTTTCCAGGGAACTCTCTAAAGGCCGGGTGCCCTCTGTCGCCCTGGGAGTGCCCACGCCGTCCCTTAACCCTGCAGGACACTATCATCCAGCACTAAGCAGCCATCTGCCTCTACGGGGCTCGAACACCTGGGCCCGTTGTGAGAGCACCTGGCGTACGTGCAGGCAAACCCACAGACCCCTCTGGCCCGAACCCACCACTGCGAAGATCCCCCTTTTCTTCCATCTGTAAAGGGGTCCTCCTTGAGGAGTGGAGGAACATGGGGAGGCCCCCAGGAGATGGCTTTTCTCCGAGCCGCGGCTGGCTGGTTTCGGGCCTATACGTGGGCCGTGCGTGCGCACTCAGGCTCCCCACCACAACCCTCCCTCGGGTCACGGGACTCACCCTTGAGGTGTCTCCTGACCCACCCTTGAGGGGTCACGTCACCCACCCATGAGGGGTCACATGACCCACCCCAGAGGGGTCACGTGACCCACCCCTGAGGGGTCTCGTGACCCACCCCTGAGGAGTCACGTGACCCACCCCTGAGGGGTCTCGTGACCCACCCCAGAGGGGTCACGTGACCCACCCCTGAGGGGTCACGTGACCCACCCCAGAGGGGTCTCGTGACCCACCCCTGAGGGGTCACGTGACCAAACCTTGAGGGGTCTCGTGACCCACGCTTTTCGGGTCACGTGACCAGCCCTTTAGGGGTCTCGTGACCCACCCTTGAGGGGTCCCGTGACCCACCCTTGAGGGGTCTCGTGACCCACCCTTGGTAGGTCACCTGCCCCACCCTTGAGGGGTCACATGACCCACCTTGAGAGGTCACAGCAGTTTTACAGGGTCCCTGCGCACCTGTTCGGCGAAACAGAAGACCTCCCTGCCACTCAGAGGACCGCACGATTTCCCACAGGCCACACTGCCTAGCAGCACCTTCAGCCCCGCACAGACAGTGTGCTAAGGACAGACTTGGGTACAGGGGGCGTGGGCGGGGGATTTCCCATGGAACTCTCTAAGGGCCCGGTGCCCTGTGTGGCCCGGGGAGTGCCCATGCCATTCCTTGACCCCGCAGGACACTTGCATCCAGCAATAAGCAGCCCTCTGCCTCCACGGGGCTCAAACACCTGCGCCCGGTGTGCGGGCACCTGGCGTACGTGGAGGCAAACCCGCAGACCCCTCTGGCCCGAACCCACCACTGCGAAGATCACCCTTTCTTCCATCCGTAAAAGGGTCACTCTTGAGGAGTGGAGGAACATGGGGAGGCCCCCAGGAGATGGCTTTTCTCTGAGCCGCGGCTGGCTCCTTTCGGGCCTATACGTGGGCCGCGCATGCGCACTCAGGCTCCCAAGCACACACCTCCCTCGGCTCACCTAACCCACCCTTTAGAGGTCACAGCAGTTCCACAGGGTCCCTGGGCACCTGTCTGTGGACACAGGAGCCCCCCTGCCACCTAGAGGACCACGCGATTTCCGCTGGGGAACACTGCCCAGAAGCACTCCTAGCCTCGCACAGACACTGTGCGCAGGATAGACTTGTGGACGAGAGGCCTGGGTGGGGAATTTTCCAGGGAACTCTCTAAAGGCCGGGTGCCCTCTGTCGCCCTGGGAGTGCCCACGCCGTCCCTTAACCCTGAAGGACACTATCATCCAGCACTAAGCAGCCCTCTGCCTCCACGGGGCTCGAACACCTGGGCCCGTTGTGAGAGCACCTGGCGTACGTGCAGGCAAACCCACAGACCCCTCTGGCCCGAACCCACCACTGCGAAGATCCCCCTTTTCTTCCATCTGTAAAGGGGTCCTCCTTGAGGAGTGGAGGAACATGGGGAGGCCCCCAGGAGATGGCTTTTCTCCGAGCCGCGGCTGGCTGGTTTCGGGCCTATACGTGGGCCGTGCGTGCGCACTCAGGCTCCCCACCACAACCCTCCCTCGGGTCACGGGACTCACCCTTGAGGTGTCTCCTGACCCACCCTTGAGGGGTCACGTCACCCACCCCTGAGGGGTCACATGACCCACCCCAGAGGGGTCACGTGACCCACCCCTGAGGGGTCTCGTGACCCACCCCTGAGGAGTCACGTGACCCACCCGTGAGGGGTGTCGTGACCCACCCCAGAGGGGTCACGTGACCCACCCCTGAGGGGTCACGTGACCCACCCTAGAGGGGTCTCGTGACCCACCCCTGAGGGGTCACGTGACCAACTCTTGAGGGGTCTCGTGACCCACGCTTTTCGGGTCACGTGACCAGCCCTTTAGGGGTCTCGTGACCCACCCTTGAGGGGTCCCGTGACCCACCCTTGAGGGGTCTCGTGACCCACCCTTGGGAGGTCACCTGCCCCACCCTTGAGGGGTCACATGACCCACCTTGAGACGTCACAGCAGTTTTACAGGGTCCCTGCGCACCTGTTCGGCGAAACAGAAGACCTCCCTGCCACTCAGAGGACCGCACGATTTCCCACAGGCCACACTGCCTAGCAGCACCTTCAGCCCCGCACAGACAGTGTGCTAAGGACAGACTTGGGTACAGGGGGCATGGGCGGGGGATTTCCCATGGAACTCTCTAAGGGCCCGGTGCCCTGTGTGGCCCGGGGAGTGCCCATGCCGTTCCTTGCCCCGCAGGACACTTGCATCCAGCAATAAGCAGCCCTCTGCCTCCACGGGGCTCAAACACCTGCGCCCGGTGTGCGGGCACCTGGCGTACGTGGAGGCAAACCCGCAGACCCCTCTGGCCCGAACCCACCACTGCGAAGATCACCCTTTCTTCCATCCGTAAAGGGGTCACGCTTGAGGAGTGGAAGAACATGGGGAGGCCCCCAGGAGATGGCTTTCCTCCGAGCCTCGGCTGGCTCGTTTCGGGCCTATACGTGGGCCGCGCATGCGCACTCAGGCTCCCAAGCACACACCTCCCTCGGCTCACCTAACCCACCCTTTAGAGGTCACAGCAGTTCCACAGGGTCCCTGGGCACCTGTCTGTGGACACAGGAGCCCCCCTGCCACCTAGAGGACCACGCGATTACCGCTGGGGAACACTGCCCAGAAGCACTCCTAGCCTCGCACAGACACTGTGCGCAGGATAGACTTGTGGACGAGAGGCCTGGGTGGGGAATTTTCCAGGGAACTCTCTAAAGGCCAGGTGCCCTCTGTCGCCCTGGGAGTGCCCACGCCGTCCCTTAACCCTGCAGGACACTATCATCCAGCAATAAGCAGCCCTCTGCCTCCACGGGGCTCGAACACCTGGGCCCGTTGTGAGAGCACCTGGCGTACGTGCAGGCAAACCCACAGACCCCTCTGGCCCGAACCCACCACTGCGAAGATCCCCCTTTTCTTCCATCTGTAAAGGGGTCCTCCTTGAGGAGTGGAGGAACATGCGGAGGCCCCCAGGAGATGGCCTTTCTCCGAGCCGCGGCTGGCTGGTTTCGGGCCTATACGTGGGCCGCGCGTGCGCACTCAGGCTCCCCACCACAACCCTCCCTCGGGTCACGGGACTCACCCTTGAGGTGTCTCCTGACCCACCCTTGAGGGGTCACATCACCCACCCCTGAGGGGTCACGTGACCCACCCCTGAGGGGTCTGGTGACCCACCCCTGAGGGGTCACGTGACCCACCCCTGAGGGGTCACGTGACCCACCCCTGAGGGGTCTCGTGACCCGCCCCTGAGGGGTCATGTGACCCACCCTTGAGGGGTCTCGTGACCCACGCTTTTCGGGTCACGTGACCCGCCCTTTAGGGGTCTCGTGACCCACCCTTGAGGGGTCCCGTGACCCACCCTTGAGGGGTCTCGTGACCCACCCTTGGGAGGTCACCTGCTCCACCCTTGAGAGGTCACAGCAGTTTTACAGGGTCCCTGCGCACCTGTTCGGGGAAACAGAAGCCCTCCCTGCCACTCAGAGGACCGCACGATTTCCCACAGGCCACACTGCCTAGCAGCACCTTCAGCCCCGCACAGACAGTGTGCTAAGGACAGACTTGGGTACAGGGGGCGTGGGCGGGGGATTTCCCATGGAACTCTCTAAGGGCCCGGTGCCCTGTGTGGCCCGGGGAGTGCCCATGCCATTCCTTGACCCCGCAGGACACTTGCATCCAGCAATAAGCAGCCCTCTGCCTCCACGGGGCTCAAACACCTGCGCCCGGTGTGCGGGCACCTGGCGTACGTGGAGGCAAACCCGCAGACCCCTCTGGCCCGAACCCACCACTGCGAAGATCACCCTTTCTTCCATCCGTAAAATGGTCACTCTTGAGGAGTGGAGGAACATGGGGAGGCCCCCAGGAGATGGCTTTTCTCTGAGCCGCGGCTGGCTCCTTTCGGGCCTATACGTGGGCCGCGCATGCGCACTCAGGCTCCCAAGCACACACCTCCCTCGGCTCACCTAACCCACCCTTTAGAGGTCACAGCAGTTCCACAGGGTCCCTGGGCACCTGTCTGTGGACACAGGAGCCCCCCTGCCACCTAGAGGACCACGCGATTTCCACTGGGGAACACTGCCCAGAAGCACTCCTAGCCTCGCACAGACACTGTGCGCAGGATAGACTTGTGGACGAGAGGCCTGGGTGGGGAATTTTCCAGGGAACTCTCTAAAGGCCGGGTGCCCTCTGTCGCCCTGGGAGTGCCCACGCCGTCCCTTAACCCTGCAGGACACTATCATCCAGCACTAAGCAGCCATCTGCCTCTACGGGGCTCGAACACCTGGGCCCGTTGTGAGAGCACCTGGCGTACGTGCAGGCAAACCCACAGACCCCTCTGGCCCGAACCCACCACTGCGAAGATCCCCCTTTTCTTCCATCTGTAAAGGGGTCCTCCTTGAGGAGTGGAGGAACATGGGGAGGCCCCCAGGAGATGGCTTTTCTCCGAGCCGCGGCTGGCTGGTTTCGGGCCTATACGTGGGCCGTGCGTGCGCACTCAGGCTCCCCACCACAACCCTCCCTCGGGTCACGGGACTCACCCTTGAGGTGTCTCCTGACCCACCCTTGAGGGGTCACGTCACCCACCCATGAGGGGTCACATGACCCACCCCAGAGGGGTCACGTGACCCACCCCTGAGGGGTCTCGTGACCCACCCCTGAGGAGTCACGTGACCCACCCCTGAGGGGTCTCGTGACCCACCCCAGAGGGGTCACGTGACCCACCCCTGAGGGGTCACGTGACCCACCCCAGAGGGGTCTCGTGACCCACCCCTGAGGGGTCACGTGACCAAACCTTGAGGGGTCTCGTGACCCACGCTTTTCGGGTCACGTGACCAGCCCTTTAGGGGTCTCGTGACCCCCCTTGAGGGGTCCCGTGACCCACCCTTGAGGGGTCTCGTGACCCACCCTTGGTAGGTCACCTGCCCCACCCTTGAGGGGTCACATGACCCACCTTGAGAGGTCACAGCAGTTTTACAGGGTCCCTGCGCACCTGTTCGGCGAAACAGAAGACCTCCCTGCCACTCAGAGGACCGCACGATTTCCCACAGGCCACACTGCCTAGCAGCACCTTCAGCCCCGCACAGACAGTGTGCTAAGGACAGACTTGGGTACAGGGGGCGTGGGCGGGGGATTTCCCATGGAACTCTCTAAGGGCCCGGTGCCCTGTGTGGCCCGGGGAGTGCCCATGCCATTCCTTGACCCCGCAGGACACTTGCATCCAGCAATAAGCAGCCCTCTGCCTCCACGGGGCTCAAACACCTGCGCCCGGTGTGCGGGCACCTGGCGTACGTGGAGGCAAACCCGCAGACCCCTCTGGCCCGAACCCACCACTGCGAAGATCACCCTTTCTTCCATCCGTAAAAGGGTCACTCTTGAGGAGTGGAGGAACATGGGGAGGCCCCCAGGAGATGGCTTTTCTCTGAGCCGCGGCTGGCTCCTTTCGGGCCTATACGTGGGCCGCGCATGCGCACTCAGGCTCCCAAGCACACACCTCCCTCGGCTCACCTAACCCACCCTTTAGAGGTCACAGCAGTTCCACAGGGTCCCTGGGCACCTGTCTGTGGACACAGGAGCCCCCCTGCCACCTAGAGGACCACGCGATTTCCGCTGGGGAACACTGCCCAGAAGCACTCCTAGCCTCGCACAGACACTGTGCGCAGGATAGACTTGTGGACGAGAGGCCTGGGTGGGGAATTTTCCAGGGAACTCTCTAAAGGCCGGGTGCCCTCTGTCGCCCTGGGAGTGCCCACGCCGTCCCTTAACCCTGAAGGACACTATCATCCAGCACTAAGCAGCCCTCTGCCTCCACGGGGCTCGAACACCTGGGCCCGTTGTGAGAGCACCTGGCGTACGTGCAGGCAAACCCACAGACCCCTCTGGCCCGAACCCACCACTGCGAAGATCCCCCTTTTCTTCCATCTGTAAAGGGGTCCTCCTTGAGGAGTGGAGGAACATGGGGAGGCCCCCAGGAGATGGCTTTTCTCCGAGCCGCGGCTGGCTGGTTTCGGGCCTATACGTGGGCCGTGCGTGCGCACTCAGGCTCCCCACCACAACCCTCCCTCGGGTCACGGGACTCACCCTTGAGGTGTCTCCTGACCCACCCTTGAGGGGTCACGTCACCCACCCCTGAGGGGTCACATGACCCACCCCAGAGGGGTCACGTGACCCACCCCTGAGGGGTCTCGTGACCCACCCCTGAGGAGTCACGTGACCCACCCGTGAGGGGTGTCGTGACCCACCCCAGAGGGGTCACGTGACCCACCCCTGAGGGGTCACGTGACCCACCCTAGAGGGGTCTCGTGACCCACCCCTGAGGGGTCACGTGACCAACTCTTGAGGGGTCTCGTGACCCACGCTTTTCGGGTCACGTGACCAGCCCTTTAGGGGTCTCGTGACCCACCCTTGAGGGGTCCCGTGACCCACCCTTGAGGGGTCTCGTGACCCACCCTTGGGAGGTCACCTGCCCCACCCTTGAGGGGTCACATGACCCACCTTGAGACGTCACAGCAGTTTTACAGGGTCCCTGCGCACCTGTTCGGCGAAACAGAAGACCTCCCTGCCACTCAGAGGACCGCACGATTTCCCACAGGCCACACTGCCTAGCAGCACCTTCAGCCCCGCACAGACAGTGTGCTAAGGACAGACTTGGGTACAGGGGGCATGGGCGGGGGATTTCCCATGGAACTCTCTAAGGGCCCGGTGCCCTGTGTGGCCCGGGGAGTGCCCATGCCGTTCCTTGCCCCGCAGGACACTTGCATCCAGCAATAAGCAGCCCTCTGCCTCCACGGGGCTCAAACACCTGCGCCCGGTGTGCGGGCACCTGGCGTACGTGGAGGCAAACCCGCAGACCCCTCTGGCCCGAACCCACCACTGCGAAGATCACCCTTTCTTCCATCCGTAAAGGGGTCACGCTTGAGGAGTGGAAGAACATGGGGAGGCCCCCAGGAGATGGCTTTCCTCCGAGCCTCGGCTGGCTCGTTTCGGGCCTATACGTGGGCCGCGCATGCGCACTCAGGCTCCCAAGCACACACCTCCCTCGGCTCACCTAACCCACCCTTTAGAGGTCACAGCAGTTCCACAGGGTCCCTGGGCACCTGTCTGTGGACACAGGAGCCCCCCTGCCACCTAGAGGACCACGCGATTACCGCTGGGGAACACTGCCCAGAAGCACTCCTAGCCTCGCACAGACACTGTGCGCAGGATAGACTTGTGGACGAGAGGCCTGGGTGGGGAATTTTCCAGGGAACTCTCTAAAGGCCAGGTGCCCTCTGTCGCCCTGGGAGTGCCCACGCCGTCCCTTAACCCTGCAGGACACTATCATCCAGCAATAAGCAGCCCTCTGCCTCCACGGGGCTCGAACACCTGGGCCCGTTGTGAGAGCACCTGGCGTACGTGCAGGCAAACCCACAGACCCCTCTGGCCCGAACCCACCACTGCGAAGATCCCCCTTTTCTTCCATCTGTAAAGGGGTCCTCCTTGAGGAGTGGAGGAACATGCGGAGTCCCCCAGGAGATGGCCTTTCTACGAGCCGCGGCTGGCTGGTTTCGGGCCTATACGTGGGCCGCGCGTGCGCACTCAGGCTCCCCACCACAACCCTCCCTCGGGTCACGGGACTCACCCTTGAGGTGTCTCCTGACCCACCCTTGAGGGGTCACATCACCCACCCCTGAGGGGTCACGTGACCCACCCCTGAGGGGTCTGGTGACCCACCCCTGAGGGGTCACGTGACCCACCCCTGAGGGGTCACGTGACCCACCCCTGAGGGGTCTCGTGACCCGCCCCTGAGGGGTCATGTGACCCACCCTTGAGGGGTCTCGTGACCCACGCTTTTCGGGTCACGTGACCCGCCCTTTAGGGGTCTCGTGACCCACCCTTGAGGGGTCCCGTGACCCACCCTTGAGGGGTCTCGTGACCCACCCTTGGGAGGTCACCTGCTCCACCCTTGAGAGGTCACAGCAGTTTTACAGGGTCCCTGCGCACCTGTTCGGGGAAACAGAAGCCCTCCCTGCCACTCAGAGGACCGCACGATTTCCCACAGGCCACACTGCCTAGCAGCACCTTCAGCCCCGCACAGACAGTGTGCTAAGGACAGACTTGGGTACAGGGGGCGTGGGCGGGGGATTTCCCATGGAAATCTCTAAGGGCCCGGTGCCCTGTGTGGCCCGGGGAGTGCCCATGCCATTCCTTGACCCCGCAGGACACTTGCATCCAGCAATAAGCAGCCCTCTGCCTCCACGGGGCTCAAACACCTGCGCCCGGTGTGCGGGCACCTGGCGTACGTGGAGGCAAACCCGCAGACCCCTCTGGCCCGAACCCACCACTGCGAAGATCACCCTTTCTTCCATCCGTAAAAGGGTCACTCTTGAGGAGTGGAGGAACATGGGGAGGCCCCCAGGAGATGGCTTTTCTCTGAGCCGCGGCTGGCTCCTTTCGGGCCTATACGTGGGCCGCGCATGCGCACTCAGGCTCCCAAGCACACACCTCCCTCGGCTCACCTAACCCACCCTTTAGAGGTCACAGCAGTTCCACAGGGTCCCTGGGCACCTGTCTGTGGACACAGGAGCCCCCCTGCCACCTAGAGGACCACGCGATTTCCGCTGGGGAACACTGCCCAGAAGCACTCCTAGCCTCGCACAGACACTGTGCGCAGGATAGACTTGTGGACGAGAGGCCTGGGTGGGGAATTTTCCAGGGAACTCTCTAAAGGCCGGGTGCCCTCTGTCGCCCTGGGAGTGCCCACGCCGTCCCTTAACCCTGCAGGACACTATCATCCAGCACTAAGCAGCCATCTGCCTCTACGGGGCTCGAACACCTGGGCCCGTTGTGAGAGCACCTGGCGTACGTGCAGGCAAACCCACAGACCCCTCTGGCCCGAACCCACCACTGCGAAGATCCCCCTTTTCTTCCATCTGTAAAGGGGTCCTCCTTGAGGAGTGGAGGAACATGGGGAGGCCCCCAGGAGATGGCTTTTCTCCGAGCCGCGGCTGGCTGGTTTCGGGCCTATACGTGGGCCGTGCGTGCGCACTCAGGCTCCCCACCACAACCCTCCCTCGGGTCACGGGACTCACCCTTGAGGTGTCTCCTGACCCACCCTTGAGGGGTCACGTCACCCACCCATGAGGGGTCACATGACCCACCCCAGAGGGGTCACGTGACCCACCCCTGAGGGGTCTCGTGACCCACCCCTGAGGAGTCACGTGACCCACCCCTGAGGGGTCTCGTGACCCACCCCAGAGGGGTCACGTGACCCACCCCTGAGGGGTCACGTGACCCACCCCAGAGGGGTCTCGTGACCCACCCCTGAGGGGTCACGTGACCAAACCTTGAGGGGTCTCGTGACCCACGCTTTTCGGGTCACGTGACCAGCCCTTTAGGGGTCTCGTGACCCACCCTTGAGGGGTCCCGTGACCCACCCTTGAGGGGTCTCGTGACCCACCCTTGGTAGGTCACCTGCCCCACCCTTGAGGGGTCACATGACCCACCTTGAGAGGTCACAGCAGTTTTACAGGGTCCCTGCGCACCTGTTCGGCGAAACAGAAGACCTCCCTGCCACTCAGAGGACCGCACGATTTCCCACAGGCCACACTGCCTAGCAGCACCTTCAGCCCCGCACAGACAGTGTGCTAAGGACAGACTTGGGTACAGGGGGCGTGGGCGGGGGATTTCCCATGGAACTCTCTAAGGGCCCGGTGCCCTGTGTGGCCCGGGGAGTGCCCATGCCATTCCTTGACCCCGCAGGACACTTGCATCCAGCAATAAGCAGCCCTCTGCCTCCACGGGGCTCAAACACCTGCGCCCGGTGTGCGGGCACCTGGCGTACGTGGAGGCAAACCCGCAGACCCCTCTGGCCCGAACCCACCACTGCGAAGATCACCCTTTCTTCCATCCGTAAAAGGGTCACTCTTGAGGAGTGGAGGAACATGGGGAGGCCCCCAGGAGATGGCTTTTCTCTGAGCCGCGGCTGGCTCCTTTCGGGCCTATACGTGGGCCGCGCATGCGCACTCAGGCTCCCAAGCACACACCTCCCTCGGCTCACCTAACCCACCCTTTAGAGGTCACAGCAGTTCCACAGGGTCCCTGGGCACCTGTCTGTGGACACAGGAGCCCCCCTGCCACCTAGAGGACCACGCGATTTCCGCTGGGGAACACTGCCCAGAAGCACTCCTAGCCTCGCACAGACACTGTGCGCAGGATAGACTTGTGGACGAGAGGCCTGGGTGGGGAATTTTCCAGGGAACTCTCTAAAGGCCGGGTGCCCTCTGTCGCCCTGGGAGTGCCCACGCCCTCCCTTAACCCTGAAGGACACTATCATCCAGCACTAAGCAGCCCTCTGCCTCCACGGGGCTCGAACACCTGGGCCCGTTGTGAGAGCACCTGGCGTACGTGCAGGCAAACCCACAGACCCCTCTGGCCCGAACCCACCACTGCGAAGATCCCCCTTTTCTTCCATCTGTAAAGGGGTCCTCCTTGAGGAGTGGAGGAACATGGGGAGGCCCCCAGGAGATGGCTTTTCTCCGAGCCGCGGCTGGCTGGTTTCGGGCCTATACGTGGGCCGTGCGTGCGCACTCAGGCTCCCCACCACAACCCTCCCTCGGGTCACGGGACTCACCCTTGAGGTGTCTCCTGACCCACCCTTGAGGGGTCACGTCACCCACCCCTGAGGGGTCACATGACCCCCCCCAGAGGGGTCACGTGACCCACCCCTGAGGGGTCTCGTGACCCACCCCTGAGGAGTCACGTGACCCACCCGTGAGGGGTGTCGTGACCCACCCCAGAGGGGTCACGTGACCCACCCCTGAGGGGTCACGTGACCCACCCTAGAGGGGTCTCGTGACCCACCCCTGAGGGGTCACGTGACCAACTCTTGAGGGGTCTCGTGACCCACGCTTTTCGGGTCACGTGACCAGCCCTTTAGGGGTCTCGTGACCCACCCTTGAGGGGTCCCGTGACCCACCCTTGAGGGGTCTCGTGACCCACCCTTGGGAGGTCACCTGCCCCACCCTTGAGGGGTCACATGACCCACCTTGAGACGTCACAGCAGTTTTACAGGGTCCCTGCGCACCTGTTCGGCGAAACAGAAGACCTCCCTGCCACTCAGAGGACCGCACGATTTCCCACAGGCCACACTGCCTAGCAGCACCTTCAGCCCCGCACAGACAGTGTGCTAAGGACAGACTTGGGTACAGGGGGCATGGGCGGGGGATTTCCCATGGAACTCTCTAAGGGCCCGGTGCCCTGTGTGGCCCGGGGAGTGCCCATGCCGTTCCTTGCCCCGCAGGACACTTGCATCCAGCAATAAGCAGCCCTCTGCCTCCACGGGGCTCAAACACCTGCGCCCGGTGTGCGGGCACCTGGCGTACGTGGAGGCAAACCCGCAGACCCCTCTGGCCCGAACCCACCACTGCGAAGATCACCCTTTCTTCCATCCGTAAAGGGGTCACGCTTGAGGAGTGGAAGAACATGGGGAGGCCCCCAGGAGATGGCTTTCCTCCGAGCCGTGGCTGGCTCGTTTCGGGCCTATACATGGGCCGCGCATGCGCACTCAGGCTCCCAAGCACACACCTCCCTCGGCTCACCTAACCCACCCTTTAGAGGTCACAGCAGTTCCACAGGGTCCCTGGGCACCCGTCTGTGGACACAGGAGCCCCCCTGCCACCTAGAGGACCACGCGATTTCCGCTGGGGAACACTGCCCAGAAGC
Organism: Desmodus rotundus; assembly: GCF_022682495.2. NCBI lineage: Eukaryota > Metazoa > Chordata > Mammalia > Chiroptera > Phyllostomidae > Desmodus > Desmodus rotundus. The sequence goes on from NC_071397.1 coordinate 20,600,780, forward strand.
ACTCCTAGCCTCGCACAGACACTGTGCACAGGATTGACTTGTGGACGAGAGGCCTGGGTGGGGAATTTTCCAGGGAACTCTCTAAAGGCCAGGTGCCCTCTGTCGCCCTGGGAGTGCCCACGCCGTCCCTTAACCCTGCAGGACACTATCATCCAGCAATAAGCAGCCCTCTGCCTCCACGGGGCTCGAACACCTGGGCCGGTTGTGAGAGCACCTGGCGTACGTGCAGGCAAACCCACAGACCCCTCTGGCCCGAACCCACCACTGCGAAGATCCCCCTTTTCTTCCATCTGTAAAGGGGTCCTCCTTGAGGAGTGGAGGAACATGGGGAGGCCCCCAGGAGATGGCTTTTCTCCGAGCCGCGGCTGGCTGATTTCGGGCCTATACGTGGGCCGCGCGTGCGCACTCAGGCTCCCCACCACAACCCTCCCTCGGGTCACGGGACTCACCCTTGATGTGTCTCCTGATCCACCCCTGAGGGGTCACGTGACCCACCCCTGAGGGGTCACGTGACCAACCCTTGAGGGGTCACGTGACCAACCCTTGAGGGGTCCCGTGACCCACCCCTGAGGGGTCACGTGACCCACCCCTGAGGGGTCACGTGACCAACCCTTGAGGGGTCTCGTGACCCACGCTTTTCGGGTCACGTGACCAGCCCTTTAGGGGTCTCGTGACCCACCCTTGAGGGGTCCCGTGACCCACCCTTGAGGGGTCCCGTGACCCACCCTTGAGGGGTCTCGTGACCCACCCTTGGGAGGTCACCTGCCCCACCCTTGAGGGGTCACATGACCCACCTTGAGAGGTCACAGCAGTTTTACAGGGTCCCTGCGCACCTGTTCGGCGAAACAGAAGACCTCCCTGCCACTCAGAGGACCGCACGATTTCCCACAGGCCACACTGCCTAGCAGCACCTTCAGCCCCGCACAGACAGTGTGCTAAGGACAGACTTGGGTACAGGGGGCGTGGGCGGGGGATTTCCCATGGAACTCTCTAAGGGCCCGGTGCCCTGTGTGGCCCGGGGAGTGCCCATGCCGTTCCTTGAACCCGCAGGACACTTGCATCCAGCAATAAGCAGCCCTCTGCCTCCACGGGGCTCAAACACCTGCGCCCGGTGTGCGGGCACCTGGCGTACGTGGAGGCAAACCCGCAGACCCCTCTGGCCCGAACCCACCACTGCGAAGATCACCCTTTCTTCCATCCGTAAAGGGGTCACGCTTGAGGAGTGGAAGAACATGGGGAGGCCCCCAGGAGATGGCTTTCCTCCGAGCCGCGGCTGGCTCGTATCGGGCCTATACGTGGGCCGCGCATGCGCACTCAGGCTCCCAAGCACACACCTCCCTCGGCTCACCTAACCCACCCTTTAGAGGTCACAGCAGTTCCACAGGGTCCCTGGGCACCTGTCTGTGGACACAGGAGCCCCCCTGCCACCTAGAGGACCACGCGATTACCGCTGGGGAACACTGCCCAGAAGCACTCCTAGCCTCGCACAGACACTGTGCGCAGGATAGACTTGTGGACGAGAGGCCTGGGTGGGGAATTTTCCAGGGAACTCTCTAAAGGCCAGGTGCCCTCTGTCGCCCTGGGAGTGCCCACGCCGTCCCTTAACCCTGCAGGACACTATCATCCAGCAATAAGCAGCCCTCTGCCTCCACGGGGCTCGAACACCTGGGCCCGTTGTGAGAGCACCTGGCGTAAGTGCAGGCAAACCCACAGACCCCTCTGGCCCGAACCCACCACTGCGAAGATCCCCCTTTTCTTCCATCTGTAAAGGGGTCCTACTTGAGGAGTGGAGGAACATGGGGAGGCCCCCAGGAGATGGCTTTTCTCCGAGCCGCGGCTGGCTGGTTTCGGGCCTATACGTGGGCCGTGCGTGCGCACTCAGGCTCCCCACCACAACCCTCCCTCGGGTCACGGGACTCACCCTTGAGGTGTCTCCTGACCCACCCTTGAGGGGTCACGTCACCCACCCCTGAGGGGTCACATGACCCACCCCAGAGGGGTCACGTGACCCACCCCAGAGGGGTCACGTGACCCACCCCTGAGGGGTCTCGTGACCCACCCCTGAGGAGTCACGTGACCCACCCCTGAGGGGTCTCGTGACCCACCCCAGAGGGGTCACGTGACCCACCCCAGAGGGGTCTCGTGACCCACCCCTGAGGGGTCACGTGACCAACCCTTGAGGGGTCTCGTGACCCACGCTTTTCGGGTCACGTGACCAGCCCTTTAGGGGTCTCGTGACCCACCCTTGAGGGGTCCCGTGACCCACCCTTGAGGGGTCTCGTGACCCACCCTTGGGAGGTCACCTGCCCCACCCTTGAGGGGTCACATGACCCACCTTGAGAGGTCACAGCAGTTTTACAGGGTCCCTGCGCACCTGTTCGGCGAAACAGAAGACCTCCCTGCCACTCAGAGGACCGCACGATTTCCCACAGGCCACACTGCCTAGCAGCACCTTCAGCCCCGCACAGACAGTGTGCTAAGGACAGACTTGGGTACAGGGGGCATGGGCGGGGGATTTCCCATGGAACTCTCTAAGGGCCCGGTGCCCTGTGTGGCCCGGGGAGTGCCCATGCCGTTCCTTGACCCCGCAGGACACTTGCATCCAGCAATAAGCAGCCCTCTGCCTCCACGGGGCTCAAACACCTGCGCCCGGTGTGCGGGCACCTGGCGTACGTGGAGGCAAACCCGCAGACCCCTCTGGCCCGAACCCACCACTGCGAAGATCACCCTTTCTTCCATCCGTAAAGGGGTCACGCTTGAGGAGTGGAAGAACATGGGGAGGCCCCCAGGAGATGGCTTTCCTCCGAGCCGCGGCTGGCTCGTTTCGGGCCTATACGTGGGCCGCGCATGCGCACTCAGGCTCCCAAGCACACACCTCCCTCGGCTCACCTAACCCACCCTTTAGAGGTCACAGCAGTTCCACAGGGTCCCTGGGCACCTGTCTGTGGACACAGGAGCCCCCATGCCACCTAGAGGACCACGCGATTACCGCTGGGGAACACTGCCCAGAAGCACTCCTAGCCTCGCACAGACACTGTGCGCAGGATAGACTTGTGGACGAGAGGCCTGGGTGGGGAATTTTCCAGGGAACTCTCTAAAGGCCAGGTGCCCTCTGTCGCCCTGGGAGTGCCCACGCCGTCCCTTAACCCTGCAGGACACTATCATCCAGCAATAAGCAGCCCTCTGCCTCCACGGGGCTCGAACACCTGGGCCCGTTGTGAGAGCACCTGGCGTACGTGCAGGCAAACCCACAGACCCCTCTGGCCCGAACCCACCACTGCGAAGATCCCCCTTTTCTTCCATCTGTAAAGGGGTCCTCCTTGAGGAGTGGAGGAACATGCGGAGGCCCCCAGGAGATGGCCTTTTCCCGAGCCGCGGCTGGCTGGTTTCGGGCCTATACATGGGCCGCGCGTGCGCACTCAGGCTCCCCACCACAACCCTCCCTCGGGTCACGGGACTCACCCTTGAGGTGTCTCCTGACCCACCCTTGAGGGGTCACATCACCCACCGCTGAGGGGTCACGTGACCCACCCCAGAGGGGTCACGCGACCCACCCCAGTGGGGTCACGTGACCCACCCCTGAGGGGTCTCGTGACCCACCCCTGAGGGGTCACGTGACCGACCCCTGAGGGGTCTCGTGACCCGCCCCTGAGGGGTCATGTGACCCACCCTTGAGGGGTCTCGTGACCCACGCTTTTCGGGTCACGTGACCCGCCCTTGAGGGGTCCCGTGACCCACCCTTGAGGGGTCTCGTGACCCACCCTTGGGAGGTCACCTGCTCCACCCTTGAGAGGTCACAGCAGTTTTACAGGGTCCCTGCGCACCTGTTCGGGGAAACAGAAGCCCTCCCTGCCACTCAGAGGACCGCACGATTTCCCACAGGCCACACTGCCGAGCAGCACCTTCAGCCCCGCACAGACAGTGTGCTAAGGACAGACTTGGGTACAGGGGGCATGGGCGGGGGATTTCCCATGGAACTCTCTAAGGGCCCGGTGCCCTGTGTGGCCCGGGGTGTGCCCATGCCGTTCCTTGACCCCGCAGGACACTTGCATCCAGCAATAAGCAGCCCTCTGCCTCCACGGGGCTCAAACACCTGCGCCCGGTGTGCGGGCACCTGGCGTACGTGGAGGCAAACCCGCAGACCCCTCTGGCCCGAACCCACCACTGCGAAGATCACCCTTTCTTCCATCCGTAAAGGGGTCACGCTTGAGGAGTGGAAGAACATGGGGAGGCCCCCAGGAGATGGCTTTCCTCCGAGCCGCGGCTGGCTCGTATCGGGCCTATACGTGGGCCGCGCATGCGCACTCAGGCTCCCAAGCACACACCTCCCTCGGCTCACCTAACCCACCCTTTAGAGGTCACAGCAGTTCCACAGGGTCCCTGGGCACCTGTCTGTGGACACAGGAGCCCCCCTGCCACCTAGAGGACCACGCGATTACCGCTGGGGAACACTGCCCAGAAGCACTCCTAGCCTCGCACAGACACTGTGCGCAGGATAGACTTGTGGACGAGAGGCCTGGGTGGGGAATTTTCCAGGGAACTCTCTAAAGGCCAGGTGCCCTCTGTCGCCCTGGGAGTGCCCACGCCGTCCCTTAACCCTGCAGGACACTATCATCCAGCAATAAGCAGCCCTCTGCCTCCACGGGGCTCGAACACCTGGGCCCGTTGTGAGAGCACCTGGCGTAAGTGCAGGCAAACCCACAGACCCCTCTGGCCCGAACCCACCACTGCGAAGATCCCCCTTTTCTTCCATCTGTAAAGGGGTCCTACTTGAGGAGTGGAGGAACATGGGGAGGCCCCCAGGAGATGGCTTTTCTCCGAGCCGCGGCTGGCTGGTTTCGGGCCTATACGTGGGCCGTGCGTGCGCACTCAGGCTCCCCACCACAACCCTCCCTCGGGTCACGGGACTCACCCTTGAGGTGTCTCCTGACCCACCCTTGAGGGGTCACGTCACCCACCCCTGAGGGGTCACATGACCCACCCCAGAGGGGTCACGTGACCCACCCCAGAGGGGTCACGTGACCCACCCCTGAGGGGTCTCGTGACCCACCCCTGAGGAGTCACGTGACCCACCCCTGAGGGGTCTCGTGACCCACCCCAGAGGGGTCACGTGACCCACCCCAGAGGGGTCTCGTGACCCACCCCTGAGGGGTCACGTGACCAACCCTTGAGGGGTCTCGTGACCCACGCTTTTCGGGTCACGTGACCAGCCCTTTAGGGGTCTCGTGACCCACCCTTGAGGGGTCCCGTGACCCACCCTTGAGGGGTCTCGTGACCCACCCTTGGGAGGTCACCTGCCCCACCCTTGAGGGGTCACATGACCCACCTTGAGAGGTCACAGCAGTTTTACAGGGTCCCTGCGCACCTGTTCGGCGAAACAGAAGACCTCCCTGCCACTCAGAGGACCGCACGATTTCCCACAGGCCACACTGCCTAGCAGCACCTTCAGCCCCGCACAGACAGTGTGCTAAGGACAGACTTGGGTACAGGGGGCATGGGCGGGGGATTTCCCATGGAACTCTCTAAGGGCCCGGTGCCCTGTGTGGCCCGGGGAGTGCCCATGCCGTTCCTTGACCCCGCAGGACACTTGCATCCAGCAATAAGCAGCCCTCTGCCTCCACGGGGCTCAAACACCTGCGCCCGGTGTGCGGGCACCTGGCGTACGTGGAGGCAAACCCGCAGACCCCTCTGGCCCGAACCCACCACTGCGAAGATCACCCTTTCTTCCATCCGTAAAGGGGTCACGCTTGAGGAGTGGAAGAACATGGGGAGGCCCCCAGGAGATGGCTTTCCTCCGAGCCGCGGCTGGCTCGTTTCGGGCCTATACGTGGGCCGCGCATGCGCACTCAGGCTCCCAAGCACACACCTCCCTCGGCTCACCTAACCCACCCTTTAGAGGTCACAGCAGTTCCACAGGGTCCCTGGGCACCTGTCTGTGGACACAGGAGCCCCCATGCCACCTAGAGGACCACGCGATTACCGCTGGGGAACACTGCCCAGAAGCACTCCTAGCCTCGCACAGACACTGTGCGCAGGATAGACTTGTGGACGAGAGGCCTGGGTGGGGAATTTTCCAGGGAACTCTCTAAAGGCCAGGTGCCCTCTGTCGCCCTGGGAGTGCCCACGCCGTCCCTTAACCCTGCAGGACACTATCATCCAGCAATAAGCAGCCCTCTGCCTCCACGGGGCTCGAACACCTGGGCCCGTTGTGAGAGCACCTGGCGTACGTGCAGGCAAACCCACAGACCCCTCTGGCCCGAACCCACCACTGCGAAGATCCCCCTTTTCTTCCATCTGTAAAGGGGTCCTCCTTGAGGAGTGGAGGAACATGCGGAGGCCCCCAGGAGATGGCCTTTTCCCGAGCCGCGGCTGGCTGGTTTCGGGCCTATACATGGGCCGCGCGTGCGCACTCAGGCTCCCCACCACAACCCTCCCTCGGGTCACGGGACTCACCCTTGAGGTGTCTCCTGACCCACCCTTGAGGGGTCACATCACCCACCGCTGAGGGGTCACGTGACCCACCCCAGAGGGGTCACGCGACCCACCCCAGTGGGGTCACGTGACCCACCCCTGAGGGGTCTCGTGACCCACCCCTGAGGGGTCACGTGACCGACCCCTGAGGGGTCTCGTGACCCGCCCCTGAGGGGTCATGTGACCCACCCTTGAGGGGTCTCGTGACCCACGCTTTTCGGGTCACGTGACCCGCCCTTGAGGGGTCCCGTGACCCACCCTTGAGGGGTCTCGTGACCCACCCTTGGGAGGTCACCTGCTCCACCCTTGAGAGGTCACAGCAGTTTTACAGGGTCCCTGCGCACCTGTTCGGGGAAACAGAAGCCCTCCCTGCCACTCAGAGGACCGCACGATTTCCCACAGGCCACACTGCCGAGCAGCACCTTCAGCCCCGCACAGACAGTGTGCTAAGGACAGACTTGGGTACAGGGGGCATGGGCGGGGGATTTCCCATGGAACTCTCTAAGGGCCCGGTGCCCTGTGTGGCCCGGGGTGTGCCCATGCCGTTCCTTGACCCCGCAGGACACTTGCATCCAGCAATAAGCAGCCCTCTGCCTCCACGGGGCTCAAACACCTGCGCCCGGTGTGCGGGCACCTGGCGTACGTGGAGGCAAACCCGCAGACCCCTCTGGCCCGAACCCACCACTGCGAAGATCACCCTTTCTTCCATCCGTAAAGGGGTCACGCTTGAGGAGTGGAAACATGGGGAGGCCCCCAGGAGATGGCTTTCCTCCGAGCCGCGGCTGGCTCGTATCGGGCCTATACGTGGGCCGCGCATGCGCACTCAGGCTCCCAAGCACACACCTCCCTCGGCTCACCTAACCCACCCTTTAGAGGTCACAGCAGTTCCACAGGGTCCCTGGGCACCTGTCTGTGGACACAGGAGCCCCCCTGCCACCTAGAGGACCACGCGATTACCGCTGGGGAACACTGCCCAGAAGCACTCCTAGCCTCGCACAGACACTGTGCGCAGGATAGACTTGTGGACGAGAGGCCTGGGTGGGGAATTTTCCAGGGAACTCTCTAAAGGCCAGGTGCCCTCTGTCGCCCTGGGAGTGCCCACGCCGTCCCTTAACCCTGCAGGACACTATCATCCAGCAATAAGCAGCCCTCTGCCTCCACGGGGCTCGAACACCTGGGCCCGTTGTGAGAGCACCTGGCGTACGTGCAGGCAAACCCACAGACCCCTCTGGCCCGAACCCACCACTGCGAAGATCCCCCTTTTCTTCCATCTGTAAAGGGGTCCTCCTTGAGGAGTGGAGGAACATGCGGAGGCCCCCAGGAGATGGCCTTTCTCCGAGCCGCGGCTGGCTGGTTTCGGGCCTATACGTGGGCCGCGCGTGCGCACTCAGGCTCCCCACCACAACCCTCCCTCGGGTCACGGGACTCACCCTTGAGGTGTCTCCTGACCCACCCTTGAGGGGTCACATCACCCACCCCTGAGGGGTCACGTGACCCACCCCAGAGGGGTCACGTGACCCACCCCAGAGGGGTCACGTGACCCACCCCTGAGGGGTCTCGTGAACCACCCCTGAGGGGTCACGTGACCCACCCCAGAGGGGTCACGTGACCCACCCCTGAGGGGTCTCGTGACCCGCCCCTGAGGGGTCATGTGACCCACCCTTGAGGGGTCTCGTGACCCACGCTTTTCGGGTCACGTGACCCGCCCTTTAGGGGTCTCGTGACCCACCCTTGAGGGGTCCCGTGACCCACCCTTGAGGGGTCTCGTGACCCACCCTTGAGGGGTCCCGTGACCCACCCTTGAGGGGTCCCGTGACCCACCCTTGAGGGGTCCCGTGACCCACCCTTGAGGGGTCTCGTGACCCACCCTTGGGAGGTCACCTGCTCCACCCTTGAGAGGTCACAGCAGTTTTACAGGGTCCCTGCGCACCTGTTCGGGGAAACAGAAGCCCTCCCTGCCACTCAGAGGACCGCACGATTTCCCACAGGCCACACTGCCTAGCAGCACCTTCAGCCCCGCACAGACAGTGTGCTAAGGACAGACTTGGGTACAGGGGGCGTGGGCGGGGGATTTCCCATGGAACTCTCTAAGGGCCCGGTGCCCTGTGTGGCCCGGGGAGTGCCCATGCCATTCCTTGACCCCGCAGGACACTTGCATCCAGCAATAAGCAGCCCTCTGCCTCCACGGGGCTCAAACACCTGCGCCCGGTGTGCGGGCACCTGGCGTACGTGGAGGCAAACCCGCAGACCCCTCTGGCCCGAACCCACCACTGCGAAGATCACCCTTTCTTCCATCCGTAAAAGGGTCACTCTTGAGGAGTGGAGGAACATGGGGAGGCCCCCAGGAGATGGCTTTTCTCTGAGCCGCGGCTGGCTCGTTTCGGGCCTATACGTGGGCCGCGCATGCGCACACAGGCTCCCAAGCACACACCTCCCTCGTCTCACCTAACCCACCCTTTAGAGGTCACAGCAGTTCCACAGGGTCCCTGGGCACCTGTCTGTGGACACAGGAGCCCCCCTGCCACCTAGAGGACCACGCGATTTCCGCTGGGGAACACTGCCCAGAAGCACTCCTAGCCTCGCACAGACACTGTGCGCAGGATAGACTTGTGGACGAGAGGCCTGGGTGGGGAATTTTCCAGGGAACTCTCTAAAGGCCGGGTGCCCTCTGTCGCCCTGGGAGTGCCCACGCCGTCCCTTAACCCTGCAGGACACTATCATCCAGCACTAAGCAGCCCTCTGCCTCCACGGGGCTCGAACACCTGGGCCCGTTGTGAGAGCACCTGGCGTACGTGCAGGCAAACCCACAGACCCCTCTGGCCCGAACCCACCACTGCGAAGATCCCCCTTTTCTTCCATCTGTAAAGGGGTCCTCCTTGAGGAGTGGAGGAACATGGGGAGGCCCCCAGGAGATGGCTTTTCTCCGAGCCGCGGCTGGCTGGTTTCGGGCCTATACGTGGGCCGTGCGTGCGCACTCAGGCTCCCCACCACAACCCTCCCTCGGGTCACGGGACTCACCCTTGAGGTGTCTCCTGACCCACCCTTGAGGGGTCACGTCACCCACCCCTGAGGGGTCTCGTGACCCACCCCAGAGGGGTCACGTGACCCACGCCTGAGGGGTCACGTGACCCACCCCAGAGGGGTCTCGTGACCCACCCCTGAGGGGTCACGTGACCAACCCTTGAGGGGTCTCGTGACCCACGCTTTTCGGGTCACGTGACCAGCCCTTTAGGGGTCTCGTGACCCACCCTTGAGGGGTCTCGTGACCCACCCTTGGGAGGTCACCTGCCCCACCCTTGAGGGGTCACATGACCCACCTTGAGAGGTCACAGCAGTTTTACAGGGTCCCTGCGCACCTGTTCGGCGAAACAGAAGACCTCCCTGCCACTCAGAGGACCGCACGATTTCCCACAGGCCACACTGCCTAGCAGCACCTTCAGCCCCGCACAGACAGTGTGCTAAGGACAGACTTGGGTACAGGGGGCATGGGCGGGGGATTTCCCATGGAACTCTCTAAGGGCCCGGTGCCCTGTGTGGCCCGGGGAGTGCCCATGCCGTTCCTTGACCCCGCAGGACACTTGCATCCAGCAATAAGCAGCCCTCTGCCTCCACGGGGCTCAAACACCTGCGCCCGGTGTGCGGGCACCTGGCGTACGTGGAGGCAAACCCGCAGACCCCTCTGGCCCGAACCCACCACTGCGAAGATCACCCTTTCTTCCATCCGTAAAGGGGTCACGCTTGAGGAGTGGAAGAACATGGGGAGGCCCCCAGGAGATGGCTTTCCTCCGAGCCGCGGCTGGCTCGTTTCGGGCCTATACGTGGGCCGCGCATGCGCACTCAGGCTCCCAAGCACACACCTCCCTCGGCTCACCTAACCCACCCTTTAGAGGTCACAGCAGTTCCACAGGGTCCCTGGGCACCTGTCTGTGGACACAGGAGCCCCCATGCCACCTAGAGGACCACGCGATTACCGCTGGGGAACACTGCCCAGAAGCACTCCTAGCCTCGCACAGACACTGTGCGCAGGATAGACTTGTGGACGAGAGGCCTGGGTGGGGAATTTTCCAGGGAACTCTCTAAAGGCCAGGTGCCCTCTGTCGCCCTGGGAGTGCCCACGCCGTCCCTTAACCCTGCAGGACACTATCATCCAGCAATAAGCAGCCCTCTGCCTCCACGGGGCTCGAACACCTGGGCCCGTTGTGAGAGCACCTGGCGTACGTGCAGGCAAACCCACAGACCCCTCTGGCCCGAACCCACCACTGCGAAGATCCCCCTTTTCTTCCATCTGTAAAGGGGTCCTCCTTGAGGAGTGGAGGAACATGCGGAGGCCCCCAGGAGATGGCCTTTTCCCGAGCCGCGGCTGGCTGGTTTCGGGCCTATACATGGGCCGCGCGTGCGCACTCAGGCTCCCCACCACAACCCTCCCTCGGGTCACGGGACTCACCCTTGAGGTGTCTCCTGACCCACCCTTGAGGGGTCACATCACCCACCGCTGAGGGGTCACGTGACCCACCCCAGAGGGGTCACGCGACCCACCCCAGTGGGGTCACGTGACCCACCCCTGAGGGGTCTCGTGACCCACCCCTGAGGGGTCACGTGACCGACCCCTGAGGGGTCTCGTGACCCGCCCCTGAGGGGTCATGTGACCCACCCTTGAGGGGTCTCGTGACCCACGCTTTTCGGGTCACGTGACCCGCCCTTGAGGGGTCCCGTGACCCACCCTTGAGGGGTCTCGTGACCCACCCTTGGGAGGTCACCTGCTCCACCCTTGAGAGGTCACAGCAGTTTTACAGGGTCCCTGCGCACCTGTTCGGGGAAACAGAAGCCCTCCCTGCCACTCAGAGGACCGCACGATTTCCCACAGGCCACACTGCCGAGCAGCACCTTCAGCCCCGCACAGACAGTGTGCTAAGGACAGACTTGGGTACAGGGGGCATGGGCGGGGGATTTCCCATGGAACTCTCTAAGGGCCCGGTGCCCTGTGTGGCCCGGGGTGTGCCCATGCCGTTCCTTGACCCCGCAGGACACTTGCATCCAGCAATAAGCAGCCCTCTGCCTCCACGGGGCTCAAACACCTGCGCCCGGTGTGCGGGCACCTGGCGTACGTGGAGGCAAACCCGCAGACCCCTCTGGCCCGAACCCACCACTGCGAAGATCACCCTTTCTTCCATCCGTAAAGGGGTCACGCTTGAGGAGTGGAAACATGGGGAGGCCCCCAGGAGATGGCTTTCCTCCGAGCCGCGGCTGGCTCGTATCGGGCCTATACGTGGGCCGCGCATGCGCACTCAGGCTCCCAAGCACACACCTCCCTCGGCTCACCTAACCCACCCTTTAGAGGTCACAGCAGTTCCACAGGGTCCCTGGGCACCTGTCTGTGGACACAGGAGCCCCCCTGCCACCTAGAGGACCACGCGATTTCCGCTGGGGAACACTGCCCAGAAGCACTCCTAGCCTCGCACAGACACTGTGCGCAGGATAGACTTGTGGACGAGAGGCCTGGGTGGGGAATTTTCCAGGGAACTCTCTAAAGGCCGGGTGCCCTCTGTCGCCCTGGGAGTGCCCACGCCGTCCCTTAACCCTGCAGGACACTATCATCCAGCACTAAGCAGCCCTCTGCCTCCACGGGGCTCGAACACCTGGGCCCGTTGTGAGAGCACCTGGCGTACGTGCAGGCAAACCCACAGACCCCTCTGGCCCGAACCCACCACTGCGAAGATCCCCCTTTTCTTCCATCTGTAAAGGGGTCCTCCTTGAGGAGTGGAGGAACATGCGGAGGCCCCCAGGAGATGGCCTTTTCCCGAGCCGCGGCTGGCTGGTTTCGGGCCTATACATGGGCCGCGCGTGCGCACTCAGGCTCCCCACCACAACCCTCCCTCGGGTCACGGGACTCACCCTTGAGGTGTCTCCTGACCCACCCTTGAGGGGTCACATCACCCACCCCAGTGGGGTCACGTGACCCACCCCTGAGGGGTCTCGTGACCCACCCCTGAGGGGTCACGTGACCGACCCCTGAGGGGTCTCGTGACCCGCCCCTGAGGGGTCATGTGACCCACCCTTGAGGGGTCTCGTGACCCACGCTTTTCGGGTCACGTGACCCGCCCTTGAGGGGTCCCGTGACCCACCCTTGAGGGGTCTCGTGACCCACCCTTGGGAGGTCACCTGCTCCACCCTTGAGAGGTCACAGCAGTTTTACAGGGTCCCTGCGCACCTGTTCGGGGAAACAGAAGCCCTCCCTGCCACTCAGAGGACCGCACGATTTCCCACAGGCCACACTGCCGAGCAGCACCTTCAGCCCCGCACAGACAGTGTGCTAAGGACAGACTTGGGTACAGGGGGCATGGGCGGGGGATTTCCCATGGAACTCTCTAAGGGCCCGGTGCCCTGTGTGGCCCGGGGTGTGCCCATGCCGTTCCTTGACCCCGCAGGACACTTGCATCCAGCAATAAGCAGCCCTCTGCCTCCACGGGGCTCAAACACCTGCGCCCGGTGTGCGGGCACCTGGCGTACGTGGAGGCAAACCCGCAGACCCCTCTGGCCCGAACCCACCACTGCGAAGATCACCCTTTCTTCCATCCGTAAAGGGGTCACGCTTGAGGAGTGGAAACATGGGGAGGCCCCCAGGAGATGGCTTTCCTCCGAGCCGCGGCTGGCTCGTATCGGGCCTATACGTGGGCCGCGCATGCGCACTCAGGCTCCCAAGCACACACCTCCCTCGGCTCACCTAACCCACCCTTTAGAGGTCACAGCAGTTCCACAGGGTCCCTGGGCACCTGTCTGTGGACACAGGAGCCCCCCTGCCACCTAGAGGACCACGCGATTACCGCTGGGGAACACTGCCCAGAAGCACTCCTAGCCTCGCACAGACACTGTGCGCAGGATAGACTTGTGGACGAGAGGCCTGGGTGGGGAATTTTCCAGGGAACTCTCTAAAGGCCAGGTGCCCTCTGTCGCCCTGGGAGTGCCCACGCCGTCCCTTAACCCTGCAGGACACTATCATCCAGCAATAAGCAGCCCTCTGCCTCCACGGGGCTCGAACACCTGGGCCCGTTGTGAGAGCACCTGGCGTACGTGCAGGCAAACCCACAGACCCCTCTGGCCCGAACCCACCACTGCGAAGATCCCCCTTTTCTTCCATCTGTAAAGGGGTCCTCCTTGAGGAGTGGAGGAACATGCGGAGGCCCCCAGGAGATGGCCTTTCTCCGAGCCGCGGCTGGCTGGTTTCGGGCCTATACGTGGGCCGCGCGTGCGCACTCAGGCTCCCCACCACAACCCTCCCTCGGGTCACGGGACTCACCCTTGAGGTGTCTCCTGACCCACCCTTGAGGGGTCACATCACCCACCCCTGAGGGGTCACGTGACCCACCCCAGAGGGGTCACGTGACCCACCCCAGAGGGGTCACGTGACCCACCCCTGAGGGGTCTCGTGAACCACCCCTGAGGGGTCACGTGACCCACCCCAGAGGGGTCACGTGACCCACCCCTGAGGGGTCTCGTGACCCGCCCCTGAGGGGTCATGTGACCCACCCTTGAGGGGTCTCGTGACCCACGCTTTTCGGGTCACGTGACCCGCCCTTTAGGGGTCTCGTGACCCACCCTTGAGGGGTCCCGTGACCCACCCTTGAGGGGTCTCGTGACCCACCCTTGAGGGGTCCCGTGACCCACCCTTGAGGGGTCCCGTGACCCACCCTTGAGGGGTCTCGTGACCCACCCTTGGGAGGTCACCTGCTCCACCCTTGAGAGGTCACAGCAGTTTTACAGGGTCCCTGCGCACCTGTTCGGGGAAACAGAAGCCCTCCCTGCCACTCAGAGGACCGCACGATTTCCCACAGGCCACACTGCCTAGCAGCACCTTCAGCCCCGCACAGACAGTGTGCTAAGGACAGACTTGGGTACAGGGGGCGTGGGCGGGGGATTTCCCATGGAACTCTCTAAGGGCCCGGTGCCCTGTGTGGCCCGGGGAGTGCCCATGCCATTCCTTGACCCCGCAGGACACTTGCATCCAGCAATAAGCAGCCCTCTGCCTCCACGGGGCTCAAACACCTGCGCCCGGTGTGCGGGCACCTGGCGTACGTGGAGGCAAACCCGCAGACCCCTCTGGCCCGAACCCACCACTGCGAAGATCACCCTTTCTTCCATCCGTAAAAGGGTCACTCTTGAGGAGTGGAGGAACATGGGGAGGCCCCCAGGAGATGGCTTTTCTCTGAGCCGCGGCTGGCTCCTTTCGGGCCTATACGTGGGCCGCGCATGCGCACACAGGCTCCCAAGCACACACCTCCCTCGTCTCACCTAACCCACCCTTTAGAGGTCACAGCAGTTCCACAGGGTCCCTGGGCACCTGTCTGTGGACACAGGAGCCCCCCTGCCACCTAGAGGACCACGCGATTTCCGCTGGGGAACACTGCCCAGAAGCACTCCTAGCCTCGCACAGACACTGTGCGCAGGATAGACTTGTGGACGAGAGGCCTGGGTGGGGAATTTTCCAGGGAACTCTCTAAAGGCCGGGTGCCCTCTGTCGCCCTGGGAGTGCCCACGCCGTCCCTTAACCCTGCAGGACACTATCATCCAGCACTAAGCAGCCCTCTGCCTCCACGGGGCTCGAACACCTGGGCCCGTTGTGAGAGCACCTGGCGTACGTGCAGGCAAACCCACAGACCCCTCTGGCCCGAACCCACCACTGCGAAGATCCCCCTTTTCTTCCATCTGTAAAGGGGTCCTCCTTGAGGAGTGGAGGAACATGGGGAGGCCCCCAGGAGATGGCTTTTCTCCGAGCCGCGGCTGGCTGGTTTCGGGCCTATACGTGGGCCGTGCGTGCGCACTCAGGCTCCCCACCACAACCCTCCCTCGGGTCACGGGACTCACCCTTGAGGTGTCTCCTGACCCACCCTTGAGGGGTCACGTCACCCACCCCTGAGGGGTCTCGTGACCCACCCCAGAGGGGTCACGTGACCCACGCCTGAGGGGTCACGTGACCCACCCCAGAGGGGTCTCGTGACCCACCCCTGAGGGGTCACGTGACCAACCCTTGAGGGGTCTCGTGACCCACGCTTTTCGGGTCACGTGACCAGCCCTTTAGGGGTCTCGTGACCCACCCTTGAGGGGTCTCGTGACCCACCCTTGGGAGGTCACCTGCCCCACCCTTGAGGGGTCACATGACCCACCTTGAGAGGTCACAGCAGTTTTACAGGGTCCCTGCGCACCTGTTCGGCGAAACAGAAGACCTCCCTGCCACTCAGAGGACCGCACGATTTCCCACAGGCCACACTGCCTAGCAGCACCTTCAGCCCCGCACAGACAGTGTGCTAAGGACAGACTTGGGTACAGGGGGCATGGGCGGGGGATTTCCCATGGAACTCTCTAAGGGCCCGGTGCCCTGTGTGGCCCGGGGAGTGCCCATGCCGTTCCTTGACCCCGCAGGACACTTGCATCCAGCAATAAGCAGCCCTCTGCCTCCACGGGGCTCAAACACCTGCGCCCGGTGTGCGGGCACCTGGCGTACGTGGAGGCAAACCCGCAGACCCCTCTGGCCCGAACCCACCACTGCGAAGATCACCCTTTCTTCCATCCGTAAAGGGGTCACGCTTGAGGAGTGGAAGAACATGGGGAGGCCCCCAGGAGATGGCTTTCCTCCGAGCCGCGGCTGGCTCGTTTCGGGCCTATACGTGGGCCGCGCATGCGCACTCAGGCTCCCAAGCACACACCTCCCTCGGCTCACCTAACCCACCCTTTAGAGGTCACAGCAGTTCCACAGGGTCCCTGGGCACCTGTCTGTGGACACAGGAGCCCCCATGCCACCTAGAGGACCACGCGATTACCGCTGGGGAACACTGCCCAGAAGCACTCCTAGCCTCGCACAGACACTGTGCGCAGGATAGACTTGTGGACGAGAGGCCTGGGTGGGGAATTTTCCAGGGAACTCTCTAAAGGCCAGGTGCCCTCTGTCGCCCTGGGAGTGCCCACGCCGTCCCTTAACCCTGCAGGACACTATCATCCAGCAATAAGCAGCCCTCTGCCTCCACGGGGCTCGAACACCTGGGCCCGTTGTGAGAGCACCTGGCGTACGTGCAGGCAAACCCACAGACCCCTCTGGCCCGAACCCACCACTGCGAAGATCCCCCTTTTCTTCCATCTGTAAAGGGGTCCTCCTTGAGGAGTGGAGGAACATGCGGAGGCCCCCAGGAGATGGCCTTTTCCCGAGCCGCGGCTGGCTGGTTTCGGGCCTATACATGGGCCGCGCGTGCGCACTCAGGCTCCCCACCACAACCCTCCCTCGGGTCACGGGACTCACCCTTGAGGTGTCTCCTGACCCACCCTTGAGGGGTCACATCACCCACCGCTGAGGGGTCACGTGACCCACCCCAGAGGGGTCACGCGACCCACCCCAGTGGGGTCACGTGACCCACCCCTGAGGGGTCTCGTGACCCACCCCTGAGGGGTCACGTGACCGACCCCTGAGGGGTCTCGTGACCCGCCCCTGAGGGGTCATGTGACCCACCCTTGAGGGGTCTCGTGACCCACGCTTTTCGGGTCACGTGACCCGCCCTTGAGGGGTCCCGTGACCCACCCTTGAGGGGTCTCGTGACCCACCCTTGGGAGGTCACCTGCTCCACCCTTGAGAGGTCACAGCAGTTTTACAGGGTCCCTGCGCACCTGTTCGGGGAAACAGAAGCCCTCCCTGCCACTCAGAGGACCGCACGATTTCCCACAGGCCACACTGCCGAGCAGCACCTTCAGCCCCGCACAGACAGTGTGCTAAGGACAGACTTGGGTACAGGGGGCATGGGCGGGGGATTTCCCATGGAACTCTCTAAGGGCCCGGTGCCCTGTGTGGCCCGGGGTGTGCCCATGCCGTTCCTTGACCCCGCAGGACACTTGCATCCAGCAATAAGCAGCCCTCTGCCTCCACGGGGCTCAAACACCTGCGCCCGGTGTGCGGGCACCTGGCGTACGTGGAGGCAAACCCGCAGACCCCTCTGGCCCGAACCCACCACTGCGAAGATCACCCTTTCTTCCATCCGTAAAGGGGTCACGCTTGAGGAGTGGAAACATGGGGAGGCCCCCAGGAGATGGCTTTCCTCCGAGCCGCGGCTGGCTCGTATCGGGCCTATACGTGGGCCGCGCATGCGCACTCAGGCTCCCAAGCACACACCTCCCTCGGCTCACCTAACCCACCCTTTAGAGGTCACAGCAGTTCCACAGGGTCCCTGGGCACCTGTCTGTGGACACAGGAGCCCCCCTGCCACCTAGAGGACCACGCGATTTCCGCTGGGGAACACTGCCCAGAAGCACTCCTAGCCTCGCACAGACACTGTGCGCAGGATAGACTTGTGGACGAGAGGCCTGGGTGGGGAATTTTCCAGGGAACTCTCTAAAGGCCGGGTGCCCTCTGTCGCCCTGGGAGTGCCCACGCCGTCCCTTAACCCTGCAGGACACTATCATCCAGCACTAAGCAGCCCTCTGCCTCCACGGGGCTCGAACACCTGGGCCCGTTGTGAGAGCACCTGGCGTACGTGCAGGCAAACCCACAGACCCCTCTGGCCCGAACCCACCACTGCGAAGATCCCCCTTTTCTTCCATCTGTAAAGGGGTCCTCCTTGAGGAGTGGAGGAACATGGGGAGGCCCCCAGGAGATGGCTTTTCTCCGAGCCGCGGCTGGCTGGTTTCGGGCCTATACGTGGGCCGTGCGTGCGCACTCAGGCTCCCCACCACAACCCTCCCTCGGGTCACGGGACTCACCCTTGAGGTGTCTCCTGACCCACCCTTGAGGGGTCACGTCACCCACCCCTGAGGGGTCACATGACCCACCCCAGAGGGGTCACGTGACCCACCCCTGAGGGGTCTCGTGACCCACCCCTGAGGAGTCACGTGACCCACCCCTGAGGGGTCTCGTGACCCACCCCAGAGGGGTCACGTGACCCACCCCTGAGGGGTCACGTGACCCACCCCAGAGGGGTCTCGTGACCCACCCCTGAGGGGTCACGTGACCAACCCTTGAGGGGTCTCGTGACCCACGCTTTTCGGGTCACGTGACCAGCCCTTTAGGGGTCTCGTGACCCACCCTTGAGGGGTCCCGTGACCCACCCTTGAGGGGTCTCGTGACCCACCCTTGGGAGGTCACCTGCCCCACCCTTGAGGGGTCACATGACCCACCTTGAGAGGTCACAGCAGTTTTACAGGGTCCCTGCGCACCTGTTCGGCGAAACAGAAGACCTCCCTGCCACTCAGAGGACCGCACGATTTCCCACAGGCCACACTGCCTAGCAGCACCTTCAGCTCCGCACAGACAGTGTGCTAAGGACAGACTTGGGTACAGGGGGCGTGGGCGGGGGATTTCCCATGGAACACTCTAAGGGCCCGGTGCCCTGTGTGGCCCGGGGAGTGCCCATGCCATTCCTTGACCCCGCAGGACACTTGCATCCAGCAATAAGCAGCCCTCTGCCTCCACGGGGCTCAAACACCTGCGCCCGGTGTGCGGGCACCTGGCGTACGTGGAGGCAAACCCGCAGACCCCTCTGGCCCGAACCCACCACTGCGAAGATCACCCTTTCTTCCATCCGTAAAAGGGTCACTCTTGAGGAGTGGAGGAACATGGGGAGGCCCCCAGGAGATGGCTTTTCTCTGAGCCGCGGCTGGCTCCTTTCGGGCCTATACGTGGGCCGCGCATGCGCACTCAGGCTCCCAAGCACACACCTCCCTCGGCTCACCTAACCCACCCTTTAGAGGTCACAGCAGTTCCACAGGGTCCCTGGGCACCTGTCTGTGGACACAGGAGCCCCCCTGCCACCTAGAGGACCACGCGATTTCCGCTGGGGAACAGTGCCCAGAAGCACTCCTAGCCTCGCACAGACACTGTGCGCAGGATAGACTTGTGGACGAGAGGCCTGGGTGGGGAATTTTCCAGGGAACTCTCTAAAGGCCGGGTGCCCTCTGTCGCCCTGGGAGTGCCCACGCCGTCCCTTAACCCTGCAGGACACTATCATCCAGCACTAAGCAGCCCTCTTCCTCTACGGGGCTCGAACACCTGGGCCCGTTGTGAGAGCACCTGGCGTACGTGCAGGCAAACCCACAGACCCCTCTGGCCCGAACCCACCACTGCGAAGATCCCCCTTTTCTTCCATCTGTAAAGGGGTCCTCCTTGAGGAGTGGAGGAACATGGGGAGGCCCCCAGGAGATGGCTTTTCTCCGAGCCGCGGCTGGCTGGTTTCGGGCCTATACGTGGGCCGTGCGTGCGCACTCAGGCTCCCCACCACAACCCTCCCTCGGGTCACGGGACTCACCCTTGAGGTGTCTCCTGACCCACCCTTGAGGGGTCACGTCACCCACCCATGAGGGGTCACATGACCCACCCCAGAGGGGTCACGTGACCCACCCCTGAGGGTTCTCGTGACCCACCCCTGAGGAGTCACGTGACCCACCCCTGAGGGGTGTCGTGACCCACCCCGAGGGGTCACGTGACCAACCCTTGAAGGGTCTCGTGACCCACGCTTTTCGGGTCACGTGACCAGCCCTTTAGGGGTCTCGTGACCCACCCTTGAGGGGTCCCGTGACCCACCCTTGAGGGGTCTCGTGACCCACCCTTGGGAGGTCACCTGCCCCACGCTTGAGGGGTCACATGACCCACCTTGAGAGGTCACAGCAGTTTTACAGGGTCCCTGCGCACCTGTTCGGCGAAACAGAAGACCTCCCTGCCACTCAGAGGACCGCACGATTTCCCACAGGCCACACTGCCTAGCAGCACCTTCAGCCCCGCACAGACAGTGTGCTAAGGACAGACTTGGGTACAGGGGGCATGGGCGGGGGATTTCCCATGGAACTCTCTAAGGGCCCGGTGCCCTGTGTGGCCCGGGGAGTGCCCATGCCGTTCCTTGACCCCGCAGGACACTTGCATCCAGCAATAAGCAGCCCTCTGCCTCCACGGGGCTCAAACACCTGCGCCCGGTGTGCGGGCACCTGGCGTACGTGGAGGCAAACCCGCAGACCCCTCTGGCCCGAACCCACCACTGCGAAGATCACCCTTTCTTCCATCCGTAAAGGGGTCACGCTTGAGGAGTGGAAGAACATGGGGAGGCCCCCAGGAGATGGCTTTCCTCCGAGCCGCGGCTGGCTCGTTTCGGGCCTATACGTGGGCCGCGCATGCGCACTCAGGCTCCCAAGCACACACCTCCCTCGGCTCACCTAACCCACCCTTTAGAGGTCACAGCAGTTCCACAGGGTCCCTGGGCACCTGTCTGTGGACACAGGAGCCCCCCTGCCACCTAGAGGACCACGCGATTACCGCTGGGGAACACTGCCCAGAAGCACTCCTAGCCTCGCACAGACACTGTGCGCAGGATAGACTTGTGGACGAGAGGCCTGGGTGGGGAATTTTCCAGGGAACTCTCTAAAGGCCAGGTGCCCTCTGTCGCCCTGGGAGTGCCCACGCCGTCCCTTAACCCTGCAGGACACTATCATCCAGCAATAAGCAGCCCTCTGCCTCCACGGGGCTCGAACACCTGGGCCCGTTGTGAGAGCACCTGGCGTACGTGCAGGCAAACCCACAGACCCCTCTGGCCCGAACCCACCACTGCGAAGATCCCCCTTTTCTTCCATCTGTAAAGGGGTCCTCCTTGAGGAGTGGAGGAACATGCGGAGGCCCCCAGGAGATGGCCTTTTCCCGAGCCGCGGCTGGCTGGTTTCGGGCCTATACATGGGCCGCGCGTGCGCACTCAGGCTCCCCACCACAACCCTCCCTCGGGTCACGGGACTCACCCTTGAGGTGTCTCCTGACCCACCCTTGAGGGGTCACATCACCCACCGCTGAGGGGTCACGTGACCCACCCCAGAGGGGTCACGTGACCCACCCCAGAGGGGTCACGTGACCCACCCCTGAGGGGTCTCGTGACCCACCCCTGAGGGGTCACGTGACCCACCCCAGAGGGGTCACGTGACCCACCCCTGAGGGGTCTCGTGACCCGCCCCTGAGGGGTCATGTGACCCACCCTTGAGGGGTCTCGTGACCCACGCTTTTCGGGTCACGTGACCCGCCCTTGAGGGGTCCCGTGACCCACCCTTGAGGGGTCTCGTGACCCACGCTTTTCGGGTCACGTGACCCGCCCTTTAGGGGTCTCGTGACCCACCCTTGAGGGGTCCCGTGACCCACCCTTGAGGGGTCTCGTGACCCACCCTTGGGAGGTCACCTGCTCCACCCTTGAGAGGTCACAGCAGTTTTACAGGGTCCCTGCGCACCTGTTCGGGGAAACAGAAGCCCTCCCTGCCACTCAGAGGACCGCACGATTTCCCACAGGCCACACTGCCTAGCAGCACCTTCAGCCCCGCACAGACAGTGTGCTAAGGACAGACTTGGGTACAGGGGGCGTGGGCGGGGGATTTCCCATGGAACTCTCTAAGGGCCCGGTGCCCTGTGTGGCCCGGGGAGTGCCCATGCCATTCCTTGACCCCGCAGGACACTTGCATCCAGCAATAAGCAGCCCTCTGCCTCCACGGGGCTCAAACACCTGCGCCCGGTGTGCGGGCACCTGGCGTACGTGGAGGCAAACCCGCAGACCCCTCTGGCCCGAACCCACCACTGCGAAGATCACCCTTTCTTCCATCCGTAAAAGGGTCACTCTTGAGGAGTGGAGGAACATGGGGAGGCCCCCAGGAGATGGCTTTTCTCTGAGCCGCGGCTGGCTCCTTTCGGGCCTATACGTGGGCCGCGCATGCGCACTCAGGCTCCCAAGCACACACCTCCCTCGGCTCACCTAACCCACCCTTTAGAGGTCACAGCAGTTCCACAGGGTCCCTGGGCACCTGTCTGTGGACACAGGAGCCCCCCTGCCACCTAGAGGACCACGCGATTTCCGCTGGGGAACACTGCCCAGAAGCACTCCTAGCCTCGCACAGACACTGTGCGCAGGATAGACTTGTGGACGAGAGGCCTGGGTGGGGAATTTTCCAGGGAACTCTCTAAAGGCCGGGTGCCCTCTGTCGCCCTGGGAGTGCCCACGCCGTCCCTTAACCCTGCAGGACACTATCATCCAGCACTAAGCAGCCCTCTGCCTCCACGGGGCTCGAACACCTGGGCCCGTTGTGAGAGCACCTGGCGTACGTGCAGGCAAACCCACAGACCCCTCTGGCCCGAACCCACCACTGCGAAGATCCCCCTTTTCTTCCATCTGTAAAGGGGTCCTCCTTGAGGAGTGGAGGAACATGGGGAGGCCCCCAGGAGATGGCTTTTCTCCGAGCCGCGGCTGGCTGGTTTCGGGCCTATACGTGGGCCGTGCGTGCGCACTCAGGCTCCCCACCACAACCCTCCCTCGGGTCACGGGACTCACCCTTGAGGTGTCTCCTGACCCACCCTTGAGGGGTCACGTCACCCACCCCTGAGGGGTCACATGACCCACCCCAGAGGGGTCACGTGACCCACCCCTGAGGGGTCTCGTGACCCACCCCTGAGGAGTCACGTGACCCACCCCTGAGGGGTCTCGTGACCCACCCCAGAGGGGTCACGTGACCCACCCCTGAGGGGTCACGTGACCCTCCCCAGAGGGGTCTCGTGACCCACCCCTGAGGGGTCACGTGACCAACCCTTGAGGGGTCTCGTGACCCACGCTTTTCGGGTCACGTGACCAGCCCTTTAGGGGTCTCGTGACCCACCCTTGAGGGGTCCCGTGAGCCACCCTTGAGGGGTCTCGTGACCCACCCTTGGGAGGTCACCTGCCCCACCCTTGAGGGGTCACATGACCCACCTTGAGAGGTCACAGCAGTTTTACAGGGTCCCTGCGCACCTGTTCGGCGAAACAGAAGACCTCCCTGCCACTCAGAGGACCGCACTATTTCCCACAGGCCACACTGCCTAGCAGAACCTTCAGCCCCGCACAGACAGTGTGCTAAGGACAGACTTGGGTACAGGGGGCGTGGGCGGGGGATTTCCCATGGAACTCTCTAAGGGCCCGGTGCCCTGTGTGGCCCGGGGAGTGCCCATGCCGTTCCTTGACCCCGCAGGACACTTGCATCCAGCAATAAGCAGCCCTCTGCCTCCACGGGGCTCAAACACCTGCGCCCGGTGTGCGGGCACCTGGCGTACGTGGAGGCAAACCCGCAGACCCCTCTGGCCCGAACCCACCACTGCGAAGATCACCCTTTCTTCCATCCGTAAAGGGGTCACGCTTGAGGAGTGGAAGAACATGGGGAGGCCCCCAGGAGATGGCTTTCCTCCGAGCCGCGGCTGGCTCGTTTCGGGCCTATACGTGGGCCGCGCATGCGCACTCAGGCTCCCAAGCACACACCTCCCTCGGCTCACCTAACCCACCCTTTATAGGTCACAGCAGTTCCACAGGGTCCCTGGGCACCTGTCTGTGGACACAGGAGCCCCCCTGCCACCTAGAGGACCACGCGATTACCGCTGGGGAACACTGCCCAGAAGCACTCCTAGCCTCGCACAGACACTGTGCGCAGGATAGACTTGTGGACGAGAGGCCTGGGTGGGGAATTTTCCAGGGAACTCTCTAAAGTCCAGGTGCCCTCTGTCGCCCTGGGAGTGCCCACGCCGTCCCTTAACCCTGCAGGACACTATCATCCAGCAATAAGCAGCCCTCTGCCTCCACGGGGCTCGAACACCTGGGCCCGTTGTGAGAGCACCTGGCGTACGTGCAGGCAAACCCACAGACCCCTCTGGCCCGAACCCACCACTGCGAAGATCCCCCTTTTCTTCCATCTGTAAAGGGGTCCTCCTTGAGGAGTGGAGGAACATGCGGAGGCCCCCAGGAGATGGCCTTTCTCCGAGCCGCGGCTGGCTGGTTTCGGGCCTATACGTGGGCCGCGCGTGCGCACTCAGGCTCCCCACCACAACCCTCCCTCGGGTCACGGGACTCACCCTTGAGGTGTCTCCTGACCCACCCTTGAGGGGTCACATCACCCACCCCTGAGGGGTCACGTGACCCACCCCAGAGGGGTCACGTGACCCAACCCAGAGGGGTCACGTGACCCACCCCTGAGGGGTCTGGTGACCCACCCCTGAGGGGTCACGTGACCCACCCCAGAGGGGTCACGTGACCCACCCCTGAGGGGTCTCGTGACCCGCCCCTGAGGGGTCACGTGACCCACCCCAGAGGGGTCACGTGACCCACCCCTGAGGGGTCTCGTGACCCGCCCCTGAGGGGTCATGTGACCCACCCTTGAGGGGTCTCGTGACCCACGCTTTTCGGGTCACGTGACCCGCCCTTGAGGGGTCCCGTGACCCACCCTTGAGGGGTCTCGTGACCCACGCTTTTCGGGTCACGTGACCCGCCCTTTAGGGGTCTCGTGACCCACCCTTGAGGGGTCCCGTGACCCACCCTTGAGGGGTCTCGTGACCCACCCTTGGGAGGTCACCTGCTCCACCCTTGAGAGGTCACAGCAGTTTTACAGGGTCCCTGCGCACCTGTTCGGGGAAACAGAAGCCCTCCCTGCCACTCAGAGGACCGCACGATTTCCCACAGGCCACACTGCCTAGCAGCACCTTCAGCCCCGCACAGACAGTGTGCTAAGGACAGACTTGGGTACAGGGGGCGTGGGCGGGGGATTTCCCATGGAACTCTCTAAGGGCCCGGTGCCCTGTGTGGCCCGGGGAGTGCCCATGCCATTCCTTGACCCCGCAGGACACTTGCATCCAGCAATAAGCAGCCCTCTGCCTCCACGGGGCTCAAACACCTGCGCCCGGTGTGCGGGCACCTGGCGTACGTGGAGGCAAACCCGCAGACCCCTCTGGCCCGAACCCACCACTGCGAAGATCACCCTTTCTTCCATCCGTAAAAGGGTCACTCTTGAGGAGTGGAGGAACATGGGGAGGCCCCCAGGAGATGGCTTTTCTCTGAGCCGCGGCTGGCTCCTTTCGGGCCTATACGTGGGCCGCGCATGCGCACTCAGGCTCCCAAGCACACACCTCCCTCGGCTCACCTAACCCACCCTTTAGAGGTCACAGCAGTTCCACAGGGTCCCTGGGCACCTGTCTGTGGACACAGGAGCCCCCCTGCCACCTAGAGGACCACGCGATTTCCGCTGGGGAACACTGCCCAGAAGCACTCCTAGCCTCGCACAGACACTGTGCGCAGGATAGACTTGTGGACGAGAGGCCTGGGTGGGGAATTTTCCAGGGAACTCTCTAAAGGCCGGGTGCCCTCTGTCGCCCTGGGAGTGCCCACGCCGTCCCTTAACCCTGCAGGACACTATCATCCAGCACTAAGCAGCCCTCTGCCTCCACGGGGCTCGAACACCTGGGCCCGTTGTGAGAGCACCTGGCGTACGTGCAGGCAAACCCACAGACCCCTCTGGCCCGAACCCACCACTGCGAAGATCCCCCTTTTCTTCCATCTGTAAAGGGGTCCTCCTTGAGGAGTGGAGGAACATGGGGAGGCCCCCAGGAGATGGCTTTTCTCCGAGCCGCGGCTGGCTGGTTTCGGGCCTATACGTGGGCCGTGCGTGCGCACTCAGGCTCCCCACCACAACCCTCCCTCGGGTCACGGGACTCACCCTTGAGGTGTCTCCTGACCCACCCTTGAGGGGTCACGTCACCCACCCCTGAGGGGTCACATGACCCACCCCAGAGGGGTCACGTGACCCACCCCTGAGGGGTCTCGTGACCCACCCCTGAGGAGTCACGTGACCCACCCCTGAGGGGTCTCGTGACCCACCCCAGAGGGGTCACGTGACCCACCCCTGAGGGGTCACGTGACCCACCCCAGAGGGGTCTCGTGACCCACCCCTGAGGGGTCACGTGACCAACCCTTGAGGGGTCTCGTGACCCACGCTTTTCGGGTCACGTGACCAGCCCTTTAGGGGTCTCGTGACCCACCCTTGAGGGGTCCCGTGAGCCACCCTTGAGGGGTCTCGTGACCCACCCTTGGGAGGTCACCTGCCCCACCCTTGAGGGGTCACATGACCCACCTTGAGAGGTCACAGCAGTTTTACAGGGTCCCTGCGCACCTGTTCGGCGAAACAGAAGACCTCCCTGCCACTCAGAGGACCGCACTATTTCCCACAGGCCACACTGCCTAGCAGAACCTTCAGCCCCGCACAGACAGTGTGCTAAGGACAGACTTGGGTACAGGGGGCGTGGGCGGGGGATTTCCCATGGAACTCTCTAAGGGCCCGGTGCCCTGTGTGGCCCGGGGAGTGCCCATGCCGTTCCTTGACCCCGCAGGACACTTGCATCCAGCAATAAGCAGCCCTCTGCCTCCACGGGGCTCAAACACCTGCGCCCGGTGTGCGGGCACCTGGCGTACGTGGAGGCAAACCCGCAGACCCCTCTGGCCCGAACCCACCACTGCGAAGATCACCCTTTCTTCCATCCGTAAAGGGGTCACGCTTGAGGAGTGGAAGAACATGGGGAGGCCCCCAGGAGATGGCTTTCCTCCGAGCCGCGGCTGGCTCGTTTCGGGCCTATACGTGGGCCGCGCATGCGCACTCAGGCTCCCAAGCACACACCTCCCTCGGCTCACCTAACCCACCCTTTATAGGTCACAGCAGTTCCACAGGGTCCCTGGGCACCTGTCTGTGGACACAGGAGCCCCCCTGCCACCTAGAGGACCACGCGATTACCGCTGGGGAACACTGCCCAGAAGCACTCCTAGCCTCGCACAGACACTGTGCGCAGGATAGACTTGTGGACGAGAGGCCTGGGTGGGGAATTTTCCAGGGAACTCTCTAAAGTCCAGGTGCCCTCTGTCGCCCTGGGAGTGCCCACGCCGTCCCTTAACCCTGCAGGACACTATCATCCAGCAATAAGCAGCCCTCTGCCTCCACGGGGCTCGAACACCTGGGCCCGTTGTGAGAGCACCTGGCGTACGTGCAGGCAAACCCACAGACCCCTCTGGCCCGAACCCACCACTGCGAAGATCCCCCTTTTCTTCCATCTGTAAAGGGGTCCTCCTTGAGGAGTGGAGGAACATGCGGAGGCCCCCAGGAGATGGCCTTTCTCCGAGCCGCGGCTGGCTGGTTTCGGGCCTATACGTGGGCCGCGCGTGCGCACTCAGGCTCCCCACCACAACCCTCCCTCGGGTCACGGGACTCACCCTTGAGGTGTCTCCTGACCCACCCTTGAGGGGTCACATCACCCACCCCTGAGGGGTCACGTGACCCACCCCAGAGGGGTCACGTGACCCAACCCAGAGGGGTCACGTGACCCACCCCTGAGGGGTCTGGTGACCCACCCCTGAGGGGTCACGTGACCCACCCCAGAGGGGTCACGTGACCCACCCCTGAGGGGTCTCGTGACCCGCCCCTGAGGGGTCATGTGACCCACCCTTGAGGGGTCTCGTGACCCACGCTTTTCGGGTCACGTGACCCGCCCTTTAGGGGTCTCGTGACCCACCCTTGAGGGGTCCCGTGACCCACCCTTGAGGGGTCTCGTGACCCACCCTTGGGAGGTCACCTGCTCCACCCTTGAGAGGTCACAGCAGTTTTACAGGGTCCCTGCGCACCTGTTCGGGGAAACAGAAGCCCTCCCTGCCACTCAGAGGACCGCACGATTTCCCACAGGCCACACTGCCTAGCAGCACCTTCAGCCCCGCACAGACAGTGTGCTAAGGACAGACTTGGGTACAGGGGGCGTGGGCGGGGGATTTCCCATGGAACTCTCTAAGGGCCCGGTGCCCTGTGTGGCCCGGGGAGTGCCCATGCCATTCCTTGACCCCGCAGGACACTTGCATCCAGCAATAAGCAGCCCTCTGCCTCCACGGGGCTCAAACACCTGCGCCCGGTGTGCGGGCACCTGGCGTACGTGGAGGCAAACCCGCAGACCCCTCTGGCCCGAACCCACCACTGCGAAGATCACCCTTTCTTCCATCCGTAAAAGGGTCACTCTTGAGGAGTGGAGGAACATGGGGAGGCCCCCAGGAGATGGCTTTTCTCTGAGCCGCGGCTGGCTCCTTTCGGGCCTATACGTGGGCCGCGCATGCGCACTCAGGCTCCCAAGCACACACCTCCCTCGGCTCACCTAACCCACCCTTTAGAGGTCACAGCAGTTCCACAGGGTCCCTGGGCACCTGTCTGTGGACACAGGAGCCCCCCTGCCACCTAGAGGACCACGCGATTTCCGCTGGGGAACACTGCCCAGAAGCACTCCTAGCCTCGCACAGACACTGTGCGCAGGATAGACTTGTGGACGAGAGGCCTGGGTGGGGAATTTTCCAGGGAACTCTCTAAAGGCCGGGTGCCCTCTGTCGCCCTGGGAGTGCCCACGCCGTCCCTTAACCCTGCAGGACACTATCATCCAGCACTAAGCAGCCCTCTGCCTCTACGGGGCTCGAACACCTGGGCCCGTTGTGAGAGCACCTGGCGTACGTGCAGGCAAACCCACAGACCCCTCTGGCCCGAACCCACCACTGCGAAGATCCCCCTTTTCTTCCATCTGTAAAGGGGTCCTCCTTGAGGAGTGGAGGAACATGGGGAGGCCCCCAGGAGATGGCCTTTCTCCGAGCCGCGGCTGGCTGGTTTCGGGCCTATACGTGGGCCGTGCGTGCGCACTCAGGCTCCCCAC
Organism: Desmodus rotundus; assembly: GCF_022682495.2. Classification (NCBI taxonomy): domain Eukaryota; kingdom Metazoa; phylum Chordata; class Mammalia; order Chiroptera; family Phyllostomidae; genus Desmodus; species Desmodus rotundus. The sequence goes on from NC_071397.1 coordinate 20,629,743, forward strand.
CACAACCCTCCCTCGGGTCACGGGACTCACCCTTGAGGTGTCTCCTGACCCACCCTTGAGGGGTCACGTCACCCACCCATGAGGGGTCACATGACCCACCCCAGAGGGGTCACGTGACCCACCCCTGAGGGGTCTCGTGACCCACCCCTGAGGAGTCACGTGACCCACCCCTGAGGGGTCACGTGACCCACCCCAGAGGGGTCTCGTGACCCACCCCTGAGGGGTCACGTGACCAACCCTTGAGGGGTCTCGTTACCCACGCTTTTCGGGTCACGTGACCAGCCCTTTAGGGGTCTCGTGACCCACCCTTGAGGGGTCCCGTGACCCACCCTTGAGGGGTCTCGTGACCCACCCTTGGGAGGTCACCTGCCCCACCCTTGAGGGGTCACATGACCCACCTTGAGAGGTCACAGCAGTTTTACAGGGTCCCTGCGCACCTGTTCGGCGAAACAGAAGACCTCCCTGCCACTCAGAGGACCGCACGATTTCCCACAGGCCACACTGCCTAGCAGCACCTTCAGCCCCGCACAGACAGTGTGCTAAGGACAGACTTGGGTACAGGGGGCGTGGGCGGGGGATTTCCCATGGAACTCTCTAAGGGCCCGGTGCCCTGTGTGGCCCGGGGAGTGCCCATGCCGTTCCTTGACCCCGCAGGACACTTGCATCCAGCAATAAGCAGCCCTCTGCCTCCACGGGGCTCAAACACCTGCGCCCGGTGTGCGGGCACCTGGCGTACGTGGAGGCAAACCCGCAGACCCCTCTGGCCCGAACCCACCACTGCGAAGATCACCCTTTCTTCCATCCGTAAAGGGGTCACGCTTGAGGAGTGGAAGAACATGGGGAGGCCCCCAGGAGATGGCTTTCCTCCGAGCCGCGGCTGGCTCGTTTCGGGCCTATACGTGGGCCGCGCATGCGCACTCAGGCTCCCAAGCACACACCTCCCTCGGCTCACCTAACCCACCCTTTAGAGGTCACAGCAGTTCCACAGGGTCCCTGGGCACCTGTCTGTGGACACAGGAGCCCCCCTGCCACCTAGAGGACCACGCGATTTCCGCTGGGGAACACTGCCCAGAAGCACTCCTAGCCTCGCACAGACACTGTGCGCAGGATAGACTTGTGGACGAGAGGCCTGGGTGGGGAATTTTCCAGGGAACTCTCTAAAGGCCAGGTGCCCTCTGTCGCCCTGGGAGTGCCCACGCCGTCCCTTAACCCTGCAGGACACTATCATCCTGCAATAAGCAGCCCTCTGCCTCCACGGGGCTCGAACACCTGGGCCCGTTGTGAGAGCACCTGGCGTACGTGCAGGCAAACCCACAGACCCCTCTGGCCCGAACCCACCACTGCGAAGATCCCCCTTTTCTTCCATCTGTAAAGGGGTCCTCCTTGAGGAGTGGAGGAACATGCGGAGGCCCCCAGGAGATGGCCTTTCTCCGAGCCGCGGCTGGCTGGTTTCGGGCCTATACTTGGGCCGCGCGTGCGCACTCAGGCTCCCCACCACAACCCTCCCTCGGGTCACGGGACTCACCCTTGAGGTGTCTCCTGACCCACCCTTGAGGGGTCACGTCACCCACCCCTGAGGGGTCACGTCACCCACCCCTGAGGGGTCACATGACCCACCCCAGAGGGGTCACGTGACCCACCCCTGAGGGGTCTCGTGACCCACCCCTGAGGGGTCACGTGACCCACCCCAGAGGGGTCACGTGACCCACCCCTGAGGGGTCTCGTGACCCGCCCCTGAGGGGTCATGTGACCCACCCTTGAGGGGTCTCGTGACCCACGCTTTTCGGGTCACGTGACCCGCCCTTGAGGGGTCCCGTGACCCACCCTTGGGAGGTCACCTGCTCCACCCTTGAGAGGTCACAGCAGTTTTACAGGGTCCCTGCGCACCTGTTCGGGGAAACAGAAGCCCTCCCTGCCACTCAGAGGACCGCACGATTTCCCACAGGCCACACTGCCTAGCAGCACCTTCAGCCCCGCACAGACAGTGTGCTAAGGACAGACTTGGGTACAGGGGGCGTGGGCGGGGGATTTCCCATGGAACTCTCTAAGGGCCCGGTGCCCTGTGTGGCCCGGGGAGTGCCCATGCCGTTCATTGACCCCGCAGGACACTTGCATCCAGCAATAAGCAGCCCTCTGCCTCCACGGGGCTCAAACACCTGCGCCCGGTGTGCGGGCACCTGGCGTACGTGGAGGCAAACCCGCAGACCCCTCTGGCCCGAACCCACCACTGCGAAGATCACCCTTTCTTCCATCCGTAAAGGGGTCACGCTTGAGGAGTGGAAGAACATGGGGAGGCCCCCAGGAGATGGCTTTCCTCCGAGCCGCGGCTGGCTCGTTTCGGGCCTATACGTGGGCCGCGCATGCGCACTCAGGCTCCCAAGCACACACCTCCCTCGGCTCACCTAACCCACCCTTTAGAGGTCACAGCAGTTCCACAGGGTCCCTGGGCACCTGTCTGTGGACACAGGAGCCCCCCTGCCACCTAGAGGACCACGCGATTACCGCTGGGGAACACTGCCCAGAAGCACTCCTAGCCTCGCACAGACACTGTGCGCAGGATAGACTTGTGGACGAGAGGCCTGGGTGGGGAATTTTCCAGGGAACTCTCTAAAGGCCAGGTGCCCTCTGTCGCCCTGGGAGTGCCCACGCCGTCCCTTAACCCTGCAGGACACTATCATCCAGCAATAAGCAGCCCTCTGCCTCCACGGGGCTCGAACACCTGGGCCCGTTGTGAGAGCACCTGGCGTACGTGCAGGCAAACCCACAGACCCCTCTGGCCCGAACCCACCACTGCGAAGATCCCCCTTTTCTTCCATCTGTAAAGGGGTCCTCCTTGAGGAGTGGAGGAACATGCGGAGGCCCCCAGGAGATGGCCTTTCTCCGAGCCGCGGCTGGCTGGTTTCGGGCCTATACGTGGGCCGCGCGTGCGCACTCAGGCTCCCCACCACAACCCTCCCTCGGGTCACGGGACTCACCCTTGAGGTGTCTCCTGACCCACCCTTGAGGGGTCACGTCACCCACCCCTGAGGGGTCACATGACCCACCCAGAGGGGTCACGTGACCCACCCCAGAGGGGTCACGTGACCCACCCCTGAGGGGTCTCGTGACCCACCCCTGAGGAGTCACGTGACCCACCCCTGAGGGGTCTCGTGACCCACCCCAGAGGGGTCACGTGACCCACCCCAGAGGGGTCTCGTGACCCACCCCTGAGGGGTCACGTGACCAACCCTTGAGGGGTCTCGTGACCCACGCTTTTCGGGTCACGTGACCAGCCATTTAGGGGTCTCGTGACCCACCCTTGAGGGGTCCCGTGACCCACCCTTGAGGGGTCTCGTGACCCACCCTTGGGAGGTCACCTGCCCCACCCTTGAGGGGTCACATGACCCACCTTGAGAGGTCACAGCAGTTTTACAGGGTCCCTGCGCACCTGTTCGGCGAAACAGAAGACCTCCCTGCCACTCAGAGGACCGCACGATTTCCCACAGGCCACACTGCCTAGCAGCACCTTCAGCCCCGCACAGACAGTGTGCTAAGGACAGACTTGGGTACAGGGGGCATGGGCGGGGGATTTCCCATGGAACTCTCTAAGGGCCCGGTGCCCTGTGTGGCCCGGGGAGTGCCCATGCCGTTCCTTGACCCCGCAGGACACTTGCATCCAGCAATAAGCAGCCCTCTGCCTCCACGGGGCTCAAACACCTGCGCCCGGTGTGCGGGCACCTGGCGTACGTGGAGGCAAACCCGCAGACCCCTCTGGCCCGAACCCACCACTGCGAAGATCACCCTTTCTTCCATCCGTAAAGGGGTCACGCTTGAGGAGTGGAAGAACATGGGGAGGCCCCCAGGAGATGGCTTTCCTCCGAGCCGCGGCTGGCTCGTTTCGGGCCTATACGTGGGCCGCGCATGCGCACTCAGGCTCCCAAGCACACACCTCCCTCGGCTCACCTAACCCACCCTTTAGAGGTCACAGCAGTTCCACAGGGTCCCTGGGCACCTGTCTGTGGACACAGGAGCCCCCCTGCCACCTAGAGGACCACGCGATTTCCGCTGGGGAACACTGCCCAGAAACACTCCTAGCCTCGCACAGACACTGTGCGCAGGATAGACTTGTGGACGAGAGGCCTGGGTGGGGAATTTTCCAGGGAACTCTCTAAAGGCCAGGTGCCCTCTGTCGCCCTGGGAGTGCCCACGCCGTCCCTTAACCCTGCAGGACACTATCATCCAGCAATAAGCAGCCCTCTGCCTCCACGGGGCTCGAACACCTGGGCCCGTTGTGAGAGCACCTGGCGTACGTGCAGGCAAACCCACAGACCCCTCTGGCCCGAACCCACCACTGCGAAGATCCCCCTTTTCTTCCATCTGTAAAGGGGTCCTCCTTGAGGAGTGGAGGAACATGGGGAGGCCCCCAGGAGATGGCTTTTCTCCGAGCCGCGGCTGGCTGGTTTCGGGCCTATACTTGGGCCGCGCGTGCGCATTCAGGCTCCCCACCACAACCCTCCCTCGGGTCACGGGACTCACCCTTGAGGTGTCTCCTGACCCACCCTTGAGGGGTCACGTCACCCACCCCTGAGGGGTCACGTCACCCACCCCTGAGGGGTCACATGACCCACCCCAGAGGCGTCACGTGATCCACCCCTGAGGGGTCTCGTGACCCACCCCTGAGGGGTCACGTGACCCACCCCTGAGGGGTCACGTGACCCACCCCTGAGGGGTCTCGTGACCCGCCCCTGAGGGGTCATGTGACCCACCCTTGAGGGGTCTCGTGACCCACGCTTTTCGGGTCACGTGACCCGCCCTTGAGGGGTCCCGTGACCCACCCTTGAGGGGTCTCGTGACCCACCCTTGGGAGGTCACCTGCTCCACCCTTGAGAGGTCACAGCAGTTTTACAGGGTCCCTGCGCACCTGTTCGGGGAAACAGAAGCCCTCCCTGCCACTCAGAGGACCGCACGATTTCCCACAGGCCACACTGCCTAGCAGCACCTTCAGCCCCGCACAGACAGTGTGCTAAGGACAGACTTGGGTACAGGGGGCGTGGGCGGGGGATTTCCCATGGAACTCTCTAAGGGCCCGGTGCCCTGTGTGGCCCGGGGAGTGCCCATGCCGTTCCTTGACCCCGCAGGACACTTGCATCCAGCAATAAGCAGCCCTCTGCCTCCACGGGGCTCAAACACCTGCGCCCGGTGTGCGGGCACCTGGCGTACGTGGAGGCAAACCCGCAGACCCCTCTGGCCCGAACCCACCACTGCGAAGATCACCCTTTCTTCCATCCGTAAAGGGGTCACGCTTGAGGAGTGGAAGAACATGGGGAGGCCCCCAGGAGATGGCTTTCCTCCGAGCCGCGGCTGGCTCGTATCGGGCCTATACGTGGGCCGCGCATGCGCACTCAGGCTCCCAAGCACACACCTCCCTCGGCTCACCTAACCCACCCTTTAGAGGTCACAGCAGTTCCACAGGGTCCCTGGGCACCTGTCTGTGGACACAGGAGCCCCCCTGCCACCTAGAGGACCACGCGATTACCGCTGGGGAACACTGCCCAGTAGCACTCCTAGCCTCGCACAGACACTGTGCGCAGGATAGACTTGTGGACGAGAGGCCTGTGTGGGGAATTTTCCAGGGAACTCTCTAAAGGCCAGGTGCCCTCTGTCGCCCTGGGAGTGCCCACGCCGTCCCTTAACCCTGCAGGACACTATCATCCAGCAATAAGCAGCCCTCTGCCTCCACGGGGCTCGAACACCTGGGCCCGTTGTGAGAGCACCTGGCGTACGTGCAGGCAAACCCACAGACCCCTCTGGCCCGAACCCACCACTGCGAAGATCCCCCTTTTCTTCCATCTGTAAAGGGGTCCTCCTTGAGGAGTGGAGGAACATGCGGAGGCCCCCAGGAGATGGCCTTTCTCCGAGCCGCGGCTGGCTGGTTTCGGGCCTATACGTGGGCCGCGCGTACGCACTCAGGCTCCCCACCACAACCCTCCCTCGGGTCACGGGACTCACCCTTGAGGTGTCTCCTGACCCACCCTTGAGGGGTCACGTCACCCACCCCTGAGGGGTCACATGACCCACCCAGAGGGGTCACGTGACCCACCCCAGAGGGGTCACGTGACCCACCCCTGAGGGGTCTCGTGACCCACCCCTGAGGAGTCACGTGACCCACCCCTGAGGGGTCTCGTGACCCACCCCAGAGGGGTCACGTGACCCACCCCAGAGGGGTCTCGTGACCCACCCCTGAGGGGTCACGTGACCAACCCTTGAGGGGTCTCGTGACCCACGCTTTTCGGGTCACGTGACCAGTCCTTTAGGGGTCTCGTGACCCACCCTTGAGGGGTCCCGTGACCCACCCTTGAGGGGTCTCGTGACCCACCCTTGGGAGGTCACCTGCCCCACCCTTGAGGGGTCACATGACCCACCTTGAGAGGTCACAGCAGTTTTACAGGGTCCCTGCGCACCTGTTCGGCGAAACAGAAGACCTCCCTGCCACTCAGAGGACCGCACGATTTCCCACAGGCCACACTGCCTAGCAGCACCTTCAGCCCCGCACAAACAGTGTGCTAAGGACAGACTTGGGTACAGGGGGCATGGGCGGGGGATTTCCCATGGAACTCTCTAAGGGCCCGGTGCCCTGTGTGGCCCGGGGAGTGCCCATGCCGTTCCTTGACCCCGCAGGACACTTGCATCCAGCAATAAGCAGCCCTCTGCCTCCACGGGGCTCAAACACCTGCGCCCGGTGTGCGGGCACCTGGCGTACGTGGAGGCAAACCCGCAGACCCCTCTGGCCCGAACCCACCACTGCGAAGATCACCCTTTCTTCCATCCGTAAAGGGGTCACGCTTGAGGAGTGGAAGAACATGGGGAGGCCCCCAGGAGATGGCTTTCCTCCGAGCCGCGGCTGGCTCGTTTCGGGCCTATACGTGGGCCGCGCATGCGCACTCAGGCTCCCAAGCACACACCTCCCTCGGCTCACCTAACCCACCCTTTAGAGGTCACAGCAGTTCCACAGGGTCCCTGGGCACCTGTCTGTGGACACAGGAGCCCCCCTGCCACCTAGAGGACCACGCGATTTCCGCTGGGGAACACTGCCCAGAAACACTCCTAGCCTCGCACAGACACTGTGCGCAGGATAGACTTGTGGACGAGAGGCCTGGGTGGGGAATTTTCCAGGGAACTCTCTAAAGGCCAGGTGCCCTCTGTCGCCCTGGGAGTGCCCACGCCGTCCCTTAACCCTGCAGGACACTATCATCCTGCAATAAGCAGCCCTCTGCCTCCACGGGGCTCGAACACCTGGGCCCGTTGTGAGAGCACCTGGCGTACGTGCAGGCAAACCCACAGACCCCTCTGGCCCGAACCCACCACTGCGAAGATCCCCCTTTTCTTCCATCTGTAAAGGGGTCCTCCTTGAGGAGTGGGGGAACATGGGGAGGCCCCCAGGAGATGGCTTTTCTCCGAGCCGCGGCTGGCTGGTTTCGGGCCTATACTTGGGCCGCGCGTGCGCACTCAGGCTCCCCACCACAACCCTCCCTCGGGTCACGGGACTCACCCTTGAGGTGTCTCCTGACCCACCCTTGAGGGGTCACGTCACCCACCCCTGAGGGGTCACGTCACCCACCCCTGAGGGGTCACATGACCCACCCCAGAGGGGTCACGTGACCCACCCCTGAGGGGTCTCGTGACCCACCCCTGAGGGGTCACGTGACCCACCCCTGAGGGGTCACGTGACCCACCCCTGAGGGGTCTCGTGACCCGCCCCTGAGGGGTCATGTGACCCACCCTTGAGGGGTCTCGTGACCCACGCTTTTCGGGTCACGTGACCCGCCCTTGAGGGGTCCCGTGACCCACCCTTGAGGGGTCTCGTGACCCACCCTTGGGAGGTCACCTGCTCCACCCTTGAGAGGTCACAGCAGTTTTACAGGGTCCCTGCGCACCTGTTCGGGGAAACAGAAGCCCTCCCTGCCACTCAGAGGACCGCACGATTTCCCACAGGCCACACTGCCTAGCAGCACCTTCAGCCCCGCACAGACAGTGTGCTAAGGACAGACTTGGGTACAGGGGGCGTGGGCGGGGGATTTCCCATGGAACTCTCTAAGGGCCCGGTGCCCTGTGTGGCCCGGGGAGTGCCCATGCCGTTCCTTGACCCCGCAGGACACTTGCATCCAGCAATAAGCAGCCCTCTGCCTCCACGGGGCTCAAACACCTGCGCCCGGTGTGCGGGCACCTGGCGTACGTGGAGGCAAACCCGCAGACCCCTCTGGCCCGAACCCACCACTGCGAAGATCACCCTTTCTTCCATCCGTAAAGGGGTCACGCTTGAGGAGTGGAAGAACATGGGGAGGCCCCCAGGAGATGGCTTTCCTCCGAGCCGCGGCTGGCTCGTATCGGGCCTATACGTGGGCCGCGCATGCGCACTCAGGCTCCCAAGCACACACCTCCCTCGGCTCACCTAACCCACCCTTTAGAGGTCACAGCAGTTCCACAGGGTCCCTGGGCACCTGTCTGTGGACACAGGAGCCCCCCTGCCACCTAGAGGACCACGCGATTACCGCTGGGGAACACTGCCCAGTAGCACTCCTAGCCTCGCACAGACACTGTGCGCAGGATAGACTTGTGGACGAGAGGCCTGTGTGGGGAATTTTCCAGGGAACTCTCTAAAGGCCAGGTGCCCTCTGTCGCCCTGGGAGTGCCCACGCCGTCCCTTAACCCTGCAGGACACTATCATCCAGCAATAAGCAGCCCTCTGCCTCCACGGGGCTCGAACACCTGGGCCCGTTGTGAGAGCACCTGGCGTACGTGCAGGCAAACCCACAGACCCCTCTGGCCCGAACCCACCACTGCGAAGATCCCCCTTTTCTTCCATCTGTAAAGGGGTCCTCCTTGAGGAGTGGAGGAACATGCGGAGGCCCCCAGGAGATGGCCTTTCTCCGAGCCGCGGCTGGCTGGTTTCGGGCCTATACGTGGGCCGCGCGTGCGCACTCAGGCTCCCCACCACAACCCTCCCTCGGGTCACGGGACTCACCCTTGAGGTGTCTCCTGACCCACCCTTGAGGGGTCACGTCACCCACCCCTGAGGGGTCACATGACCCACCCAGAGGGGTCACGTGACCCACCCCAGAGGGGTCACGTGACCCACCCCTGAGGGGTCTCGTGACCCACCCCTGAGGAGTCACGTGACCCACCCCTGAGGGGTCTCGTGACCCACCCCAGAGGGGTCACGTGACCCACCCCAGAGGGGTCTCGTGACCCACCCCTGAGGGGTCACGTGACCAACCCTTGAGGGGTCTCGTGACCCACGCTTTTCGGGTCACGTGACCAGCCCTTTAGGGGTCTCGTGACCCACCCTTGAGGGGTCCCGTGACCCACCCTTGAGGGGTCTCGTGACCCACCCTTGGGAGGTCACCTGCCCCACCCTTGAGGGGTCACATGACCCACCTTGAGAGGTCACAGCAGTTTTACAGGGTCCCTGCGCACCTGTTCGGCGAAACAGAAGACCTCCCTGCCACTCAGAGGACCGCACGATTTCCCACAGGCCACACTGCCTAGCAGCACCTTCAGCCCCGCACAGACAGTGTGCTAAGGACAGACTTGGGTACAGGGGGCATGGGCGGGGGATTTCCCATGGAACTCTCTAAGGGCCCGGTGCCCTGTGTGGCCCGGGGTGTGCCCATGCCGTTCCTTGACCCCGCAGGACACTTGCATCCAGCAATAAGCAGCCCTCTGCCTCCACGGGGCTCAAACACCTGCGCCCGGTGTGCGGGCACCTGGCGTACGTGGAGGCAAACCCGCAGACCCCTCTGGCCCGAACCCACCACTGCGAAGATCACCCTTTCTTCCATCCGTAAAGGGGTCACGCTTGAGGAGTGGAAGAACATGGGGAGGCCCCCAGGAGATGGCTTTCCTCCGAGCCGCGGCTGGCTCGTTTCGGGCCTATACGTGGGCCGCGCATGCGCACTCAGGCTCCCAAGCACACACCTCCCTCGGCTCACCTAACCCACCCTTTAGAGGTCACAGCAGTTCCACAGGGTCCCTGGGCACCTGTCTGTGGACACAGGAGCCCCCCTGCCACCTAGAGGACCACGCGATTTCCGCTGGGGAACACTGCCCAGAAACACTCCTAGCCTCGCACAGACACTGTGCGCAGGATAGACTTGTGGACGAGAGGCCTGGGTGGGGAATTTTCCAGGGAACTCTCTAAAGGCCAGGTGCCCTCTGTCGCCCTGGGAGTGCCCACGCCGTCCCTTAACCCTGCAGGACACTATCATCCTGCAATAAGCAGCCCTCTGCCTCCACGGGGCTCGAACACCTGGGCCCGTTGTGAGAGCACCTGGCGTACGTGCAGGCAAACCCACAGACCCCTCTGGCCCGAACCCACCACTGCGAAGATCCCCCTTTTCTTCCATCTGTAAACGGGTCCTCCTTGAGGAGTGGAGGAACATGGGGAGGCCCCCAGGAGATGGCTTTTCTCCGAGCCGCGGCTGGCTGGTTTCGGGCCTATACTTGGGCCGCGCGTGCGCACTCAGGCTCCCCACCACAACCCTCCCTCGGGTCACGGGACTCACCCTTGAGGTGTCTCCTGACCCACCCTTGAGGGGTCACGTCACCCACCCCTGAGGGGTCACGTCACCCACCCCTGAGGGGTCACATGACCCACCCCAGAGGGGTCACGTGACCCACCCCTGAGGGGTCTCGTGACCCGCCCCTGAGGGGTCATGTGACCCACCCTTGAGGGGTCTCGTGACCCACGCTTTTCGGGTCACGTGACCCGCCCTTGAGGGGTCCCGTGACCCACCCTTGAGGGGTCTCGTGACCCACCCTTGGGAGGTCACCTGCTCCACCCTTGAGAGGTCACAGCAGTTTTACAGGGTCCCTGCGCACCTGTTCGGGGAAACAGAAGCCCTCCCTGCCACTCAGAGGACCGCACGATTTCCCACAGGCCACACTGCCTAGCAGCACCTTCAGCCCCGCACAGACAGTGTGCTAAGGACAGACTTGGGTACAGGGGGCGTGGGCGGGGGATTTCCCATGGAACTCTCTAAGGGCCCGGTGCCCTGTGTGGCCCGGGGAGTGCCCATGCCGTTCCTTGACCCCGCAGGACACTTGCATCCAGCAATAAGCAGCCCTCTGCCTCCACGGGGCTCAAACACCTGCGCCCGGTGTGCGGGCACCTGGCGTACGTGGAGGCAAACCCGCAGACCCCTCTGGCCCGAACCCACCACTGCGAAGATCACCCTTTCTTCCATCCGTAAAGGGGTCACGCTTGAGGAGTGGAAGAACATGGGGAGGCCCCCAGGAGATGGCTTTCCTCCGAGCCGCGGCTGGCTCGTATCGGGCCTATACGTGGGCCGCGCATGCGCACTCAGGCTCCCAAGCACACACCTCCCTCGGCTCACCTAACCCACCCTTTAGAGGTCACAGCAGTTCCACAGGGTCCCTGGGCACCTGTCTGTGGACACAGGAGCCCCCCTGCCACCTAGAGGACCACGCGATTACCGCTGGGGAACACTGCCCAGTAGCACTCCTAGCCTCGCACAGACACTGTGCGCAGGATAGACTTGTGGACGAGAGGCCTGTGTGGGGAATTTTCCAGGGAACTCTCTAAAGGCCAGGTGCCCTCTGTCGCCCTGGGAGTGCCCACGCCGTCCCTTAACCCTGCAGGACACTATCATCCAGCAATAAGCAGCCCTCTGCCTCCACGGGGCTCGAACACCTGGGCCCGTTGTGAGAGCACCTGGCGTACGTGCAGGCAAACCCACAGACCCCTCTGGCCCGAACCCACCACTGCGAAGATCCCCCTTTTCTTCCATCTGTAAAGGGGTCCTCCTTGAGGAGTGGAGGAACATGCGGAGGCCCCCAGGAGATGGCCTTTCTCCGAGCCGCGGCTGGCTGGTTTCGGGCCTATACGTGGGCCGCGCGTGCGCACTCAGGCTCCCCACCACAACCCTCCCTCGGGTCACGGGACTCACCCTTGAGGTGTCTCCTGACCCACCCTTGAGGGGTCACGTCACCCACCCCTGAGGGGTCACATGACCCACCCAGAGGGGTCACGTGACCCACCCCAGAGGGGTCACGTGACCCACCCCTGAGGGGTCTCGTGACCCACCCCTGAGGAGTCACGTGACCCACCCCTGAGGGGTCTCGTGACCCACCCCAGAGGGGTCACGTGACCCACCCCAGAGGGGTCTCGTGACCCACCCCTGAGGGGTCACGTGACCAACCCTTGAGGGGTCTCGTGACCCACGCTTTTCGGGTCACGTGACCAGCCCTTTAGGGGTCTCGTGACCCACCCTTGAGGGGTCCCGTGACCCACCCTTGAGGGGTCTCGTGACCCACCCTTGGGAGGTCACCTGCCCCACCCTTGAGGGGTCACATGACCCACCTTGAGAGGTCACAGCAGTTTTACAGGGTCCCTGCGCACCTGTTCGGCGAAACAGAAGACCTCCCTGCCACTCAGAGGACCGCACGATTTCCCACAGGCCACACTGCCTAGCAGCACCTTCAGCCCCGCACAGACAGTGTGCTAAGGACAGACTTGGGTACAGGGGGCATGGGCGGGGGATTTCCCATGGAACTCTCTAAGGGCCCGGTGCCCTGTGTGGCCCGGGGTGTGCCCATGCCGTTCCTTGACCCCGCAGGACACTTGCATCCAGCAATAAGCAGCCCTCTGCCTCCACGGGGCTCAAACACCTGCGCCCGGTGTGCGGGCACCTGGCGTACGTGGAGGCAAACCCGCAGACCCCTCTGGCCCGAACCCACCACTGCGAAGATCACCCTTTCTTCCATCCGTAAAGGGGTCACGCTTGAGGAGTGGAAGAACATGGGGAGGCCCCCAGGAGATGGCTTTCCTCCGAGCCGCGGCTGGCTCGTTTCGGGCCTATACGTGGGCCGCGCATGCGCACTCAGGCTCCCAAGCACACACCTCCCTCGGCTCACCTAACCCACCCTTTAGAGGTCACAGCAGTTCCACAGGGTCCCTGGGCACCTGTCTGTGGACACAGGAGCCCCCCTGCCACCTAGAGGACCACGCGATTTCCGCTGGGGAACACTGCCCAGAAACACTCCTAGCCTCGCACAGACACTGTGCGCAGGATAGACTTGTGGACGAGAGGCCTGGGTGGGGAATTTTCCAGGGAACTCTCTAAAGGCCAGGTGCCCTCTGTCGCCCTGGGAGTGCCCACGCCGTCCCTTAACCCTGCAGGACACTATCATCCTGCAATAAGCAGCCCTCTGCCTCCACGGGGCTCGAACACCTGGGCCCGTTGTGAGAGCACCTGGCGTACGTGCAGGCAAACCCACAGACCCCTCTGGCCCGAACCCACCACTGCGAAGATCCCCCTTTTCTTCCATCTGTAAACGGGTCCTCCTTGAGGAGTGGAGGAACATGGGGAGGCCCCCAGGAGATGGCTTTTCTCCGAGCCGCGGCTGGCTGGTTTCGGGCCTATACTTGGGCCGCGCGTGCGCACTCAGGCTCCCCACCACAACCCTCCCTCGGGTCACGGGACTCACCCTTGAGGTGTCTCCTGACCCACCCTTGAGGGGTCACGTCACCCACCCCTGAGGGGTCACGTCACCCACCCCTGAGGGGTCACATGACCCACCCCAGAGGGGTCACGTGACCCACCCCTGAGGGGTCTCGTGACCCGCCCCTGAGGGGTCATGTGACCCACCCTTGAGGGGTCTCGTGACCCACGCTTTTCGGGTCACGTGACCCGCCCTTGAGGGGTCCCGTGACCCACCCTTGAGGGGTCTCGTGACCCACCCTTGGGAGGTCACCTGCTCCACCCTTGAGAGGTCACAGCAGTTTTACAGGGTCCCTGCGCACCTGTTCGGGGAAACAGAAGCCCTCCCTGCCACTCAGAGGACCGCACGATTTCCCACAGGCCACACTGCCTAGCAGCACCTTCAGCCCCGCACAGACAGTGTGCTAAGGACAGACTTGGGTACAGGGGGCGTGGGCGGGGGATTTCCCATGGAACTCTCTAAGGGCCCGGTGCCCTGTGTGGCCCGGGGAGTGCCCATGCCGTTCATTGACCCCGCAGGACACTTGCATCCAGCAATAAGCAGCCCTCTGCCTCCACGGGGCTCAAACACCTGCGCCCGGTGTGCGGGCACCTGGCGTACGTGGAGGCAAACCCGCAGACCCCTCTGGCCCGAACCCACCACTGCGAAGATCACCCTTTCTTCCATCCGTAAAGGGGTCACGCTTGAGGAGTGGAAGAACATGGGGAGGCCCCCAGGAGATGGCTTTCCTCCGAGCCGCGGCTGGCTCGTTTCGGGCCTATACGTGGGCCGCGCATGCGCACTCAGGCTCCCAAGCACACACCTCCCTCGGCTCACCTAACCCACCCTTTAGAGGTCACAGCAGTTCCACAGGGTCCCTGGGCACCTGTCTGTGGACACAGGAGCCCCCCTGCCACCTAGAGGACCACGCGATTACCGCTGGGGAACACTGCCCAGAAGCACTCCTAGCCTCGCACAGACACTGTGCGCAGGATAGACTTGTGGACGAGAGGCCTGGGTGGGGAATTTTCCAGGGAACTCTCTAAAGGCCAGGTGCCCTCTGTCACCCTGGGAGTGCCCACGCCGTCCCTTAACCCTGCAGGACACTATCATCCAGCAATAAGCAGCCCTCTGCCTCCACGGGGCTCGAACACCTGGGCCCGTTGTGAGAGCACCTGGCGTACGTGCAGGCAAACCCACAGACCCCTCTGGCCCGAACCCACCACTGCGAAGATCCCCCTTTTCTTCCATCTGTAAAGGGGTCCTCCTTGAGGAGTGGAGGAACATGCGGAGGCCCCCAGGAGATGGCCTTTCTCCGAGCCGCGGCTGGCTGGTTTCGGGCCTATACGTGGGCCGCGCGTGCGCACTCAGGCTCCCCACCACAACCCTCCCTCGGGTCACGGGACTCACCCTTGAGGTGTCTCCTGACCCACCCTTGAGGGGTCACGTCACCCACCCCTGAGGGGTCACATGACCCACCCAGAGGGGTCACGTGACCCACCCCAGAGGGGTCACGTGACCCACCCCTGAGGGGTCTCGTGACCCACCCCTGAGGAGTCACGTGACCCACCCCTGAGGGGTCTCGTGACCCACCCCAGAGGGGTCACGTGACCCACCCCAGAGGGGTCTCGTGACCCACCCCTGAGGGGTCACGTGACCAACCCTTGAGGGGTCTCGTGACCCACGCTTTTCGGGTCACGTGACCAGTCCTTTAGGGGTCTCGTGACCCACCCTTGAGGGGTCCCGTGACCCACCCTTGAGGGGTCTCGTGACCCACCCTTGGGAGGTCACCTGCCCCACCCTTGAGGGGTCACATGACCCACCTTGAGAGGTCACAGCAGTTTTACAGGGTCCCTGCGCACCTGTTCGGCGAAACAGAAGACCTCCCTGCCACTCAGAGGACCGCACGATTTCCCACAGGCCACACTGCCTAGCAGCACCTTCAGCCCCGCACAAACAGTGTGCTAAGGACAGACTTGGGTACAGGGGGCATGGGCGGGGGATTTCCCATGGAACTCTCTAAGGGCCCGGTGCCCTGTGTGGCCCGGGGAGTGCCCATGCCGTTCCTTGACCCCGCAGGACACTTGCATCCAGCAATAAGCAGCCCTCTGCCTCCACGGGGCTCAAACACCTGCGCCCGGTGTGCGGGCACCTGGCGTACGTGGAGGCAAACCCGCAGACCCCTCTGGCCCGAACCCACCACTGCGAAGATCACCCTTTCTTCCATCCGTAAAGGGGTCACGCTTGAGGAGTGGAAGAACATGGGGAGGCCCCCAGGAGATGGCTTTCCTCCGAGCCGCGGCTGGCTCGTTTCGGGCCTATACGTGGGCCGCGCATGCGCACTCAGGCTCCCAAGCACACACCTCCCTCGGCTCACCTAACCCACCCTTTAGAGGTCACAGCAGTTCCACAGGGTCCCTGGGCACCTGTCTGTGGACACAGGAGCCCCCCTGCCACCTAGAGGACCACGCGATTTCCGCTGGGGAACACTGCCCAGAAACACTCCTAGCCTCGCACAGACACTGTGCGCAGGATAGACTTGTGGACGAGAGGCCTGGGTGGGGAATTTTCCAGGGAACTCTCTAAAGGCCAGGTGCCCTCTGTCGCCCTGGGAGTGCCCACGCCGTCCCTTAACCCTGCAGGACACTATCATCCTGCAATAAGCAGCCCTCTGCCTCCACGGGGCTCGAACACCTGGGCCCGTTGTGAGAGCACCTGGCGTACGTGCAGGCAAACCCACAGACCCCTCTGGCCCGAACCCACCACTGCGAAGATCCCCCTTTTCTTCCATCTGTAAAGGGGTCCTCCTTGAGGAGTGGGGGAACATGGGGAGGCCCCCAGGAGATGGCTTTTCTCCGAGCCGCGGCTGGCTGGTTTCGGGCCTATACTTGGGCCGCGCGTGCGCACTCAGGCTCCCCACCACAACCCTCCCTCGGGTCACGGGACTCACCCTTGAGGTGTCTCCTGACCCACCCTTGAGGGGTCACGTCACCCACCCCTGAGGGGTCACGTCACCCACCCCTGAGGGGTCACATGACCCACCCCAGAGGGGTCACGTGACCCACCCCTGAGGGGTCTCGTGACCCACCCCTGAGGGGTCACGTGACCCACCCCTGAGGGGTCACGTGACCCACCCCTGAGGGGTCTCGTGACCCGCCCCTGAGGGGTCATGTGACCCACCCTTGAGGGGTCTCGTGACCCACGCTTTTCGGGTCACGTGACCCGCCCTTGAGGGGTCCCGTGACCCACCCTTGAGGGGTCTCGTGACCCACCCTTGGGAGGTCACCTGCTCCACCCTTGAGAGGTCACAGCAGTTTTACAGGGTCCCTGCGCACCTGTTCGGGGAAACAGAAGCCCTCCCTGCCACTCAGAGGACCGCACGATTTCCCACAGGCCACACTGCCTAGCAGCACCTTCAGCCCCGCACAGACAGTGTGCTAAGGACAGACTTGGGTACAGGGGGCGTGGGCGGGGGATTTCCCATGGAACTCTCTAAGGGCCCGGTGCCCTGTGTGGCCCGGGGAGTGCCCATGCCGTTCCTTGACCCCGCAGGACACTTGCATCCAGCAATAAGCAGCCCTCTGCCTCCACGGGGCTCAAACACCTGCGCCCGGTGTGCGGGCACCTGGCGTACGTGGAGGCAAACCCGCAGACCCCTCTGGCCCGAACCCACCACTGCGAAGATCACCCTTTCTTCCATCCGTAAAGGGGTCACGCTTGAGGAGTGGAAGAACATGGGGAGGCCCCCAGGAGATGGCTTTCCTCCGAGCCGCGGCTGGCTCGTATCGGGCCTATACGTGGGCCGCGCATGCGCACTCAGGCTCCCAAGCACACACCTCCCTCGGCTCACCTAACCCACCCTTTAGAGGTCACAGCAGTTCCACAGGGTCCCTGGGCACCTGTCTGTGGACACAGGAGCCCCCCTGCCACCTAGAGGACCACGCGATTACCGCTGGGGAACACTGCCCAGTAGCACTCCTAGCCTCGCACAGACACTGTGCGCAGGATAGACTTGTGGACGAGAGGCCTGTGTGGGGAATTTTCCAGGGAACTCTCTAAAGGCCAGGTGCCCTCTGTCGCCCTGGGAGTGCCCACGCCGTCCCTTAACCCTGCAGGACACTATCATCCAGCAATAAGCAGCCCTCTGCCTCCACGGGGCTCGAACACCTGGGCCCGTTGTGAGAGCACCTGGCGTACGTGCAGGCAAACCCACAGACCCCTCTGGCCCGAACCCACCACTGCGAAGATCCCCCTTTTCTTCCATCTGTAAAGGGGTCCTCCTTGAGGAGTGGAGGAACATGCGGAGGCCCCCAGGAGATGGCCTTTCTCCGAGCCGCGGCTGGCTGGTTTCGGGCCTATACGTGGGCCGCGCGTGCGCACTCAGGCTCCCCACCACAACCCTCCCTCGGGTCACGGGACTCACCCTTGAGGTGTCTCCTGACCCACCCTTGAGGGGTCACGTCACCCACCCCTGAGGGGTCACATGACCCACCCAGAGGGGTCACGTGACCCACCCCAGAGGGGTCACGTGACCCACCCCTGAGGGGTCTCGTGACCCACCCCTGAGGAGTCACGTGACCCACCCCTGAGGGGTCTCGTGACCCACCCCAGAGGGGTCACGTGACCCACCCCAGAGGGGTCTCGTGACCCACCCCTGAGGGGTCACGTGACCAACCCTTGAGGGGTCTCGTGACCCACGCTTTTCGGGTCACGTGACCAGCCCTTTAGGGGTCTCGTGACCCACCCTTGAGGGGTCCCGTGACCCACCCTTGAGGGGTCTCGTGACCCACCCTTGGGAGGTCACCTGCCCCACCCTTGAGGGGTCACATGACCCACCTTGAGAGGTCACAGCAGTTTTACAGGGTCCCTGCGCACCTGTTCGGCGAAACAGAAGACCTCCCTGCCACTCAGAGGACCGCACGATTTCCCACAGGCCACACTGCCTAGCAGCACCTTCAGCCCCGCACAGACAGTGTGCTAAGGACAGACTTGGGTACAGGGGGCATGGGCGGGGGATTTCCCATGGAACTCTCTAAGGGCCCGGTGCCCTGTGTGGCCCGGGGTGTGCCCATGCCGTTCCTTGACCCCGCAGGACACTTGCATCCAGCAATAAGCAGCCCTCTGCCTCCACGGGGCTCAAACACCTGCGCCCGGTGTGCGGGCACCTGGCGTACGTGGAGGCAAACCCGCAGACCCCTCTGGCCCGAACCCACCACTGCGAAGATCACCCTTTCTTCCATCCGTAAAGGGGTCACGCTTGAGGAGTGGAAGAACATGGGGAGGCCCCCAGGAGATGGCTTTCCTCCGAGCCGCGGCTGGCTCGTTTCGGGCCTATACGTGGGCCGCGCATGCGCACTCAGGCTCCCAAGCACACACCTCCCTCGGCTCACCTAACCCACCCTTTAGAGGTCACAGCAGTTCCACAGGGTCCCTGGGCACCTGTCTGTGGACACAGGAGCCCCCCTGCCACCTAGAGGACCACGCGATTTCCGCTGGGGAACACTGCCCAGAAACACTCCTAGCCTCGCACAGACACTGTGCGCAGGATAGACTTGTGGACGAGAGGCCTGGGTGGGGAATTTTCCAGGGAACTCTCTAAAGGCCAGGTGCCCTCTGTCGCCCTGGGAGTGCCCACGCCGTCCCTTAACCCTGCAGGACACTATCATCCTGCAATAAGCAGCCCTCTGCCTCCACGGGGCTCGAACACCTGGGCCCGTTGTGAGAGCACCTGGCGTACGTGCAGGCAAACCCACAGACCCCTCTGGCCCGAACCCACCACTGCGAAGATCCCCCTTTTCTTCCATCTGTAAAGGGGTCCTCCTTGAGGAGTGGAGGAACATGGGGAGGCCCCCAGGAGATGGCTTTTCTCCGAGCCGCGGATGGCTGGTTTCGGGCCTATACTTGGGCCGCGCGTGCGCACTCAGGCTCCCCACCACAACCCTCCCTCGGGTCACGGGACTCACCCTTGAGGTGTCTCCTGACCCACCCTTGAGGGGTCACGTCACCCACCCCTGAGGGGTCACGTCACCCACCCCTGAGGGGTCACATGACCCACCCCAGAGGGGTCACGTGACCCACCCCTGAGGGGTCTCGTGACCCGCCCCTGAGGGGTCATGTGACCCACCCTTGAGGGGTCTCGTGACCCACGCTTTTCGGGTCACGTGACCCGCCCTTGAGGGGTCCCGTGACCCACCCTTGAGGGGTCTCCTGACCCACCCTTGGGAGGTCACCTGCTCCACCCTTGAGAGGTCACAGCAGTTTTACAGGGTCCCTGCGCACCTGTTCGGGGAAACAGAAGCCCTCCCTGCCACTCAGAGGACCGCACGATTTCCCACAGGCCACACTGCCTAGCAGCACCTTCAGCCCCGCACAGACAGTGTGCTAAGGACAGACTTGGGTACAGGGGGCGTGGGCGGGGGATTTCCCATGGAACTCTCTAAGGGCCCGGTGCCCTGTGTGGCCCGGGGAGTGCCCATGCCGTTCATTGACCCCGCAGGACACTTGCATCCAGCAATAAGCAGCCCTCTGCCTCCACGGGGCTCAAACACCTGCGCCCGGTGTGCGGGCACCTGGCGTACGTGGAGGCAAACCCGCAGACCCCTCTGGCCCGAACCCACCACTGCGAAGATCACCCTTTCTTCCATCCGTAAAGGGGTCACGCTTGAGGAGTGGAAGAACATGGGGAGGCCCCCAGGAGATGGCTTTCCTCCGAGCCGCGGCTGGCTCGTTTCGGGCCTATACGTGGGCCGCGCATGCGCACTCAGGCTCCCAAGCACACACCTCCCTGGGCTCACCTAACCCACCCTTTAGAGGTCACAGCAGTTCCACAGGGTCCCTGGGCACCTGTCTGTGGACACAGGAGCCCCCCTGCCACCTAGAGGACCACGCGATTACCGCTGGGGAACACTGCCCAGAAGCACTCCTAGCCTCGCACAGACACTGTGCGCAGGATAGACTTGTGGACGAGAGGCCTGGGTGGGGAATTTTCCAGGGAACTCTCTAAAGGCCAGGTGCCCTCTGTCACCCTGGGAGTGCCCACGCCGTCCCTTAACCCTGCAGGACACTATCATCCAGCAATAAGCAGCCCTCTGCCTCCACGGGGCTCGAACACCTGGGCCCGTTGTGAGAGCACCTGGCGTACGTGCAGGCAAACCCACAGACCCCTCTGGCCCGAACCCACCACTGCGAAGATCCCCCTTTTCTTCCATCTGTAAAGGGGTCCTCCTTGAGGAGTGGAGGAACATGCGGAGGCCCCCAGGAGATGGCCTTTCTCCGAGCCGCGGCTGGCTGGTTTCGGGCCTATACGTGGGCCGCGCGTGCGCACTCAGGCTCCCCACCACAACCCTCCCTCGGGTCACGGGACTCACCCTTGAGGTGTCTCCTGACCCACCCTTGAGGGGTCACGTCACCCACCCCTGAGGGGTCACATGACCCACCCAGAGGGGTCACGTGACCAACCCCAGAGGGGTCACGTGACCCACCCCTGAGGGGTCTCGTGACCCACCCCTGAGGAGTCACGTGACCCACCCCTGAGGGGTCTCGTGACCCACCCCAGAGGGGTCACGTGACCCACCCCAGAGGGGTCTCGTGACCCACCCCTGAGGGGTCACGTGACCAACCCTTGAGGGGTCTCGTGACCCACGCTTTTCGGGTCACGTGACCAGCCCTTTAGGGGTCTCGTGACCCACCCTTGAGGGGTCCCGTGACCCACCCTTGAGGGGTCTCGTGACCCACCCTTGGGAGGTCACCTGCCCCACCCTTGAGGGGTCACATGACCCACCTTGAGAGGTCACAGCAGTTTTACAGGGTCCCTGCGCACCTGTTCGGCGAAACAGAAGACCTCCCTGCCACTCAGAGGACCGCACGATTTCCCACAGGCCACACTGCCTAGCAGCACCTTCAGCCCCGCACAGACAGTGTGCTAAGGACAGACTTGGGTACAGGGGGCATGGGCGGGGGATTTCCCATGGAACTCTCTAAGGGCCCGGTGCCCTGTGTGGCCCGGGGTGTGCCCATGCCGTTCCTTGACCCCGCAGGACACTTGCATCCAGCAATAAGCAGCCCTCTGCCTCCACGGGGCTCAAACACCTGCGCCCGGTGTGCGGGCACCTGGCGTACGTGGAGGCAAACCCGCAGACCCCTCTGGCCCGAACCCACCACTGCGAAGATCACCCTTTCTTCCATCCGTAAAGGGGTCACGCTTGAGGAGTGGAAGAACATGGGGAGGCCCCCAGGAGATGGCTTTCCTCCGAGCCGCGGCTGGCTCGTTTCGGGCCTATACGTGGGCCGCGCATGCGCACTCAGGCTCCCAAGCACACACCTCCCTCGGCTCACCTAACCCACCCTTTAGAGGTCACAGCAGTTCCACAGGGTCCCTGGGCACCTGTCTGTGGACACAGGAGCCCCCCTGCCACCTAGAGGACCACGCGATTTCCGCTGGGGAACACTGCCCAGAAACACTCCTAGCCTCGCACAGACACTGTGCGCAGGATAGACTTGTGGACGAGAGGCCTGGGTGGGGAATTTTCCAGGGAACTCTCTAAAGGCCAGGTGCCCTCTGTCGCCCTGGGAGTGCCCACGCCGTCCCTTAACCCTGCAGGACACTATCATCCTGCAATAAGCAGCCCTCTGCCTCCACGGGGCTCGAACACCTGGGCCCGTTGTGAGAGCACCTGGCGTACGTGCAGGCAAACCCACAGACCCCTCTGGCCCGAACCCACCACTGCGAAGATCCCCCTTTTCTTCCATCTGTAAAGGGGTCCTCCTTGAGGAGTGGAGGAACATGGGGAGGCCCCCAGGAGATGGCTTTTCTCCGAGCCGCGGCTGGCTGGTTTCGGGCCTATACTTGGGCCGCGCGTGCGCACTCAGGCTCCCCACCACAACCCTCCCTCGGGTCACGGGACTCACCCTTGAGGTGTCTCCTGACCCACCCTTGAGGGGTCACGTCACCCACCCCTGAGGGGTCACGTCACCCACCCCTGAGGGGTCACATGACCCACCCCAGAGGGGTCACGTGACCCACCCCTGAGGGGTCTCGTGACCCGCCCCTGAGGGGTCATGTGACCCACCCTTGAGGGGTCTCGTGACCCACGCTTTTCGGGTCACGTGACCCGCCCTTGAGGGGTCCCGTGACCCACCCTTGAGGGGTCTCGTGACCCACCCTTGGGAGGTCACCTGCTCCACCCTTGAGAGGTCACAGCAGTTTTACAGGGTCCCTGCGCACCTGTTCGGGGAAACAGAAGCCCTCCCTGCCACTCAGAGGACCGCACGATTTCCCACAGGCCACACTGCCTAGCAGCACCTTCAGCCCCGCACAGACAGTGTGCTAAGGACAGACTTGGGTACAGGGGGCGTGGGCGGGGGATTTCCCATGGAACTCTCTAAGGGCCCGGTGCCCTGTGTGGCCCGGGGAGTGCCCATGCCGTTCATTGACCCCGCAGGACACTTGCATCCAGCAATAAGCAGCCCTCTGCCTCCACGGGGCTCAAACACCTGAGCCCGGTGTGCGGGCACCTGGCGTACGTGGAGGCAAACCCGCAGACCCCTCTGGCCCGAACCCACCACTGCGAAGATCACCCTTTCTTCCATCCGTAAAGGGGTCACGCTTGAGGAGTGGAAGAACATGGGGAGGCCCCCAGGAGATGGCTTTCCTCCGAGCCGCGGCTGGCTCGTTTCGGGCCTATACGTGGGCCGCGCATGCGCACTCAGGCTCCCAAGCACACACCTCCCTGGGCTCACCTAACCCACCCTTTAGAGGTCACAGCAGTTCCACAGGGTCCCTGGGCACCTGTCTGTGGACACAGGAGCCCCCCTGCCACCTAGAGGACCACGCGATTACCGCTGGGGAACACTGCCCAGAAGCACTCCTAGCCTCGCACAGACACTGTGCGCAGGATAGACTTGTGGACGAGAGGCCTGGGTGGGGAATTTTCCAGGGAACTCTCTAAAGGCCAGGTGCCCTCTGTCACCCTGGGAGTGCCCACGCCGTCCCTTAACCCTGCAGGACACTATCATCCAGCAATAAGCAGCCCTCTGCCTCCACGGGGCTCGAACACCTGGGCCCGTTGTGAGAGCACCTGGCGTACGTGCAGGCAAACCCACAGACCCCTCTGGCCCGAACCCACCACTGCGAAGATCCCCCTTTTCTTCCATCTGTAAAGGGGTCCTCCTTGAGGAGTGGAGGAACATGCGGAGGCCCCCAGGAGATGGCCTTTCTCCGAGCCGCGGCTGGCTGGTTTCGGGCCTATACGTGGGCCGCGCGTGCGCACTCAGGCTCCCCACCACAACCCTCCCTCGGGTCACGGGACTCACCCTTGAGGTGTCTCCTGACCCACCCTTGAGGGGTCACGTCACCCACCCCTGAGGGGTCACATGACCCACCCAGAGGGGTCACGTGACCAACCCCAGAGGGGTCACGTGACCCACCCCTGAGGGGTCTCGTGACCCACCCCTGAGGAGTCACGTGACCCACCCCTGAGGGGTCTCGTGACCCACCCCAGAGGGGTCACGTGACCCACCCCAGAGGGGTCTCGTGACCCACCACTGAGGGGTCACGTGACCAACCCTTGAGGGGTCTCGTGACCCACGCTTTTCGGGTCACGTGACCAGCCCTTTAGGGGTCTCGTGACCCACCCTTGAGGGGTCCCGTGACCCACCCTTGAGGGGTCTCGTGACCCACCCTTGGGAGGTCACCTGCCCCACCCTTGAGGGGTCACATGACCCACCTTGAGAGGTCACAGCAGTTTTACAGGGTCCCTGCGCACCTGTTCGGCGAAACAGAAGACCTCCCTGCCACTCAGAGGACCGCACGATTTCCCACAGGCCACACTGCCTAGCAGCACCTTCAGCCCCGCACAGACAGTGTGCTAAGGACAGACTTGGGTACAGGGGGCATGGGCGGGGGATTTCCCATGGAACTCTCTAAGGGCCCGGTGCCCTGTGTGGCCCGGGGAGTGCCCATGCCGTTCCTTGACCCCGCAGGACACTTGCATCCAGCAATAAGCAGCCCTCTGCCTCCACGGGGCTCAAACACCTGCGCCCGGTGTGCGGGCACCTGGCGTACGTGGAGGCAAACCCGCAGACCCCTCTGGCCCGAACCCACCACTGCGAAGATCACCCTTTCTTCCATCCGTAAAGGGGTCACGCTTGAGGAGTGGAAGAACATGGGGAGGCCCCCAGGAGATGGCTTTCCTCCGAGCCGCGGCTGGCTCGTTTCGGGCCTATACGTGGGCCGCGCATGCGCACTCAGGCTCCCAAGCACACACCTCCCTCGGCTCACCTAACCCACCCTTTAGAGGTCACAGCAGTTCCACAGGGTCCCTGGGCACCTGTCTGTGGACACAGGAGCCCCCCTGCCACCTAGAGGACCACGCGATTTCCGCTGGGGAACACTGCCCAGAAACACTCCTAGCCTCGCACAGACACTGTGCGCAGGATAGACTTGTGGACGAGAGGCCTGGGTGGGGAATTTTCCAGGGAACTCTCTAAAGGCCAGGTGCCCTCTGTCGCCCTGGGAGTGCCCACGCCGTCCCTTAACCCTGCAGGACACTATCATCCTGCAATAAGCAGCCCTCTGCCTCCACGGGGCTCGAACACCTGGGCCCGTTGTGAGAGCACCTGGCGTACGTGCAGGCAAACCCACAGACCCCTCTGGCCCGAACCCACCACTGCGAAGATCCCCCTTTTCTTCCATCTGTAAAGGGGTCCTCCTTGAGGAGTGGAGGAACATGGGGAGGCCCCCAGGAGATGGCTTTTCTCCGAGCCGCGGCTGGCTGGTTTCGGGCCTATACTTGGGCCGCGCGTGCGCACTCAGGCTCCCCACCACAACCCTCCCTCGGGTCACGGGACTCACCCTTGAGGTGTCTCCTGACCCACCCTTGAGGGGTCACGTCACCCACCCCTGAGGGGTCACGTCACCCACCCCTGAGGGGTCACATGACCCACCCCAGAGGGGTCACGTGACCCACCCCTGAGGGGTCACGTGACCCACCCCTGAGGGGTCACGTGACCCACCCCTGAGGGGTCACGTGACCCACCCCTGAGGGGTCTCGTGACCCGCCCCTGAGGGGTCATGTGACCCACCCTTGAGGGGTCTCGTGACCCACGCTTTTCGGGTCACGTGACCCGCCCTTGAGGGGTCCCGTGACCCACCCTTGAGGGGTCTCGTGACCCACCCTTGGGAGGTCACCTGCTCCACCCTTGAGAGGTCACAGCAGTTTTACAGGGTCCCTGCGCACCTGTTCGGGGAAACAGAAGCCCTCCCTGCCACTCAGAGGACCGCACGATTTCCCACAGGCCACACTGCCTAGCAGCACCTTCAGCCCCGCACAGACAGTGTGCTAAGGACAGACTTGGGTACAGGGGGCGTGGGCGGGGGATTTCCCATGGAACTCTCTAAGGGCCCGGTGCCCTGTGTGGCCCGGGGAGTGCCCATGCCGTTCCTTGACCCCGCAGGACACTTGCATCCAGCAATAAGCAGCCCTCTGCCTCCACGGGGCTCAAACACCTGCGCCCGGTGTGCGGGCACCTGGCGTACGTGGAGGCAAACCCGCAGACCCCTCTGGCCCGAACCCACCACTGCGAAGATCACCCTTTCTTCCATCCGTAAAGGGGTCACGCTTGAGGAGTGGAAGAACATGGGGAGGCCCCCAGGAGATGGCTTTCCTCCGAGCCGCGGCTGGCTCGTATCGGGCCTATACGTGGGCCGCGCATGCGCACTCAGGCTCCCAAGCACACACCTCCCTCGGCTCACCTAACCCACCCTTTAGAGGTCACAGCAGTTCCACAGGGTCCCTGGGCACCTGTCTGTGGACACAGGAGCCCCCCTGCCACCTAGAGGACCACGCGATTACCGCTGGGGAACACTGCCCAGTAGCACTCCTAGCCTCGCACAGACACTGTGCGCAGGATAGACTTGTGGACGAGAGGCCTGGGTGGGGAATTTTCCAGGGAACTCTCTAAAGGCCAGGTGCCCTCTGTCGCCCTGGGAGTGCCCACGCCGTCCCTTAACCCTGCAGGACACTATCATCCAGCAATAAGCAGCCCTCTGCCTCCACGGGGCTCGAACACCTGGGCCCGTTGTGAGAGCACCTGGCGTACGTGCAGGCAAACCCACAGACCCCTCTGGCCCGAACCCACCACTGCGAAGATCCCCCTTTTCTTCCATCTGTAAAGGGGTCCTACTTGAGGAGTGGAGGAACATGGGGAGGCCCCCAGGAGATGGCTTTTCTCCGAGCCGCGGCTGGCTGGTTTCGGGCCTATACGTGGGCCGTGCGTGCGCACTCAGGCTCCCCACCACAACCCTCCCTCGGGTCACGGGACTCACCCTTGAGGTGTCTCCTGACCCACCCTTGAGGGGTCACGTCACCCACCCCTGAGGGGTCACATGACCCACCCCAGAGGGGTCACGTGACCCACCCCAGAGGGGTCACGTGACCCACCCCTGAGGAGTCACGTGACCCACCCCTGAGGGGTTTCGTGACCCACCCCAGAGGGGTCACGTGACCCACCCCTGAGGGGTCTCGTGACCCACCCCTGAGGAGTCACGTGACCCACCCCTGAGGGGTCTCGTGACCCACCCCAGAGGGGTCACGTGACCCACCCCTGAGGGGTCTCGTGACCCACCCCTGAGGGGTCACGTGACCCACCCCTGAGGGGTCTCGTGACCCACCCCAGAGGGGTTACGTGACCCACCCCAGAGGGGTCTCGTGACCCACCCCTGAGGGGTCACGTGACCAACCCTTGAGGGGTCTCGTGACCCACGCTTTTCGGGTCACGTGACCAGCCCTTTAGGGGTCTCGTGACCCACCCTTGAGGGGTCCCGTGACCCACCCTTGAGGGGTCTCGTGACCCACCCTTGGGAGGTCACCTGCCCCACCCTTGAGGGGTCACATGACCCACCTTGAGAGGTCACAGCAGTTTTACAGGGTCCCTGCGCACCTGTTCGGCGAAACAGAAGACCTCCCTGCCACTCAGAGGACCGCACGATTTCCCACAGGCCACACTGCCTAGCAGCACCTTCAGCCCCGCACAGACAGTGTGCTAAGGACAGACTTGGGTACAGGGGGCATGGGCGGGGGATTTCCCATGGAACTCTCTAAGGGCCCGGTGCCCTGTGTGGCCCGGGGTGTGCCCATGCCGTTCCTTGACCCCGCAGGACACTTGCATCCAGCAATAAGCAGCCCTCTGCCTCCACGGGGCTCAAACACCTGCGCCCGGTGTGCGGGCACCTGGCGTACGTGGAGGCAAACCCGCAGACCCCTCTGGCCCGAACCCACCACTGCGAAGATCACCCTTTCTTCCATCCGTAAAGGGGTCACGCTTGAGGAGTGGAAGAACATGGGGAGGCCCCCAGGAGATGGCTTTCCTCCGAGCCGCGGCTGGCTCGTTTCGGGCCTATACGTGGGCCGCGCATGCGCACTCAGGCTCCCAAGCACACACCTCCCTCGGCTCACCTAACCCACCCTTTAGAGGTCACAGCAGTTCCACAGGGTCCCTGGGCACCTGTCTGTGGACACAGGAGCCCCCCTGCCACCTAGAGGACCACGCGATTTCCGCTGGGGAACACTGCCCAGAAACACTCCTAGCCTCGCACAGACACTGTGCGCAGGATAGACTTGTGGACGAGAGGCCTGGGTGGGGAATTTTCCAGGGAACTCTCTAAAGGCCAGGTGCCCTCTGTCGCCCTGGGAGTGCCCACGCCGTCCCTTAACCCTGCAGGACACTATCATCCTGCAATAAGCAGCCCTCTGCCTCCACGGGGCTCGAACACCTGGGCCCGTTGTGAGAGCACCTGGCGTACGTGCAGGCAAACCCACAGACCCCTCTGGCCCGAACCCACCACTGCGAAGATCCCCCTTTTCTTCCATCTGTAAAGGGGTCCTCCTTGAGGAGTGGAGGAACATGGGGAGGCCCCCAGGAGATGGCTTTTCTCCGAGCCGCGGCTGGCTGGTTTCGGGCCTATACTTGGGCCGCGCGTGCGCACTCAGGCTCCCCACCACAACCCTCCCTCGGGTCACGGGACTCACCCTTGAGGTGTCTCCTGACCCACCCTTGAGGGGTCACGTCACCCACCCCTGAGGGGTCACGTCACCCACCCCTGAGGGGTCACATGACCCACCCCAGAGGGGTCACGTGACCCACCCCTGAGGGGTCTCGTGACCCACCCCTGAGGGGTCACGTGACCCACCCCAGAGGGGTCACGTGACCCACCCCTGAGGGGTCTCGTGACCCGCCCCTGAGGGGTCATGTGACCCACCCTTGAGGGGTCTCGTGACCCACGCTTTTCGGGTCACGTGACCCGCCCTTGAGGGGTCCCGTGACCCACCCTTGAGGGGTCTCGTGACCCACCCTTGGGAGGTCACCTGCTCCACCCTTGAGAGGTCACAGCAGTTTTACAGGGTCCCTGCGCACCTGTTCGGGGAAACAGAAGCCCTCCCTGCCACTCAGAGGACCGCACGATTTCCCACAGGCCACACTGCCTAGCAGCACCTTCAGCCCCGCACAGACAGTGTGCTAAGGACAGACTTGGGTACAGGGGGCGTGGGCGGGGGATTTCCCATGGAACTCTCTAAGGGCCCGGTGCCCTGTGTGGCCCGGGGAGTGCCCATGCCGTTCATTGACCCCGCAGGACACTTGCATCCAGCAATAAGCAGCCCTCTGCCTCCACGGGGCTCAAACACCTGCGCCCGGTGTGCGGGCACCTGGCGTACGTGGAGGCAAACCCGCAGACCCCTCTGGCCCGAACCCACCACTGCGAAGATCACCCTTTCTTCCATCCGTAAAGGGGTCACGCTTGAGGAGTGGAAGAACATGGGGAGGCCCCCAGGAGATGGCTTTCCTCCGAGCCGCGGCTGGCTCGTTTCGGGCCTATACGTGGGCCGCGCATGCGCACTCAGGCTCCCAAGCACACACCTCCCTCGGCTCACCTAACCCACCCTTTAGAGGTCACAGCAGTTCCACAGGGTCCCTGGGCACCTGTCTGTGGACACAGGAGCCCCCCTGCCACCTAGAGGACCACGCGATTACCGCTGGGGAACACTGCCCAGAAGCACTCCTAGCCTCGCACAGACACTGTGCGCAGGATAGACTTGTGGACGAGAGGCCTGGGTGGGGAATTTTCCAGGGAACTCTCTAAAGGCCAGGTGCCCTCTGTCACCCTGGGAGTGCCCACGCCGTCCCTTAACCCTGCAGGACACTATCATCCAGCAATAAGCAGGCCTCTGCCTCCACGGGGCTCGAACACCTGGGCCCGTTGTGAGAGCACCTGGCGTACGTGCAGGCAAACCCACAGACCCCTCTGGCCCGAACCCACCACTGCGAAGATCCCCCTTTTCTTCCATCTGTAAAGGGGTCCTCCTTGAGGAGTGGAGGAACATGCGGAGGCCCCCAGGAGATGGCCTTTCTCCGAGCCGCGGCTGGCTGGTTTCGGGCCTATACGTGGGCCGCGCGTGCGCACTCAGGCTCCCCACCACAACCCTCCCTCGGGTCACGGGACTCACCCTTGAGGTGTCTCCTGACCCACCCTTGAGGGGTCACGTCACCCACCCCTGAGGGGTCACATGACCCACCCAGAGGGGTCACGTGACCAACCCCAGAGGGGTCACGTGACCCACCCCTGAGGAGTCACGTGACCCACCCCTGAGGGGTCTCGTGACCCACCCCAGAGGGGTCACGTGACCCACCCCTGAGGGGTCACGTGACCCACCCCAGAGGGGTCTCGTGACCCACCCCTGAGGGGTCACGTGACCAACCCTTGAGGGGTCTCGTGACCCACGCTTTTCGGGTCACGTGACCAGCCCTTTAGGGGTCTCGTGACCCACCCTTGAGGGGTCCCGTGACCCACCCTTGAGGGGTCTCGTGACCCACCCTTGGGAGGTCACCTGCCCCACCCTTGAGGGGTCACATGACCCACCTTGAGAGGTCACAGCAGTTTTACAGGGTCCCTGCGCACCTGTTCGGCGAAACAGAAGACCTCCCTGCCACTCAGAGGACCGCACGATTTCCCACAGGCCACACTGCCTAGCAGCACCTTCAGCCCCGCACAGACAGTGTGCTAAGGACAGACTTGGGTACAGGGGGCATGGGCGGGGGATTTCCCATGGAACTCTCTAAGGGCCCGGTGCCCTGTGTGGCCCGGGGTGTGCCCATGCCGTTCCTTGACCCCGCAGGACACTTGCATCCAGCAATAAGCAGCCCTCTGCCTCCACGGGGCTCAAACACCTGCGCCCGGTGTGCGGGCACCTGGCGTACGTGGAGGCAAACCCGCAGACCCCTCTGGCCCGAACCCACCACTGCGAAGATCACCCTTTCTTCCATCCGTAAAGGGGTCACGCTTGAGGAGTGGAAGAACATGGGGAGCCCCCCAGGAGATGGCTTTCCTCCGAGCCGCGGCTGGCTCGTATCGGGCCTATACGTGGGCCGTGCATGCGCACTCAGGCTCCCAAGCACACACCTCCCTCGGCTCACCTAACCCACCCTTTAGAGGTCACAGCAGTTCCACAGGGTCCCTGGGCACCTGTCTGTGGACACAGGAGCCCCCCTGCCACCTAGAGGACCACGCGATTACCGCTGGGGAACACTGCCCAGAAGCACTCCTAGCCTCGCACAGACACTGTGCGCAGGATAGACTTGTGGACGAGAGGCCTGGGTGGGGAATTTTCCAGGGAACTCTCTAAAGGCCA
This sequence comes from Desmodus rotundus, assembly GCF_022682495.2. NCBI lineage: Eukaryota > Metazoa > Chordata > Mammalia > Chiroptera > Phyllostomidae > Desmodus > Desmodus rotundus. Next base: position 20,660,903 of record NC_071397.1, read on the forward strand.
GGTGCCCTCTGTCGCCCTGGGAGTGCCCACGCCGTCCCTTAACCCTGCAGGACACAATCATCCAGCAATAAGCAGCCCTCTGCCTCCACGGGGCTCGAACACCTGGGCCCGTTGTGAGAGCACCTGGCGTACGTGCAGGCAAACCCACAGACCCCTCTGGCCCGAACCCACCACTGCGAAGATCCCCCTTTTCTTCCATCTGTAAAGGGGTCCTCCTTGAGGAGTGGAGGAACATGCGGAGGCCCCCAGGAGATGGCCTTTCTCCGAGCCGCGGCTGGCTGGTTTCGGGCCTATACGTGGGCCGCGCGTGCGCACTCAGGCTCCCCACCACAACCCTCCCTCGGGTCACGGGACTCACCCTTGAGGTGTCTCCTGACCCACCCTTGAGGGGTCACATCACCCACCCCTGAGGGGTCACGTGACCCACCCCAGAGGGGTCACGTGACCCACCCCTGAGGGGTCTCGTGACCCGCCCCTGAGGGGTCATGTGACCCACCCTTGAGGGGTCTCGTGACCCACGCTTTTCGGGTCACGTGACCCGCCCTTTAGGGGTCTCGTGACCCACCCTTGAGGGGTCCCGTGACCCACCCTTGAGGGGTCTCGTGACCCACCCTTGGGAGGTCACCTGCTCCACCCTTGAGAGGTCACAGCAGTTTTACAGGGTCCCTGCGCACCTGTTCGGGGAAACAGAAGCCCTCCCTGCCACTCAGAGGACCGCACGATTTCCCACAGGCCACACTGCCTAGCAGCACCTTCAGCCCCGCACAGACAGTGTGCTAAGGACAGACTTGGGTACAGGGGGCGTGGGCGGGGGATTTCCCATGGAACTCTCTAAGGGCCCGGTGCCCTGTGTGGCCCGGGGAGTGCCCATGCCATTCCTTGACCCCGCAGGACACTTGCATCCAGCAATAAGCAGCCCTCTGCCTCCACGGGGCTCAAACACCTGCGCCCGGTGTGCGGGCACCTGGCGTACGTGGAGGCAAACCCGCAGACCCCTCTGGCCCGAACCCACCACTGCGAAGATCACCCTTTCTTCCATCCGTAAAAGGGTCACTCTTGAGGAGTGGAGGAACATGGGGAGGCCCCCAGGAGATGGCTTTTCTCTGAGCCGCGGCTGGCTCCTTTCGGGCCTATACGTGGGCCGCGCATGCGCACTCAGGCTCCCAAGCACACACCTCCCTCGGCTCACCTAACCCACCCTTTAGAGGTCACAGCAGTTCCACAGGGTCCCTGGGCACCTGTCTGTGGACACAGGAGCCCCCCTGCCACCTAGAGGACCACGCGATTTCCGCTGGGGAACACTGCCCAGAAGCACTCCTAGCCTCGCACAGACACTGTGCGCAGGATAGACTTGTGGACGAGAGGCCTGGGTGGGGAATTTTCCAGGGAACTCTCTAAAGGCCGGGTGCCCTCTGTCGCCCTGGGAGTGCCCACGCCGTCCGTTAACCCTGCAGGACACTATCATCCAGCACTAAGCAGCCCTCTGCCTCCACGGGGCTCGAACACCTGGGCCCGTTGTGAGAGCACCTGGCGTACGTGCAGGCAAACCCACAGACCCCTCTGGCCCGAACCCACCACTGCGAAGATCCCCCTTTTCTTCCATCTGTAAAGGGGTCCTCCTTGAGGAGTGGAGGAACATGGGGAGGCCCCCAGGAGATGGCTTTTCTCCGAGCCGCGGCTGGCTGGTTTCGGGCCTATACGTGGGCCGTGCGTGCGCACTCAGGCTCCCCACCACAACCCTCCCTCGGGTCACGGGACTCACCCTTGAGGTGTCTCCTGACCCACCCTTGAGGGGTCACGTCACCCACCCCTGAGGGGTCACATGACCCACCCCAGAGGGGTCACGTGACCCACCCCTGAGGGGTCTCGTGACCCACCCCTGAGGAGTCACGTGACCCACCCCTGAGGGGTCTCGTGACCCACACCAGAGGGGTCACGTGACCCACCCCTGAGGGGTCACGTGACCCACCCCAGAGGGGTCTCGTGACCCACCCCTGAGGGGTCACGTGACCAACCCTTTAGGGGTCTCGTGACCCACCCTTGAGGGGTCCCGTGACCCACCCTTGAGGGGTCTCGTGACCCACCCTTGGGAGGTCACCTGCCCCACCCTTGAGGGGTCACATGACCCACCTTGAGAGGTCACAGCAGTTTTACAGGGTCCCTGCGCACCTGTTCGGCGAAACAGAAGACCTCCCTGCCACTCAGAGGACCGCACTATTTCCCACAGGCCACACTGCCTAGCAGAACCTTCAGCCCCGCACAGACAGTGTGCTAAGGACAGACTTGGGTACAGGGGGCGTGGGCGGGGGATTTCCCATGGAACTCTCTAAGGGCCCGGTGCCCTGTGTGGCCCGGGGAGTGCCCATGCCGTTCATTGACCCCGCAGGACACTTGCATCCAGCAATAAGCAGCCCTCTGCCTCCACGGGGCTCAAACACCTGCGCCCGGTGTGCGGGCACCTGGCGTACGTGGAGGCAAACCCGCAGACCCCTCTGGCCCGAACCCACCACTGCGAAGATCACCCTTTCTTCCATCCGTAAAGGGGTCACGCTTGAGGAGTGGAAGAACATGGGGAGGCCCCCAGGAGATGGCTTTCCTCCGAGCCGCGGCTGGCTCGTTTCGGGCCTATACGTGGGCCGCGCATGCGCACTCAGGCTCCCAAGCACACACCTCCCTCGGCTCACCTAACCCACCCTTTAGAGGTCACAGCAGTTCCACAGGGTCCCTGGGCACCTGTCTGTGGACACAGGAGCCCCCCTGCCACCTAGAGGACCACGCGATTACCGCTGGGGAACACTGCCCAGAAGCACTCCTAGCCTCGCACAGACACTGTGCGCAGGATAGACTTGTGGACGAGAGGCCTGGGTGGGGAATTTTCCAGGGAACTCTCTAAAGGCCAGGTGCCCTCTGTCACCCTGGGAGTGCCCACGCCGTCCCTTAACCCTGCAGGACACTATCATCCAGCAATAAGCAGGCCTCTGCCTCCACGGGGCTCGAACACCTGGGCCCGTTGTGAGAGCACCTGGCGTACGTGCAGGCAAACCCACAGACCCCTCTGGCCCGAACCCACCACTGCGAAGATCCCCCTTTTCTTCCATCTGTAAAGGGGTCCTCCTTGAGGAGTGGAGGAACATGCGGAGGCCCCCAGGAGATGGCCTTTCTCCGAGCCGCGGCTGGCTGGTTTCGGGCCTATACGTGGGCCGCGCGTGCGCACTCAGGCTCCCCACCACAACCCTCCCTCGGGTCACGGGACTCACCCTTGAGGTGTCTCCTGACCCACCCTTGAGGGGTCACGTCACCCACCCCTGAGGGGTCACATGACCCACCCAGAGGGGTCACGTGACCAACCCCAGAGGGGTCACGTGACCCACCCCTGAGGAGTCACGTGACCCACCCCTGAGGGGTCTCGTGACCCACCCCAGAGGGGTCACGTGACCCACCCCTGAGGGGTCACGTGACCCACCCCAGAGGGGTCTCGTGACCCACCCCTGAGGGGTCACGTGACCAACCCTTGAGGGGTCTCGTGACCCACGCTTTTCGGGTCACGTGACCAGCCCTTTAGGGGTCTCGTGACCCACCCTTGAGGGGTCCCGTGACCCACCCTTGAGGGGTCTCGTGACCCACCCTTGGGAGGTCACCTGCCCCACCCTTGAGGGGTCACATGACCCACCTTGAGAGGTCACAGCAGTTTTACAGGGTCCCTGCGCACCTGTTCGGCGAAACAGAAGACCTCCCTGCCACTCAGAGGACCGCACGATTTCCCACAGGCCACACTGCCTAGCAGCACCTTCAGCCCCGCACAGACAGTGTGCTAAGGACAGACTTGGGTACAGGGGGCATGGGCGGGGGATTTCCCATGGAACTCTCTAAGGGCCCGGTGCCCTGTGTGGCCCGGGGTGTGCCCATGCCGTTCCTTGACCCCGCAGGACACTTGCATCCAGCAATAAGCAGCCCTCTGCCTCCACGGGGCTCAAACACCTGCGCCCGGTGTGCGGGCACCTGGCGTACGTGGAGGCAAACCCGCAGACCCCTCTGGCCCGAACCCACCACTGCGAAGATCACCCTTTCTTCCATCCGTAAAGGGGTCACGCTTGAGGAGTGGAAGAACATGGGGAGCCCCCCAGGAGATGGCTTTCCTCCGAGCCGCGGCTGGCTCGTATCGGGCCTATACGTGGGCCGTGCATGCGCACTCAGGCTCCCAAGCACACACCTCCCTCGGCTCACCTAACCCACCCTTTAGAGGTCACAGCAGTTCCACAGGGTCCCTGGGCACCTGTCTGTGGACACAGGAGCCCCCCTGCCACCTAGAGGACCACGCGATTACCGCTGGGGAACACTGCCCAGAAGCACTCCTAGCCTCGCACAGACACTGTGCGCAGGATAGACTTGTGGACGAGAGGCCTGGGTGGGGAATTTTCCAGGGAACTCTCTAAAGGCCAGGTGCCCTCTGTCGCCCTGGGAGTGCCCACGCCGTCCCTTAACCCTGCAGGACACAATCATCCAGCAATAAGCAGCCCTCTGCCTCCACGGGGCTCGAACACCTGGGCCCGTTGTGAGAGCACCTGGCGTACGTGCAGGCAAACCCACAGACCCCTCTGGCCCGAACCCACCACTGCGAAGATCCCCCTTTTCTTCCATCTGTAAAGGGGTCCTCCTTGAGGAGTGGAGGAACATGCGGAGGCCCCCAGGAGATGGCCTTTCTCCGAGCCGCGGCTGGCTGGTTTCGGGCCTATACGTGGGCCGCGCGTGCGCACTCAGGCTCCCCACCACAACCCTCCCTCGGGTCACGGGACTCACCCTTGAGGTGTCTCCTGACCCACCCTTGAGGGGTCACATCACCCACCCCTGAGGGGTCACGTGACCCACCCCAGAGGGGTCACGTGACCCACCCCTGAGGGGTCTCGTGACCCGCCCCTGAGGGGTCATGTGACCCACCCTTGAGGGGTCTCGTGACCCACGCTTTTCGGGTCACGTGACCCGCCCTTTAGGGGTCTCGTGACCCACCCTTGAGGGGTCCCGTGACCCACCCTTGAGGGGTCTCGTGACCCACCCTTGGGAGGTCACCTGCTCCACCCTTGAGAGGTCACAGCAGTTTTACAGGGTCCCTGCGCACCTGTTCGGGGAAACAGAAGCCCTCCCTGCCACTCAGAGGACCGCACGATTTCCCACAGGCCACACTGCCTAGCAGCACCTTCAGCCCCGCACAGACAGTGTGCTAAGGACAGACTTGGGTACAGGGGGCGTGGGCGGGGGATTTCCCATGGAACTCTCTAAGGGCCCGGTGCCCTGTGTGGCCCGGGGAGTGCCCATGCCATTCCTTGACCCCGCAGGACACTTGCATCCAGCAATAAGCAGCCCTCTGCCTCCACGGGGCTCAAACACCTGCGCCCGGTGTGCGGGCACCTGGCGTACGTGGAGGCAAACCCGCAGACCCCTCTGGCCCGAACCCACCACTGCGAAGATCACCCTTTCTTCCATCCGTAAAAGGGTCACTCTTGAGGAGTGGAGGAACATGGGGAGGCCCCCAGGAGATGGCTTTTCTCTGAGCCGCGGCTGGCTCCTTTCGGGCCTATACGTGGGCCGCGCATGCGCACTCAGGCTCCCAAGCACACACCTCCCTCGGCTCACCTAACCCACCCTTTAGAGGTCACAGCAGTTCCACAGGGTCCCTGGGCACCTGTCTGTGGACACAGGAGCCCCCCTGCCACCTAGAGGACCACGCGATTTCCGCTGGGGAACACTGCCCAGAAGCACTCCTAGCCTCGCACAGACACTGTGCGCAGGATAGACTTGTGGACGAGAGGCCTGGGTGGGGAATTTTCCAGGGAACTCTCTAAAGGCCGGGTGCCCTCTGTCGCCCTGGGAGTGCCCACGCCGTCCGTTAACCCTGCAGGACACTATCATCCAGCACTAAGCAGCCCTCTGCCTCCACGGGGCTCGAACACCTGGGCCCGTTGTGAGAGCACCTGGCGTACGTGCAGGCAAACCCACAGACCCCTCTGGCCCGAACCCACCACTGCGAAGATCCCCCTTTTCTTCCATCTGTAAAGGGGTCCTCCTTGAGGAGTGGAGGAACATGGGGAGGCCCCCAGGAGATGGCTTTTCTCCGAGCCGCGGCTGGCTGGTTTCGGGCCTATACGTGGGCCGTGCGTGCGCACTCAGGCTCCCCACCACAACCCTCCCTCGGGTCACGGGACTCACCCTTGAGGTGTCTCCTGACCCACCCTTGAGGGGTCACGTCACCCACCCCTGAGGGGTCACATGACCCACCCCAGAGGGGTCACGTGACCCACCCCTGAGGGGTCTCGTGACCCACCCCTGAGGAGTCACGTGACCCACCCCTGAGGGGTCTCGTGACCCACACCAGAGGGGTCACGTGACCCACCCCTGAGGGGTCACGTGACCCACCCCAGAGGGGTCTCGTGACCCACCCCTGAGGGGTCACGTGACCAACCCTTTAGGGGTCTCGTGACCCACCCTTGAGGGGTCCCGTGACCCACCCTTGAGGGGTCTCGTGACCCACCCTTGGGAGGTCACCTGCCCCACCCTTGAGGGGTCACATGACCCACCTTGAGAGGTCACAGCAGTTTTACAGGGTCCCTGCGCACCTGTTCGGCGAAACAGAAGACCTCCCTGCCACTCAGAGGACCGCACTATTTCCCACAGGCCACACTGCCTAGCAGAACCTTCAGCCCCGCACAGACAGTGTGCTAAGGACAGACTTGGGTACAGGGGGCGTGGGCGGGGGATTTCCCATGGAACTCTCTAAGGGCCCGGTGCCCTGTGTGGCCCGGGGAGTGCCCATGCCGTTCCTTGACCCCGCAGGACACTTGCATCCAGCAATAAGCAGCCCTCTGCCTCCACGGGGCTCAAACACCTGCGCCCGGTGTGCGGGCACCTGGCGTACGTGGAGGCAAACCCGCAGACCCCTCTGGCCCGAACCCACCACTGCGAAGATCACCCTTTCTTCCATCCGTAAAGGGGTCACGCTTGAGGAGTGGAAGAACATGGGGAGGCCCCCAGGAGATGGCTTTCCTCCGAGCCGCGGCTGGCTCGTTTCGGGCCTATACGTGGGCCGCGCATGCGCACTCAGGCTCCCAAGCACACACCTCCCTCGGCTCACCTAACCCACCCTTTATAGGTCACAGCAGTTCCACAGGGTCCCTGGGCACCTGTCTGTGGACACAGGAGCCCCCCTGCCACCTAGAGGACCTCGCGATTACCGCTGGGGAACACTGCCCAGAAGCACTCCTAGCCTCGCACAGACACTGTGCGCAGGATAGACTTGTGGACGAGAGGCCTGGGTGGGGAATTTTCCAGGGAACTCTCTAAAGTCCAGGTGCCCTCTGTCGCCCTGGGAGTGCCCACGCCGTCCCTTAACCCTGCAGGACACTATCATCCAGCAATAAGCAGCCCTCTGCCTCCACGGGGCTCGAACACCTGGGCCCGTTGTGAGAGCACCTGGCGTACGTGCAGGCAAACCCACAGACCCCTCTGGCCCGAACCCACCACTGCGAAGATCCCCCTTTTCTTCCATCTGTAAAGGGGTCCTCCTTGAGGAGTGGAGGAACATGCGGAGGCCCCCAGGAGATGGCCTTTCTCCGAGCCGCGGCTGGCTGGTTTCGGGCCTATACGTGGGCCGCGCGTGCGCACTCAGGCTCCCCACCACAACCCTCCCTCGTGTCACGGGACTCACCCTTGAGGTGTCTCCTGACCCACCCTTGAGGGGTCACATCACCCACCCCTGAGGGGTCACGTGACCCACCCCAGAGGGGTCACGTGACCCAACCCAGAGGGGTCACGTGACCCACCCCTGAGGGGTCTGGTGACCCACCCCTGAGGGGTCACGTGACCCACCCCAGAGGGGTCACGTGACCCACCCCTGAGGGGTCTCGTGACCCGCCCCTGAGGGGTCATGTGACCCACCCTTGAGGGGTCTCGTGACCCACGCTTTTCGGGTCACGTGACCCGCCCTTTAGGGGTCTCGTGACCCACCCTTGAGGGGTCCCGTGACCCACCCTTGAGGGGTCTCGTGACCCACCCTTGGGAGGTCACCTGCTCCACCCTTGAGAGGTCACAGCAGTTTTACAGGGTCCCTGCGCACCTGTTCGGGGAAACAGAAGCCCTCCCTGCCACTCAGAGGACCGCACGATTTCCCACAGGCCACACTGCCTAGCAGCACCTTCAGCCCCGCACAGACAGTGTGCTAAGGACAGACTTGGGTACAGGGGGCGTGGGCGGGGGATTTCCCATGGAACTCTCTAAGGGCCCGGTGCCCTGTGTGGCCCGGGGAGTGCCCATGCCATTCCTTGACCCCGCAGGACACTTGCATCCAGCAATAAGCAGCCCTCTGCCTCCACGGGGCTCAAACACCTGCGCCCGGTGTGCGGGCACCTGGCGTACGTGGAGGCAAACCCGCAGACCCCTCTGGCCCGAACCCACCACTGCGAAGATCACCCTTTCTTCCATCCGTAAAAGGGTCACTCTTGAGGAGTGGAGGAACATGGGGAGGCCCCCAGGAGATGGCTTTTCTCTGAGCCGCGGCTGGCTCCTTTCGGGCCTATACGTGGGCCGCGCATGCGCACTCAGGCTCCCAAGCACACACCTCCCTCGGCTCACCTAACCCACCCTTTAGAGGTCACAGCAGTTCCACAGGGTCCCTGGGCACCTGTCTGTGGACACAGGAGCCCCCCTGCCACCTAGAGGACCACGCGATTTCCGCTGGGGAACACTGCCCAGAAGCACTCCTAGCCTCGCACAGACACTGTGCGCAGGATAGACTTGTGGACGAGAGGCCTGGGTGGGGAATTTTCCAGGGAACTCTCTAAAGGCCGGGTGCCCTCTGTCGCCCTGGGAGTGCCCACGCCGTCCCTTAACCCTGCAGGACACTATCATCCAGCACTAAGCAGCCCTCTGCCTCTACGGGGCTCGAACACCTGGGCCCGTTGTGAGAGCACCTGGCGTACGTGCAGGCAAACCCACAGACCCCTCTGGCCCGAACCCACCACTGCGAAGATCCCCCTTTTCTTCCATCTGTAAAGGGGTCCTCCTTGAGGAGTGGAGGAACATGGGGAGGCCCCCAGGAGATGGCTTTTCTCCGAGCCGCGGCTGGCTGGTTTCGGGCCTATACGTGGGCCGTGCGTGCGCACTCAGGCTCCCCACCACAACCCTCCCTCGGGTCACGGGACTCACCCTTGAGGTGTCTCCTGACCCACCCTTGAGGGGTCACGTCAACCACCCATGAGGGGTCACATGACCCACCCCAGAGGGGTCACGTGACCCACCCCTGAGGGGTCTCGTGACCCACCCCTGAGGAGTCACGTGACCCACCCCTGAGGGGTCACGTGACCCACCCCAGAGGGGTCTCGTGACCCACCCCTGAGGGGTCACGTGACCAACCCTTGAGGGGTCTCGTGACCCACGCTTTTCGGGTCACGTGACCAGCCCTTTAGGGGTCTCGTGACCCACCCTTGAGGGGTCCCGTGACCCACCCTTGAGGGGTCTCGTGACCCACCCTTGGGAGGTCACCTGCCCCACCCTTGAGGGGTCACATGACCCACCTTGAGAGGTCACAGCAGTTTTACAGGGTCCCTGCGCACCTGTTCGGCGAAACAGAAGACCTCCCTGCCACTCAGAGGACCGCACGATTTCCCACAGGCCACACTGCCTAGCAGCACCTTCAGCCCCGCACAGACAGTGTGCTAAGGACAGACTTGGGTACAGGGGGCATGGGCGGGGGATTTCCCATGGAACTCTCTAAGGGCCCGGTGCCCTGTGTGGCCCGGGGTGTGCCCATGCCGTTCCTTGACCCCGCAGGACACTTGCATCCAGCAATAAGCAGCCCTCTGCCTCCACGGGGCTCAAACACCTGCGCCCGGTGTGCGGGCACCTGGCGTACGTGGAGGCAAACCCGCAGACCCCTCTGGCCCGAACCCACCACTGCGAAGATCACCCTTTCTTCCATCCGTAAAGGGGTCACGCTTGAGGAGTGGAAGAACATGGGGAGCCCCCCAGGAGATGGCTTTCCTCCGAGCCGCGGCTGGCTCGTATCGGGCCTATACGTGGGCCGTGCATGCGCACTCAGGCTCCCAAGCACACACCTCCCTCGGCTCACCTAACCCACCCTTTAGAGGTCACAGCAGTTCCACAGGGTCCCTGGGCACCTGTCTGTGGACACAGGAGCCCCCCTGCCACCTAGAGGACCACGCGATTACCGCTGGGGAACACTGCCCAGAAGCACTCCTAGCCTCGCACAGACACTGTGCGCAGGATAGACTTGTGGACGAGAGGCCTGGGTGGGGAATTTTCCAGGGAACTCTCTAAAGGCCAGGTGCCCTCTGTCGCCCTGGGAGTGCCCACGCCGTCCCTTAACCCTGCAGGACACTATCATCCAGCAATAAGCAGCCCTCTGCCTCCACGGGGCTCGAACACCTGGGCCCGTTGTGAGAGCACCTGGCGTACGTGCAGGCAAACCCACAGACCCCTCTGGCCCGAACCCACCACTGCGAAGATCCCCCTTTTCTTCCATCTGTAAAGGGGTCCTACTTGAGGAGTGGAGGAACATGGGGAGGCCCCCAGGAGATGGCTTTTCTCCGAGCCGCGGCTGGCTGGTTTCGGGCCTATACGTGGGCCGTGCGTGCGCACTCAGGCTCCCCACCACAACCCTCCCTCGGGTCACGGGACTCACCCTTGAGGTGTCTCCTGACCCACCCTTGAGGGGTCACGTCACCCACCCCTGAGGGTCACATGACCCACCCCAGAGGGGTCACGTGACCCACCCCAGAGGGGTCACGTGACCCACCCCTGAGGAGTCACGTGACCCACCCCTGAGGGGTCTCGTGACCCACCCCAGAGGGGTCACGTGACCCACCCCTGAGGGGTCTCGTGACCCACCCCTGAGGAGTCACGTGACCCACCCCTGAGGGGTCTCGTGACCCACCCCAGAGGGGTCACGTGACCCACCCCTGAGGGGTCTCGTGACCCACCCCTGAGGAGTCACGTGACCCACCCCTGAGGGGTCTCGTGACCCACCCCAGAGGGGTTACGTGACCCACCCCAGAGGGGTCTCGTGACCCACCCCTGAGGGGTCACGTGACCAACCCTTGAGGGGTCTCGTGACCCACGCTTTTCGGGTCACGTGACCAGCCCTTTAGGGGTCTCGTGACCCACCCTTGAGGGGTCCCGTGACCCACCCTTGAGGGGTCTCGTGACCCACCCTTGGGAGGTCACCTGCCCCACCCTTGAGGGGTCACATGACCCACCTTGAGAGGTCACAGCAGTTTTACAGGGTCCCTGCGCACCTGTTCGGCGAAACAGAAGACCTCCCTGCCACTCAGAGGACCGCACGATTTCCCACAGGCCACACTGCCTAGCAGCACCTTCAGCCCCGCACAGACAGTGTGCTAAGGACAGACTTGGGTACAGGGGGCATGGGCGGGGGATTTCCCATGGAACTCTCTAAGGGCCCGGTGCCCTGTGTGGCCCGGGGTGTGCCCATGCCGTTCCTTGACCCCGCAGGACACTTGCATCCAGCAATAAGCAGCCCTCTGCCTCCACGGGGCTCAAACACCTGCGCCCGGTGTGCGGGCACCTGGCGTACGTGGAGGCAAACCCGCAGACCCCTCTGGCCCGAACCCACCACTGCGAAGATCACCCTTTCTTCCATCCGTAAAGGGGTCACGCTTGAGGAGTGGAAGAACATGGGGAGGCCCCCAGGAGATGGCTTTCCTCCGAGCCGCGGCTGGCTCGTTTCGGGCCTATACGTGGGCCGCGCATGCGCACTCAGGCTCCCAAGCACACACCTCCCTCGGCTCACCTAACCCACCCTTTAGAGGTCACAGCAGTTCCACAGGGTCCCTGGGCACCTGTCTGTGGACACAGGAGCCCCCCTGCCACCTAGAGGACCACGCGATTTCCGCTGGGGAACACTGCCCAGAAACACTCCTAGCCTCGCACAGACACTGTGCGCAGGATAGACTTGTGGACGAGAGGCCTGGGTGGGGAATTTTCCAGGGAACTCTCTAAAGGCCAGGTGCCCTCTGTCGCCCTGGGAGTGCCCACGCCGTCCCTTAACCCTGCAGGACACTATCATCCTGCAATAAGCAGCCCTCTGCCTCCACGGGGCTCGAACACCTGGGCCCGTTGTGAGAGCACCTGGCGTACGTGCAGGCAAACCCACAGACCCCTCTGGCCCGAACCCACCACTGCGAAGATCCCCCTTTTCTTCCATCTGTAAAGGGGTCCTCCTTGAGGAGTGGAGGAACATGGGGAGGCCCCCAGGAGATGGCTTTTCTCCGAGCCGGGGCTGGCTGGTTTCGGGCCTATACTTGGGCCGCGCGTGCGCACTCAGGCTCCCCACCACAACCCTCCCTCGGGTCACGGGACTCACCCTTGAGGTGTCTCCTGACCCACCCTTGAGGGGTCACGTCACCCACCCCTGAGGGGTCACGTCACCCACCCCTGAGGGGTCACATGACCCACCCCAGAGGGGTCACGTGACCCACCCCTGAGGGGTCTCGTGACCCACCCCTGAGGGGTCACGTGACCCACCCCAGAGGGGTCACGTGACCCACCCCTGAGGGGTCTCGTGACCCGCCCCTGAGGGGTCATGTGACCCACCCTTGAGGGGTCTCGTGACCCACGCTTTTCGGGTCACGTGACCCGCCCTTGAGGGGTCCCGTGACCCACCCTTGAGGGGTCTCGTGACCCACCCTTGGGAGGTCACCTGCTCCACCCTTGAGAGGTCACAGCAGTTTTACAGGGTCCCTGCGCACCTGTTCGGGGAAACAGAAGCCCTCCCTGCCACTCAGAGGACCGCACGATTTCCCACAGGCCACACTGCCTAGCAGCACCTTCAGCCCCGCACAGACAGTGTGCTAAGGACAGACTTGGGTACAGGGGGCGTGGGCGGGGGATTTCCCATGGAACTCTCTAAGGGCCCGGTGCCCTGTGTGGCCCGGGGAGTGCCCATGCCGTTCATTGACCCCGCAGGACACTTGCATCCAGCAATAAGCAGCCCTCTGCCTCCACGGGGCTCAAACACCTGCGCCCGGTGTGCGGGCACCTGGCGTACGTGGAGGCAAACCCGCAGACCCCTCTGGCCCGAACCCACCACTGCGAAGATCACCCTTTCTTCCATCCGTAAAGGGGTCACGCTTGAGGAGTGGAAGAACATGGGGAGGCCCCCAGGAGATGGCTTTCCTCCGAGCCGCGGCTGGCTCGTTTCGGGCCTATACGTGGGCCGCGCATGCGCACTCAGGCTCCCAAGCACACACCTCCCTCGGCTCACCTAACCCACCCTTTAGAGGTCACAGCAGTTCCACAGGGTCCCTGGGCACCTGTCTGTGGACACAGGAGCCCCCCTGCCACCTAGAGGACCACGCGATTACCGCTGGGGAACACTGCCCAGAAGCACTCCTAGCCTCGCACAGACACTGTGCGCAGGATAGACTTGTGGACGAGAGGCCTGGGTGGGGAATTTTCCAGGGAACTCTCTAAAGGCCAGGTGCCCTCTGTCACCCTGGGAGTGCCCACGCCGTCCCTTAACCCTGCAGGACACTATCATCCAGCAATAAGCAGGCCTCTGCCTCCACGGGGCTCGAACACCTGGGCCCGTTGTGAGAGCACCTGGCGTACGTGCAGGCAAACCCACAGACCCCTCTGGCCCGAACCCACCACTGCGAAGATCCCCCTTTTCTTCCATCTGTAAAGGGGTCCTCCTTGAGGAGTGGAGGAACATGCGGAGGCCCCCAGGAGATGGCCTTTCTCCGAGCCGCGGCTGGCTGGTTTCGGGCCTATACGTGGGCCGCGCGTGCGCACTCAGGCTCCCCACCACAACCCTCCCTCGGGTCACGGGACTCACCCTTGAGGTGTCTCCTGACCCACCCTTGAGGGGTCACGTCACCCACCCCTGAGGGGTCACATGACCCACCCAGAGGGGTCACGTGACCAACCCCAGAGGGGTCACGTGACCCACCCCTGAGGAGTCACGTGACCCACCCCTGAGGGGTCTCGTGACCCACCCCAGAGGGGTCACGTGACCCACCCCTGAGGGGTCACGTGACCCACCCCAGAGGGGTCTCGTGACCCACCCCTGAGGGGTCACGTGACCAACCCTTGAGGGGTCTCGTGACCCACGCTTTTCGGGTCACGTGACCAGCCCTTTAGGGGTCTCGTGACCCACCCTTGAGGGGTCCCGTGACCCACCCTTGAGGGGTCTCGTGACCCACCCTTGGGAGGTCACCTGCCCCACCCTTGAGGGGTCACATGACCCACCTTGAGAGGTCACAGCAGTTTTACAGGGTCCCTGCGCACCTGTTCGGCGAAACAGAAGACCTCCCTGCCACTCAGAGGACCGCACGATTTCCCACAGGCCACACTGCCTAGCAGCACCTTCAGCCCCGCACAGACAGTGTGCTAAGGACAGACTTGGGTACAGGGGGCATGGGCGGGGGATTTCCCATGGAACTCTCTAAGGGCCCGGTGCCCTGTGTGGCCCGGGGTGTGCCCATGCCGTTCCTTGACCCCGCAGGACACTTGCATCCAGCAATAAGCAGCCCTCTGCCTCCACGGGGCTCAAACACCTGCGCCCGGTGTGCGGGCACCTGGCGTACGTGGAGGCAAACCCGCAGACCCCTCTGGCCCGAACCCACCACTGCGAAGATCACCCTTTCTTCCATCCGTAAAGGGGTCACGCTTGAGGAGTGGAAGAACATGGGGAGCCCCCCAGGAGATGGCTTTCCTCCGAGCCGCGGCTGGCTCGTATCGGGCCTATACGTGGGCCGTGCATGCGCACTCAGGCTCCCAAGCACACACCTCCCTCGGCTCACCTAACCCACCCTTTAGAGGTCACAGCAGTTCCACAGGGTCCCTGGGCACCTGTCTGTGGACACAGGAGCCCCCCTGCCACCTAGAGGACCACGCGATTACCGCTGGGGAACACTGCCCAGAAGCACTCCTAGCCTCGCACAGACACTGTGCGCAGGATAGACTTGTGGACGAGAGGCCTGGGTGGGGAATTTTCCAGGGAACTCTCTAAAGGCCGGGTGCCCTCTGTCGCCCTGGGAGTGCCCACGCCGTCCCTTAACCCTGCAGGACACAATCATCCAGCAATAAGCAGCCCTCTGCCTCCACGGGGCTCGAACACCTGGGCCCGTTGTGAGAGCACCTGGCGTACGTGCAGGCAAACCCACAGACCCCTCTGGCCCGAACCCACCACTGCGAAGATCCCCCTTTTCTTCCATCTGTAAAGGGGTCCTCCTTGAGGAGTGGAGGAACATGCGGAGGCCCCCAGGAGATGGCCTTTCTCCGAGCCGCGGCTGGCTGGTTTCGGGCCTATACGTGGGCCGCGCGTGCGCACTCAGGCTCCCCACCACAACCCTCCCTCGGGTCACGGGACTCACCCTTGAGGTGTCTCCTGACCCACCCTTGAGGGGTCACATCACCCACCCCTGAGGGGTCACGTGACCCACCCCAGAGGGGTCACGTGACCCACCCCTGAGGGGTCTCGTGACCCGCCCCTGAGGGGTCATGTGACCCACCCTTGAGGGGTCTCGTGACCCACGCTTTTCGGGTCACGTGACCCGCCCTTTAGGGGTCTCGTGACCCACCCTTGAGGGGTCCCGTGACCCACCCTTGAGGGGTCTCGTGACCCACCCTTGGGAGGTCACCTGCTCCACCCTTGAGAGGTCACAGCAGTTTTACAGGGTCCCTGCGCACCTGTTCGGGGAAACAGAAGCCCTCCCTGCCACTCAGAGGACCGCACGATTTCCCACAGGCCACACTGCCTAGCAGCACCTTCAGCCCCGCACAGACAGTGTGCTAAGGACAGACTTGGGTACAGGGGGCGTGGGCGGGGGATTTCCCATGGAACTCTCTAAGGGCCCGGTGCCCTGTGTGGCCCGGGGAGTGCCCATGCCATTCCTTGACCCCGCAGGACACTTGCATCCAGCAATAAGCAGCCCTCTGCCTCCACGGGGCTCAAACACCTGCGCCCGGTGTGCGGGCACCTGGCGTACGTGGAGGCAAACCCGCAGACCCCTCTGGCCCGAACCCACCACTGCGAAGATCACCCTTTCTTCCATCCGTAAAAGGGTCACTCTTGAGGAGTGGAGGAACATGGGGAGGCCCCCAGGAGATGGCTTTTCTCTGAGCCGCGGCTGGCTCCTTTCGGGCCTATACGTGGGCCGCGCATGCGCACTCAGGCTCCCAAGCACACACCTCCCTCGGCTCACCTAACCCACCCTTTAGAGGTCACAGCAGTTCCACAGGGTCCCTGGGCACCTGTCTGTGGACACAGGAGCCCCCCTGCCACCTAGAGGACCACGCGATTTCCGCTGGGGAACACTGCCCAGAAGCACTCCTAGCCTCGCACAGACACTGTGCGCAGGATAGACTTGTGGACGAGAGGCCTGGGTGGGGAATTTTCCAGGGAACTCTCTAAAGGCCGGGTGCCCTCTGTCGCCCTGGGAGTGCCCACGCCGTCCGTTAACCCTGCAGGACACTATCATCCAGCACTAAGCAGCCCTCTGCCTCCACGGGGCTCGAACACCTGGGCCCGTTGTGAGAGCACCTGGCGTACGTGCAGGCAAACCCACAGACCCCTCTGGCCCGAACCCACCACTGCGAAGATCCCCCTTTTCTTCCATCTGTAAAGGGGTCCTCCTTGAGGAGTGGAGGAACATGGGGAGGCCCCCAGGAGATGGTTTTCTCCGAGCCGCGGCTGGCTGGTTTCGGGCCTATACGTGGGCCGTGCGTGCGCACTCACGCTCCCCACCACAACCCTCCCTCGGGTCACGGGACTCACCCTTGAGGTGTCTCCTGACCCACCCTTGAGGGGTCACGTCACCCACCCCTGAGGGGTCACATGACCCACCCCAGAGGGGTCACGTGACCCACCCCTGAGGGGTCTCGTGACCCACCCCTGAGGAGTCACGTGACCCACCCCTGAGGGGTCTCGTGACCCACACCAGAGGGGTCACGTGACCCACCCCTGAGGGGTCACGTGACCCACCCCAGAGGGGTCTCGTGACCCACCCCTGAGGGGTCACGTGACCAACCCTTTAGGGGTCTCGTGACCCACCCTTGAGGGGTCCCGTGACCCACCCTTGAGGGGTCTCGTGACCCACCCTTGGGAGGTCACCTGCCCCACCCTTGAGGGGTCACATGACCCACCTTGAGAGGTCACAGCAGTTTTACAGGGTCCCTGCGCACCTGTTCGGCGAAACAGAAGACCTCCCTGCCACTCAGAGGACCGCACTATTTCCCACAGGCCACACTGCCTAGCAGAACCTTCAGCCCCGCACAGACAGTGTGCTAAGGACAGACTTGGGTACAGGGGGCGTGGGCGGGGGATTTCCCATGGAACTCTCTAAGGGCCCGGTGCCCTGTGTGGCCCGGGGAGTGCCCATGCCGTTCCTTGACCCCGCAGGACACTTGCATCCAGCAATAAGCAGCCCTCTGCCTCCACGGGGCTCAAACACCTGCGCCCGGTGTGCGGGCACCTGGCGTACGTGGAGGCAAACCCGCAGACCCCTCTGGCCCGAACCCACCACTGCGAAGATCACCCTTTCTTCCATCCGTAAAGGGGTCACGCTTGAGGAGTGGAAGAACATGGGGAGGCCCCCAGGAGATGGCTTTCCTCCGAGCCGCGGCTGGCTCGTTTCGGGCCTATACGTGGGCCGCGCATGCGCACTCAGGCTCCCAAGCACACACCTCCCTCGGCTCACCTAACCCACCCTTTATAGGTCACAGCAGTTCCACAGGGTCCCTGGGCACCTGTCTGTGGACACAGGAGCCCCCCTGCCACCTAGAGGACCTCGCGATTACCGCTGGGGAACACTGCCCAGAAGCACTCCTAGCCTCGCACAGACACTGTGCGCAGGATAGACTTGTGGACGAGAGGCCTGGGTGGGGAATTTTCCAGGGAACTCTCTAAAGTCCAGGTGCCCTCTGTCGCCCTGGGAGTGCCCACGCCGTCCCTTAACCCTGCAGGACACTATCATCCAGCAATAAGCAGCCCTCTGCCTCCACGGGGCTCGAACACCTGGGCCCGTTGTGAGAGCACCTGGCGTACGTGCAGGCAAACCCACAGACCCCTCTGGCCCGAACCCACCACTGCGAAGATCCCCCTTTTCTTCCATCTGTAAAGGGGTCCTCCTTGAGGAGTGGAGGAACATGCGGAGGCCCCCAGGAGATGGCCTTTCTCCGAGCCGCGGCTGGCTGGTTTCGGGCCTATACGTGGGCCGCGCGTGCGCACTCAGGCTCCCCACCACAACCCTCCCTCGGGTCACGGGACTCACCCTTGAGGTGTCTCCTGACCCACCCTTGAGGGGTCACATCACCCACCCCTGAGGGGTCACGTGACCCACCCCAGAGGGGTCACGTGACCCAACCCAGAGGGGTCACGTGACCCACCCCTGAGGGGTCTGGTGACCCACCCCTGAGGGGTCACGTGACCCACCCCAGAGGGGTCACGTGACCCACCCCTGAGGGGTCTCGTGACCCGCCCCTGAGGGGTCATGTGACCCACCCTTGAGGGGTCTCGTGACCCACGCTTTTCGGGTCACGTGACCCGCCCTTTAGGGGTCTCGTGACCCACCCTTGAGGGGTCCCGTGACCCACCCTTGAGGGGTCTCGTGACCCACCCTTGGGAGGTCACCTGCTCCACCCTTGAGAGGTCACAGCAGTTTTACAGGGTCCCTGCGCACCTGTTCGGGGAAACAGAAGCCCTCCCTGCCACTCAGAGGACCGCACGATTTCCCACAGGCCACACTGCCTAGCAGCACCTTCAGCCCCGCACAGACAGTGTGCTAAGGACAGACTTGGGTACAGGGGGCGTGGGCGGGGGATTTCCCATGGAACTCTCTAAGGGCCCGGTGCCCTGTGTGGCCCGGGGAGTGCCCATGCCATTCCTTGACCCAGCAGGACACTTGCATCCAGCAATAAGCAGCCCTCTGCCTCCACGGGGCTCAAACACCTGCGCCCGGTGTGCGGGCACCTGGCGTACGTGGAGGCAAACCCGCAGACCCCTCTGGCCCGAACCCACCACTGCGAAGGTCACCCTTTCTTCCATCCGTAAAAGGGTCACTCTTGAGGAGTGGAAGAACATGGGGAGGCCCCCAGGAGATGGCTTTTCTCTGAACCGCGGCTGGCTCGTTTCGGGCCTATACGTGGGCCGCGCATGCGCACTCAGACTCCCAAGCACACACCTCCCTCGGCTCACCTAACCCACCCTTTAGAGGTCACAGCAGTTCCACAGGGTCCCTGGGCACCTGTCTGTGGACACAGGAGCCCCCCTGCCACCTAGAGGACCACGCGATTTCCGCTGGGGAACACTGCCCAGAAGCACTCCTAGCCTCGCACAGACACTGTGCGCAGGATAGACTTGTGGACGAGAGGCCTGGGTGGGGAATTTTCCAGGGAAATCTCTAAAGGCCGGGTGCCCTCTGTCGCCCTGGGAGTGCCCACGCCGTCCCTTAACCCTGCAGGACACTATCATCCAGCACTAAGCAGCCCTCTGCCTCCACGGGGCTCGAACACCTGGGCCAGTTGTGAGAGCACCTGGCGTACGTGCAGGCAAACCCACAGACCCCTCTGGCCCGAACCCACCACTGCGAAGATTCCCCTTTTCTTCCATCTGTAAAGGGGTCCTCCTTGAGGAGTGGAGGAACATGGGGAGGCCCCCAGGAGATGGCTTTTCTCCGAGCCGCGGCTGGCTGGTTTCGGGCCTATACGTGGGCCGTGCGTGCGCACTCAGGCTCCCCACCACAACCCTCCCTCGGGTCACGGGACTCACCCTTGAGGTGTCTCCTGACCCACCCTTGAGGGGTCACGTCACCCACCCCTGAGGGGTCACGTCACCCACCCCTGAGGGGTCACATGACCCACCCCAGAGGGGTCACGTGACCCACCCCTGAGGGGTCTCGTGACCCACCCCTGAGGGGTCACGTGACCCACCCCAGAGGGGTCACGTGACCCACCCCTGAGGGGTCTCGTGACCCGCCCCTGAGGGGTCATGTGACCCACCCTTGAGGGGTCTCGTGACCCACGCTTTTCGGGTCACGTGACCCGCCCTTGAGGGGTCCCGTGACCCACCCTTGAGGGGTCTCGTGACCCACCCTTGGGAGGTCACCTGCTCCACCCTTGAGAGGTCACAGCAGTTTTACAGGGTCCCTGCGCACCTGTTCGGGGAAACAGAAGCCCTCCCTGCCACTCAGAGGACCGCACGATTTCCCACAGGCCACACTGCCTAGCAGCACCTTCAGCCCCGCACAGACAGTGTGCTAAGGACAGACTTGGGTACAGGGGGCGTGGGCGGGGGATTTCCCATGGAACTCTCTAAGGGCCCGGTGCCCTGTGTGGCCCGGGGAGTGCCCATGCCGTTCCTTGACCCCGCAGGACACTTGCATCCAGCAATAAGCAGCCCTCTGCCTCCACGGGGCTCAAACACCTGCGCCCGGTGTGCGGGCACCTGGCGTACGTGGAGGCAAACCCGCAGACCCCTCTGGCCCGAACCCACCACTGCGAAGATCACCCTTTCTTCCATCCGTAAAGGGGTCACGCTTGAGGAGTGGAAGAACATGGGGAGGCCCCCAGGAGATGGCTTTCCTCCGAGCCGCGGCTGGCTCGTTTCGGGCCTATACGTGGGCCGCGCATGCGCACTCAGGCTCCCAAGCACACACCTCCCTCGGCTCACCTAACCCACCCTTTAGAGGTCACAGCAGTTCCACAGGGTCCCTGGGCACCTGTCTGTGGACACAGGAGCCCCCCTGCCACCTAGAGGACCACGCGATTTCCGCTGGGGAACACTGCCCAGAAGCACTCCTAGCCTCGCACAGACACTGTGCGCAGGATAGACTTGTGGACGAGAGGCCTGGGTGGGGAATTTTCCAGGGAACTCTCTAAAGGCCAGGTGCCCTCTGTCGCCCTGGGAGTGCCCACGCCGTCCCTTAACCCTGCAGGACACTATCATCCAGCAATAAGCAGCCCTCTGCCTCCACGGGGCTCGAACACCTGGGCCCGTTGTGAGAGCACCTGGCGTACGTGCAGGCAAACCCACAGACCCCTCTGGCCCGAACCCACCACTGCGAAGATCCCCCTTTTCTTCCATCTGTAAAGGGGTCCTCCTTGAGGAGTGGAGGAACATGGGGAGGCCCCCAGGAGATGGCTTTTCTCCGAGCCGCGGCTGGCTGGTTTCGGGCCTATACGTGGGCCGCGCGTGCGCATTCAGGCTCCCCACCACAACCCTCCCTCGGGTCAAGGGACTCACCCTTGAGGTGTCTCCTGACCCACCCTTGAGGGGTCACGTCACCCACCCCTGAGGGGTCACGTCACCCACCCCTGAGGGGTCACGTGACCCACCCCAGAGGGGTCACGTGACCCACCCCTGAGGGGTCTCGTGACCCACCCCTGAGGGGTCACGTGACCCACCCCTGAGGGGTCACGTGACCCACCCCTGAGGGGTCTCGTGACCCGCCCCTGAGGGGTCATGTGACCCACCCTTGAGGGGTCTCGTGACCCACGCTTTTCGGGTCACGTGACCCGCCCTTGAGGGGTCCCGTGACCCACCCTTGAGGGGTCTCGTGACCCACCCTTGGGAGGTCACCTGCTCCACCCTTGAGAGGTCACAGCAGTTTTACAGGGTCCCTGCGCACCTGTTCGGGGAAACAGAAGCCCTCCCTGCCACTCAGAGGACCGCACGATTTCCCACAGGCCACACTGCCTAGCAGCACCTTCAGCCCCGCACAGACAGTGTGCTAAGGACAGACTTGGGTACAGGGGGCGTGGGCGGGGGATTTCCCATGGAACTCTCTAAGGGCCCGGTGCCCTGTGTGGCCCGGGGAGTGCCCATGCCGTTCCTTGACCCCGCAGGACACTTGCATCCAGCAATAAGCAGCCCTCTGCCTCCACGGGGCTCAAACACCTGCGCCCGGTGTGCGGGCACCTGGCGTACGTGGAGGCAAACCCGCAGACCCCTCTGGCCCGAACCCACCACTGCGAAGATCACCCTTTCTTCCATCCGTAAAGGGGTCACGCTTGAGGAGTGGAAGAACATGGGGAGGCCCCCAGGAGATGGCTTTCCTCCGAGCCGCGGCTGGCTCGTATCGGGCCTATACGTGGGCCGCGCATGCGCACTCAGGCTCCCAAGCACACACCTCCCTCGGCTCACCTAACCCACCCTTTAGAGGTCACAGCAGTTCCACAGGGTCCCTGGGCACCTGTCTGTGGACACAGGAGCCCCCCTGCCACCTAGAGGACCACGCGATTACCGCTGGGGAACACTGCCCAGTAGCACTCCTAGCCTCGCACAGACACTGTGCGCAGGATAGACTTGTGGACGAGAGGCCTGTGTGGGGAATTTTCCAGGGAACTCTCTAAAGGCCAGGTGCCCTCTGTCGCCCTGGGAGTGCCCACGCCGTCCCTTAACCCTGCAGGACACTATCATCCAGCAATAAGCAGCCCTCTGCCTCCACGGGGCTCGAACACCTGGGCCCGTTGTGAGAGCACCTGGCGTACGTGCAGGCAAACCCACAGACCCCTCTGGCCCGAACCCACCACTGCGAAGATCCCCCTTTTCTTCCATCTGTAAAGGGGTCCTCCTTGAGGAGTGGAGGAACATGCGGAGGCCCCCAGGAGATGGCCTTTCTCCGAGCCGCGGCTGGCTGGTTTCGGGCCTATACGTGGGCCGCGCGTACGCACTCAGGCTCCCCACCACAACCCTCCCTCGGGTCACGGGACTCACCCTTGAGGTGTCTCCTGACCCACCCTTGAGGGGTCACGTCACCCACCCCTGAGGGGTCACATGACCCACCCAGAGGGGTCACGTGACCCACCCCAGAGGGGTCACGTGACCCACCCCTGAGGGGTCTCGTGACCCACCCCTGAGGAGTCACGTGACCCACCCCTGAGGGGTCTCGTGACCCACCCCAGAGGGGTCACGTGACCCACCCCAGAGGGGTCTCGTGACCCACCCCTGAGGGGTCACGTGACCAACCCTTGAGGGGTCTCGTGACCCACGCTTTTCGGGTCACGTGACCAGCCCTTTAGGGGTCTCGTGACCCACCCTTGAGGGGTCCCGTGACCCACCCTTGAGGGGTCTCGTGACCCACCCTTGGGAGGTCACCTGCCCCACCCTTGAGGGGTCACATGACCCACCTTGAGAGGTCACAGCAGTTTTACAGGGTCCCTGCGCACCTGTTCGGCGAAACAGAAGACCTCCCTGCCACTCAGAGGACCGCACGATTTCCCACAGGCCACACTGCCTAGCAGCACCTTCAGCCCCGCACAAACAGTGTGCTAAGGACAGACTTGGGTACAGGGGGCATGGGCGGGGGATTTCCCATGGAACTCTCTAAGGGCCCGGTGCCCTGTGTGGCCCGGGGAGTGCCCATGCCGTTCCTTGACCCCGCAGGACACTTGCATCCAGCAATAAGCAGCCCTCTGCCTCCACGGGGCTCAAACACCTGCGCCCGGTGTGCGGGCACCTGGCGTACGTGGAGGCAAACCCGCAGACCCCTCTGGCCCGAACCCACCACTGCGAAGATCACCCTTTCTTCCATCCGTAAAGGGGTCACGCTTGAGGAGTGGAAGAACATGGGGAGGCCCCCAGGAGATGGCTTTCCTCCGAGCCGCGGCTGGCTCGTTTCGGGCCTATACGTGGGCCGCGCATGCGCACTCAGGCTCCCAAGCACACACCTCCCTCGGCTCACCTAACCCACCCTTTAGAGGTCACAGCAGTTCCACAGGGTCCCTGGGCACCTGTCTGTGGACACAGGAGCCCCCCTGCCACCTAGAGGACCACGCGATTTCCGCTGGGGAACACTGCCCAGAAACACTCCTAGCCTCGCACAGACACTGTGCGCAGGATAGACTTGTGGACGAGAGGCCTGGGTGGGGAATTTTCCAGGGAACTCTCTAAAGGCCAGGTGCCCTCTGTCGCCCTGGGAGTGCCCACGCCGTCCCTTAACCCTGCAGGACACTATCATCCTGCAATAAGCAGCCCTCTGCCTCCACGGGGCTCGAACACCTGGGCCCGTTGTGAGAGCACCTGGCGTACGTGCAGGCAAACCCACAGACCCCTCTGGCCCGAACCCACCACTGCGAAGATCCCCCTTTTCTTCCATCTGTAAAGGGGTCCTCCTTGAGGAGTGGGGGAACATGGGGAGGCCCCCAGGAGATGGCTTTTCTCCGAGCCGCGGCTGGCTGGTTTCGGGCCTATACTTGGGCCGCGCGTGCGCACTCAGGCTCCCCACCACAACCCTCCCTCGGGTCACGGGACTCACCCTTGAGGTGTCTCCTGACCCACCCTTGAGGGGTCACGTCACCCACCCCTGAGGGGTCACGTCACCCACCCCTGAGGGGTCACATGACCCACCCCAGAGGGGTCACGTGACCCACCCCTGAGGGGTCTCGTGACCCACCCCTGAGGGGTCACGTGACCCACCCCTGAGGGGTCACGTGACCCACCCCTGAGGGGTCTCGTGACCCGCCCCTGAGGGGTCATGTGACCCACCCTTGAGGGGTCTCGTGACCCACGCTTTTCGGGTCACGTGACCCGCCCTTGAGGGGTCCCGTGACCCACCCTTGAGGGGTCTCGTGACCCACCCTTGGGAGGTCACCTGCTCCACCCTTGAGAGGTCACAGCAGTTTTACAGGGTCCCTGCGCACCTGTTCGGGGAAACAGAAGCCCTCCCTGCCACTCAGAGGACCGCACGATTTCCCACAGGCCACACTGCCTAGCAGCACCTTCAGCCCCGCACAGACAGTGTGCTAAGGACAGACTTGGGTACAGGGGGCGTGGGCGGGGGATTTCCCATGGAACTCTCTAAGGGCCCGGTGCCCTGTGTGGCCCGGGGAGTGCCCATGCCGTTCCTTGACCCCGCAGGACACTTGCATCCAGCAATAAGCAGCCCTCTGCCTCCACGGGGCTCAAACACCTGCGCCCGGTGTGCGGGCACCTGGCGTACGTGGAGGCAAACCCGCAGACCCCTCTGGCCCGAACCCACCACTGCGAAGATCACCCTTTCTTCCATCCGTAAAGGGGTCACGCTTGAGGAGTGGAAGAACATGGGGAGGCCCCCAGGAGATGGCTTTCCTCCGAGCCGCGGCTGGCTCGTATCGGGCCTATACGTGGGCCGCGCATGCGCACTCAGGCTCCCAAGCACACACCTCCCTCGGCTCACCTAACCCACCCTTTAGAGGTCACAGCAGTTCCACAGGGTCCCTGGGCACCTGTCTGTGGACACAGGAGCCCCCCTGCCACCTAGAGGACCACGCGATTACCGCTGGGGAACACTGCCCAGTAGCACTCCTAGCCTCGCACAGACACTGTGCGCAGGATAGACTTGTGGACGAGAGGCCTGTGTGGGGAATTTTCCAGGGAACTCTCTAAAGGCCAGGTGCCCTCTGTCGCCCTGGGAGTGCCCACGCCGTCCCTTAACCCTGCAGGACACTATCATCCAGCAATAAGCAGCCCTCTGCCTCCACGGGGCTCGAACACCTGGGCCCGTTGTGAGAGCACCTGGCGTACGTGCAGGCAAACCCACAGACCCCTCTGGCCCGAACCCACCACTGCGAAGATCCCCCTTTTCTTCCATCTGTAAAGGGGTCCTCCTTGAGGAGTGGAGGAACATGGGGAGGCCCCCAGGAGATGGCTTTTCTCCGAGCCGCGGCTGGCTGGTTTCGGGCCTATACGTGGGCCGCGCGTGCGCACTCAGGCTCCCCACCACAACCCTCCCTCGGGTCACGGGACTCACCCTTGAGGTGTCTCCTGACCCACCCTTGAGGGGTCACGTCACCCACCCCTGAGGGGTCACATGACCCACCCAGAGGGGTCACGTGACCCACCCCAGAGGGGTCACGTGACCCACCCCTGAGGGGTCTCGTGACCCACCCCTGAGGAGTCACGTGACCCACCCCTGAGGGGTCTCGTGACCCACCCCAGAGGGGTCACGTGACCCACCCCAGAGGGGTCTCGTGACCCACCCCTGAGGGGTCACGTGACCAACCCTTGAGGGGTCTCGTGACCCACGCTTTTCGGGTCACGTGACCAGCCCTTTAGGGGTCTCGTGACCCACCCTTGAGGGGTCCCGTGACCCACCCTTGAGGGGTCTCGTGACCCACCCTTGGGAGGTCACCTGCCCCACCCTTGAGGGGTCACATGACCCACCTTGAGAGGTCACAGCAGTTTTACAGGGTCCCTGCGCACCTGTTCGGCGAAACAGAAGACCTCCCTGCCACTCAGAGGACCGCACGATTTCCCACAGGCCACACTGCCTAGCAGCACCTTCAGCTCCGCACAGACATTGTGCTAAGGACAGACTTGGGTACAGGGGGCGTGGGCGGGGGATTTCCCATGGAACACTCTAAGGGCCCGGTGCCCTGTGTGGCCCGGGGAGTGCCCATGCCATTCCTTGACCCCGCAGGACACTTGCATCCAGCAATAAGCAGCCCTCTGCCTCCACGGGGCTCAAACACCTGCGCCCGGTGTGCGGGCACCTGGCGTACGTGGAGGCAAACCCGCAGACCCCTCTGGCCCGAACCCACCACTGCGAAGATCACCCTTTCTTCCATCCGTAAAAGGGTCACTCTTGAGGAGTGGAGGAACATGGGGAGGCCCCCAGGAGATGGCTTTCCTCCGAGCCGCGGCTGGCTCGTTTCGGGCCTATACGTGGGCCGCGCATGCGCACTCAGGCTCCCAAGCACACACCTCCCTCGGCTCACCTAACCCACCCTTTAGAGGTCACAGCAGTTCCACAGGGTCCCTGGGCACCTGTCTGTGGACACAGGAGCCCCCCTGCCACCTAGAGGACCACGCGATTTCCGCTGGGGAACACTGCCCAGAAACACTCCTAGCCTCGCACAGACACTGTGCGCAGGATAGACTTGTGGA
The DNA here is from genome assembly GCF_022682495.2 of Desmodus rotundus. NCBI lineage: Eukaryota > Metazoa > Chordata > Mammalia > Chiroptera > Phyllostomidae > Desmodus > Desmodus rotundus. Next base: position 20,687,793 of record NC_071397.1, read on the forward strand.
CGAGAGGCCTGGGTGGGGAATTTTCCAGGGAACTCTCTAAAGGCCAGGTGCCCTCTGTCGCCCTGGGAGTGCCCACGCCGTCCCTTAACCCTGCAGGACACTATCATCCAGCACTAAGCAGCCCTCTGCCTCCACGGGGCTCGAACACCTGGGCCAGTTGTGAGAGCACCTGGCGTACGTGCAGGCAAACCCACAGACCCCTCTGGCCCGAACCCACCACTGCGAAGATCCCCCTTTTCTTCCATCTGTAAAGGGGTCCTCCTTGAGGAGTGGAGGAACATGGGGAGGCCCCCAGGAGATGGCTTTTCTCCGAGCCGCGGCTGGCTGGTTTCGGGCCTATACGTGGGCCGTGCGTGCGCACTCAGGCTCCCCACCACAACCCTCCCTCGGGTCACGGGACTCACCCTTGAGGTGTCTCCTGACCCACCCTTGAGGGGTCACGTCACCCACCCCTGAGGGGTCACGTCACCCACCCCTGAGGGGTCACATGACCCACCCCAGAGGGGTCACGTGACCCACCCCTGAGGGGTCTCGTGACCCACCCCTGAGGGGTCACGTGACCCACCCCAGAGGGGTCACGTGACCCACCCCTGAGGGGTCTCGTGACCCGCCCCTGAGGGGTCATGTGACCCACCCTTGAGGGGTCTCGTGACCCACGCTTTTCGGGTCACGTGACCCGCCCTTGAGGGGTCCCGTGACCCACCCTTGAGGGGTCTCGTGACCCACCCTTGGGAGGTCACCTGCTCCACCCTTGAGAGGTCACAGCAGTTTTACAGGGTCCCTGCGCACCTGTTCGGGGAAACAGAAGCCCTCCCTGCCACTCAGAGGACCGCACGATTTCCCACAGGCCACACTGCCTAGCAGCACCTTCAGCCCCGCACAGACAGTGTGCTAAGGACAGACTTGGGTACAGGGGGCGTGGGCGGGGGATTTCCCATGGAACTCTCTAAGGGCCCGGTGCCCTGTGTGGCCCGGGGAGTGCCCATGCCGTTCATTGACCCCGCAGGACACTTGCATCCAGCAATAAGCAGCCCTCTGCCTCCACGGGGCTCAAACACCTGCGCCCGGTGTGCGGGCACCTGGCGTACGTGGAGGCAAACCCGCAGACCCCTCTGGCCCGAACCCACCACTGCGAAGATCACCCTTTCTTCCATCCGTAAAGGGGTCACGCTTGAGGAGTGGAAGAACATGGGGAGGCCCCCAGGAGATGGCTTTCCTCCGAGCCGCGGCTGGCTCGTTTCGGGCCTATACGTGGGCCGCGCATGCGCACTCAGGCTCCCAAGCACACACCTCCCTCGGCTCACCTAACCCACCCTTTAGAGGTCACAGCAGTTCCACAGGGTCCCTGGGCACCTGTCTGTGGACACAGGAGCCCCCCTGCCACCTAGAGGACCACGCGATTACCGCTGGGGAACACTGCCCAGAAGCACTCCTAGCCTCGCACAGACACTGTGCGCAGGATAGACTTGTGGACGAGAGGCCTGGGTGGGGAATTTTCCAGGGAACTCTCTAAAGGCCAGGTGCCCTCTGTCGCCCTGGGAGTGCCCACGCCGTCCCTTAACCCTGCAGGACACTATCATCCAGCAATAAGCAGCCCTCTGCCTCCACGGGGCTCGAACACCTGGGCCCGTTGTGAGAGCACCTGGCGTACGTGCAGGCAAACCCACAGACCCCTCTGGCCCGAACCCACCACTGCGAAGATCCCCCTTTTCTTCCATCTGTAAAGGGGTCCTCCTTGAGGAGTGGAGGAACATGCGGAGGCCCCCAGGAGATGGCCTTTCTCCGAGCCGCGGCTGGCTGGTTTCGGGCCTATACGTGGGCCGCGCGTGCGCACTCAGGCTCCCCACCACAACCCTCCCTCGGGTCACGGGACTCACCCTTGAGGTGTCTCCTGACCCACCCTTGAGGGGTCACGTCACCCACCCCTGAGGGGTCACATGACCCACCCAGAGGGGTCACGTGACCCACCCCAGAGGGGTCACGTGACCCACCCCTGAGGGGTCTCGTGACCCACCCCTGAGGAGTCACGTGACCCACCCCTGAGGGGTCTCGTGACCCACCCCAGAGGGGTCACGTGACCCACCCCAGAGGGGTCTGGTGACCCACCCCTGAGGGGTCACGTGACCAACCCTTGAGGGGTCTCGTGACCCACGCTTTTCGGGTCACGTGACCAGCCCTTTAGGGGTCTCGTGACCCACCCTTGAGGGGTCCCGTGACCCACCCTTGAGGGGTCCCGTGACCCACCCTTGAGGGGTCTCGTGACCCACCCTTGGGAGGTCACCTGCTCCACCCTTGAGAGGTCACAGCAGTTTTACAGGGTCCCTGCGCACCTGTTCGGGGAAACAGAAGCCCTCCCTGCCACTCAGAGGACCGCACGATTTCCCACAGGCCACACTGCCTAGCAGCACCTTCAGCCCCGCACAGACAGTGTGCTAAGGACAGACTTGGGTACAGGGGGCGTGGGCGGGGGATTTCCCATGGAACTCTCTAAGGGCCCGGTGCCCTGTGTGGCCCGGGGAGTGCCCATGCCATTCCTTGACCCAGCAGGACACTTGCATCCAGCAATAAGCAGCCCTCTGCCTCCACGGGGCTCAAACACCTGCGCCCGGTGTGCGGGCACCTGGCGTACGTGGAGGCAAACCCGCAGACCCCTCTGGCCCGAACCCACCACTGCGAAGGTCACCCTTTCTTCCATCCGTAAAAGGGTCACTCTTGAGGAGTGGAAGAACATGGGGAGGCCCCCAGGAGATGGCTTTCCTCCGAGCCGCGGCTGGCTCGTTTCGGGCCTATACTTGGGCCGCGCATGCGCACTCAGGCTCCCAAGCACACACCTCCCTCGGCTCACCTAACCCACCCTTTAGAGGTCACAGCAGTTCCACAGGGTCCCTGGGCACCTGTCTGTGGACACAGGAGCCCCCCTGCCACCTAGAGGACCACGCGATTTCCGCTGGGGAACACTGCCCAGAAACACTCCTAGCCTCGCACAGACACTGTGCGCAGGATAGACTTGTGGACGAGAGGCCTGGGTGGGGAATTTTCCAGGGAACTCTCTAAAGGCCAGGTGCCCTCTGTCGCCCTGGGAGTGCCCACGCCGTCCCTTAACCCTGCAGGACACTATCATCCAGCAATAAGCAGCCCTCTGCCTCCACGGGGCTCGAACACCTGGGCCCGTTGTGAGAGCACCTGGCGTACGTGCAGGCAAACCCACAGACCCCTCTGGCCCGAACCCACCACTGCGAAGATCCCCCTTTTCTTCCATCTGTAAAGGGGTCCTCCTTGAGGAGTGGAGGAACATGGGGAGGCCCCCAGGAGATGGCTTTTCTCCGAGCCGCGGCTGGCTGGTTTCGGGCCTATACTTGGGCCGCGCGTGCGCATTCAGGCTCCCCACCACAACCCTCCCTCGGGTCACGGGACTCACCCTTGAGGTGTCTCCTGACCCACCCTTGAGGGGTCACGTCACCCACCCCTGAGGGGTCACGTCACCCACCCCTGAGGGGTCACATGACCCACCCCAGAGGGGTCACGTGACCCACCCCTGAGGGGTCTCGTGACCCACCCCTGAGGGGTCACGTGACCCACCCCTGAGGGGTCACGTGACCCACCCCTGAGGGGTCTCGTGACCCGCCCCTGAGGGGTCATGTGACCCACCCTTGAGGGGTCTCGTGACCCACGCTTTTCGGGTCACGTGACCCGCCCTTGAGGGGTCCCGTGACCCACCCTTGAGGGGTCTCGTGACCCACCCTTGGGAGGTCACCTGCTCCACCCTTGAGAGGTCACAGCAGTTTTACAGGGTCCCTGCGCACCTGTTCGGGGAAACAGAAGCCCTCCCTGCCACTCAGAGGACCGCACGATTTCCCACAGGCCACACTGCCTAGCAGCACCTTCAGCCCCGCACAGACAGTGTGCTAAGGACAGACTTGGGTACAGGGGGCGTGGGCGGGGGATTTCCCATGGAACTCTCTAAGGGCCCGGTGCCCTGTGTGGCCCGGGGAGTGCCCATGCCGTTCCTTGACCCCGCAGGACACTTGCATCCAGCAATAAGCAGCCCTCTGCCTCCACGGGGCTCAAACACCTGCGCCCGGTGTGCGGGCACCTGGCGTACGTGGAGGCAAACCCGCAGACCCCTCTGGCCCGAACCCACCACTGCGAAGATCACCCTTTCTTCCATCCGTAAAGGGGTCACGCTTGAGGAGTGGAAGAACATGGGGAGGCCCCCAGGAGATGGCTTTCCTCCGAGCCGCGGCTGGCTCGTATCGGGCCTATACGTGGGCCGCGCATGCGCACTCAGGCTCCCAAGCACACACCTCCCTCGGCTCACCTAACCCACCCTTTAGAGGTCACAGCAGTTCCACAGGGTCCCTGGGCACCTGTCTGTGGACACAGGAGCCCCCCTGCCACCTAGAGGACCACGCGATTACCGCTGGGGAACACTGCCCAGTAGCACTCCTAGCCTCGCACAGACACTGTGCGCAGGATAGACTTGTGGACGAGAGGCCTGTGTGGGGAATTTTCCAGGGAACTCTCTAAAGGCCAGGTGCCCTCTGTCGCCCTGGGAGTGCCCACGCCGTCCCTTAACCCTGCAGGACACTATCATCCAGCAATAAGCAGCCCTCTGCCTCCACGGGGCTCGAACACCTGGGCCCGTTGTGAGAGCACCTGGCGTACGTGCAGGCAAACCCACAGACCCCTCTGGCCCGAACCCACCACTGCGAAGATCCCCCTTTTCTTCCATCTGTAAAGGGGTCCTCCTTGAGGAGTGGAGGAACATGCGGAGGCCCCCAGGAGATGGCCTTTCTCCGAGCCGCGGCTGGCTGGTTTCGGGCCTATACGTGGGCCGCGCGTACGCACTCAGGCTCCCCACCACAACCCTCCCTCGGGTCACGGGACTCACCCTTGAGGTGTCTCCTGACCCACCCTTGAGGGGTCACGTCACCCACCCCTGAGGGGTCACATGACCCACCCAGAGGTGTCACGTGACCCACCCCAGAGGGGTCACGTGACCCACCCCTGAGGGGTCTCGTGACCCACCCCTGAGGAGTCACGTGACCCACCCCTGAGGGGTCTCGTGACCCACCCCAGAGGGGTCACGTGACCCACCCCAGAGGGGTCTCGTGACCCACCCCTGAGGGGTCACGTGACCAACCCTTGAGGGGTCTCGTGACCCACGCTTTTCGGGTCACGTGACCAGCCCTTTAGGGGTCTCGTGACCCACCCTTGAGGGGTCCCGTGACCCACCCTTGAGGGGTCTCGTGACCCACCCTTGGGAGGTCACCTGCCCCACCCTTGAGGGGTCACATGACCCACCTTGAGAGGTCACAGCAGTTTTACAGGGTCCCTGCGCACCTGTTCGGCGAAACAGAAGACCTCCCTGCCACTCAGAGGACCGCACGATTTCCCACAGGCCACACTGCCTAGCAGCACCTTCAGCCCCGCACAAACAGTGTGCTAAGGACAGACTTGGGTACAGGGGGCATGGGCGGGGGATTTCCCATGGAACTCTCTAAGGGCCCGGTGCCCTGTGTGGCCCGGGGAGTGCCCATGCCGTTCCTTGACCCCGCAGGACACTTGCATCCAGCAATAAGCAGCCCTCTGCCTCCACGGGGCTCAAACACCTGCGCCCGGTGTGCGGGCACCTGGCGTACGTGGAGGCAAACCCGCAGACCCCTCTGGCCCGAACCCACCACTGCGAAGATCACCCTTTCTTCCATCCGTAAAGGGGTCACGCTTGAGGAGTGGAAGAACATGGGGAGGCCCCCAGGAGATGGCTTTCCTCCGAGCCGCGGCTGGCTCGTTTCGGGCCTATACGTGGGCCGCGCATGCGCACTCAGGCTCCCAAGCACACACCTCCCTCGGCTCACCTAACCCACCCTTTAGAGGTCACAGCAGTTCCACAGGGTCCCTGGGCACCTGTCTGTGGACACAGGAGCCCCCCTGCCACCTAGAGGACCACGCGATTTCCGCTGGGGAACACTGCCCAGAAACACTCCTAGCCTCGCACAGACACTGTGCGCAGGATAGACTTGTGGACGAGAGGCCTGGGTGGGGAATTTTCCAGGGAACTCTCTAAAGGCCAGGTGCCCTCTGTCGCCCTGGGAGTGCCCACGCCGTCCCTTAACCCTGCAGGACACTATCATCCTGCAATAAGCAGCCCTCTGCCTCCACGGGGCTCGAACACCTGGGCCCGTTGTGAGAGCACCTGGCGTACGTGCAGGCAAACCCACAGACCCCTCTGGCCCGAACCCACCACTGCGAAGATCCCCCTTTTCTTCCATCTGTAAAGGGGTCCTCCTTGAGGAGTGGGGGAACATGGGGAGGCCCCCAGGAGATGGCTTTTCTCCGAGCCGCGGCTGGCTGGTTTCGGGCCTATACTTGGGCCGCGCGTGCGCACTCAGGCTCCCCACCACAACCCTCCCTCGGGTCACGGGACTCACCCTTGAGGTGTCTCCTGACCCACCCTTGAGGGGTCACGTCACCCACCCCTGAGGGGTCACGTCACCCACCCCTGAGGGGTCACATGACCCACCCCAGAGGGGTCACGTGACCCACCCCTGAGGGGTCTCGTGACCCACCCCTGAGGGGTCACGTGACCCACCCCTGAGGGGTCACGTGACCCACCCCTGAGGGGTCTCGTGACCCGCCCCTGAGGGGTCATGTGACCCACCCTTGAGGGGTCTCGTGACCCACGCTTTTCGGGTCACGTGACCCGCCCTTGAGGGGTCCCGTGACCCACCCTTGAGGGGTCTCGTGACCCACCCTTGGGAGGTCACCTGCTCCACCCTTGAGAGGTCACAGCAGTTTTACAGGGTCCCTGCGCACCTGTTCGGGGAAACAGAAGCCCTCCCTGCCACTCAGAGGACCGCACGATTTCCCACAGGCCACACTGCCTAGCAGCACCTTCAGCCCCGCACAGACAGTGTGCTAAGGACAGACTTGGGTACAGGGGGCGTGGGCGGGCGATTTCCCATGGAACTCTCTAAGGGCCCGGTGCCCTGTGTGGCCCGGGGAGTGCCCATGCCGTTCCTTGACCCCGCAGGACACTTGCATCCAGCAATAAGCAGCCCTCTGCCTCCACGGGGCTCAAACACCTGCGCCCGGTGTGCGGGCACCTGGCGTACGTGGAGGCAAACCCGCAGACCCCTCTGGCCCGAACCCACCACTGCGAAGATCACCCTTTCTTCCATCCGTAAAGGGGTCACGCTTGAGGAGTGGAAGAACATGGGGAGGCCCCCAGGAGATTGCTTTCCTCCGAGCCGCGGCTGGCTTGTATCGGGCCTATACGTGGGCCGCGCATGCGCACTCAGGCTCCCAAGCACACACCTCCCTCGGCTCACCTAACCCACCCTTTAGAGGTCACAGCAGTTCCACAGGGTCCCTGGGCACCTGTCTGTGGACACAGGAGCCCCCCTGCCACCTAGAGGACCACGCGATTACCGCTGGGGAACACTGCCCAGTAGCACTCCTAGCCTCGCACAGACACTGTGCGCAGGATAGACTTGTGGACGAGAGGCCTGTGTGGGGAATTTTCCAGGGAACTCTCTAAAGGCCAGGTGCCCTCTGTCGCCCTGGGAGTGCCCACGCCGTCCCTTAACCCTGCAGGACACTATCATCCAGCAATAAGCAGCCCTCTGCCTCCACGGGGCTCGAACACCTGGGCCCGTTGTGAGAGCACCTGGCGTACGTGCAGGCAAACCCACAGACCCCTCTGGCCCGAACCCACCACTGCGAAGATCCCCCTTTTCTTCCATCTGTAAAGGGGTCCTCCTTGAGGAGTGGAGGAACATGCGGAGGCCCCCAGGAGATGGCCTTTCTCCGAGCCGCGGCTGGCTGGTTTCGGGCCTATACGTGGGCCGCGCGTGCGCACTCAGGCTCCCCACCACAACCCTCCCTCGGGTCACGGGACTCACCCTTGAGGTGTCTCCTGACCCACCCTTGAGGGGTCACGTCACCCACCCCTGAGGGGTCACATGACCCACCCAGAGGGGTCACGTGACCCACCCCAGAGGGGTCACGTGACCCACCCCTGAGGGGTCTCGTGACCCACCCCTGAGGAGTCACGTGACCCACCCCTGAGGGGTCTCGTGACCCACCCCAGAGGGGTCACGTGACCCACCCCAGAGGGGTCTCGTGACCCACCCCTGAGGGGTCACGTGACCAACCCTTGAGGGGTCTCGTGACCCACGCTTTTCGGGTCACGTGACCAGCCCTTTAGGGGTCTCGTGACCCACCCTTGAGGGGTCCCGTGACCCACCCTTGAGGGGTCTCGTGACCCACCCTTGGGAGGTCACCTGCCCCACCCTTGAGGGGTCACATGACCCACCTTGAGAGGTCACAGCAGTTTTACAGGGTCCCTGCGCACCTGTTCGGCGAAACAGAAGACCTCCCTGCCACTCAGAGGACCGCACGATTTCCCACAGGCCACACTGCCTAGCAGCACCTTCAGCTCCGCACAGACATTGTGCTAAGGACAGACTTGGGTACAGGGGGCGTGGGCGGGGGATTTCCCATGGAACACTCTAAGGGCCCGGTGCCCTGTGTGGCCCGGGGAGTGCCCATGCCATTCCTTGACCCCGCAGGACACTTGCATCCAGCAATAAGCAGCCCTCTGCCTCCACGGGGCTCAAACACCTGCGCCCGGTGTGCGGGCACCTGGCGTACGTGGAGGCAAACCCGCAGACCCCTCTGGCCCGAACCCACCACTGCGAAGATCACCCTTTCTTCCATCCGTAAAAGGGTCACTCTTGAGGAGTGGAGGAACATGGGGAGGCCCCCAGGAGATGGCTTTCCTCCGAGCCGCGGCTGGCTCGTTTCGGGCCTATACGTGGGCCGCGCATGCGCACTCAGGCTCCCAAGCACACACCTCCCTCGGCTCACCTAACCCACCCTTTAGAGGTCACAGCAGTTCCACAGGGTCCCTGGGCACCTGTCTGTGGACACAGGAGCCCCCCTGCCACCTAGAGGACCACGCGATTTCCGCTGGGGAACACTGCCCAGAAACACTCCTAGCCTCGCACAGACACTGTGCGCAGGATAGACTTGTGGACGAGAGGCCTGGGTGGGGAATTTTCCAGGGAACTCTCTAAAGGCCAGGTGCCCTCTGTCGCCCTGGGAGTGCCCACGCCGTCCCTTAACCCTGCAGGACACTATCATCCAGCACTAAGCAGCCCTCTGCCTCCACGGGGCTCGAACACCTGGGCCAGTTGTGAGAGCCCCTGGCGTACGTGCAGGCAAACCCACAGACCCCTCTGGCCCGAACCCACCACTGCGAAGATCCCCCTTTTCTTCCATCTGTAAAGGGGTCCTCCTTGAGGAGTGGAGGAACATGGGGAGGCCCCCAGGAGATGGCTTTTCTCCGAGCCGCGGCTGGCTGGTTTCGGGCCTATACGTGGGCCGTGCGTGCGCACTCAGGCTCCCCACCACAACCCTCCCTCGGGTCACGGGACTCACCCTTGAGGTGTCTCCTGACCCACCCTTGAGGGGTCACGTCACCCACCCCTGAGGGGTCACGTCACCCACCCCTGAGGGGTCACATGACCCACCCCAGAGGGGTCACGTGACCCACCCCTGAGGGGTCTCGTGACCCACCCCTGAGGGGTCACGTGACCCACCCCAGAGGGGTCACGTGACCCACCCCTGAGGGGTCTCGTGACCCGCCCCTGAGGGGTCATGTGACCCACCCTTGAGGGGTCTCGTGACCCACGCTTTTCGGGTCACGTGACCCGCCCTTGAGGGGTCCCGTGACCCACCCTTGAGGGGTCTCGTGACCCACCCTTGGGAGGTCACCTGCTCCACCCTTGAGAGGTCACAGCAGTTTTACAGGGTCCCTGCGCACCTGTTCGGGGAAACAGAAGCCCTCCCTGCCACTCAGAGGACCGCACGATTTCCCACAGGCCACACTGCCTAGCAGCACCTTCAGCCCCGCACAGACAGTGTGCTAAGGACAGACTTGGGTACAGGGGGCGTGGGCGGGGGATTTCCCATGGAACTCTCTAAGGGCCCGGTGCCCTGTGTGGCCCGGGGAGTGCCCATGCCGTTCATTGACCCCGCAGGACACTTGCATCCAGCAATAAGCAGCCCTCTGCCTCCACGGGGCTCAAACACCTGCGCCCGGTGTGCGGGCACCTGGCGTACGTGGAGGCAAACCCGCAGACCCCTCTGGCCCGAACCCACCACTGCGAAGATCACCCTTTCTTCCATCCGTAAAGGGGTCACGCTTGAGGAGTGGAAGAACATGGGGAGGCCCCCAGGAGATGGCTTTCCTCCGAGCCGCGGCTGGCTCGTTTCGGGCCTATACGTGGGCCGCGCATGCGCACTCAGGCTCCCAAGCACACACCTCCCTCGGCTCACCTAACCCACCCTTTAGAGGTCACAGCAGTTCCACAGGGTCCCTGGGCACCTGTCTGTGGACACAGGAGCCCCCCTGCCACCTAGAGGACCACGCGATTTCCGCTGGGGAACACTGCCCAGAAGCACTCCTAGCCTCGCACAGACACTGTGCGCAGGATAGACTTGTGGACGAGAGGCCTGGGTGGGGAATTTTCCAGGGAAATCTCTAAAGGCCGGGTGCCCTCTGTCGCCCTGGGAGTGCCCACGCCGTCCCTTAACCCTGCAGGACACTATCATCCAGCACTAAGCAGCCCTCTGCCTCCACGGGGCTCGAACACCTGGGCCAGTTGTGAGAGCACCTGGCGTACGTGCAGGCAAACCCACAGACCCCTCTGGCCCGAACCCACCACTGCGAAGATCCCCCTTTTCTTCCATCTGTAAAGGGGTCCTCCTTGAGGAGTGGAGGAACATGGGGAGGCCCCCAGGAGATGGCTTTTCTCCGAGCCGCGGCTGGCTGGTTTCGGGCCTATACGTGGGCCGTGCGTGCGCACTCAGGCTCCCCACCACAACCCTCCCTCGGGTCACGGGACTCACCCTTGAGGTGTCTCCTGACCCACCCTTGAGGGGTCACGTCACCCACCCCTGAGGGGTCACGTCACCCACACCTGAGGGGTCACATGACCCACCCCAGAGGGGTCACGTGACCCACCCCTGAGGGGTCTCGTGACCCACCCCTGAGGGGTCACGTGACCCACCCCAGAGGGGTCACGTGACCCACCCCTGAGGGGTCTCGTGACCCGCCCCTGAGGGGTCATGTGACCCACCCTTGAGGGGTCTCGTGACCCACGCTTTTCGGGTCCCGTGACCCGCCCTTGAGGGGTCCCGTGACCCACCCTTGAGGGGTCTCGTGACCCACCCTTGGGAGGTCACCTGCTCCACCCTTGAGAGGTCACAGCAGTTTTACAGGGTCCCTGCGCACCTGTTCGGGGAAACAGAAGCCCTCCCTGCCACTCAGAGGACCGCACGATTTCCCACAGGCCACACTGCCTAGCAGCACCTTCAGCCCCGCACAGACAGTGTGCTAAGGACAGACTTGGGTACAGGGGGCGTGGGCGGGGGATTTCCCATGGAACTCTCTAAGGGCCCGGTGCCCTGTGTGGCCCGGGGAGTGCCCATGCCGTTCATTGACCCCGCAGGACACTTGCATCCAGCAATAAGCAGCCCTCTGCCTCCACGGGGCTCAAACACCTGCGCCCGGTGTGCGGGCACCTGGCGTACGTGGAGGCAAACCCGCAGACCCCTCTGGCCCGAACCCACCACTGCGAAGATCACCCTTTCTTCCATCCGTAAAGGGGTCACGCTTGAGGAGTGGAAGAACATGGGGAGGCCCCCAGGAGATGGCTTTCCTCCGAGCCGCGGCTGGCTCGTTTCGGGCCTATACGTGGGCCGCGCATGCGCACTCAGGCTCCCAAGCACACACCTCCCTCGGCTCACCTAACCCACCCTTTAGAGGTCACAGCAGTTCCACAGGGTCCCTGGGCACCTGTCTGTGGACACAGGAGCCCCCCTGCCACCTAGAGGACCACGCGATTACCGCTGGGGAACACTGCCCAGAAGCACTCCTAGCCTCGCACAGACACTGTGCGCAGGATAGACTTGTGGACGAGAGGCCTGGGTGGGGAATTTTCCAGGGAACTCTCTAAAGGCCAGGTGCCCTCTGTCGCCCTGGGAGTGCCCACGCCGTCCCTTAACCCTGCAGGACACTATCATCCAGCAATAAGCAGCCCTCTGCCTCCACGGGGCTCGAACACCTGGGCCCGTTGTGAGAGCACCTGGCGTACGTGCAGGCAAACCCACAGACCCCTCTGGCCCGAACCCACCACTGCGAAGATCCCCCTTTTCTTCCATCTGTAAAGGGGTCCTCCTTGAGGAGTGGAGGAACATGCGGAGGCCCCCAGGAGATGGCCTTTCTCCGAGCCGCGGCTGGCTGGTTTCGGGCCTATACGTGGGCCGCGCGTGCGCACTCAGGCTCCCCACCACAACCCTCCCTCGGGTCACGGGACTCACCCTTGAGGTGTCTCCTGACCCACCCTTGAGGGGTCACGTCACCCACCCCTGAGGGGTCACATGACCCACCCAGAGGGGTCACGTGACCCACCCCAGAGGGGTCACGTGACCCACCCCTGAGGGGTCTCGTGACCCACCCCTGAGGAGTCACGTGACCCACCCCTGAGGGGTCTCGTGACCCACCCCAGAGGGGTCACGTGACCCACCCCAGAGGGGTCTCGTGACCCACCCCTGAGGGGTCACGTGACCAACCCTTGAGGGGTCTCGTGACCCACGCTTTTCGGGTCACGTGACCAGCCCTTTAGGGGTCTCGTGACCCACCCTTGAGGGGTCCCGTGACCCACCCTTGAGGGGTCTCGTGACCCACCCTTGGGAGGTCACCTGCCCCACCCTTGAGGGGTCACATGACCCACCTTGAGAGGTCACAGCAGTTTTACAGGGTCCCTGCGCACCTGTTCGGCGAAACAGAAGACCTCCCTGCCACTCAGAGGACCGCACGATTTCCCACAGGCCACACTGCCTAGCAGCACCTTCAGCCCCGCACAAACAGTGTGCTAAGGACAGACTTGGGTACAGGGGGCATGGGCGGGGGATTTCCCATGGAACTCTCTAAGGGCCCGGTGCCCTGTGTGGCCCGGGGAGTGCCCATGCCGTTCCTTGACCCCGCAGGACACTTGCATCCAGCAATAAGCAGCCCTCTGCCTCCACGGGGCTCAAACACCTGCGCCCGGTGTGCGGGCACCTGGCGTACGTGGAGGCAAACCCGCAGACCCCTCTGGCCCGAACCCACCACTGCGAAGATCACCCTTTCTTCCATCCGTAAAGGGGTCACGCTTGAGGAGTGGAAGAACATGGGGAGGCCCCCAGGAGATGGCTTTCCTCCGAGCCGCGGCTGGCTCGTTTCGGGCCTATACGTGGGCCGCGCATGCGCACTCAGGCTCCCAAGCACACACCTCCCTCGGCTCACCTAACCCACCCTTTAGAGGTCACAGCAGTTCCACAGGGTCCCTGGGCACCTGTCTGTGGACACAGGAGCCCCCCTGCCACCTAGAGGACCACGCGATTTCCGCTGGGGAACACTGCCCAGAAACACTCCTAGCCTCGCACAGACACTGTGCGCAGGATAGACTTGTGGACGAGAGGCCTGGGTGGGGAATTTTCCAGGGAACTCTCTAAAGGCCAGGTGCCCTCTGTCGCCCTGGGAGTGCCCACGCCGTCCCTTAACCCTGCAGGACACTATCATCCAGCAATAAGCAGCCCTCTGCCTCCACGGGGCTCGAACACCTGGGCCCGTTGTGAGAGCACCTGGCGTACGTGCAGGCAAACCCACAGACCCCTCTGGCCCGAACCCACCACTGCGAAGATCCCCCTTTTCTTCCATCTGTAAAGGGGTCCTCCTTGAGGAGTGGAGGAACATGGGGAGGCCCCCAGGAGATGGCTTTTCTCCGAGCCGCGGCTGGCTGGTTTCGGGCCTATACTTGGGCCGCGCGTGCGCATTCAGGCTCCCCACCACAACCCTCCCTCGGGTCACGGGACTCACCCTTGAGGTGTCTCCTGACCCACCCTTGAGGGGTCACGTCACCCACCCCTGAGGGGTCACGTCACCCACCCCTGAGGGGTCACATGACCCACCCCAGAGGGGTCACGTGACCCACCCCTGAGGGGTCTCGTGACCCACCCCTGAGGGGTCACGTGACCCACCCCTGAGGGGTCACGTGACCCACCCCTGAGGGGTCTCGTGACCCGCCCCTGAGGGGTCATGTGACCCACCCTTGAGGGGTCTCGTGACCCACGCTTTTCGGGTCACGTGACCCGCCCTTGAGGGGTCCCGTGACCCACCCTTGAGGGGTCTCGTGACCCACCCTTGGGAGGTCACCTGCTCCACCCTTGAGAGGTCACAGCAGTTTTACAGGGTCCCTGCGCACCTGTTCGGGGAAACAGAAGCCCTCCCTGCCACTCAGAGGACCGCACGATTTCCCACAGGCCACACTGCCTAGCAGCACCTTCAGCCCCGCACAGACAGTGTGCTAAGGACAGACTTGGGTACAGGGGGCGTGGGCGGGGGATTTCCCATGGAACTCTCTAAGGGCCCGGTGCCCTGTGTGGCCCGGGGAGTGCCCATGCCGTTCCTTGACCCCGCAGGACACTTGCATCCAGCAATAAGCAGCCCTCTGCCTCCACGGGGCTCAAACACCTGCGCCCGGTGTGCGGGCACCTGGCGTACGTGGAGGCAAACCCGCAGACCCCTCTGGCCCGAACCCACCACTGCGAAGATCACCCTTTCTTCCATCCGTAAAGGGGTCACGCTTGAGGAGTGGAAGAACATGGGGAGGCCCCCAGGAGATGGCTTTCCTCCGAGCCGCGGCTGGCTCGTATCGGGCCTATACGTGGGCCGCGCATGCGCACTCAGGCTCCCAAGCACACACCTCCCTCGGCTCACCTAACCCACCCTTTAGAGGTCACAGCAGTTCCACAGGGTCCCTGGGCACCTGTCTGTGGACACAGGAGCCCCCCTGCCACCTAGAGGACCACGCGATTACCGCTGGGGAACACTGCCCAGTAGCACTCCTAGCCTCGCACAGACACTGTGCGCAGGATAGACTTGTGGACGAGAGGCCTGTGTGGGGAATTTTCCAGGGAACTCTCTAAAGGCCAGGTGCCCTCTGTCGCCCTGGGAGTGCCCACGCCGTCCCTTAACCCTGCAGGACACTATCATCCAGCAATAAGCAGCCCTCTGCCTCCACGGGGCTCGAACACCTGGGCCCGTTGTGAGAGCACCTGGCGTACGTGCAGGCAAACCCACAGACCCCTCTGGCCCGAACCCACCACTGCGAAGATCCCCCTTTTCTTCCATCTGTAAAGGGGTCCTCCTTGAGGAGTGGAGGAACATGCGGAGGCCCCCAGGAGATGGCCTTTCTCCGAGCCGCGGCTGGCTGGTTTCGGGCCTATACGTGGGCCGCGCGTACGCACTCAGGCTCCCCACCACAACCCTCCCTCGGGTCACGGGACTCACCCTTGAGGTGTCTCCTGACCCACCCTTGAGGGGTCACGTCACCCACCCCTGAGGGGTCACATGACCCACCCAGAGGGGTCACGTGACCCACCCCAGAGGGGTCACGTGACCCACCCCTGAGGGGTCTCGTGACCCACCCCTGAGGAGTCACGTGACCCACCCCTGAGGGGTCTCGTGACCCACCCCAGAGGGGTCACGTGACCCACCCCAGAGGGGTCTCGTGACCCACCCCTGAGGGGTCACGTGACCAACCCTTGAGGGGTCTCGTGACCCACGCTTTTCGGGTCACGTGACCAGCCCTTTAGGGGTCTCGTGACCCACCCTTGAGGGGTCCCGTGACCCACCCTTGAGGGGTCTCGTGACCCACCCTTGGGAGGTCACCTGCCCCACCCTTGAGGGGTCACATGACCCACCTTGAGAGGTCACAGCAGTTTTACAGGGTCCCTGCGCACCTGTTCGGCGAAACAGAAGACCTCCCTGCCACTCAGAGGACCGCACGATTTCCCACAGGCCACACTGCCTAGCAGCACCTTCAGCCCCGCACAAACAGTGTGCTAAGGACAGACTTGGGTACAGGGGGCATGGGCGGGGGATTTCCCATGGAACTCTCTAAGGGCCCGGTGCCCTGTGTGGCCCGGGGAGTGCCCATGCCGTTCCTTGACCCCGCAGGACACTTGCATCCAGCAATAAGCAGCCCTCTGCCTCCACGGGGCTCAAACACCTGCGCCCGGTGTGCGGGCACCTGGCGTACGTGGAGGCAAACCCGCAGACCCCTCTGGCCCGAACCCACCACTGCGAAGATCACCCTTTCTTCCATCCGTAAAGGGGTCACGCTTGAGGAGTGGAAGAACATGGGGAGGCCCCCAGGAGATGGCTTTCCTCCGAGCCGCGGCTGGCTCGTTTCGGGCCTATACGTGGGCCGCGCATGCGCACTCAGGCTCCCAAGCACACACCTCCCTCGGCTCACCTAACCCACCCTTTAGAGGTCACAGCAGTTCCACAGGGTCCCTGGGCACCTGTCTGTGGACACAGGAGCCCCCCTGCCACCTAGAGGACCACGCGATTTCCGCTGGGGAACACTGCCCAGAAACACTCCTAGCCTCGCACAGACACTGTGCGCAGGATAGACTTGTGGACGAGAGGCCTGGGTGGGGAATTTTCCAGGGAACTCTCTAAAGGCCAGGTGCCCTCTGTCGCCCTGGGAGTGCCCACGCCGTCCCTTAACCCTGCAGGACACTATCATCCTGCAATAAGCAGCCCTCTGCCTCCACGGGGCTCGAACACCTGGGCCCGTTGTGAGAGCACCTGGCGTACGTGCAGGCAAACCCACAGACCCCTCTGGCCCGAACCCACCACTGCGAAGATCCCCCTTTTCTTCCATCTGTAAAGGGGTCCTCCTTGAGGAGTGGGGGAACATGGGGAGGCCCCCAGGAGATGGCTTTTCTCCGAGCCGCGGCTGGCTGGTTTCGGGCCTATACTTGGGCCGCGCGTGCGCACTCAGGCTCCCCACCACAACCCTCCCTCGGGTCACGGGACTCACCCTTGAGGTGTCTCCTGACCCACCCTTGAGGGGTCACGTCACCCACCCCTGAGGGGTCACGTCACCCACCCCTGAGGGGTCACATGACCCACCCCAGAGGGGTCACGTGACCCACCCCTGAGGGGTCTCGTGACCCACCCCTGAGGGGTCACGTGACCCACCCCAGAGGGGTCACGTGACCCACCCCTGAGGGGTCTCGTGACCCGCCCCTGAGGGGTCATGTGACCCACCCTTGAGGGGTCTCGTGACCCACGCTTTTCGGGTCACGTGACCCGCCCTTGAGGGGTCCCGTGACCCACCCTTGAGGGGTCTCGTGACCCACCCTTGGGAGGTCACCTGCTCCACCCTTGAGAGGTCACAGCAGTTTTACAGGGTCCCTGCGCACCTGTTCGGGGAAACAGAAGCCCTCCCTGCCACTCAGAGGACCGCACGATTTCCCACAGGCCACACTGCCTAGCAGCACCTTCAGCCCCGCACAGACAGTGTGCTAAGGACAGACTTGGGTACAGGGGGCGTGGGCGGGGGATTTCCCATGGAACTCTCTAAGGGCCCGGTGCCCTGTGTGGCCCGGGGAGTGCCCATGCCGTTCCTTGACCCCGCAGGACACTTGCATCCAGCAATAAGCAGCCCTCTGCCTCCACGGGGCTCAAACACCTGCGCCCGGTGTGCGGGCACCTGGCGTACGTGGAGGCAAACCCGCAGACCCCTCTGGCCCGAACCCACCACTGCGAAGATCACCCTTTCTTCCATCCGTAAAGGGGTCACGCTTGAGGAGTGGAAGAACATGGGGAGGCCCCCAGGAGATGGCTTTCCTCCGAGCCGCGGCTGGCTCGTATCGGGCCTATACGTGGGCCGCGCATGCGCACTCAGGCTCCCAAGCACACACCTCCCTCGGCTCACCTAACCCACCCTTTAGAGGTCACAGCAGTTCCACAGGGTCCCTGGGCACCTGTCTGTGGACACAGGAGCCCCCCTGCCACCTAGAGGACCACGCGATTACCGCTGGGGAACACTGCCCAGTAGCACTCCTAGCCTCGCACAGACACTGTGCGCAGGATAGACTTGTGGACGAGAGGCCTGTGTGGGGAATTTTCCAGGGAACTCTCTAAAGGCCAGGTGCCCTCTGTCGCCCTGGGAGTGCCCACGCCGTCCCTTAACCCTGCAGGACACTATCATCCAGCAATAAGCAGCCCTCTGCCTCCACGGGGCTCGAACACCTGGGCCCGTTGTGAGAGCACCTGGCGTACGTGCAGGCAAACCCACAGACCCCTCTGGCCCGAACCCACCACTGCGAAGATCCCCCTTTTCTTCCATCTGTAAAGGGGTCCTCCTTGAGGAGTGGAGGAACATGCGGAGGCCCCCAGGAGATGGCCTTTCTCCGAGCCGCGGCTGGCTGGTTTCGGGCCTATACGTGGGCCGCGCGTGCGCACTCAGGCTCCCCACCACAACCCTCCCTCGGGTCACGGGACTCACCCTTGAGGTGTCTCCTGACCCACCCTTGAGGGGTCACGTCACCCACCCCTGAGGGGTCACATGACCCACCCAGAGGGGTCACGTGACCCACCCCAGAGGGGTCACGTGACCCACCCCTGAGGGGTCTCGTGACCCACCCCTGAGGAGTCACGTGACCCACCCCTGAGGGGTCTCGTGACCCACCCCAGAGGGGTCACGTGACCCACCCCAGAGGGGTCTCGTGACCCACCCCTGAGGGGTCACGTGACCAACCCTTGAGGGGTCTCGTGACCCACGCTTTTCGGGTCACGTGACCAGCCCTTTAGGGGTCTCGTGACCCACCCTTGAGGGGTCCCGTGACCCACCCTTGAGGGGTCCCGTGACCCACCCTTGAGGGGTCTCGTGACCCACCCTTGGGAGGTCACCTGCTCCACCCTTGAGAGGTCACAGCAGTTTTACAGGGTCCCTGCGCACCTGTTCGGGGAAACAGAAGCCCTCCCTGCCACTCAGAGGACCGCACGATTTCCCACAGGCCACACTGCCTAGCAGCACCTTCAGCCCCGCACAGACAGTGTGCTAAGGACAGACTTGGGTACAGGGGGCGTGGGCGGGGGATTTCCCATGGAACTCTCTAAGGGCCCGGTGCCCTGTGTGGCCCGGGGAGTGCCCATGCCATTCCTTGACCCAGCAGGACACTTGCATCCAGCAATAAGCAGCCCTCTGCCTCCACGGGGCTCAAACACCTGCGCCCGGTGTGCGGGCACCTGGCGTACGTGGAGGCAAACCCGCAGACCCCTCTGGCCCGAACCCACCACTGCGAAGGTCACCCTTTCTTCCATCCGTAAAAGGGTCACTCTTGAGGAGTGGAAGAACATGGGGAGGCCCCCAGGAGATGGCTTTTCTCTGAACCGCGGCTGGCTCGTTTCGGGCCTATACGTGGGCCGCGCATGCGCACTCAGGCTCCCAAGCACACACCTCCCTCGGCTCACCTAACCCACCCTTTAGAGGTCACAGCAGTTCCACAGGGTCCCTGGGCACCTGTCTGTGCACACAGGAGCCCCCCTGCCACCTAGAGGACCACGCGATTTCCGCTGGGGAACACTGCCCAGAAGCACTCCTAGCCTCGCACAGACACTGTGCGCAGGATAGACTTGTGGACGAGAGGCCTGGGTGGGGAATTTTCCAGGGAAATCTCTAAAGGCCGGGTGCCCTCTGTCGCCCTGGGAGTGCCCACGCCGTCCCTTAACCCTGCAGGACACTATCATCCAGCACTAAGCAGCCCTCTGCCTCCACGGGGCTCGAACACCTGGGCCAGTTGTGAGAGCACCTGGCGTACGTGCAGGCAAACCCACAGACCCCTCTGGCCCGAACCCACCACTGCGAAGATCCCCCTTTTCTTCCATCTGTAAAGGGGTCCTCCTTGAGGAGTGGAGGAACATGGGGAGGCCCCCAGGAGATGGCTTTTCTCCGAGCCGCGGCTGGCTGGTTTCGGGCCTATACGTGGGCCGTGCGTGCGCACTCAGGCTCCCCACCACAACCCTCCCTCGGGTCACGGGACTCACCCTTGAGGTGTCTCCTGACCCACCCTTGAGGGGTCACGTCACCCACCCCTGAGGGGTCACGTCACCCACCCCTGAGGGGTCACATGACCCACCCCAGAGGGGTCACGTGACCCACCCCTGAGGGGTCTCGTGACCCACCCCTGAGGGGTCACGTGACCCACCCCAGAGGGGTCACGTGACCCACCCCTGAGGGGTCTCGTGACCCGCCCCTGAGGGGTCATGTGACCCACCCTTGAGGGGTCTCGTGACCCACGCTTTTCGGGTCACGTGACCCGCCCTTGAGGGGTCCCGTGACCCACCCTTGAGGGGTCTCGTGACCCACCCTTGGGAGGTCACCTGCTCCACCCTTGAGAGGTCACAGCAGTTTTACAGGGTCCCTGCGCACCTGTTCGGGGAAACAGAAGCCCTCCCTGCCACTCAGAGGACCGCACGATTTCCCACAGGCCACACTGCCTAGCAGCACCTTCAGCCCCGCACAGACAGTGTGCTAAGGACAGACTTGGGTACAGGGGGCGTGGGCGGGGGATTTCCCATGGAACTCTCTAAGGGCCCGGTGCCCTGTGTGGCCCGGGGAGTGCCCATGCCGTTCATTGACCCCGCAGGACACTTGCATCCAGCAATAAGCAGCCCTCTGCCTCCACGGGGCTCAAACACCTGCGCCCGGTGTGCGGGCACCTGGCGTACGTGGAGGCAAACCCGCAGACCCCTCTGGCCCGAACCCACCACTGCGAAGATCACCCTTTCTTCCATCCGTAAAGGGGTCACGCTTGAGGAGTGGAAGAACATGGGGAGGCCCCCAGGAGATGGCTTTCCTCCGAGCCGCGGCTGGCTCGTTTCGGGCCTATACGTGGGCCGCGCATGCGCACTCAGGCTCCCAAGCACACACCTCCCTCGGCTCACCTAACCCACCCTTTAGAGGTCACAGCAGTTCCACAGGGTCCCTGGGCACCTGTCTGTGGACACAGGAGCCCCCCTGCCACCTAGAGGACCACGCGATTACCGCTGGGGAACACTGCCCAGAAGCACTCCTAGCCTCGCACAGACACTGTGCGCAGGATAGACTTGTGGACGAGAGGCCTGGGTGGGGAATTTTCCAGGGAACTCTCTAAAGGCCAGGTGCCCTCTGTCGCCCTGGGAGTGCCCACGCCGTCCCTTAACCCTGCAGGACACTATCATCCAGCAATAAGCAGCCCTCTGCCTCCACGGGGCTCGAACACCTGGGCCCGTTGTGAGAGCACCTGGCGTACGTGCAGGCAAACCCACAGACCCCTCTGGCCCGAACCCACCACTGCGAAGATCCCCCTTTTCTTCCATCTGTAAAGGGGTCCTCCTTGAGGAGTGGAGGAACATGCGGAGGCCCCCAGGAGATGGCCTTTCTCCGAGCCGCGGCTGGCTGGTTTCGGGCCTATACGTGGGCCGCGCGTGCGCACTCAGGCTCCCCACCACAACCCTCCCTCGGGTCACGGGACTCACCCTTGAGGTGTCTCCTGACCCACCCTTGAGGGGTCACGTCACCCACCCCTGAGGGGTCACATGACCCACCCAGAGGGGTCACGTGACCCACCCCAGAGGGGTCACGTGACCCACCCCTGAGGGGTCTCGTGACCCACCCCTGAGGAGTCACGTGACCCACCCCTGAGGGGTCTCGTGACCCACCCCAGAGGGGTCACGTGACCCACCCCAGAGGGGTCTCGTGACCCACCCCTGAGGGGTCACGTGACCAACCCTTGAGGGGTCTCGTGACCCACGCTTTTCGGGTCACGTGACCAGCCCTTTAGGGGTCTCGTGACCCACCCTTGAGGGGTCCCGTGACCCACCCTTGAGGGGTCTCGTGACCCACCCTTGGGAGGTCACCTGCCCCACCCTTGAGGGGTCACATGACCCACCTTGAGAGGTCACAGCAGTTTTACAGGGTCCCTGCGCACCTGTTCGGCGAAACAGAAGACCTCCCTGCCACTCAGAGGACCGCACGATTTCCCACAGGCCACACTGCCTAGCAGCACCTTCAGCCCCGCACAGACAGTGTGCTAAGGACAGACTTGGGTACAGGGGGCATGGGCGGGGGATTTCCCATGGAACTCTCTAAGGGCCCGGTGCCCTGTGTGGCCCGGGGAGTGCCCATGCCGTTCCTTGACCCCGCAGGACACTTGCATCCAGCAATAAGCAGCCCTCTGCCTCCACGGGGCTCAAACACCTGCGCCCGGTGTGCGGGCACCTGGCGTACGTGGAGGCAAACCCGCAGACCCCTCTGGCCCGAACCCACCACTGCGAAGATCACCCTTTCTTCCATCCGTAAAGGGGTCACGCTTGAGGAGTGGAAGAACATGGGGAGGCCCCCAGGAGATGGCTTTCCTCCGAGCCGCGGCTGGCTCGTTTCGGGCCTATACGTGGGCCGCGCATGCGCACTCAGGCTCCCAAGCACACACCTCCCTCGGCTCACCTAACCCACCCTTTAGAGGTCACAGCAGTTCCACAGGGTCCCTGGGCACCTGTCTGTGGACACAGGAGCCCCCCTGCCACCTAGAGGACCACGCGATTTCCGCTGGGGAACACTGCCCAGAAACACTCCTAGCCTCGCACAGACACTGTGCGCAGGATAGACTTGTGGACGAGAGGCCTGGGTGGGGAATTTTCCAGGGAACTCTCTAAAGGCCAGGTGCCCTCTGTCGCCCTGGGAGTGCCCACGCCGTCCCTTAACCCTGCAGGACACTATCATCCAGCAATAAGCAGCCCTCTGCCTCCACGGGGCTCGAACACCTGGGCCCGTTGTGAGAGCACCTGGCGTACGTGCAGGCAAACCCACAGACCCCTCTGGCCCGAACCCACCACTGCGAAGATCCCCCCTTTCTTCCATCTGTAAAGGGGTCCTCCTTGAGGAGTGGAGGAACATGGGGAGGCCCCCAGGAGATGGCTTTTCTCCGAGCCGCGGCTGGCTGGTTTCGGGCCTATACTTGGGCCGCGCGTGCGCATTCAGGCTCCCCACCACAACCCTCCCTCGGGTCACGGGACTCACCCTTGAGGTGTCTCCTGACCCACCCTTGAGGGGTCACGTCACCCACCCCTGAGGGGTCACGTCACCCACCCCTGAGGGGTCACATGACCCACCCCAGAGGGGTCACGTGACCCACCCCTGAGGGGTCTCGTGACCCACCCCTGAGGGGTCACGTGACCCACCCCTGAGGGGTCACGTGACCCACCCCTGAGGGGTCTCGTGACCCGCCCCTGAGGGGTCATGTGACCCACCCTTGAGGGGTCTCGTGACCCACGCTTTTCGGGTCACGTGACCCGCCCTTGAGGGGTCCCGTGACCCACCCTTGAGGGGTCTCGTGACCCACCCTTGGGAGGTCACCTGCTCCACCCTTGAGAGGTCACAGCAGTTTTACAGGGTCCCTGCGCACCTGTTCGGGGAAACAGAAGCCCTCCCTGCCACTCAGAGGACCGCACGATTTCCCACAGGCCACACTGCCTAGCAGCACCTTCAGCCCCGCACAGACAGTGTGCTAAGGACAGACTTGGGTACAGGGGGCGTGGGCGGGGGATTTCCCATGGAACTCTCTAAGGGCCCGGTGCCCTGTGTGGCCCGGGGAGTGCCCATGCCGTTCCTTGACCCCGCAGGACACTTGCATCCAGCAATAAGCAGCCCTCTGCCTCCACGGGGCTCAAACACCTGCGCCCGGTGTGCGGGCACCTGGCGTACGTGGAGGCAAACCCGCAGACCCCTCTGGCCCGAACCCACCACTGCGAAGATCACCCTTTCTTCCATCCGTAAAGGGGTCACGCTTGAGGAGTGGAAGAACATGGGGAGGCCCCCAGGAGATGGCTTTCCTCCGAGCCGCGGCTGGCTCGTATCGGGCCTATACGTGGGCCGCGCATGCGCACTCAGGCTCCCAAGCACACACCTCCCTCGGCTCACCTAACCCACCCTTTAGAGGTCACAGCAGTTCCACAGGGTCCCTGGGCACCTGTCTGTGGACACAGGAGCCCCCCTGCCACCTAGAGGACCACGCGATTACCGCTGGGGAACACTGCCCAGTAGCACTCCTAGCCTCGCACAGACACTGTGCGCAGGATAGACTTGTGGACGAGAGGCCTGTGTGGGGAATTTTCCAGGGAACTCTCTAAAGGCCAGGTGCCCTCTGTCGCCCTGGGAGTGCCCACGCCGTCCCTTAACCCTGCAGGACACTATCATCCAGCAATAAGCAGCCCTCTGCCTCCACGGGGCTCGAACACCTGGGCCCGTTGTGAGAGCACCTGGCGTACGTGCAGGCAAACCCACAGACCCCTCTGGCCCGAACCCACCACTGCGAAGATCCCCCTTTTCTTCCATCTGTAAAGGGGTCCTCCTTGAGGAGTGGAGGAACATGCGGAGGCCCCCAGGAGATGGCCTTTCTCCGAGCCGCGGCTGGCTGGTTTCGGGCCTATACGTGGGCCGCGCGTGCGCACTCAGGCTCCCCACCACAACCCTCCCTCGGGTCACGGGACTCACCCTTGAGGTGTCTCCTGACCCACCCTTGAGGGGTCACGTCACCCACCCCTGAGGGGTCACATGACCCACCCAGAGGGGTCACGTGACCCACCCCAGAGGGGTCACGTGACCCACCCCTGAGGGGTCTCGTGACCCACCCCTGAGGAGTCACGTGACCCACCCCTGAGGGGTCTCGTGACCCACCCCAGAGGGGTCACGTGACCCACCCCAGAGGGGTCTCGTGACCCACCCCTGAGGGGTCACGTGACCAACCCTTGAGGGGTCTCGTGACCCACGCTTTTCGGGTCACGTGACCAGCCCTTTAGGGGTCTCGTGACCCACCCTTGAGGGGTCCCGTGACCCACCCTTGAGGGGTCTCGTGACCCACCCTTGGGAGGTCACCTGCCCCACCCTTGAGGGGTCACATGACCCACCTTGAGAGGTCACAGCAGTTTTACAGGGTCCCTGCGCACCTGTTCGGCGAAACAGAAGACCTCCCTGCCACTCAGAGGACCGCACGATTTCCCACAGGCCACACTGCCTAGCAGCACCTTCAGCCCCGCACAAACAGTGTGCTAAGGACAGACTTGGGTACAGGGGGCATGGGCGGGGGATTTCCCATGGAACTCTCTAAGGGCCCGGTGCCCTGTGTGGCCCGGGGAGTGCCCATGCCGTTCCTTGACCCCGCAGGACACTTGCATCCAGCAATAAGCAGCCCTCTGCCTCCACGGGGCTCAAACACCTGCGCCCGGTGTGCGGGCACCTGGCGTACGTGGAGGCAAACCCGCAGACCCCTCTGGCCCGAACCCACCACTGCGAAGATCACCCTTTCTTCCATCCGTAAAGGGGTCACGCTTGAGGAGTGGAAGAACATGGGGAGGCCCCCAGGAGATGGCTTTCCTCCGAGCCGCGGCTGGCTCGTTTCGGGCCTATACGTGGGCCGCGCATGCGCACTCAGGCTCCCAAGCACACACCTCCCTCGGCTCACCTAACCCACCCTTTAGAGGTCACAGCAGTTCCACAGGGTCCCTGGGCACCTGTCTGTGGACACAGGAGCCCCCCTGCCACCTAGAGGACCACGCGATTTCCGCTGGGGAACACTGCCCAGAAACACTCCTAGCCTCGCACAGACACTGTGCGCAGGATAGACTTGTGGACGAGAGGCCTGGGTGGGGAATTTTCCAGGGAACTCTCTAAAGGCCAGGTGCCCTCTGTCGCCCTGGGAGTGCCCACGCCGTCCCTTAACCCTGCAGGACACTATCATCCTGCAATAAGCAGCCCTCTGCCTCCACGGGGCTCGAACACCTGGGCCCGTTGTGAGAGCACCTGGCGTACGTGCAGGCAAACCCACAGACCCCTCTGGCCCGAACCCACCACTGCGAAGATCCCCCTTTTCTTCCATCTGTAAAGGGGTCCTCCTTGAGGAGTGGGGGAACATGGGGAGGCCCCCAGGAGATGGCTTTTCTCCGAGCCGCGGCTGGCTGGTTTCGGGCCTATACTTGGGCCGCGCGTGCGCACTCAGGCTCCCCACCACAACCCTCCCTCGGGTCACGGGACTCACCCTTGAGGTGTCTCCTGACCCACCCTTGAGGGGTCACGTCACCCACCCCTGAGGGGTCACGTCACCCACCCCTGAGGGGTCACATGACCCACCCCAGAGGGGTCACGTGACCCACCCCTGAGGGGTCTCGTGACCCACCCCTGAGGGGTCACGTGACCCACCCCTGAGGGGTCACGTGACCCACCCCTGAGGGGTCTCGTGACCCGCCCCTGAGGGGTCATGTGACCCACCCTTGAGGGGTCTCGTGACCCACGCTTTTCGGGTCACGTGACCCGCCCTTGAGGGGTCCCGTGACCCACCCTTGAGGGGTCTCGTGACCCACCCTTGGGAGGTCACCTGCTCCACCCTTGAGAGGTCACAGCAGTTTTACAGGGTCCCTGCGCACCTGTTCGGGGAAACAGAAGCCCTCCCTGCCACTCAGAGGACCGCACGATTTCCCACAGGCCACACTGCCTAGCAGCACCTTCAGCCCCGCACAGACAGTGTGCTAAGGACAGACTTGGGTACAGGGGGCGTGGGCGGGGGATTTCCCATGGAACTCTCTAAGGGCCCGGTGCCCTGTGTGGCCCGGGGAGTGCCCATGCCGTTCCTTGACCCCGCAGGACACTTGCATCCAGCAATAAGCAGCCCTCTGCCTCCACGGGGCTCAAACACCTGCGCCCGGTGTGCGGGCACCTGGCGTACGTGGAGGCAAACCCGCAGACCCCTCTGGCCCGAACCCACCACTGCGAAGATCACCCTTTCTTCCATCCGTAAAGGGGTCACGCTTGAGGAGTGGAAGAACATGGGGAGGCCCCCAGGAGATGGCTTTCCTCCGAGCCGCGGCTGGCTCGTATCGGGCCTATACGTGGGCCGCGCATGCGCACTCAGGCTCCCAAGCACACACCTCCCTCGGCTCACCTAACCCACCCTTTAGAGGTCACAGCAGTTCCACAGGGTCCCTGGGCACCTGTCTGTGGACACAGGAGCCCCCCTGCCACCTAGAGGACCACGCGATTACCGCTGGGGAACACTGCCCAGTAGCACTCCTAGCCTCGCACAGACACTGTGCGCAGGATAGACTTGTGGACGAGAGGCCTGTGTGGGGAATTTTCCAGGGAACTCTCTAAAGGCCAGGTGCCCTCTGTCGCCCTGGGAGTGCCCACGCCGTCCCTTAACCCTGCAGGACACTATCATCCAGCAATAAGCAGCCCTCTGCCTCCACGGGGCTCGAACACCTGGGCCCGTTGTGAGAGCACCTGGCGTACGTGCAGGCAAACCCACAGACCCCTCTGGCCCGAACCCACCACTGCGAAGATCCCCCTTTTCTTCCATCTGTAAAGGGGTCCTCCTTGAGGAGTGGAGGAACATGCGGAGGCCCCCAGGAGATGGCCTTTCTCCGAGCCGCGGCTGGCTGGTTTCGGGCCTATACGTGGGCCGCGCGTGCGCACTCAGGCTCCCCACCACAACCCTCCCTCGGGTCACGGGACTCACCCTTGAGGTGTCTCCTGACCCACCCTTGAGGGGTCACGTCACCCACCCCTGAGGGGTCACATGACCCACCCAGAGGGGTCACGTGACCCACCCCAGAGGGGTCACGTGACCCACCCCTGAGGGGTCTCGTGACCCACCCCTGAGGAGTCACGTGACCCACCCCTGAGGGGTCTCGTGACCCACCCCAGAGGGGTCACGTGACCCACCCCAGAGGGGTCTCGTGACCCACCCCTGAGGGGTCACGTGACCAACCCTTGAGGGGTCTCGTGACCCACGCTTTTCGGGTCACGTGACCAGCCCTTTAGGGGTCTCGTGACCCACCCTTGAGGGGTCCCGTGACCCACCCTTGAGGGGTCTCGTGACCCACCCTTGGGAGGTCACCTGCCCCACCCTTGAGGGGTCACATGACCCACCTTGAGAGGTCACAGCAGTTTTACAGGGTCCCTGCGCACCTGTTCGGCGAAACAGAAGACCTCCCTGCCACTCAGAGGACCGCACGATTTCCCACAGGCCACACTGCCTAGCAGCACCTTCAGCTCCGCACAGACATTGTGCTAAGGACAGACTTGGGTACAGGGGGCGTGGGCGGGGGATTTCCCATGGAACACTCTAAGGGCCCGGTGCCCTGTGTGGCCCGGGGAGTGCCCATGCCATTCCTTGACCCCGCAGGACACTTGCATCCAGCAATAAGCAGCCCTCTGCCTCCACGGGGCTCAAACACCTGCGCCCGGTGTGCGGGCACCTGGCGTACGTGGAGGCAAACCCGCAGACCCCTCTGGCCCGAACCCACCACTGCGAAGATCACCCTTTCTTCCATCCGTAAAAGGGTCACTCTTGAGGAGTGGAGGAACATGGGGAGGCCCCCAGGAGATGGCTTTCCTCCGAGCCGCGGCTGGCTCGTTTCGGGCCTATAAGTGGGCCGCGCATGCGCACTCAGGCTCCCAAGCACACACCTCCCTCGGCTCACCTAACCCACCCTTTAGAGGTCACAGCAGTTCCACAGGGTCCCTGGGCACCTGTCTGTGGACACAGGAGCCCCCCTGCCACCTAGAGGACCACGCGATTTCCGCTGGGGAACACTGCCCAGAAACACTCCTAGCCTCGCACAGACACTGTGCGCAGGATAGACTTGTGGACGAGAGGCCTGGGTGGGGAATTTTCCAGGGAACTCTCTAAAGGCCAGGTGCCCTCTGTCGCCCTGGGAGTGCCCACGCCGTCCCTTAACCCTGCAGGACACTATCATCCAGCACTAAGCAGCCCTCTGCCTCCACGGGGCTCGAACACCTGGGCCAGTTGTGAGAGCACCTGGCGTACGTGCAGGCAAACCCACAGACCCCTCTGGCCCGAACCCACCACTGCGAAGATCCCCCTTTTCTTCCATCTGTAAAGGGGTCCTCCTTGAGGAGTGGAGGAACATGGGGAGGCCCCCAGGAGATGGCTTTTCTCCGAGCCGCGGCTGGCTGGTTTCGGGCCTATACGTGGGCCGTGCGTGCGCACTCAGGCTCCCCACCACAACCCTCCCTCGGGTCACGGGACTCACCCTTGAGGTGTCTCCTGACCCACCCTTGAGGGGTCACGTCACCCACCCCTGAGGGGTCACGTCACCCACCCCTGAGGGGTCACATGACCCACCCCAGAGGGGTCACGTGACCCACCCCTGAGGGGTCTCGTGACCCACCCCTGAGGGGTCACGTGACCCACCCCAGAGGGGTCACGTGACCCACCCCTGAGGGGTCTCGTGACCCGCCCCTGAGGGGTCATGTGACCCACCCTTGAGGGGTCTCGTGACCCACGCTTTTCGGGTCACGTGACCCGCCCTTGAGGGGTCCCGTGACCCACCCTTGAGGGGTCTCGTGACCCACCCTTGGGAGGTCACCTGCTCCACCCTTGAGAGGTCACAGCAGTTTTACAGGGTCCCTGCGCACCTGTTCGGGGAAACAGAAGCCCTCCCTGCCACTCAGAGGACCGCACGATTTCCCACAGGCCACACTGCCTAGC
Organism: Desmodus rotundus; assembly: GCF_022682495.2. Classification (NCBI taxonomy): domain Eukaryota; kingdom Metazoa; phylum Chordata; class Mammalia; order Chiroptera; family Phyllostomidae; genus Desmodus; species Desmodus rotundus. The sequence goes on from NC_071397.1 coordinate 20,717,247, forward strand.
AGCACCTTCAGCCCCGCACAGACAGTGTGCTAAGGACAGACTTGGGTACAGGGGGCGTGGGCGGGGGATTTCCCATGGAACTCTCTAAGGGCCCGGTGCCCTGTGTGGCCCGGGGAGTGCCCATGCCGTTCATTGACCCCGCAGGACACTTGCATCCAGCAATAAGCAGCCCTCTGCCTCCACGGGGCTCAAACACCTGCGCCCGGTGTGCGGGCACCTGGCGTACGTGGAGGCAAACCCGCAGACCCCTCTGGCCCGAACCCACCACTGCGAAGATCACCCTTTCTTCCATCCGTAAAGGGGTCACGCTTGAGGAGTGGAAGAACATGGGGAGGCCCCCAGGAGATGGCTTTCCTCCGAGCCGCGGCTGGCTCGTTTCGGGCCTATACGTGGGCCGCGCATGCGCACTCAGGCTCCCAAGCACACACCTCCCTCGGCTCACCTAACCCACCCTTTAGAGGTCACAGCAGTTCCACAGGGTCCCTGGGCACCTGTCTGTGGACACAGGAGCCCCCCTGCCACCTAGAGGACCACGCGATTACCGCTGGGGAACACTGCCCAGAAGCACTCCTAGCCTCGCACAGACACTGTGCGCAGGATAGACTTGTGGACGAGAGGCCTGGGTGGGGAATTTTCCAGGGAACTCTCTAAAGGCCAGGTGCCCTCTGTCGCCCTGGGAGTGCCCACGCCGTCCCTTAACCCTGCAGGACACTATCATCCAGCAATAAGCAGCCCTCTGCCTCCACGGGGCTCGAACACCTGGGCCCGTTGTGAGAGCACCTGGCGTACGTGCAGGCAAACCCACAGACCCCTCTGGCCCGAACCCACCACTGCGAAGATCCCCCTTTTCTTCCATCTGTAAAGGGGTCCTCCTTGAGGAGTGGAGGAACATGCGGAGGCCCCCAGGAGATGGCCTTTCTCCGAGCCGCGGCTGGCTGGTTTCGGGCCTATACGTGGGCCGCGCGTGCGCACTCAGGCTCCCCACCACAACCCTCCCTCGGGTCACGGGACTCACCCTTGAGGTGTCTCCTGACCCACCCTTGAGGGGTCACGTCACCCACCCCTGAGGGGTCACATGACCCACCCAGAGGGGTCACGTGACCCACCCCAGAGGGGTCACGTGACCCACCCCTGAGGGGTCTCGTGACCCACCCCTGAGGAGTCACGTGACCCACCCCTGAGGGGTCTCGTGACCCACCCCAGAGGGGTCACGTGACCCACCCCAGAGGGGTCTCGTGACCCACCCCTGAGGGGTCACGTGACCAACCCTTGAGGGGTCTCGTGACCCACGCTTTTCGGGTCACGTGACCAGCCCTTTAGGGGTCTCGTGACCCACCCTTGAGGGGTCCCGTGACCCACCCTTGAGGGGTCTCGTGACCCACCCTTGGGAGGTCACCTGCCCCACCCTTGAGGGGTCACATGACCCACCTTGAGAGGTCACAGCAGTTTTACAGGGTCCCTGCGCACCTGTTCGGCGAAACAGAAGACCTCCCTGCCACTCAGAGGACCGCACGATTTCCCACAGGCCACACTGCCTAGCAGCACCTTCAGCCCCGCACAGACAGTGTGCTAAGGACAGACTTGGGTACAGGGGGCATGGGCGGGGGATTTCCCATGGAACTCTCTAAGGGCCCGGTGCCCTGTGTGGCCCGGGGAGTGCCCATGCCGTTCCGTGACCCCGCAGGACACTTGCATCCAGCAATAAGCAGCCCTCTGCCTCCACGGGGCTCAAACACCTGCGCCCGGTGTGCGGGCACCTGGCGTACGTGGAGGCAAACCCGCAGACCCCTCTGGCCCGAACCCACCACTGCGAAGATCACCCTTTCTTCCATCCGTAAAGGGGTCACGCTTGAGGAGTGGAAGAACATGGGGAGGCCCCCAGGAGATGGCTTTCCTCCGAGCCGCGGCTGGCTCGTTTCGGGCCTATACGTGGGCCGCGCATGCGCACTCAGGCTCCCAAGCACACACCTCCCTCGGCTCACCTAACCCACCCTTTAGAGGTCACAGCAGTTCCACAGGGTCCCTGGGCACCTGTCTGTGGACACAGGAGCCCCCCTGCCACCTAGAGGACCACGCGATTTCCGCTGGGGAACACTGCCCAGAAACACTCCTAGCCTCGCACAGACACTGTGCGCAGGATAGACTTGTGGACGAGAGGCCTGGGTGGGGAATTTTCCAGGGAACTCTCTAAAGGCCAGGTGCCCTCTGTCGCCCTGGGAGTGCCCACGCCGTCCCTTAACCCTGCAGGACACTATCATCCAGCAATAAGCAGCCCTCTGCCTCCACGGGGCTCGAACACCTGGGCCCGTTGTGAGAGCACCTGGCGTACGTGCAGGCAAACCCACAGACCCCTCTGGCCCGAACCCACCACTGCGAAGATCCCCCTTTTCTTCCATCTGTAAAGGGGTCCTCCTTGAGGAGTGGAGGAACATGGGGAGGCCCCCAGGAGATGGCTTTTCTCCGAGCCGCGGCTGGCTGGTTTCGGGCCTATACTTGGGCCGCGCGTGCGCATTCAGGCTCCCCACCACAACCCTCCCTCGGGTCACGGGACTCACCCTTGAGGTGTCTCCTGACCCACCCTTGAGGGGTCACGTCACCCACCCCTGAGGGGTCACGTCACCCACCCCTGAGGGGTCACATGACCCACCCCAGAGGGGTCACGTGACCCACCCCTGAGGGGTCTCGTGACCCACCCCTGAGGGGTCACGTGACCCACCCCTGAGGGGTCACGTGACCCACCCCTGAGGGGTCTCGTGACCCGCCCCTGAGGGGTCATGTGACCCACCCTTGAGGGGTCTCGTGACCCACGCTTTTCGGGTCACGTGACCCGCCCTTGAGGGGTCCCGTGACCCACCCTTGAGGGGTCTCGTGACCCACCCTTGGGAGGTCACCTGCTCCACCCTTGAGAGGTCACAGCAGTTTTACAGGGTCCCTGCGCACCTGTTCGGGGAAACAGAAGCCCTCCCTGCCACTCAGAGGACCGCACGATTTCCCACAGGCCACACTGCCTAGCAGCACCTTCAGCCCCGCACAGACAGTGTGCTAAGGACAGACTTGGGTACAGGGGGCGTGGGCGGGGGATTTCCCATGGAACTCTCTAAGGGCCCGGTGCCCTGTGTGGCCCGGGGAGTGCCCATGCCGTTCCTTGACCCCGCAGGACACTTGCATCCAGCAATAAGCAGCCCTCTGCCTCCACGGGGCTCAAACACCTGCGCCCGGTGTGCGGGCACCTGGCGTACGTGGAGGCAAACCCGCAGACCCCTCTGGCCCGAACCCACCACTGCGAAGATCACCCTTTCTTCCATCCGTAAAGGGGTCACGCTTGAGGAGTGGAAGAACATGGGGAGGCCCCCAGGAGATGGCTTTCCTCCGAGCCGCGGCTGGCTCGTATCGGGCCTATACGTGGGCCGCGCATGCGCACTCAGGCTCCCAAGCACACACCTCCCTCGGCTCACCTAACCCACCCTTTAGAGGTCACAGCAGTTCCACAGGGTCCCTGGGCACCTGTCTGTGGACACAGGAGCCCCCCTGCCACCTAGAGGACCACGCGATTACCGCTGGGGAACACTGCCCAGTAGCACTCCTAGCCTCGCACAGACACTGTGCGCAGGATAGACTTGTGGACGAGAGGCCTGTGTGGGGAATTTTCCAGGGAACTCTCTAAAGGCCAGGTGCCCTCTGTCGCCCTGGGAGTGCCCACGCCGTCCCTTAACCCTGCAGGACACTATCATCCAGCAATAAGCAGCCCTCTGCCTCCACGGGGCTCGAACACCTGGGCCCGTTGTGAGAGCACCTGGCGTACGTGCAGGCAAACCCACAGACCCCTCTGGCCCGAACCCACCACTGCGAAGATCCCCCTTTTCTTCCATCTGTAAAGGGGTCCTCCTTGAGGAGTGGAGGAACATGCGGAGGCCCCCAGGAGATGGCCTTTCTCCGAGCCGCGGCTGGCTGGTTTCGGGCCTATACGTGGGCCGCGCGTACGCACTCAGGCTCCCCACCACAACCCTCCCTCGGGTCACGGGACTCACCCTTGAGGTGTCTCCTGACCCACCCTTGAGGGGTCACGTCACCCACCCCTGAGGGGTCACATGACCCACCCAGAGGGGTCACGTGACCCACCCCAGAGGGGTCACGTGACCCACCCCTGAGGGGTCTCGTGACCCACCCCTGAGGAGTCACGTGACCCACCCCTGAGGGGTCTCGTGACCCACCCCAGAGGGGTCACGTGACCCACCCCAGAGGGGTCTCGTGACCCACCCCTGAGGGGTCACGTGACCAACCCTTGAGGGGTCTCGTGACCCACGCTTTTCGGGTCACGTGACCAGCCCTTTAGGGGTCTCGTGACCCACCCTTGAGGGGTCCCGTGACCCACCCTTGAGGGGTCTCGTGACCCACCCTTGGGAGGTCACCTGCCCCACCCTTGAGGGGTCACATGACCCACCTTGAGAGGTCACAGCAGTTTTACAGGGTCCCTGCGCACCTGTTCGGCGAAACAGAAGACCTCCCTGCCACTCAGAGGACCGCACGATTTCCCACAGGCCACACTGCCTAGCAGCACCTTCAGCCCCGCACAGACAGTGTGCTAAGGACAGACTTGGGTACAGGGGGCATGGGCGGGGGATTTCCCATGGAACTCTCTAAGGGCCCGGTGCCCTGTGTGGCCCGGGGAGTGCCCATGCCGTTCCTTGACCCCGCAGGACACTTGCATCCAGCAATAAGCAGCCCTCTGCCTCCACGGGGCTCAAACACCTGCGCCCGGTGTGCGGGCACCTGGCGTACGTGGAGGCAAACCCGCAGACCCCTCTGGCCCGAACCCACCACTGCGAAGATCACCCTTTCTTCCATCCGTAAAGGGGTCACGCTTGAGGAGTGGAAGAACATGGGGAGGCCCCCAGGAGATGGCTTTCCTCCGAGCCGCGGCTGGCTCGTTTCGGGCCTATACGTGGGCCGCGCATGCGCACTCAGGCTCCCAAGCACACACCTCCCTCGGCTCACCTAACCCACCCTTTAGAGGTCACAGCAGTTCCACAGGGTCCCTGGGCACCTGTCTGTGGACACAGGAGCCCCCCTGCCACCTAGAGGACCACGCGATTTCCGCTGGGGAACACTGCCCAGAAACACTCCTAGCCTCGCACAGACACTGTGCGCAGGATAGACTTGTGGACGAGAGGCCTGGGTGGGGAATTTTCCAGGGAACTCTCTAAAGGCCAGGTGCCCTCTGTCGCCCTGGGAGTGCCCACGCCGTCCCTTAACCCTGCAGGACACTATCATCCTGCAATAAGCAGCCCTCTGCCTCCACGGGGCTCGAACACCTGGGCCCGTTGTGAGAGCACCTGGCGTACGTGCAGGCAAACCCACAGACCCCTCTGGCCCGAACCCACCACTGCGAAGATCCCCCTTTTCTTCCATCTGTAAAGGGGTCCTCCTTGAGGAGTGGGGGAACATGGGGAGGCCCCCAGGAGATGGCTTTTCTCCGAGCCGCGGCTGGCTGGTTTCGGGCCTATACTTGGGCCGCGCGTGCGCACTCAGGCTCCCCACCACAACCCTCCCTCGGGTCACGGGACTCACCCTTGAGGTGTCTCCTGACCCACCCTTGAGGGGTCACGTCACCCACCCCTGAGGGGTCACGTCACCCACCCCTGAGGGGTCACATGACCCACCCCAGAGGGGTCACGTGACCCACCCCTGAGGGGTCTCGTGACCCACCCCTGAGGGGTCACGTGACCCACCCCTGAGGGGTCACGTGACCCACCCCTGAGGGGTCTCGTGACCCGCCCCTGAGGGGTCATGTGACCCACCCTTGAGGGGTCTCGTGACCCACGCTTTTCGGGTCACGTGACCCGCCCTTGAGGGGTCCCGTGACCCACCCTTGAGGGGTCTCGTGACCCACCCTTGGGAGGTCACCTGCTCCACCCTTGAGAGGTCACAGCAGTTTTACAGGGTCCCTGCGCACCTGTTCGGGGAAACAGAAGCCCTCCCTGCCACTCAGAGGACCGCACGATTTCCCACAGGCCACACTGCCTAGCAGCACCTTCAGCCCCGCACAGACAGTGTGCTAAGGACAGACTTGGGTACAGGGGGCGTGGGCGGGGGATTTCCCATGGAACTCTCTAAGGGCCCGGTGCCCTGTGTGGCCCGGGGAGTGCCCATGCCGTTCCTTGACCCCGCAGGACACTTGCATCCAGCAATAAGCAGCCCTCTGCCTCCACGGGGCTCAAACACCTGCGCCCGGTGTGCGGGCACCTGGCGTACGTGGAGGCAAACCCGCAGACCCCTCTGGCCCGAACCCACCACTGCGAAGATCACCCTTTCTTCCATCCGTAAAGGGGTCACGCTTGAGGAGTGGAAGAACATGGGGAGGCCCCCAGGAGATGGCTTTCCTCCGAGCCGCGGCTGGCTCGTATCGGGCCTATACGTGGGCCGCGCATGCGCACTCAGGCTCCCAAGCACACACCTCCCTCGGCTCACCTAACCCACCCTTTAGAGGTCACAGCAGTTCCACAGGGTCCCTGGGCACCTGTCTGTGGACACAGGAGCCCCCCTGCCACCTAGAGGACCACGCGATTACCGCTGGGGAACACTGCCCAGTAGCACTCCTAGCCTCGCACAGACACTGTGCGCAGGATAGACTTGTGGACGAGAGGCCTGTGTGGGGAATTTTCCAGGGAACTCTCTAAAGGCCAGGTGCCCTCCGTCGCCCTGGGAGTGCCCACGCCGTCCCTTAACCCTGCAGGACACTATCATCCAGCAATAAGCAGCCCTCTGCCTCCACGGGGCTCGAACACCTGGGCCCGTTGTGAGAGCACCTGGCGTACGTGCAGGCAAACCCACAGACCCCTCTGGCCCGAACCCACCACTGCGAAGATCCCCCTTTTCTTCCATCTGTAAAGGGGTCCTCCTTGAGGAGTGGAGGAACATGCGGAGGCCCCCAGGAGATGGCCTTTCTCCGAGCCGCGGCTGGCTGGTTTCGGGCCTATACGTGGGCCGCGCGTGCGCACTCAGGCTCCCCACCACAACCCTCCCTCGGGTCACGGGACTCACCCTTGAGGTGTCTCCTGACCCACCCTTGAGGGGTCACGTCACCCACCCCTGAGGGGTCACATGACCCACCCAGAGGGGTCACGTGACCCACCCCAGAGGGGTCACGTGACCCACCCCTGAGGGGTCTCGTGACCCACCCCTGAGGAGTCACGTGACCCACCCCTGAGGGGTCTCGTGACCCACCCCAGAGGGGTCACGTGACCCACCCCAGAGGGGTCTCGTGACCCACCCCTGAGGGGTCACGTGACCAACCCTTGAGGGGTCTCGTGACCCACGCTTTTCGGGTCACGTGACCAGCCCTTTAGGGGTCTCGTGACCCACCCTTGAGGGGTCCCGTGACCCACCCTTGAGGGGTCTCGTGACCCACCCTTGGGAGGTCACCTGCCCCACCCTTGAGGGGTCACATGACCCACCTTGAGAGGTCACAGCAGTTTTACAGGGTCCCTGCGCACCTGTTCGGCGAAACAGAAGACCTCCCTGCCACTCAGAGGACCGCACGATTTCCCACAGGCCACACTGCCTAGCAGCACCTTCAGCCCCGCACAGACAGTGTGCTAAGGACAGACTTGGGTACAGGGGGCATGGGCGGGGGATTTCCCATGGAACTCTCTAAGGGCCCGGTGCCCTGTGTGGCCCGGGGTGTGCCCATGCCGTTCCTTGACCCCGCAGGACACTTGCATCCAGCAATAAGCAGCCCTCTGCCTCCACGGGGCTCAAACACCTGCGCCCGGTGTGCGGGCACCTGGCGTACGTGGAGGCAAACCCGCAGACCCCTCTGGCCCGAACCCACCACTGCGAAGATCACCCTTTCTTCCATCCGTAAAGGGGTCACGCTTGAGGAGTGGAAGAACATGGGGAGGCCCCCAGGAGATGGCTTTCCTCCGAGCCGCGGCTGGCTCGTTTCGGGCCTATACGTGGGCCGCGCATGCGCACTCAGGCTCCCAAGCACACACCTCCCTCGGCTCACCTAACCCACCCTTTAGAGGTCACAGCAGTTCCACAGGGTCCCTGGGCACCTGTCTGTGGACACAGGAGCCCCCCTGCCACCTAGAGGACCACGCGATTACCGCTGGGGAACACTGCCCAGTAGCACTCCTAGCCTCGCACAGACACTGTGCGCAGGATAGACTTGTGGACGAGAGGCCTGTGTGGGGAATTTTCCAGGGAACTCTCTAAAGGCCAGGTGCCCTCTGTCGCCCTGGGAGTGCCCACGCCGTCCCTTAACCCTGCAGGACACTATCATCCAGCAATAAGCAGCCCTCTGCCTCCACGGGGCTCGAACACCTGGGCCCGTTGTGAGAGCACCTGGCGTACGTGCAGGCAAACCCACAGACCCCTCTGGCCCGAACCCACCACTGCGAAGATCCCCCTTTTCTTCCATCTGTAAAGGGGTCCTCCTTGAGGAGTGGAGGAACATGCGGAGGCCCCCAGGAGATGGCCTTTCTCCGAGCCGCGGCTGGCTGGTTTCGGGCCTATACGTGGGCCGCGCGTACGCACTCAGGCTCCCCACCACAACCCTCCCTCGGGTCACGGGACTCACCCTTGAGGTGTCTCCTGACCCACCCTTGAGGGGTCACGTCACCCACCCCTGAGGGGTCACATGACCCACCCAGAGGGGTCACGTGACCCACCCCAGAGGGGTCACGTGACCCACCCCTGAGGGGTCTCGTGACCCACCCCTGAGGAGTCACGTGACCCACCCCTGAGGGGTCTCGTGACCCACCCCAGAGGGGTCACGTGACCCACCCCAGAGGGGTCTCGTGACCCACCCCTGAGGGGTCACGTGACCAACCCTTGAGGGGTCTCGTGACCCACGCTTTTCGGGTCACGTGACCAGCCCTTTAGGGGTCTCGTGACCCACCCTTGAGGGGTCCCGTGACCCACCCTTGAGGGGTCTCGTGACCCACCCTTGGGAGGTCACCTGCCCCACCCTTGAGGGGTCACATGACCCACCTTGAGAGGTCACAGCAGTTTTACAGGGTCCCTGCGCACCTGTTCGGCGAAACAGAAGACCTCCCTGCCACTCAGAGGACCGCACGATTTCCCACAGGCCACACTGCCTAGCAGCACCTTCAGCCCCGCACAGACAGTGTGCTAAGGACAGACTTGGGTACAGGGGGCATGGGCGGGGGATTTCCCATGGAACTCTCTAAGGGCCCGGTGCCCTGTGTGGCCCGGGGAGTGCCCATGCCGTTCCTTGACCCCGCAGGACACTTGCATCCAGCAATAAGCAGCCCTCTGCCTCCACGGGGCTCAAACACCTGCGCCCGGTGTGCGGGCACCTGGCGTACGTGGAGGCAAACCCGCAGACCCCTCTGGCCCGAACCCACCACTGCGAAGATCACCCTTTCTTCCATCCGTAAAGGGGTCACGCTTGAGGAGTGGAAGAACATGGGGAGGCCCCCAGGAGATGGCTTTCCTCCGAGCCGCGGCTGGCTCGTTTCGGGCCTATACGTGGGCCGCGCATGCGCACTCAGGCTCCCAAGCACACACCTCCCTCGGCTCACCTAACCCACCCTTTAGAGGTCACAGCAGTTCCACAGGGTCCCTGGGCACCTGTCTGTGGACACAGGAGCCCCCCTGCCACCTAGAGGACCACGCGATTTCCGCTGGGGAACACTGCCCAGAAACACTCCTAGCCTCGCACAGACACTGTGCGCAGGATAGACTTGTGGACGAGAGGCCTGGGTGGGGAATTTTCCAGGGAACTCTCTAAAGGCCAGGTGCCCTCTGTCGCCCTGGGAGTGCCCACGCCGTCCCTTAACCCTGCAGGACACTATCATCCTGCAATAAGCAGCCCTCTGCCTCCACGGGGCTCGAACACCTGGGCCCGTTGTGAGAGCACCTGGCGTACGTGCAGGCAAACCCACAGACCCCTCTGGCCCGAACCCACCACTGCGAAGATCCCCCTTTTCTTCCATCTGTAAAGGGGTCCTCCTTGAGGAGTGGGGGAACATGGGGAGGCCCCCAGGAGATGGCTTTTCTCCGAGCCGCGGCTGGCTGGTTTCGGGCCTATACTTGGGCCGCGCGTGCGCACTCAGGCTCCCCACCACAACCCTCCCTCGGGTCACGGGACTCACCCTTGAGGTGTCTCCTGACCCACCCTTGAGGGGTCACGTCACCCACCCCTGAGGGGTCACGTCACCCACCCCTGAGGGGTCACATGACCCACCCCAGAGGGGTCACGTGACCCACCCCTGAGGGGTCTCGTGACCCACCCCTGAGGGGTCACGTGACCCACCCCTGAGGGGTCACGTGACCCACCCCTGAGGGGTCTCGTGACCCGCCCCTGAGGGGTCATGTGACCCACCCTTGAGGGGTCTCGTGACCCACGCTTTTCGGGTCACGTGACCCGCCCTTGAGGGGTCCCGTGACCCACCCTTGAGGGGTCTCGTGACCCACCCTTGGGAGGTCACCTGCTCCACCCTTGAGAGGTCACAGCAGTTTTACAGGGTCCCTGCGCACCTGTTCGGGGAAACAGAAGCCCTCCCTGCCACTCAGAGGACCGCACGATTTCCCACAGGCCACACTGCCTAGCAGCACCTTCAGCCCCGCACAGACAGTGTGCTAAGGACAGACTTGGGTACAGGGGGCGTGGGCGGGGGATTTCCCATGGAACTCTCTAAGGGCCCGGTGCCCTGTGTGGCCCGGGGAGTGCCCATGCCGTTCCTTGACCCCGCAGGACACTTGCATCCAGCAATAAGCAGCCCTCTGCCTCCACGGGGCTCAAACACCTGCGCCCGGTGTGCGGGCACCTGGCGTACGTGGAGGCAAACCCGCAGACCCCTCTGGCCCGAACCCACCACTGCGAAGATCACCCTTTCTTCCATCCGTAAAGGGGTCACGCTTGAGGAGTGGAAGAACATGGGGAGGCCCCCAGGAGATGGCTTTCCTCCGAGCCGCGGCTGGCTCGTATCGGGCCTATACGTGGGCCGCGCATGCGCACTCAGGCTCCCAAGCACACACCTCCCTCGGCTCACCTAACCCACCCTTTAGAGGTCACAGCAGTTCCACAGGGTCCCTGGGCACCTGTCTGTGGACACAGGAGCCCCCCTGCCACCTAGAGGACCACGCGATTACCGCTGGGGAACACTGCCCAGTAGCACTCCTAGCCTCGCACAGACACTGTGCGCAGGATAGACTTGTGGACGAGAGGCCTGTGTGGGGAATTTTCCAGGGAACTCTCTAAAGGCCAGGTGCCCTCCGTCGCCCTGGGAGTGCCCACGCCGTCCCTTAACCCTGCAGGACACTATCATCCAGCAATAAGCAGCCCTCTGCCTCCACGGGGCTCGAACACCTGGGCCCGTTGTGAGAGCACCTGGCGTACGTGCAGGCAAACCCACAGACCCCTCTGGCCCGAACCCACCACTGCGAAGATCCCCCTTTTCTTCCATCTGTAAAGGGGTCCTCCTTGAGGAGTGGAGGAACATGCGGAGGCCCCCAGGAGATGGCCTTTCTCCGAGCCGCGGCTGGCTGGTTTCGGGCCTATACGTGGGCCGCGCGTGCGCACTCAGGCTCCCCACCACAACCCTCCCTCGGGTCACGGGACTCACCCTTGAGGTGTCTCCTGACCCACCCTTGAGGGGTCACGTCACCCACCCCTGAGGGGTCACATGACCCACCCAGAGGGGTCACGTGACCCACCCCAGAGGGGTCACGTGACCCACCCCTGAGGGGTCTCGTGACCCACCCCTGAGGAGTCACGTGACCCACCCCTGAGGGGTCTCGTGACCCACCCCAGAGGGGTCACGTGACCCACCCCAGAGGGGTCTCGTGACCCACCCCTGAGGGGTCACGTGACCAACCCTTGAGGGGTCTCGTGACCCACGCTTTTCGGGTCACGTGACCAGCCCTTTAGGGGTCTCGTGACCCACCCTTGAGGGGTCCCGTGACCCACCCTTGAGGGGTCTCGTGACCCACCCTTGGGAGGTCACCTGCCCCACCCTTGAGGGGTCACATGACCCACCTTGAGAGGTCACAGCAGTTTTACAGGGTCCCTGCGCACCTGTTCGGCGAAACAGAAGACCTCCCTGCCACTCAGAGGACCGCACGATTTCCCACAGGCCACACTGCCTAGCAGCACCTTCAGCCCCGCACAGACAGTGTGCTAAGGACAGACTTGGGTACAGGGGGCATGGGCGGGGGATTTCCCATGGAACTCTCTAAGGGCCCGGTGCCCTGTGTGGCCCGGGGTGTGCCCATGCCGTTCCTTGACCCCGCAGGACACTTGCATCCAGCAATAAGCAGCCCTCTGCCTCCACGGGGCTCAAACACCTGCGCCCGGTGTGCGGGCACCTGGCGTACGTGGAGGCAAACCCGCAGACCCCTCTGGCCCGAACCCACCACTGCGAAGATCACCCTTTCTTCCATCCGTAAAGGGGTCACGCTTGAGGAGTGGAAGAACATGGGGAGGCCCCCAGGAGATGGCTTTCCTCCGAGCCGCGGCTGGCTCGTTTCGGGCCTATACGTGGGCCGCGCATGCGCACTCAGGCTCCCAAGCACACACCTCCCTCGGCTCACCTAACCCACCCTTTAGAGGTCACAGCAGTTCCACAGGGTCCCTGGGCACCTGTCTGTGGACACAGGAGCCCCCCTGCCACCTAGAGGACCACGCGATTTCCGCTGGGGAACACTGCCCAGAAACACTCCTAGCCTCGCACAGACACTGTGCGCAGGATAGACTTGTGGACGAGAGGCCTGGGTGGGGAATTTTCCAGGGAACTCTCTAAAGGCCAGGTGCCCTCTGTCGCCCTGGGAGTGCCCACGCCGTCCCTTAACCCTGCAGGACACTATCATCCAGCACTAAGCAGCCCTCTGCCTCCACGGGGCTCGAACACCTGGGCCAGTTGTGAGAGCACCTGGCGTACGTGCAGGCAAACCCACAGACCCCTCTGGCCCGAACCCACCACTGCGAAGATCCCCCTTTTCTTCCATCTGTAAAGGGGTCCTCCTTGAGGAGTGGAGGAACATGGGGAGGCCCCCAGGAGATGGCTTTTCTCCGAGCCGCGGCTGGCTGGTTTCGGGCCTATACGTGGGCCGTGCGTGCGCACTCAGGCTCCCCACCACAACCCTCCCTCGGGTCACGGGACTCACCCTTGAGGTGTCTCCTGACCCACCCTTGAGGGGTCACGTCACCCACCCCTGAGGGGTCACGTCACCCACCCCTGAGGGGTCACATGACCCACCCCAGAGGGGTCACGTGACCCACCCCTGAGGGGTCTCGTGACCCACCCCTGAGGGGTCACGTGACCCACCCCAGAGGGGTCACGTGACCCACCCCTGAGGGGTCTCGTGACCCGCCCCTGAGGGGTCATGTGACCCACCCTTGAGGGGTCTCGTGACCCACGCTTTTCGGGTCACGTGACCCGCCCTTGAGGGGTCCCGTGACCCACCCTTGAGGGGTCTCGTGACCCACCCTTGGGAGGTCACCTGCTCCACCCTTGAGAGGTCACAGCAGTTTTACAGGGTCCCTGCGCACCTGTTCGGGGAAACAGAAGCCCTCCCTGCCACTCAGAGGACCGCACGATTTCCCACAGGCCACACTGCCTAGCAGCACCTTCAGCCCCGCACAGACAGTGTGCTAAGGACAGACTTGGGTACAGGGGGCGTGGGCGGGGGATTTCCCATGGAACTCTCTAAGGGCCCGGTGCCCTGTGTGGCCCGGGGAGTGCCCATGCCGTTCATTGACCCCGCAGGACACTTGCATCCAGCAATAAGCAGCCCTCTGCCTCCACGGGGCTCAAACACCTGCGCCCGGTGTGCGGGCACCTGGCGTACGTGGAGGCAAACCCGCAGACCCCTCTGGCCCGAACCCACCACTGCGAAGATCACCCTTTCTTCCATCCGTAAAGGGGTCACGCTTGAGGAGTGGAAGAACATGGGGAGGCCCCCAGGAGATGGCTTTCCTCCGAGCCGCGGCTGGCTCGTTTCGGGCCTATACGTGGGCCGCGCATGCGCACTCAGGCTCCCAAGCACACACCTCCCTCGGCTCACCTAACCCACCCTTTAGAGGTCACAGCAGTTCCACAGGGTCCCTGGGCACCTGTCTGTGGACACAGGAGCCCCCCTGCCACCTAGAGGACCACGCGATTACCGCTGGGGAACACTGCCCAGAAGCACTCCTAGCCTCGCACAGACACTGTGCGCAGGATAGACTTGTGGACGAGAGGCCTGGGTGGGGAATTTTCCAGGGAACTCTCTAAAGGCCAGGTGCCCTCTGTCGCCCTGGGAGTGCCCACGCCGTCCCTTAACCCTGCAGGACACTATCATCCAGCAATAAGCAGCCCTCTGCCTCCACGGGGCTCGAACACCTGGGCCCGTTGTGAGAGCACCTGGCGTACGTGCAGGCAAACCCACAGACCCCTCTGGCCCGAACCCACCACTGCGAAGATCCCCCTTTTCTTCCATCTGTAAAGGGGTCCTCCTTGAGGAGTGGAGGAACATGCGGAGGCCCCCAGGAGATGGCCTTTCTCCGAGCCGCGGCTGGCTGGTTTCGGGCCTATACGTGGGCCGCGCGTGCGCACTCAGGCTCCCCACCACAACCCTCCCTCGGGTCACGGGACTCACCCTTGAGGTGTCTCCTGACCCACCCTTGAGGGGTCACGTCACCCACCCCTGAGGGGTCACATGACCCACCCAGAGGGGTCACGTGACCCACCCCAGAGGGGTCACGTGACCCACCCCTGAGGGGTCTCGTGACCCACCCCTGAGGAGTCACGTGACCCACCCCTGAGGGGTCTCGTGACCCACCCCAGAGGGGTCACGTGACCCACCCCAGAGGGGTCTCGTGACCCACCCCTGAGGGGTCACGTGACCAACCCTTGAGGGGTCTCGTGACCCACGCTTTTCGGGTCACGTGACCAGCCCTTTAGGGGTCTCGTGACCCACCCTTGAGGGGTCCCGTGACCCACCCTTGAGGGGTCTCGTGACCCACCCTTGGGAGGTCACCTGCCCCACCCTTGAGGGGTCACATGACCCACCTTGAGAGGTCACAGCAGTTTTACAGGGTCCCTGCGCACCTGTTCGGCGAAACAGAAGACCTCCCTGCCACTCAGAGGACCGCACGATTTCCCACAGGCCACACTGCCTAGCAGCACCTTCAGCCCCGCACAGACAGTGTGCTAAGGACAGACTTGGGTACAGGGGGCATGGGCGGGGGATTTCCCATGGAACTCTCTAAGGGCCCGGTGCCCTGTGTGGCCCGGGGAGTGCCCATGCCGTTCCTTGACCCCGCAGGACACTTGCATCCAGCAATAAGCAGCCCTCTGCCTCCACGGGGCTCAAACACCTGCGCCCGGTGTGCGGGCACCTGGCGTACGTGGAGGCAAACCCGCAGACCCCTCTGGCCCGAACCCACCACTGCGAAGATCACCCTTTCTTCCATCCGTAAAGGGGTCACGCTTGAGGAGTGGAAGAACATGGGGAGGCCCCCAGGAGATGGCTTTCCTCCGAGCCGCGGCTGGCTCGTTTCGGGCCTATACGTGGGCCGCGCATGCGCACTCAGGCTCCCAAGCACACACCTCCCTCGGCTCACCTAACCCACCCTTTAGAGGTCACAGCAGTTCCACAGGGTCCCTGGGCACCTGTCTGTGGACACAGGAGCCCCCCTGCCACCTAGAGGACCACGCGATTTCCGCTGGGGAACACTGCCCAGAAACACTCCTAGCCTCGCACAGACACTGTGCGCAGGATAGACTTGTGGACGAGAGGCCTGGGTGGGGAATTTTCCAGGGAACTCTCTAAAGGCCAGGTGCCCTCTGTCGCCCTGGGAGTGCCCACGCCGTCCCTTAACCCTGCAGGACACTATCATCCAGCAATAAGCAGCCCTCTGCCTCCACGGGGCTCGAACACCTGGGCCCGTTGTGAGAGCACGTGGCGTACGTGCAGGCAAACCCACAGACCCCTCTGGCCCGAACCCACCACTGCGAAGATCCCCCTTTTCTTCCATCTGTAAAGGGGTCCTCCTTGAGGAGTGGAGGAACATGGGGAGGCCCCCAGGAGATGGCTTTTCTCCGAGCCGCGGCTGGCTGGTTTCGGGCCTATACTTGGGCCGCGCGTGCGCATTCAGGCTCCCCACCACAACCCTCCCTCGGGTCACGGGACTCACCCTTGAGGTGTCTCCTGACCCACCCTTGAGGGGTCACGTCACCCACCCCTGAGGGGTCACGTCACCCACCCCTGAGGGGTCACATGACCCACCCCAGAGGGGTCACGTGACCCACCCCTGAGGGGTCTCGTGACCCACCCCTGAGGGGTCACGTGACCCACCCCTGAGGGGTCACGTGACCCACCCCTGAGGGGTCTCGTGACCCGCCCCTGAGGGGTCATGTGACCCACCCTTGAGGGGTCTCGTGACCCACGCTTTTCGGGTCACGTGACCCGCCCTTGAGGGGTCCCGTGACCCACCCTTGAGGGGTCTCGTGACCCACCCTTGGGAGGTCACCTGCTCCACCCTTGAGAGGTCACAGCAGTTTTACAGGGTCCCTGCGCACCTGTTCGGGGAAACAGAAGCCCTCCCTGCCACTCAGAGGACCGCACGATTTCCCACAGGCCACACTGCCTAGCAGCACCTTCAGCCCCGCACAGACAGTGTGCTAAGGACAGACTTGGGTACAGGGGGCGTGGGCGGGGGATTTCCCATGGAACTCTCTAAGGGCCCGGTGCCCTGTGTGGCCCGGGGAGTGCCCATGCCGTTCCTTGACCCCGCAGGACACTTGCATCCAGCAATAAGCAGCCCTCTGCCTCCACGGGGCTCAAACACCTGCGCCCGGTGTGCGGGCACCTGGCGTACGTGGAGGCAAACCCGCAGACCCCTCTGGCCCGAACCCACCACTGCGAAGATCACCCTTTCTTCCATCCGTAAAGGGGTCACGCTTGAGGAGTGGAAGAACATGGGGAGGCCCCCAGGAGATGGCTTTCCTCCGAGCCGCGGCTGGCTCGTATCGGGCCTATACGTGGGCCGCGCATGCGCACTCAGGCTCCCAAGCACACACCTCCCTCGGCTCACCTAACCCACCCTTTAGAGGTCACAGCAGTTCCACAGGGTCCCTGGGCACCTGTCTGTGGACACAGGAGCCCCCCTGCCACCTAGAGGACCACGCGATTACCGCTGGGGAACACTGCCCAGTAGCACTCCTAGCCTCGCACAGACACTGTGCGCAGGATAGACTTGTGGACGAGAGGCCTGTGTGGGGAATTTTCCAGGGAACTCTCTAAAGGCCAGGTGCCCTCTGTCGCCCTGGGAGTGCCCACGCCGTCCCTTAACCCTGCAGGACACTATCATCCAGCAATAAGCAGCCCTCTGCCTCCACGGGGCTCGAACACCTGGGCCCGTTGTGAGAGCACCTGGCGTACGTGCAGGCAAACCCACAGACCCCTCTGGCCCGAACCCACCACTGCGAAGATCCCCCTTTTCTTCCATCTGTAAAGGGGTCCTCCTTGAGGAGTGGAGGAACATGCGGAGGCCCCCAGGAGATGGCCTTTCTCCGAGCCGCGGCTGGCTGGTTTCGGGCCTATACGTGGGCCGCGCGTACGCACTCAGGCTCCCCACCACAACCCTCCCTCGGGTCACGGGACTCACCCTTGAGGTGTCTCCTGACCCACCCTTGAGGGGTCACGTCACCCACCCCTGAGGGGTCACATGACCCACCCAGAGGGGTCACGTGACCCACCCCAGAGGGGTCACGTGACCCACCCCTGAGGGGTCTCGTGACCCACCCCTGAGGAGTCACGTGACCCACCCCTGAGGGGTCTCGTGACCCACCCCAGAGGGGTCACGTGACCCACCCCAGAGGGGTCTCGTGACCCACCCCTGAGGGGTCACGTGACCAACCCTTGAGGGGTCTCGTGACCCACGCTTTTCGGGTCACGTGACCAGCCCTTTAGGGGTCTCGTGACCCACCCTTGAGGGGTCCCGTGACCCACCCTTGAGGGGTCTCGTGACCCACCCTTGGGAGGTCACCTGCCCCACCCTTGAGGGGTCACATGACCCACCTTGAGAGGTCACAGCAGTTTTACAGGGTCCCTGCGCACCTGTTCGGCGAAACAGAAGACCTCCCTGCCACTCAGAGGACCGCACGATTTCCCACAGGCCACACTGCCTAGCAGCACCTTCAGCCCCGCACAGACAGTGTGCTAAGGACAGACTTGGGTACAGGGGGCATGGGCGGGGGATTTCCCATGGAACTCTCTAAGGGCCCGGTGCCCTGTGTGGCCCGGGGAGTGCCCATGCCGTTCCTTGACCCCGCAGGACACTTGCATCCAGCAATAAGCAGCCCTCTGCCTCCACGGGGCTCAAACACCTGCGCCCGGTGTGCGGGCACCTGGCGTACGTGGAGGCAAACCCGCAGACCCCTCTGGCCCGAACCCACCACTGCGAAGATCACCCTTTCTTCCATCCGTAAAGGGGTCACGCTTGAGGAGTGGAAGAACATGGGGAGGCCCCCAGGAGATGGCTTTCCTCCGAGCCGCGGCTGGCTCGTATCGGGCCTATACGTGGGCCGCGCATGCGCACTCAGGCTCCCAAGCACACACCTCCCTCGGCTCACCTAACCCACCCTTTAGAGGTCACAGCAGTTCCACAGGGTCCCTGGGCACCTGTCTGTGGACACAGGAGCCCCCCTGCCACCTAGAGGACCACGCGATTACCGCTGGGGAACACTGCCCAGTAGCACTCCTAGCCTCGCACAGACACTGTGCGCAGGATAGACTTGTGGACGAGAGGCCTGTGTGGGGAATTTTCCAGGGAACTCTCTAAAGGCCAGGTGCCCTCTGTCGCCCTGGGAGTGCCCACGCCGTCCCTTAACCCTGCAGGACACTATCATCCAGCAATAAGCAGCCCTCTGCCTCCACGGGGCTCGAACACCTGGGCCCGTTGTGAGAGCACCTGGCGTACGTGCAGGCAAACCCACAGACCCCTCTGGCCCGAACCCACCACTGCGAAGATCCCCCTTTTCTTCCATCTGTAAAGGGGTCCTCCTTGAGGAGTGGAGGAACATGCGGAGGCCCCCAGGAGATGGCCTTTCTCCGAGCCGCGGCTGGCTGGTTTCGGGCCTATACGTGGGCCGCGCGTACGCACTCAGGCTCCCCACCACAACCCTCCCTCGGGTCACGGGACTCACCCTTGAGGTGTCTCCTGACCCACCCTTGAGGGGTCACGTCACCCACCCCTGAGGGGTCACATGACCCACCCAGAGGGGTCACGTGACCCACCCCAGAGGGGTCACGTGACCCACCCCTGAGGGGTCTCGTGACCCACCCCTGAGGAGTCACGTGACCCACCCCTGAGGGGTCTCGTGACCCACCCCAGAGGGGTCACGTGACCCACCCCAGAGGGGTCTCGTGACCCACCCCTGAGGGGTCACGTGACCAACCCTTGAGGGGTCTCGTGACCCACGCTTTTCGGGTCACGTGACCAGCCCTTTAGGGGTCTCGTGACCCACCCTTGAGGGGTCCCGTGACCCACCCTTGAGGGGTCTCGTGACCCACCCTTGGGAGGTCACCTGCCCCACCCTTGAGGGGTCACATGACCCACCTTGAGAGGTCACAGCAGTTTTACAGGGTCCCTGCGCACCTGTTCGGCGAAACAGAAGACCTCCCTGCCACTCAGAGGACCGCACGATTTCCCACAGGCCACACTGCCTAGCAGCACCTTCAGCCCCGCACAGACAGTGTGCTAAGGACAGACTTGGGTACAGGGGGCATGGGCGGGGGATTTCCCATGGAACTCTCTAAGGGCCCGGTGCCCTGTGTGGCCCGGGGAGTGCCCATGCCGTTCCTTGACCCCGCAGGACACTTGCATCCAGCAATAAGCAGCCCTCTGCCTCCACGGGGCTCAAACACCTGCGCCCGGTGTGCGGGCACCTGGCGTACGTGGAGGCAAACCCGCAGACCCCTCTGGCCCGAACCCACCACTGCGAAGATCACCCTTTCTTCCATCCGTAAAGGGGTCACGCTTGAGGAGTGGAAGAACATGGGGAGGCCCCCAGGAGATGGCTTTCCTCCGAGCCGCGGCTGGCTCGTTTCGGGCCTATACGTGGGCCGCGCATGCGCACTCAGGCTCCCAAGCACACACCTCCCTCGGCTCACCTAACCCACCCTTTAGAGGTCACAGCAGTTCCACAGGGTCCCTGGGCACCTGTCTGTGGACACAGGAGCCCCCCTGCCACCTAGAGGACCACGCGATTTCCGCTGGGGAACACTGCCCAGAAACACTCCTAGCCTCGCACAGACACTGTGCGCAGGATAGACTTGTGGACGAGAGGCCTGGGTGGGGAATTTTCCAGGGAACTCTCTAAAGGCCAGGTGCCCTCTGTCGCCCTGGGAGTGCCCACGCCGTCCCTTAACCCTGCAGGACACTATCATCCTGCAATAAGCAGCCCTCTGCCTCCACGGGGCTCGAACACCTGGGCCCGTTGTGAGAGCACCTGGCGTACGTGCAGGCAAACCCACAGACCCCTCTGGCCCGAACCCACCACTGCGAAGATCCCCCTTTTCTTCCATCTGTAAAGGGGTCCTCCTTGAGGAGTGGGGGAACATGGGGAGGCCCCCAGGAGATGGCTTTTCTCCGAGCCGCGGCTGGCTGGTTTCGGGCCTATACTTGGGCCGCGCGTGCGCACTCAGGCTCCCCACCACAACCCTCCCTCGGGTCACGGGACTCACCCTTGAGGTGTCTCCTGACCCACCCTTGAGGGGTCACGTCACCCACCCCTGAGGGGTCACGTCACCCACCCCTGAGGGGTCACATGACCCACCCCAGAGGGGTCACGTGACCCACCCCTGAGGGGTCTCGTGACCCACCCCTGAGGGGTCACGTGACCCACCCCTGAGGGGTCACGTGACCCACCCCTGAGGGGTCTCGTGACCCGCCCCTGAGGGGTCATGTGACCCACCCTTGAGGGGTCTCGTGACCCACGCTTTTCGGGTCACGTGACCCGCCCTTGAGGGGTCCCGTGACCCACCCTTGAGGGGTCTCGTGACCCACCCTTGGGAGGTCACCTGCTCCACCCTTGAGAGGTCACAGCAGTTTTACAGGGTCCCTGCGCACCTGTTCGGGGAAACAGAAGCCCTCCCTGCCACTCAGAGGACCGCACGATTTCCCACAGGCCACACTGCCTAGCAGCACCTTCAGCCCCGCACAGACAGTGTGCTAAGGACAGACTTGGGTACAGGGGGCGTGGGCGGGGGATTTCCCATGGAACTCTCTAAGGGCCCAGTGCCCTGTGTGGCCCGGGGAGTGCCCATGCCGTTCCTTGACCCCGCAGGACACTTGCATCCAGCAATAAGCAGCCCTCTGCCTCCACGGGGCTCAAACACCTGCGCCCGGTGTGCGGGCACCTGGCGTACGTGGAGGCAAACCCGCAGACCCCTCTGGCCCGAACCCACCACTGCGAAGATCACCCTTTCTTCCATCCGTAAAGGGGTCACGCTTGAGGAGTGGAAGAACATGGGGAGGCCCCCAGGAGATGGCTTTCCTCCGAGCCGCGGCTGGCTCGTATCGGGCCTATACGTGGGCCGCGCATGCGCACTCAGGCTCCCAAGCACACACCTCCCTCGGCTCACCTAACCCACCCTTTAGAGGTCACAGCAGTTCCACAGGGTCCCTGGGCACCTGTCTGTGGACACAGGAGCCCCCCTGCCACCTAGAGGATCACGCGATTACCGCTGGGGAACACTGCCCAGTAGCACTCCTAGCCTCGCACAGACACTGTGCGCAGGATAGACTTGTGGACGAGAGGCCTGTGTGGGGAATTTTCCAGGGAACTCTCTAAAGGCCAGGTGCCCTCTGTCGCCCTGGGAGTGCCCACGCCGTCCCTTAACCCTGCAGGACACTATCATCCAGCAATAAGCAGCCCTCTGCCTCCACGGGGCTCGAACACCTGGGCCCGTTGTGAGAGCACCTGGCGTACGTGCAGGCAAACCCACAGACCCCTCTGGCCCGAACCCACCACTGCGAAGATCCCCCTTTTCTTCCATCTGTAAAGGGGTCCTCCTTGAGGAGTGGAGGAACATGCGGAGGCCCCCAGGAGATGGCCTTTCTCCGAGCCGCGGCTGGCTGGTTTCGGGCCTATACGTGGGCCGCGCGTGCGCACTCAGGCTCCCCACCACAACCCTCCCTCGGGTCACGGGACTCACCCTTGAGGTGTCTCCTGACCCACCCTTGAGGGGTCACGTCACCCACCCCTGAGGGGTCACATGACCCACCCAGAGGGGTCACGTGACCCACCCCAGAGGGGTCACGTGACCCACCCCTGAGGGGTCTCGTGACCCACCCCTGAGGAGTCACGTGACCCACCCCTGAGGGGTCTCGTGACCCACCCCAGAGGGGTCACGTGACCCACCCCAGAGGGGTCTCGTGACCCACCCCTGAGGGGTCACGTGACCAACCCTTGAGGGGTCTCGTGACCCACGCTTTTCGGGTCACGTGACCAGCCCTTTAGGGGTCTCGTGACCCACCCTTGAGGGGTCCCGTGACCCACCCTTGAGGGGTCTCGTGACCCACCCTTGGGAGGTCACCTGCCCCACCCTTGAGGGGTCACATGACCCACCTTGAGAGGTCACAGCAGTTTTACAGGGTCCCTGCGCACCTGTTCGGCGAAACAGAAGACCTCCCTGCCACTCAGAGGACCGCACGATTTCCCACAGGCCACACTGCCTAGCAGCACCTTCAGCCCCGCACAGACAGTGTGCTAAGGACAGACTTGGGTACAGGGGGCATGGGCGGGGGATTTCCCATGGAACTCTCTAAGGGCCCGGTGCCCTGTGTGGCCCGGGGTGTGCCCATGCCGTTCCTTGACCCCGCAGGACACTTGCATCCAGCAATAAGCAGCCCTCTGCCTCCACGGGGCTCAAACACCTGCGCCCGGTGTGCGGGCACCTGGCGTACGTGGAGGCAAACCCGCAGACCCCTCTGGCCCGAACCCACCACTGCGAAGATCACCCTTTCTTCCATCCGTAAAGGGGTCACGCTTGAGGAGTGGAAGAACATGGGGAGGCCCCCAGGAGATGGCTTTCCTCCGAGCCGCGGCTGGCTCGTTTCGGGCCTATACGTGGGCCGCGCATGCGCACTCAGGCTCCCAAGCACACACCTCCCTCGGCTCACCTAACCCACCCTTTAGAGGTCACAGCAGTTCCACAGGGTCCCTGGGCACCTGTCTGTGGACACAGGAGCCCCCCTGCCACCTAGAGGACCACGCGATTTCCGCTGGGGAACACTGCCCAGAAACACTCCTAGCCTCGCACAGACACTGTGCGCAGGATAGACTTGTGGACGAGAGGCCTGGGTGGGGAATTTTCCAGGGAACTCTCTAAAGGCCAGGTGCCCTCTGTCGCCCTGGGAGTGCCCACGCCGTCCCTTAACCCTGCAGGACACTATCATCCTGCAATAAGCAGCCCTCTGCCTCCACGGGGCTCGAACACCTGGGCCCGTTGTGAGAGCACCTGGCGTACGTGCAGGCAAACCCACAGACCCCTCTGGCCCGAACCCACCACTGCGAAGATCCCCCTTTTCTTCCATCTGTAAAGGGGTCCTCCTTGAGGAGTGGAGGAACATGGGGAGGCCCCCAGGAGATGGCTTTTCTCCGAGCCGCGGCTGGCTGGTTTCGGGCCTATACTTGGGCCGTGCGTGCGCACTCAGGCTCCCCACCACAACCCTCCCTCGGGTCACGGGACTCACCCTTGAGGTGTCTCCTGACCCACCCTTGAGGGGTCACGTCACCCACCCCTGAGGGGTCACGTCACCCACCCCTGAGGGGTCACATGACCCACCCCAGAGGGGTCACGTGACCCACCCCTGAGGGGTCTCGTGACCCACCCCTGAGGGGTCACGTGACCCACCCCAGAGGGGTCACGTGACCCACCCCTGAGGGGTCTCGTGACCCGCCCCTGAGGGGTCATGTGACCCACCCTTGAGGGGTCTCGTGACCCACGCTTTTCGGGTCACGTGACCCGCCCTTGAGGGGTCCCGTGACCCACCCTTGAGGGGTCTTGTGACCCACTCTTGGGAGGTCACCTGCTCCACCCTTGAGAGGTCACAGCAGTTTTACAGGGTCCCTGCGCACCTGTTCGGGGAAACAGAAGCCCTCCCTGCCACTCAGAGGACCGCACGATTTCCCACAGGCCACACTGCCTAGCAGCACCTTCAGCCCCGCACAGACAGTGTGCTAAGGACAGACTTGGGTACAGGGGGCGTGGGCGGGGGATTTCCCATGGAACTCTCTAAGGGCCCGGTGCCCTGTGTGGCCCGGGGAGTGCCCATGCCGTTCCTTGACCCCGCAGGACACTTGCATCCAGCAATAAGCAGCCCTCTGCCTCCACGGGGCTCAAACACCTGCGCCCGGTGTGCGGGCACCTGGCGTACGTGGAGGCAAACCCGCAGACCCCTCTGGCCCGAACCCACCACTGCGAAGATCACCCTTTCTTCCATCCGTAAAGGGGTCACGCTTGAGGAGTGGAAGAACATGGGGAGGCCCCCAGGAGATGGCTTTCCTCCGAGCCGCGGCTGGCTCGTATCGGGCCTATACGTGGGCCGCGCATGCGCACTCAGGCTCCCAAGCACACACCTCCCTCGGCTCACCTAACCCACCCTTTAGAGGTCACAGCAGTTCCACAGGGTCCCTGGGCACCTGTCTGTGGACACAGGAGCCCCCCTGCCACCTAGAGGACCACGCGATTACCGCTGGGGAACACTGCCCAGTAGCACTCCTAGCCTCGCACAGACACTGTGCGCAGGATAGACTTGTGGACGAGAGGCCTGTGTGGGGAATTTTCCAGGGAACTCTCTAAAGGCCAGGTGCCCTCTGTCGCCCTGGGAGTGCCCACGCCGTCCCTTAACCCTGCAGGACACTATCATCCAGCAATAAGCAGCCCTCTGCCTCCACGGGGCTCGAACACCTGGGCCCGTTGTGAGAGCACCTGGCGTACGTGCAGGCAAACCCACAGACCCCTCTGGCCCGAACCCACCACTGCGAAGATCCCCCTTTTCTTCCATCTGTAAAGGGGTCCTCCTTGAGGAGTGGAGGAACATGCGGAGGCCCCCAGGAGATGGCCTTTCTCCGAGCCGCGGCTGGCTGGTTTCGGGCCTATACGTGGGCCGCGCGTGCGCACTCAGGCTCCCCACCACAACCCTCCCTCGGGTCACGGGACTCACCCTTGAGGTGTCTCCTGACCCACCCTTGAGGGGTCACGTCACCCACCCCTGAGGGGTCACATGACCCACCCCAGAGGGGTCACGTGACCCACCCCAGAGGGGTCACGTGACCCACCCCTGAGGAGTCACGTGACCCACCCCTGAGGGGTCTCGTGACCCACCCCAGAGGGGTCACGTGACCCACCCCTGAGGGGTCTCGTGACCCACCCCTGAGGAGTCACGTGACCCACCCCTGAGGGGTCTCGTGACCCACCCCAGAGGGGTCACGTGACCCACCCCTGAGGGGTCTCGTGACCCACCCCTGAGGAGTCACGTGACCCACCCCTGAAGGGGTCTCGTGACCCACCCCAGAGGGGTTACGTGACCCACCCCAGAGGGGTCTCGTGACCCACCCCTGAGGGGTCACGTGACCAACCCTTGAGGGGTCTCGTGACCCACGCTTTTCGGGTCACGTGACCAGCCCTTTAGGGGTCTCGTGACCCACCCTTGAGGGGTCCCGTGACCCACCCTTGAGGGGTCTCGTGACCCACCCTTGGGAGGTCACCTGCCCCACCCTTGAGGGGTCACATGACCCACCTTGAGAGGTCACAGCAGTTTTACAGGGTCCCTGCGCACCTGTTCGGCGAAACAGAAGACCTCCCTGCCACTCAGAGGACCGCACGATTTCCCACAGGCCACACTGCCTAGCAGCACCTTCAGCCCCGCACAGACAGTGTGCTAAGGACAGACTTGGGTACAGGGGGCGTGGGCGGGGGATTTCCCATGGAACTCTCTAAGGGCCCGGTGCCCTGTGTGGCCCGGGGAGTGCCCATGCCGTTCATTGACCCCGCAGGACACTTGCATCCAGCAATAAGCAGCCCTCTGCCTCCACGGGGCTCAAACACCTGCGCCCGGTGTGCGGGCACCTGGCGTACGTGGAGGCAAACCCGCAGACCCCTCTGGCCCGAACCCACCACTGCGAAGATCACCCTTTCTTCCATCCGTAAAGGGGTCACGCTTGAGGAGTGGAAGAACATGGGGAGGCCCCCAGGAGATGGCTTTCCTCCGAGCCGCGGCTGGCTCGTTTCGGGCCTATACGTGGGCCGCGCATGCGCACTCAGGCTCCCAAGCACACACCTCCCTCGGCTCACCTAACCCACCCTTTAGAGGTCACAGCAGTTCCACAGGGTCCCTGGGCACCTGTCTGTGGACACAGGAGCCCCCCTGCCACCTAGAGGACCACGCGATTACCGCTGGGGAACACTGCCCAGAAGCACTCCTAGCCTCGCACAGACACTGTGCGCAGGATAGACTTGTGGACGAGAGGCCTGGGTGGGGAATTTTCCAGGGAACTCTCTAAAGGCCAGGTGCCCTCTGTCACCCTGGGAGTGCCCACGCCGTCCCTTAACCCTGCAGGACACTATCATCCAGCAATAAGCAGGCCTCTGCCTCCACGGGGCTCGAACACCTGGGCCCGTTGTGAGAGCACCTGGCGTACGTGCAGGCAAACCCACAGACCCCTCTGGCCCGAACCCACCACTGCGAAGATCCCCCTTTTCTTCCATCTGTAAAGGGGTCCTCCTTGAGGAGTGGAGGAACATGCGGAGGCCCCCAGGAGATGGCCTTTCTCCGAGCCGCGGCTGGCTGGTTTCGGGCCTATACGTGGGCCGCGCGTGCGCACTCAGGCTCCCCACCACAACCCTCCCTCGGGTCACGGGACTCACCCTTGAGGTGTCTCCTGACCCACCCTTGAGGGGTCACGTCACCCACCCCTGAGGGGTCACATGACCCACCCAGAGGGGTCACGTGACCAACCCCAGAGGGGTCACGTGACCCACCCCTGAGGAGTCACGTGACCCACCCCTGAGGGGTCTCGTGACCCACCCCAGAGGGGTCACGTGACCCACCCCTGAGGGGTCACGTGACCCACCCCAGAGGGGTCTCGTGACCCACCCCTGAGGGGTCACGTGACCAACCCTTGAGGGGTCTCGTGACCCACGCTTTTCGGGTCACGTGACCAGCCCTTTAGGGGTCTCGTGACCCACCCTTGAGGGGTCCCGTGACCCACCCTTGAGGGGTCTCGTGACCCACCCTTGGGAGGTCACCTGCCCCACCCTTGAGGGGTCACATGACCCACCTTGAGAGGTCACAGCAGTTTTACAGGGTCCCTGCGCACCTGTTCGGCGAAACAGAAGACCTCCCTGCCACTCAGAGGACCGCACGATTTCCCACAGGCCACACTGCCTAGCAGCACCTTCAGCCCCGCACAGACAGTGTGCTAAGGACAGACTTGGGTACAGGGGGCATGGGCGGGGGATTTCCCATGGAACTCTCTAAGGGCCCGGTGCCCTGTGTGGCCCGGGGTGTGCCCATGCCGTTCCTTGACCCCGCAGGACACTTGCATCCAGCAATAAGCAGCCCTCTGCCTCCACGGGGCTCAAACACCTGCGCCCGGTGTGCGGGCACCTGGCGTACGTGGAGGCAAACCCGCAGACCCCTCTGGCCCGAACCCACCACTGCGAAGATCACCCTTTCTTCCATCCGTAAAGGGGTCACGCTTGAGGAGTGGAAGAACATGGGGAGCCCCCCAGGAGATGGCTTTCCTCCGAGCCGCGGCTGGCTCGTATCGGGCCTATACGTGGGCCGTGCATGCGCACTCAGGCTCCCAAGCACACACCTCCCTCGGCTCACCTAACCCACCCTTTAGAGGTCACAGCAGTTCCACAGGGTCCCTGGGCACCTGTCTGTGGACACAGGAGCCCCCCTGCCACCTAGAGGACCACGCGATTACCGCTGGGGAACACTGCCCAGAAGCACTCCTAGCCTCGCACAGACACTGTGCGCAGGATAGACTTGTGGACGAGAGGCCTGGGTGGGGAATTTTCCAGGGAACTCTCTAAAGGCCAGGTGCCCTCTGTCGCCCTGGGAGTGCCCACGCCGTCCCTTAACCCTGCAGGACACAATCATCCAGCAATAAGCAGCCCTCTGCCTCCACGGGGCTCGAACACCTGGGCCCGTTGTGAGAGCACCTGGCGTACGTGCAGGCAAACCCACAGACCCCTCTGGCCCGAACCCACCACTGCGAAGATCCCCCTTTTCTTCCATCTGTAAAGGGGTCCTCCTTGAGGAGTGGAGGAACATGCGGAGGCCCCCAGGAGATGGCCTTTCTCCGAGCCGCGGCTGGCTGGTTTCGGGCCTATACGTGGGCCGCGCGTGCGCACTCAGGCTCCCCACCACAACCCTCCCTCGGGTCACGGGACTCACCCTTGAGGTGTCTCCTGACCCACCCTTGAGGGGTCACATCACCCACCCCTGAGGGGTCACGTGACCCACCCCAGAGGGGTCACGTGACCCACCCCTGAGGGGTCTCGTGACCCGCCCCTGAGGGGTCATGTGACCCACCCTTGAGGGGTCTCGTGACCCACGCTTTTCGGGTCACGTGACCCGCCCTTTAGGGGTCTCGTGACCCACCCTTGAGGGGTCCCGTGACCCACCCTTGAGGGGTCTCGTGACCCACCCTTGGGAGGTCACCTGCTCCACCCTTGAGAGGTCACAGCAGTTTTACAGGGTCCCTGCGCACCTGTTCGGGGAAACAGAAGCCCTCCCTGCCACTCAGAGGACCGCACGATTTCCCACAGGCCACACTGCCTAGCAGCACCTTCAGCCCCGCACAGACAGTGTGCTAAGGACAGACTTGGGTACAGGGGGCGTGGGCGGGGGATTTCCCATGGAACTCTCTAAGGGCCCGGTGCCCTGTGTGGCCCGGGGAGTGCCCATGCCATTCCTTGACCCCGCAGGACACTTGCATCCAGCAATAAGCAGCCCTCTGCCTCCACGGGGCTCAAACACCTGCGCCCGGTGTGCGGGCACCTGGCGTACGTGGAGGCAAACCCGCAGACCCCTCTGGCCCGAACCCACCACTGCGAAGATCACCCTTTCTTCCATCCGTAAAAGGGTCACTCTTGAGGAGTGGAGGAACATGGGGAGGCCCCCAGGAGATGGCTTTTCTCTGAGCCGCGGCTGGCTCCTTTCGGGCCTATACGTGGGCCGCGCATGCGCACTCAGGCTCCCAAGCACACACCTCCCTCGGCTCACCTAACCCACCCTTTAGAGGTCACAGCAGTTCCACAGGGTCCCTGGGCACCTGTCTGTGGACACAGGAGCCCCCCTGCCACCTAGAGGACCACGCGATTTCCGCTGGGGAACACTGCCCAGAAGCACTCCTAGCCTCGCACAGACACTGTGCGCAGGATAGACTTGTGGACGAGAGGCCTGGGTGGGGAATTTTCCAGGGAACTCTCTAAAGGCCGGGTGCCCTCTGTCGCCCTGGGAGTGCCCACGCCGTCCGTTAACCCTGCAGGACACTATCATCCAGCACTAAGCAGCCCTCTGCCTCCACGGGGCTCGAACACCTGGGCCCGTTGTGAGAGCACCTGGCGTACGTGCAGGCAAACCCACAGACCCCTCTGGCCCGAACCCACCACTGCGAAGATCCCCCTTTTCTTCCATCTGTAAAGGGGTCCTCCTTGAGGAGTGGAGGAACATGGGGAGGCCCCCAGGAGATGGCTTTTCTCCGAGCCGCGGCTGGCTGGTTTCGGGCCTATACGTGGGCCGTGCGTGCGCACTCAGGCTCCCCACCACAACCCTCCCTCGGGTCACGGGACTCACCCTTGAGGTGTCTCCTGACCCACCCTTGAGGGGTCACGTCACCCACCCCTGAGGGGTCACATGACCCACCCCAGAGGGGTCACGTGACCCACCCCTGAGGGGTCTCGTGACCCACCCCTGAGGAGTCACGTGACCCACCCCTGAGGGGTCTCGTGACCCACCCCAGAGGGGTCACGTGACCCACCCCTGAGGGGTCACGTGACCCACCCCAGAGGGGTCTCGTGACCCACCCCTGAGGGGTCACGTGACCAAACCTTGAGGGGTCTCGTGACCCACGCTTTTCGGGTCACGTGACCAGCCCTTTAGGGGTCTCGTGACCCACCCTTGAGGGGTCCCGTGACCCACCCTTGAGGGGTCTCGTGACCCACCCTTGGGAGGTCACCTGCCCCACCCTTGAGGGGTCACATGACCCACCTTGAGAGGTCACAGCAGTTTTACAGGGTCCCTGCGCACCTGTTCGGCGAAACAGAAGACCTCCCTGCCACTCAGAGGACCGCACTATTTCCCACAGGCCACACTGCCTAGCAGAACCTTCAGCCCCGCACAGACAGTGTGCTAAGGACAGACTTGGGTACAGGGGGCGTGGGCGGGGGATTTCCCATGGAACTCTCTAAGGGCCCGGTGCCCTGTGTGGCCCGGGGAGTGCCCATGCCGTTCCTTGACCCCGCAGGACACTTGCATCCAGCAATAAGCAGCCCTCTGCCTCCACGGGGCTCAAACACCTGCGCCCGGTGTGCGGGCACCTGGCGTACGTGGAGGCAAACCCGCAGACCCCTCTGGCCCGAACCCACCACTGCGAAGATCACCCTTTCTTCCATCCGTAAAGGGGTCACGCTTGAGGAGTGGAAGAACATGGGGAGGCCCCCAGGAGATGGCTTTCCTCCGAGCCGCGGCTGGCTCGTTTCGGGCCTATACGTGGGCCGCGCATGCGCACTCAGGCTCCCAAGCACACACCTCCCTCGGCTCACCTAACCCACCCTTTATAGGTCACAGCAGTTCCACAGGGTCCCTGGGCACCTGTCTGTGGACACAGGAGCCCCCCTGCCACCTAGAGGACCTCGCGATTACCGCTGGGGAACACTGCCCAGAAGCACTCCTAGCCTCGCACAGACACTGTGCGCAGGATAGACTTGTGGACGAGAGGCCTGGGTGGGGAATTTTCCAGGGAACTCTCTAAAGTCCAGGTGCCCTCTGTTGCCCTGGGAGTGCCCACGCCGTCCCTTAACCCTGCAGGACACTATCATCCAGCAATAAGCAGCCCTCTGCCTCCACGGGGCTCGAACACCTGGGCCCGTTGTGAGAGCACCTGGCGTACGTGCAGGCAAACCCACAGACCCCTCTGGCCCGAACCCACCACTGCGAAGATCCCCCTTTTCTTCCATCTGTAAAGGGGTCCTCCTTGAGGAGTGGAGGAACATGCGGAGGCCCCCAGGAGATGGCCTTTCTCCGAGCCGCGGCTGGCTGGTTTCGGGCCTATACGTGGGCCGCGCGTGCGCACTCAGGCTCCCCACCACAACCCTCCCTCGGGTCACGGGACTCACCCTTGAGGTGTCTCCTGACCCACCCTTGAGGGGTCACATCACCCACCCCTGAGGGGTCACGTGACCCACCCCAGAGGGGTCACGTGACCCAACCCAGAGGGGTCACGTGACCCACCCCTGAGGGGTCTGGTGACCCACCCCTGAGGGGTCACGTGACCCACCCCAGAGGGGTCACGTGACCCACCCCTGAGGGGTCTCGTGACCCGCCCCTGAGGGGTCATGTGACCCACCCTTGAGGGGTCTCGTGACCCACGCTTTTCGGGTCACGTGACCCGCCCTTTAGGGGTCTCGTGACCCACCCTTGAGGGGTCCCGTGACCCACCCTTGAGGGGTCTCGTGACCCACCCTTGGGAGGTCACCTGCTCCACCCTTGAGAGGTCACAGCAGTTTTACAGGGTCCCTGCGCACCTGTTCGGGGAAACAGAAGCCCTCCCTGCCACTCAGAGGACCGCACGATTTCCCACAGGCCACACTGCCTAGCAGCACCTTCAGCCCCGCACAGACAGTGTGCTAAGGACAGACTTGGGTACAGGGGGCGTGGGCGGGGGATTTCCCATGGAACTCTCTAAGGGCCCGGTGCCCTGTGTGGCCCGGGGAGTGCCCATGCCATTCCTTGACCCCGCAGGACACTTGCATCCAGCAATAAGCAGCCCTCTGCCTCCACGGGGCTCAAACACCTGCGCCCGGTGTGCGGGCACCTGGCGTACGTGGAGGCAAACCCGCAGACCCCTCTGGCCCGAACCCACCACTGCGAAGATCACCCTTTCTTCCATCCGTAAAAGGGTCACTCTTGAGGAGTGGAGGAACATGGGGAGGCCCCCAGGAGATGGCTTTTCTCTGAGCCGCGGCTGGCTCCTTTCGGGCCTATACGTGGGCCGCGCATGCGCACTCAGGCTCCCAAGCACACACCTCCCTCGGCTCACCTAACCCACCCTTTAGAGGTCACAGCAGTTCCACAGGGTCCCTGGGCACCTGTCTGTGGACACAGGAGCCCCCCTGCCACCTAGAGGACCACGCGATTTCCGCTGGGGAACACTGCCCAGAAGCACTCCTAGCCTCGCACAGACACTGTGCGCAGGATAGACTTGTGGACGAGAGGCCTGGGTGGGGAATTTTCCAGGGAACTCTCTAAAGGCCGGGTGCCCTCTGTCGCCCTGGGAGTGCCCACGCCGTCCCTTAACCCTGCAGGACACTATCATCCAGCACTAAGCAGCCCTCTGCCTCTACGGGGCTCGAACACCTGGGCCCGTTGTGAGAGCACCTGGCGTACGTGCAGGCAAACCCACAGACCCCTCTGGCCCGAACCCACCACTGCGAAGATCCCCCTTTTCTTCCATCTGTAAAGGGGTCCTCCTTGAGGAGTGGAGGAACATGGGGAGGCCCCCAGGAGATGGCTTTTCTCCGAGCCGCGGCTGGCTGGTTTCGGGCCTATACGTGGGCCGTGCGTGCGCACTCAGGCTCCCCACCACAACCCTCCCTCGGGTCACGGGACTCACCCTTGAGGTGTCTCCTGACCCACCCTTGAGGGGTCACGTCACCCACCCATGAGGGGTCACATGACCCACCCCAGAGGGGTCACGTGACCCACCCCTGAGGGGTCTCGTGACCCACCCCTGAGGAGTCACGTGACACACCCCTGAGGGGTCACGTGACCCACACCAGAGGGGTCTCGTGACCCACCCCTGAGGGGTCACGTGACCAACCCTTGAGGGGTCTCCTGACCCACGCTTTTCGGGTCACGTGACCAGCCCTTTAGGGGTCTCGTGACCCACCCTTGAGGGGTCCCGTGACCCACCCTTGAGGGGTCTCGTGACCCACCCTTGGGAGGTCACCTGCCCCACCCTTGAGGGGTCACATGACCCACCTTGAGAGGTCACAGCAGTTTTACAGGGTCCCTGCGCACCTGTTCGGCGAAACAGAAGAACTCCCTGCCACTCAGAGGACCGCACGATTTCCCACAGGCCACACTGCCTAGCAGCACCTTCAGCCCCGCACAGACAGTGTGCTAAGGACAGACTTGGGTACAGGGGGCGTGGGCGGGGGATTTCCCATGGAACTCTCTAAGGGCCCGGTGCCCTGTGTGGCCCGGGGAGTGCCCATGCCGTTCCTTGACCCCGCAGGACACTTGCATCCAGCAATAAGCAGCCCTCTGCCTCCACGGGGCTCAAACACCTGCGCCCGGTGTGCGGGCACCTGGCGTACGTGGAGGCAAACCCGCAGACCCCTCTGGCCCGAACCCACCACTGCGAAGATCACCCTTTCTTCCATCCATAAAGGGGTCACGCTTGAGGAGTGGAAGAACATGGGGAGGCCCCCAGGAGATGGCTTTCCTCCGAGCCGCGGCTGGCTCGTTTCGGGCCTATACGTGGGCCGCGCATGCGCACTCAGGCTCCCAAGCACACACCTCCCTCGGCTCACCTAACCCACCCTTTAGAGGTCACAGCAGTTCCACAGGGTCCCTGGGCACCTGTCTGTGGACACAGGAGCCCCCCTGCCACCTAGAGGACCACGCGATTTCCGCTGGGGAACACTGCCCAGAAACACTCCTAGCCTCGCACAGACACTGTGCGCAGGATAGACTTGTGGACGAGAGGCCTGGGTGGGGAATTTTCCAGGGAACTCTCTAAAGGCCAGGTGCCCTCTGTCGCCCTGGGAGTGCCCACGCCGTCCCTTAACCCTGCAGGACACTATCATCCTGCAATAAGCAGCCCTCTGCCTCCACGGGGCTCGAACACCTGGGCCCGTTGTGAGAGCACCTGGCGTACGTGCAGGCAAACCCACAGACCCCTCTGGCCCGAACCCACCACTGCGAAGATCCCCCTTTTCTTCCATCTGTAAAGGGGTCCTCCTTGAGGAGTGGAGGAACATGGGGAGGCCCCCAGGAGATGGCTTTTCTCCGAGCCGCGGCTGGCTGGTTTCGGGCCTATACTTGGGCCGCGCGTGCGCACTCAGGCTCCCCACCACAACCCTCCCTCGGGTCACGGGACTCACCCTTGAGGTGTCTCCTGACCCACCCTTGAGGGGTCACGTCACCCACCCCTGAGTGGTCACGTCACCCACCCCTGAGGGGTCACGTGACCCACCCCAGAGGGGTCTCGTGACCCACCCCTGAGGGGTCTCGTGACCCACCCCTGAGGGGTCACGTGACCCACCCCAGAGGGGTCACGTGACCCACCCCTGAGGGGTCACGTGACCCACCCCAGAGGGGTCTCGTGACCCACCCCTGAGGGGTCACGTGACCAACCCTTGAGGGGTCTCGTGACCCACGCTTTTCGGGTCACGTGACCAGCCCTTTAGGGGTCTCGTGACCCACCCTTGAGGGGTCCCGTGACCCACCCTTGAGGGGTCTCGTGACCCACCCTTGGGAGGTCACCTGCCCCACCCTTGAGGGGTCACATGACCCACCTTGAGAGGTCACAGCAGTTTTACAGGGTCCCTGCGCACCTGTTCGGCGAAACAGAAGACCTCCCTGCCACTCAGAGGACCGCACGATTTCCCACAGGCCACACTGCCTAGCAGCACCTTCAGCCCCGCACAGACAGTGTGCTAAGGACAGACTTGGGTACAGGGGGCGTGGGCGGGGGATTTCCCATGGAACTCTCTAAGGGCCCGGTGCCCTGTGTGGCCCGGGGAGTGCCCATGCCGTTCCTTGACCCCGCAGGACACTTGCATCCAGCAATAAGCAGCCCTCTGCCTCCACGGGGCTCAAACACCTGCGCCCGGTGTGCGGGCACCTGGCGTACGTGGAGGCAAACCCGCAGACCCCTCTGGCCCGAACCCACCACTGCGAAGATCACCCTTTCTTCCATCCGTAAAGGGGTCACGCTTGAGGAGTGGAAGAACATGGGGAGGCCCCCAGGAGATGGCTTTCCTCCGAGCCGCGGCTGGCTCCTTTCGGGCCTATACGTGGGCCGCGCATGCGCACTCAGGCTCCCAAGCACACACCTCCCTCGGCTCACCTAACCCACCCTTTAGAGGTCACAGCAGTTCCACAGGGTCCCTGGGCACCTGTCTGTGGACACAGGAGCCCCCCTGCCACCTAGAGGACCACGCGATTACCGCTGGGGAACACTGCCCAGAAGCACTCCTAGCCTCGCACAGACACTGTGCGCAGGATAGACTTGTGGACGAGAGGCCTGGGTGGGGAATTTTCCAGGGAACTCTCTAAAGGCCAGGTGCCCTCTGTCGCCCTGGGAGTGCCCACGCCGTCCCTTAACCCTGCAGGACACTATCATCCAGCAATAAGCAGCCCTCTGCCTCCACGGGGCTCGAACACCTGGGCCCGTTGTGAGAGCACCTGGCGTACGTGCAGGCAAACACACAGACCCCACTGGCCCGAACCCACCACTGCGAAGATCCCCCTTTTCTTCCATCTGTAAAGGGGTCCTCCTTGAGGAGTGGAGGAACATGCGGAGGCCCCCAGGAGATGGCCTTTCTCCGAGCCGCGGCTGGCTGGTTTCGGGCCTATACGTGGGCCGCGCGTGCGCACTCAGGCTCCCCACCACAACCCTCCCTCGGGTCACGGGACTCACCCTTGAGGTGTCTCCTGACCCACACTTGAGGGGTCACATCACCCACCCCTGAGGGGTCACGTGACCCACCCCAGAGGGGTCACGTGACCCACCCCAGAGGGGTCACGTGACGCACCCCTGAGGGGTCTGGTGACCCACCCTTGAGGGGTCTTGTGACCCACGCTTTTTGGGTCACGTGACCCGCCCTTTAGGGGTCTCGTGACCCACCCTTGAGGGGTCCCGTGACCCACCCTTGAGGGGTCTCGTGACCCACCCTTGGGAGGTCACCTGCTCCACCCTTGAGAGGTCACAGCAGTTTTACAGGGTCCCTGCGCACCTGTTCGGGGAAACAGAAGCCCTCCCTGCCACTCAGAGGACCGCACGATTTCCCACAGGCCACACTGCCTAGCAGCACCTTCAGCCCCGCACAGACAGTGTGCTAAGGACAGACTTGGGTACAGGGGGCGTGGGCGGGGGATTTCCCATGGAACTCTCTAAGGGCCCGGTGCCCTGTGTGGCCCGGGGAGTGCCCATGCCATTCCTTGACCCCGCAGGACACTTGCATCCAGCAATAAGCAGCCCTCTGCCTCCACGGGGCTCAAACACCTGCGCCCGGTGTGCGGGCACCTGGCGTACGTGGAGGCAAACCCGCAGACCCCTCTGGCCCGAACCCACCACTGCGAAGATCACCCTTTCTTCCATCCGTAAAAGGGTCACTCTTGAGGAGTGGAGGAACATGGGGAGGCCCCCAGGAGATGGCTTTTCTCTGAGCCGCGGCTGGCTCCTTTCGGGCCTATACGTGGGCCGCGCATGCGCACTCAGGCTCCCAAGCACACACCTCCCTCGGCTCACCTAACCCACCCTTTAGAGGTCACAGCAGTTCCACAGGGTCCCTGGGCACCTGTCTGTGGACACAGGAGCCCCCCTGCCACCTAGAGGACCACGCGATTTCCGCTGGGGAACACTGCCCAGAAGCACTCCTAGCCTCGCACAGACACTGTGCGCAGGATAGACTTGTGGACGAGAGGCCTGGGTGGGGAATTTTCCAGGGAACTCTCTAAAGGCCGGGTGCCCTCTGTCGCCCTGGGAGTGCCCACGCCGTCCCTTAACCCTGCAGGACACTATCATCCAGCACTAAGCAGCCCTCTGCCTCCACGGGGCTCGAACACCTGGGCCCGTTGTGAGAGCACCTGGCGTACGTGCAGGCAAACCCACAGACCCCTCTGGCCCGAACCCACCACTGCGAAGATCCCCCTTTTCTTCCATCTGTAAAGGGGTCCTCCTTGAGGAGTGGAGGAACATGGGGAGGCCCCCAGGAGATGGCTTTTCTCCGAGCCGCGGCTGGCTGGTTTCGGGC
Organism: Desmodus rotundus; assembly: GCF_022682495.2. Classification (NCBI taxonomy): domain Eukaryota; kingdom Metazoa; phylum Chordata; class Mammalia; order Chiroptera; family Phyllostomidae; genus Desmodus; species Desmodus rotundus. The sequence goes on from NC_071397.1 coordinate 20,754,489, forward strand.
CTATACGTGGGCCGTGCGTGCGCACTCAGGCTCCCCACCACAACCCTCCCTCGGGTCACGGGACTCACCCTTGAGGTGTCTCCTGACCCACCCTTGAGGGGTCACGTCACCCACCCCTGAGGGGTCTCGTGACCCACCCCAGAGGGGTCACGTGACCCACCCCTGAGGGGTCACGTGACCCACCCCAGAGGGGTCTCGTGACCCACCCCTGAGGGGTCACGTGACCAACCCTTGAGGGGTCTCGTGACCCACGCTTTTCGGGTCACGTGACCAGCCCTTTAGGGGTCTCGTGACCCACCCTTGAGGGGTCCCGTGACCCACCCTTGAGGGGTCTCGTGACCCACCCTTGGGAGGTCACCTGCCCCACCCTTGAGGGGTCACATGACCCACCTTGAGAGGTCACAGCAGTTTTACAGGGTCCCTGCGCACCTGTTCGGGGAAACAGAAGACCTCCCTGCCACTCAGAGGACCGCACGATTTCCCACAGGCCACACTGCCTAGCAGCACCTTCAGCCCCGCACAGACAGTGTGCTAAGGACAGACTTGGGTACAGGGGGCGTGGGCGGGGGATTTCCCATGGAACACTCTAAGGGCCCGGTGCCCTGTGTGGCCCGGGGAGTGCCCATGCCGTTCCTTGAACCCGCAGGACACTTGCATCCAGCAATAAGCAGCCTTCTGCCTCCACGGGGCTCAAACACCTGCGCCCGGTGTGCGGGCACCTGGCGTACGTAGAGGCAAACCCGCAGACCCCTCTGGCCCGAACCCACCACTGCGAAGATCACCCTTTCTTCCATACGTAAAGGGGTCACGCTTGAGGAGTGGAAGAACATGGGGAGGCCCCCAGGAGATGGCTTTTCTCCGAGCCGCGGCTGGCTCGTTTCGGGCCTATACGTGGGCCGCGCATGCGCACTCAGGCTCCCAAGCACACACCTCCCTCGGCTCACCTAACCCACCCTTTAGAGGTCACAGCAGTTCCACAGGGTCCCTGGGCACCTGTCTGTGGACACAGGAGCCCCCTTGCCACCTAGAGGACCACGCGATTACCGCTGGGGAACACTGCCCAGAAGCACTCCTAGCCTCGCACAGACACTGTGCGCAGGATAGACTTGTGGACGAGAGGCCTGGGTGGGGAATTTTCCAGGGAACTCTCTAAAGGCCAGGTGCCCTCTGTCGCCCTGGGAGTGCCCACGCCGTCCCTTAACCCTGCAGGACACTATCATCCAGCAATAAGCAGCCCTCTGCCTCCACGGGGCTCGAACACCTGGGCCCGTTGTGAGAGCACCTGGCGTACGTGCAGGCAAACCCACAGACCCCTCTGGCCCGAACCCACCACTGCGAAGATCCCCCTTTTTTTCCATCTGTAAAGGGGTCCTCCTTGAGGAGTGGAGGAACATGGGGAGGCCCCCAGGAGATGGCTTTTCTCCGAGCCGCGGCTGGCTGGTTTCGGGCCTATACGTGGGCCGCGCGTGCGCACTCAGGCTCCCCACCACAACCCTCCCTCGGGTCACGGGACTCACCCTTGAGGTGTCTCCTGACCCACCCTTGAGGGGTCACGTCACCCACCCCTGAGGGGTCACATGACCCACCCCAGAGGGGTCACGTGACCCACCCCAGAGGGGTCACATGACCCACCCCTGAGGGGTCTCGTGACCCACCCCTGAGGAGTCACGTGACCCACCCCTGAGGGGTCTCGTGACCCACCCCAGAGGGGTCACGTGACCCACCCCAGAGGGGTCTCGTGACCCACCCCTGAGGGGTCACGTGACCAACCCTTGAGGGGTCTCGTGACCCACGCTTTTCGGGTCACGTGACCAGCCCTTTAGGGGTCTCGTGACCCACCCTTGAGGGGTCACGTGACCCACCCCTGAGGGGTCTCGTGACCCACCCCTGAGGGGTCACGTGACCCACCCCTGAGGGGTCTCGTGACCCGCCCCTGAGGGGTCATGTGACCCACCCTTGAGGGGTCTCGTGACCCACGCTTTTCGGGTCACGTGACCCGCCCTTGAGGGGTCCCGTGACCCACCCTTGAGGGGTCTCGTGACCCACCCTTGGGAGGTCACCTGCTCCACCCTTGAGAGGTCACAGCAGTTTTACAGGGTCCCTGCGCACCTGTTCGGGGAAACAGAAGCCCTCCCTGCCACTCAGAGGACCGCACGATTTCCCACAGGCCACACTGCCTAGCAGCACCTTCAGCCCCGCACAGACAGTGTGCTAAGGACAGACTTGGGTACAGGGGGCGTGGGCGGGGGATTTCCCATGGAACTCTCTAAGGGCCCGGTGCCCTGTGTGGCCCGGGGAGTGCCCATGCCGTTCCTTGACCCCGCAGGACACTTGCATCCAGCAATAAGCAGCCCTCTGCCTCCACGGGGCTCAAACACCTGCGCCCGGTGTGCGGGCACCTGGCGTACGTGGAGGCAAACCCGCAGACCCCTCTGGCCCGAACCCACCACTGCGAAGATCACCCTTTCTTCCATCCGTAAAGGGGTCACGCTTGAGGAGTGGAAGAACATGGGGAGGCCCCCAGGAGATGGCTTTCCTCCGAGCCGCGGCTGGCTCGTATCGGGCCTATACGTGGGCCGCGCATGCGCACTCAGGCTCCCAAGCACACACCTCCCTCGGCTCACCTAACCCACCCTTTAGAGGTCACAGCAGTTCCACAGGGTCCCTGGGCACCTGTCTGTGGACACAGGAGCCCCCCTGCCACCTAGAGGACCACGCGATTACCGCTGGGGAACACTGCCCAGTAGCACTCCTAGCCTCGCACAGACACTGTGCGCAGGATAGACTTGTGGACGAGAGGCCTGGGTGGGGAATTTTCCAGGGAACTCTCTAAAGGCCAGGTGCCCTCTGTCGCCCTGGGAGTGCCCACGCCGTCCCTTAACCCTGCAGGACACTATCATCCAGCAATAAGCAGCCCTCTGCCTCCACGGGGCTCGAACACCTGGGCCCGTTGTGAGAGCACCTGGCGTACGTGCAGGCAAACCCACAGACCCCTCTGGCCCGAACCCACCACTGCGAAGATCCCCCTTTTCTTCCATCTGTAAAGGGGTCCTACTTGAGGAGTGGAGGAACATAGGGAGGCCCCCAGGAGATGGCTTTTCTCTGAGCCGCGGCTGGCTCCTTTCGGGCCTATACGTGGGCCGCGCATGCGCACTCAGGCTCCCAAGCACACACCTCCCTCGGCTCACCTAACCCACCCTTTAGAGGTCACAGCAGTTCCACAGGGTCCCTGGGCACCTGTCTGTGGACACAGGAGCCCCCCTGCCACCTAGAGGACCACGCGATTTCCGCTGGGGAACACTGCCCAGTAGCACTCCTAGCCTCGCACAGACACTGTGCGCAGGATAGACTTGTGGACGAGAGGCCTGGGTGGGGAATTTTCCAGGGAACTCTCTAAAGGCCAGGTGCCCTCTGTCGCCCTGGGAGTGCCCACGCCGTCCCTTAACCCTGCAGGACACTATCATCCAGCAATAAGCAGCCCTCTGCCTCCACGGGGCTCGAACACCTGGGCCCGTTGTGAGAGCACCTGGCGTACGTGCAGGCAAACCCACAGACCCCTCTGGCCCGAACCCACCACTGCGAAGATCCCCCTTTTCTTCCATCTGTAAAGGGGTCCTACTTGAGGAGTGGAGGAACATGGGGAGGCCCCCAGGAGATGGCTTTTCTCCGAGCCGCGGCTGGCTGGTTTCGGGCCTATACGTGGGCCGTGCGTGCGCACTCAGGCTCCCCACCACAACCCTCCCTCGGGTCACGGGACTCACCCTTGAGGTGTCTCCTGACCCACCCTTGAGGGGTCACGTCACCCACCCCTGAGGGGTCACATGACCCACCCCAGAGGGGTCACGTGACCCACCCCAGAGGGGTCACGTGACCCACCCCTGAGGAGTCACGTGACCCACCCCTGAGGGGTCTCGTGACCCACCCCAGAGGGGTCACGTGACCCACCCCTGAGGGGTCACGTGACCCACCCCAGAGGGGTCTCGTGACCCACCCCTGAGGGGTCACGTGACCAACCCTTGAGGGGTCTCGTGACCCACGCTTTTCGGGTCACGTGACCAGCCCTTTAGGGGTCTCGTGACCCACCCTTGAGGGGTCCCGTGACCCACCCTTGAGGGGTCCCGTGACCCACCCTTGAGGGGTCTCGTGACCCACCCTTGGGAGGTCACCTGCTCCACCCTTGAGAGGTCACAGCAGTTTTACAGGGTCCCTGCGCACCTGTTCGGGGAAACAGAAGCCCTCCCTGCCACTCAGAGGACCGCACGATTTCCCACAGGCCACACTGCCTAGCAGCACCTTCAGCCCCGCACAGACAGTGTGCTAAGGACAGACTTGGGTACAGGGGGCGTGGGCGGGGGATTTCCCATGGAACTCTCTAAGGGCCCGGTGCCCTGTGTGGCCCGGGGAGTGCCCATGCCATTCCTTGACCCCGCAGGACACTTGCATCCAGCAATAAGCAGCCCTCTGCCTCCACGGGGCTCAAACACCTGCGCCCGGTGTGCGGGCACCTGGCGTACGTGGAGGCAAACCCGCAGACCCCTCTGGCCCGAACCCACCACTGCGAAGATCACCCTTTCTTCCATCCGTAAAAGGGTCACTCTTGAGGAGTGGAGGAACATGGGGAGGCCCCCAGGAGATGGCTTTTCTCTGAGCCGCGGCTGGCTCCTTTCGGGCCTATACGTGGGCCGCGCATGCGCACTCAGGCTCCCAAGCACACACCTCCCTCGGCTCACCTAACCCACCCTTTAGAGGTCACAGCAGTTCCACAGGGTCCCTGGGCACCTGTCTGTGGACACAGGAGCCCCCCTGCCACCTAGAGGACCACGCGATTTCCGCTGGGGAACACTGCCCAGTAGCACTCCTAGCCTCGCACAGACACTGTGCGCAGGATAGACTTGTGGACGAGAGGCCTGGGTGGGGAATTTTCCAGGGAACTCTCTAAAGGCCGGGTGCCCTCTGTCGCCCTGGGAGTGCCCACGCCGTCCCTTAACCCTGCAGGACACTATCATCCAGCAATAAGCAGCCCTCTGCCTCCACGGGGCTCGAACACCTGGGCCCGTTGTGAGAGCACCTGGCGTACGTGCAGGCAAACCCACAGACCCCTCTGGCCCGAACCCACCACTGCGAAGATCCCCCTTTTCTTCCATCTGTAAAGGGGTCCTACTTGAGGAGTGGAGGAACATGGGGAGGCCCCCAGGAGATGGCTTTTCTCCGAGCCGCGGCTGGCTGGTTTCGGGCCTATACGTGGGCCGCTCGTGCGCACTCAGGCTCCCCACCACAACCCTCCCTCGGGTCACGGGACTCACCCTTGAGGTGTCTCCTGACCCACCCTTGAGGGGTCACATCACCCACCGCTGAGGGGTCACGTGACCCACCCCAGAAGGGTCACGCGACCCACCCCAGAGGGGTCACGTGACCCACCCCTGAGGGGTCTCGTGACCCACCCCTGAGGGGTCACGTGACCCACCCCTGAGGGGTCTCGTGACCCGCCCCTGAGGGGTCATGTGACCCACCCTTGAGGGGTCTCGTGACCCACGCTTTTCGGGTCACGTGACCCGCCCTTGAGGGGTCCCGTGACCCACCCTTGAGGGGTCTCGTGACCCACCCTTGGGAGGTCACCTGCTCCACCCTTGAGAGGTCACAGCAGTTTTACAGGGTCCCTGCGCACCTGTTCGGGGAAACAGAAGCCCTCCCTGCCACTCAGAGGACCGCACGATTTCCCACAGGCCACACTGCCTAGCAGCACCTTCAGCCCCGCACAGACAGTGTGCTAAGGACAGACTTGGGTACAGGGGGCGTGGGCGGGGGATTTCCCATGGAACTCTCTAAGGGCCCGGTGCCCTGTGTGGCCCGGGGAGTGCCCATGCCGTTCCTTGACCCCGCAGGACACTTGCATCCAGCAATAAGCAGCCCTCTGCCTCCACGGGGCTCAAACACCTGCGCCCGGTGTGCGGGCACCTGGCGTACGTGGAGGCAAACCCGCAGACCCCTCTGGCCCGAACCCACCACTGCGAAGATCACCCTTTCTTCCATCCGTAAAGGGGTCACGCTTGAGGAGTGGAAGAACATGGGGAGGCCCCCAGGAGATGGCTTTCCTCCGAGCCGCGGCTGGCTCGTATCGGGCCTATACGTGGGCCGCGCATGCGCACTCAGGCTCCCAAGCACACACCTCCCTCGGCTCACCTAACCCACCCTTTAGAGGTCACAGCAGTTCCACAGGGTCCCTGGGCACCTGTCTGTGGACACAGGAGCCCCCCTGCCACCTAGAGGACCACGCGATTACCGCTGGGGAACACTGCCCAGTAGCACTCCTAGCCTCGCACAGACACTGTGCGCAGGATAGACTTGTGGACGAGAGGCCTGGGTGGGGAATTTTCCAGGGAACTCTCTAAAGGCCAGGTGCCCTCTGTCGCCCTGGGAGTGCCCACGCCGTCCCTTAACCCTGCAGGACACTATCATCCAGCAATAAGCAGCCCTCTGCCTCCACGGGGCTCGAACACCTGGGCCCGTTGTGAGAGCACCTGGCGTACGTGCAGGCAAACCCACAGACCCCTCTGGCCCGAACCCACCACTGCGAAGATCCCCCTTTTCTTCCATCTGTAAAGGGGTCCTACTTGAGGAGTGGAGGAACATGGGGAGGCCCCCAGGAGATGGCTTTTCTCTGAGCCGCGGCTGGCTCCTTTCGGGCCTATACGTGGGCCGCGCATGCGCACTCAGGCTCCCAAGCACACACCTCCCTCGGCTCACCTAACCCACCCTTTAGAGGTCACAGCAGTTCCACAGGGTCCCTGGGCACCTGTCTGTGGACACAGGAGCCCCCCTGCCACCTAGAGGACCACGCGATTTCCGCTGGGGAACACTGCCAAGTAGCACTCCTAGCCTCGCACAGACACTGTGCGCAGGATAGACTTGTGGACGAGAGGCCTGGGTGGGGAATTTTCCAGGGAACTCTCTAAAGGCCAGGTGCCCTCTGTCGCCCTGGGAGTGCCCACGCCGTCCCTTAACCCTGCAGGACACTATCATCCAGCAATAAGCAGCCCTCTGCCTCCACGGGGCTCGAACACCTGGGCCCCTTGTGAGAGCACCTGGCGTACGTGCAGGCAAACCCACAGACCCCTCTGGCCCGAACCCACCACTGCGAAGATCCCCCTTTTCTTCCATCTGTAAAGGGGTCCTACTTGAGGAGTGGAGGAACATGGGGAGGCCCCCAGGAGATGGCTTTTCTCCGAGCCGCGGCTGGCTGGTTTCGGGCCTATACGTGGGCCGTGCGTGCGCACTCAGGCTCCCCACCACAACCCTCCCTCGGGTCACGGGACTCACCCTTGAGGTGTCTCCTGACCCACCCTTGAGGGGTCACGTCACCCACCCCTGAGGGGTCACATGACCCACCCCAGAGGGGTCACGTGACCCACCCCAGAGGGGTCACGTGACCCACCCCTGAGGAGTCACGTGACCCACCCCTGAGGGGTCTCGTGACCCACCCCAGAGGGGTCACGTGACCCACCCCTGAGGGGTCACGTGACCCACCCCAGAGGGGTCTCGTGACCCACCCCTGAGGGGTCACGTGACCAACCCTTGAGGGGTCTCGTGACCCACGCTTTTCGGGTCACGTGACCAGCCCTTTAGGGGTCTCGTGACCCACCCTTGAGGGGTCCCGTGACCCACCCTTGAGGGGTCCCGTGACCCACCCTTGAGGGGTCTCGTGACCCACCCTTGGGAGGTCACCTGCTCCACCCTTGAGAGGTCACAGCAGTTTTACAGGGTCCCTGCGCACCTGTTCGGGGAAACAGAAGCCCTCCCTGCCACTCAGAGGACCGCACGATTTCCCACAGGCCACACTGCCTAGCAGCACCTTCAGCCCCGCACAGACAGTGTGCTAAGGACAGACTTGGGTACAGGGGGCGTGGGCGGGGGATTTCCCATGGAACTCTCTAAGGGCCCGGTGCCCTGTGTGGCCCGGGGAGTGCCCATGCCGTTCCTTGACCCCGCAGGACACTTGCATCCAGCAATAAGCAGCCCTCTGCCTCCACGGGGCTCAAACACCTGCGCCCGGTGTGCGGGCACCTGGCGTACGTGGAGGCAAACCCGCAGACCCCTCTGGCCCGAACCCACCACTGCGAAGATCACCCTTTCTTCCATCCGTAAAAGGGTCACTCTTGAGGAGTGGAGGAACATGGGGAGGCCCCCAGGAGATGGCTTTTCTCTGAGCCGCGGCTGGCTCCTTTCGGGCCTATACGTGGGCCGCGCATGCGCACTCAGGCTCCCAAGCACACACCTCCCTCGGCTCACCTAACCCACCCTTTAGAGGTCACAGCAGTTCCACAGGGTCCCTGGGCACCTGTCTGTGGACACAGGAGCCCCCCTGCCACCTAGAGGACCACGCGATTTCCGCTGGGGAACACTGCCCAGTAGCACTCCTAGCCTCGCACAGACACTGTTTGCAGGATAGACTTGTGGACGAGAGGCCTGGGTGGGGAATTTTCCAGGGAACTCTCTAAAGGCCGGGTGCCCTCTGTCGCCCTGGGAGTGCCCACGCCGTCCCTTAACCCTGCAGGACACTATCATCCAGCAATAAGCAGCCCTCTGCCTCCACGGGGCTCGAACACCTGGGCCCGTTGTGAGAGCACCTGGCGTACGTGCAGGCAAACCCACAGACCCCTCTGGCCCGAACCCACCACTGCGAAGATCCCCCTTTTCTTCCATCTGTAAAGGGGTCCTACTTGAGGAGTGGAGGAACATGGGGAGGCCCCCAGGAGATGGCTTTTCTCCGAGCCGCGGCTGGCTGGTTTCGGGCCTATACGTGGGCCGTGCGTGCGCACTCAGGCTCCCCACCACAACCCTCCCTCGGGTCACGGGACTCACCCTTGAGGTGTCTCCTGACCCACCCTTGAGGGGTCACGTCACCCACCCCTGAGGGGCACATGACCCACCCCAGAGGGGTCACGTGACCCACCCCAGAGGGGTCACGTGACCCACCCCTGAGGAGTCACGTGACCCACCCCTGAGGGGTCACGTGACCCACCCCAGAGGGGTCTCGTGACCCACCCCTGAGGGGTCACGTGACCAACCCTTGAGGGGTCTCGTGACCCACGCTTTTCGGGTCACGTGACCAGCCCTTTAGGGGTCTCGTGACCCACCCTTGAGGGGTCCCGTGACCCACCCTTGAGGGGTCCCGTGACCCACCCTTGAGGGGTCTCGTGACCCACCCTTGGGAGGTCACCTGCTCCACCCTTGAGAGGTCACAGCAGTTTTACAGGGTCCCTGCGCACCTGTTCGGGGAAACAGAAGCCCTCCCTGCCACTCAGAGGACCGCACGATTTCCCACAGGCCACACTGCCTAGCAGCACCTTCAGCCCCGCACAGACAGTGTGCTAAGGACAGACTTGGGTACAGGGGGCGTGGGCGGGGGATTTCCCATGGAACTCTCTAAGGGCCCGGTGCCCTGTGTGGCCCGGGGAGTGCCCATGCCATTCCTTGACCCCGCAGGACACTTGCATCCAGCAATAAGCAGCCCTCTGCCTCCACGGGGCTCAAACACCTGCGCCCGGTGTGCGGGCACCTGGCGTACGTGGAGGCAAACCCGCAGACCCCTCTGGCCCGAACCCACCACTGCGAAGATCACCCTTTCTTCCATCCGTAAAAGGGTCACTCTTGAGGAGTGGAGGAACATGGGGAGGCCCCCAGGAGATGGCTTTTCTCTGAGCCGCGGCTGGCTCCTTTCGGGCCTATACGTGGGCCGCGCATGCGCACTCAGGCTCCCAAGCACACACCTCCCTCGGCTCACCTAACCCACCCTTTAGAGGTCACAGCAGTTCCACAGGGTCCCTGGGCACCTGTCTGTGGACACAGGAGCCCCCCTGCCACCTAGAGGACCACGCGATTTCCGCTGGGGAACACTGCCCAGAAGCACTCCTAGCCTCGCACAGACACTGTGCGCAGGATAGACTTGTGGACGAGAGGCCTGGGTGGGGAATTTTCCAGGGAACTCTCTAAAGGCCGGGTGCCCTCTGTCGCCCTGGGAGTGCCCACGCCGTCCCTTAACCCTGCAGGACACTATCATCCAGCACTAAGCAGCCCTCTGCCTCCACGGGGCTCGAACACCTGGGCCCGTTGTGAGAGCACCTGGCGTACGTGCAGGCAAACCCAAAGACCCCTCTGGCCCGAACCCACCACTGCGAAGATCCCCCTTTTCTTCCATCTGTAAAGGGGTCCTCCTTGAGGAGTGGAGGAACATGGGGAGGCCCCCAGGAGATGGCTTTTCTCCGAGCCGCGGCTGGCTGGTTTCGGGCCTATACGTGGGCCGTGCGTGCGCACCTAGGCTCCCCACCACAACCCTCCCTCGGGTCACGGGACTCACCCTTGAGGTGTCTCCTGACCCACCCTTGAGGGGTCACGTCACCCACCCCTGAGGGGTCTCGTGACCCACCCCAGAGGGGTCACGTGACCCACCCCTGAGGGGTCACGTGACCCACCCCAGAGGGGTCTCGTGACCCACCCCTGAGGGGTCACGTGACCAACCCTTGAGGGGTCTCGTGACCCACGCTTTTCGGGTCACGTGACAAGCCCTTTAGGGGTCTCGTGACCCACCCTTGAGGGGTCCCGTGACCCACCCTTGAGGGGTCTCGTGACCCACCCTTGGGAGGTCACCTGCCCCACCCTTGAGGGGTCACATGACCCACCTTGAGAGGTCACAGCAGTTTTACAGGGTCCCTGCGCACCTGTTCGGCGAAACAGAAGACCTCCCTGCCACTCAGAGGACCGCACGATTTCCCACAGGCCACACTGCCTAGCAGCACCTTCAGCCCCGCACAGACAGTGTGCTAAGGACAGACTTGGGTACAGGGGGCGTGGGCGGGGGATTTCCCATGGAACACTCTAAGGGCCCGGTGCCCTGTGTGGCCCGGGGAGTGCCCATGCCGTTCCTTGAACCCGCAGGACACTTGCATCCAGCAATAAGCAGCCTTCTGCCTCCACGGGGCTCAAACACCTGCGCCCGGTGTGCGGGCACCTGGCGTACGTGGAGGCAAACCCGCAGACCCCTCTGGCCCGAACCCACCACTGCGAAGATCACCCTTTCTTCCATACGTAAAGGGGTCACGCTTGAGGAGTGGAAGAACATGGGGAGGCCCCCAGGAGATGGCTTTTCTCCGAGCCGCGGCTGGCTCGTTTCGGGCCTATACGTGGGCCGAGCATGCGCACTCAGGCTCCCAAGCACACACCTCCCTCGGCTCACCTAACCCACCCTTTAGAGGTCACAGCAGTTCCACAGGGTCCCTGGGCACCTGTCTGTGGACACAGGAGCCCCCTTGCCACCTAGAGGACCACGCGATTACCGCTGGGGAACACTGCCCAGAAGCACTCCTAGCCTCGCACAGACACTGTGCGCAGGATAGACTTGTGGACGAGAGGCCTGGGTGGGGAATTTTCCAGGGAACTCTCTAAAGGCCAGGTGCCCTCTGTCGCCCTGGGAGTGCCCACGCCGTCCCTTAACCCTGCAGGACACTATCATCCAGCAATAAGCAGCCCTCTGCCTCCACGGGGCTCGAACACCTGGGCCCGTTGTGAGAGCACCTGGCGTACGTGCAGGCAAACCCACAGACCCCTCTGGCCCGAACCCACCACTGCGAAGATCCCCCTTTTTTTCCATCTGTAAAGGGGTCCTCCTTGAGGAGTGGAGGAACATGGGGAGGCCCCCAGGAGATGGCTTTTCTCCGAGCCGCGGCTGGCTGGTTTCGGGCCTATACGTGGGCCGCGCGTGCGCACTCAGGCTCCCCACCACAACCCTCCCTCGGGTCACGGGACTCACCCTTGAGGTGTCTCCTGACCCACCCTTGAGGGGTCACGTCACCCACCCCTGAGGGGTCACATGACCCACCCCAGAGGGGTCACGTGACCCACCCCAGAGGGGTCACGTGACCCACCCCTGAGGGGTCTCGTGACCCACCCCTGAGGAGTCACGTGACCCACCCCTGAGGGGTCTCGTGACCCACCGCAGAGGGGTCACGTGACCCACCCCAGAGGGGTCTCGTGACCCACCCCTGAGGGGTCACGTGACCAACCCTTGAGGGGTCTCGTGACCCACGCTTTTCGGGTCACGTGACCAGCCCTTTAGGGGTCTCGTGACCCACCCTTGAGGGGTCCCGTGACCCACCCTTGAGGGGTCTCGTGACCCACCCTTGGGAGGTCACCTGCCCCACCCTTGAGGGGTCACATGACCCACCTTGAGAGGTCACAGCAGTTTTACAGGGTCCCTGCGCACCTGTTCGGCGAAACAGAAGACCTCCCTGCCACTCAGAGGACCGCACGATTTCCCACAGGCCACACTGCCTAGCAGCACCTTCAGCCCCGCACAGACAGTGTGCTAAGGACAGACTTGGGTACAGGGGGCATGGGCGGGGGATTTCCCATGGAACTCTCTAAGGGCCCGGTGCCCTGTGTGGCCCGGGGAGTGCCCATGCCGTTCCTTGACCCCGCAGGACACTTGCATCCAGCAATAAGCAGCCCTCTGCCTCCACGGGGCTCAAACACCTGCGCCCGGTGTGCGGGCACCTGGCGTACGTGGAGGCAAACCCGCAGACCCCTCTGGCCCGAACCCACCACTGCGAAGATCACCCTTTCTTCCATCCGTAAAGGGGTCACGCTTGAGGAGTGGAAGAACATGGGGAGGCCCCCAGGAGATGGCTTTCCTCCGAGCCGCGGCTGGCTCGTTTCGGGCCTATACGTGGGCCGCGCATGCGCACTCAGGCTCCCAAGCACACACCTCCCTCGGCTCACCTAACCCACCCTTTAGAGGTCACAGCAGTTCCACAGGGTCCCTGGGCACCTGTCTGTGGACACAGGAGCCCCCATGCCACCTAGAGGACCACGCGATTACCGCTGGGGAACACTGCCCAGAAGCACTCCTAGCCTCGCACAGACACTGTGCGCAGGATAGACTTGTGGACGAGAGGCCTGGGTGGGGAATTTTCCAGGGAACTCTCTAAAGGCCAGGTGCCCTCTGTCGCCCTGGGAGTGCCCACGCCGTCCCTTAACCCTGCAGGACACTATCATCCAGCAATAAGCAGCCCTCTGCCTCCACGGGGCTCGAACACCTGGGCCCGTTGTGAGAGCACCTGGCGTACGTGCAGGCAAACCCACAGACCCCTCTGGCCCGAACCCACCACTGCGAAGATCCCCCTTTTTTTCCATCTGTAAAGGGGTCCTCCTTGAGGAGTGGAGGAACATGGGGAGGCCCCCAGGAGATGGCTTTTCTCCGAGCCGCGGCTGGCTGGTTTCGGGCCTATACGTGGGCCGCGCGTGCGCACTCAGGCTCCCCACCACAACCCTCCCTCGGGTCACGGGACTCACCCTTGAGGTGTCTCCTGACCCACCCTTGAGGGGTCACGTCACCCACCCCTGAGGGGTCACATGACCCACCCCAGAGGGGTCACGTGACCCACCCCAGAGGGGTCACGTGACCCACCCCTGAGGGGTCTCGTGACCCACCCCTGAGGAGTCACGTGACCCACCCCTGAGGGGTCTCGTGACCCACCCCAGAGGGGTCACGTGACCCACCCCCGAGGGGTCTCGTGACCCACCCCTGAGGGGTCACGTGACCAACCCTTGAGGGGTCTCGTGACCCACGCTTTTCGGGTCACGTGACCAGCCCTTTAGGGGTCTCGTGACCCACCCTTGAGGGGTCCCGTGACCCACCCTTGAGGGGTCTCGTGACCCACCCTTGGGAGGTCACCTGCCCCACCCTTGAGGGGTCACATGACCCACCTTGAGAGGTCACAGCAGTTTTACAGGGTCCCTGCGCACCTGTTCGGCGAAACAGAAGACCTCCCTGCCACTCAGAGGACCGCACGATTTCCCACAGGCCACACTGCCTAGCAGCACCTTCAGCCCCGCACAGACAGTGTGCTAAGGACAGACTTGGGTACAGGGGGCATGGGCGGGGGATTTCCCATGGAACTCTCTAAGGGCCCGGTGCCCTGTGTGGCCCGGGGAGTGCCCATGCCGTTCCTTGACCCCGCAGGACACTTGCATCCAGCAATAAGCAGCCCTCTGCCTCCACGGGGCTCAAACACCTGCGCCCGGTGTGCGGGCACCTGGCGTACGTGGAGGCAAACCCGCAGACCCCTCTGGCCCGAACCCACCACTGCGAAGATCACCCTTTCTTCCATCCGTAAAGGGGTCACGCTTGAGGAGTGGAAGAACATGGGGAGGCCCCCAGGAGATGGCTTTCCTCCGAGCCGCGGCTGGCTCGTTTCGGGCCTATACGTGGGCCGCGCATGCGCACTCAGGCTCCCAAGCACACACCTCCCTCGGCTCACCTAACCCACCCTTTAGAGGTCACAGCAGTTCCACAGGGTCCCTGGGCACCTGTCTGTGGACACAGGAGCCCCCATGCCACCTAGAGGACCACGCGATTACCGCTGGGGAACACTGCCCAGAAGCACTCCTAGCCTCGCACAGACACTGTGCGCAGGATAGACTTGTGGACGAGAGGCCTGGGTGGGGAATTTTCCAGGGAACTCTCTAAAGGCCAGGTGCCCTCTGTCGCCCTGGGAGTGCCCACGCCGTCCCTTAACCCTGCAGGACACTATCATCCAGCAATAAGCAGCCCTCTGCCTCCACGGGGCTCGAACACCTGGGCCCGTTGTGAGAGCACCTGGCGTACGTGCAGGCAAACCCACAGACCCCTCTGGCCCGAACCCACCACTGCGAAGATCCCCCTTTTCTTCCATCTGTAAAGGGGTCCTCCTTGAGGAGTGGAGGAACATGCGGAGGCCCCCAGGAGATGGCCTTTTCCCGAGCCGCGGCTGGCTGGTTTCGGGCCTATACATGGGCCGCGCGTGCGCACTCAGGCTCCCCACCACAACCCTCCCTCGGGTCACGGGACTCACCCTTGAGGTGTCTCCTGACCCACCCTTGAGGGGTCACATCACCCACCGCTGAGGGGTCACGTGACCCACCCCTGAGGGGTCTCGTGACCCACCCCTGAGGGGTCACGTGACCCACCCCTGAGGGGTCTCGTGACCCGCCCCTGAGGGGTCATGTGACCCACCCTTGAGGGGTCTCGTGACCCACGCTTTTCGGGTCACGTGACCCGCCCTTGAGGGGTCCCGTGACCCACCCTTGAGGGGTCTCGTGACCCACCCTTGGGAGGTCACCTGCTCCACCCTTGAGAGGTCACAGCAGTTTTACAGGGTCCCTGCGCACCTGTTCGGGGAAACAGAAGCCCTCCCTGCCACTCAGAGGACCGCACGATTTCCCACAGGCCACACTGCCTAGCAGCACCTTCAGCCCCGCACAGACAGTGTGCTAAGGACAGACTTGGGTACAGGGGGCGTGGGCGGGGGATTTCCCATGGAACTCTCTAAGGGCCCGGTGCCCTGTGTGGCCCGGGGAGTGCCCATGCCGTTCCTTGACCCCGCAGGACACTTGCATCCAGCAATAAGCAGCCCTCTGCCTCCACGGGGCTCAAACACCTGCGCCCGGTGTGCGGGCACCTGGCGTACGTGGAGGCAAACCCGCAGACCCCTCTGGCCCGAACCCACCACTGCGAAGATCCCCCTTTTCTTCCATCTGTAAAGGGGTCCTACTTGAGGAGTGGAGGAACATGGGGAGGCCCCCAGGAGATGGCTTTTCTCTGAGCCGCGGCTGGCTCCTTTCGGGCCTATACGTGGGCCGCGCATGCGCACTCAGGCTCCCAAGCACACACCTCCCTCGGCTCACCTAACCCACCCTTTAGAGGTCACAGCAGTTCCACAGGGTCCCTGGGCACCTGTCTGTGGACACAGGAGCCCCCCTGCCACCTAGAGGACCACGCGATTTCCGCTGGGGAACACTGCCCAGTAGCACTCCTAGCCTCGCACAGACACTGTGCGCAGGATAGACTTGTGGACGAGAGGCCTGGGTGGGGAATTTTCCAGGGAACTCTCTAAAGGCCAGGTGCCCTCTGTCGCCCTGGGAGTGCCCACGCCGTCCCTTAACCCTGCAGGACACTATCATCCAGCAATAAGCAGCCCTCTGCCTCCACGGGGCTCGAACACCTGGGCCCGTTGTGAGAGCACCTGGCGTACGTGCAGGCAAACCCACAGACCCCTCTGGCCCGAACCCACCACTGCGAAGATCCCCCTTTTCTTCCATCTGTAAAGGGGTCCTACTTGAGGAGTGGAGGAACATGGGGAGGCCCCCAGGAGATGGCTTTTCTCCGAGCCGCGGCTGGCTGGTTTCGGGCCTATACGTGGGCCGTGCGTGCGCACTCAGGCTCCCCACCACAACCCTCCCTCGGGTCACGGGACTCACCCTTGAGGTGTCTCCTGACCCACCCTTGAGGGGTCACGTCACCCACCCCTGAGGGGTCACATGACCCACCCCAGAGGGGTCACGTGACCCACCCCAGAGGGGTCACGTGACCCACCCCTGAGGAGTCACGTGACCCACCCCTGAGGGGTCTCGTGACCCAC
Organism: Desmodus rotundus; assembly: GCF_022682495.2. Classification (NCBI taxonomy): domain Eukaryota; kingdom Metazoa; phylum Chordata; class Mammalia; order Chiroptera; family Phyllostomidae; genus Desmodus; species Desmodus rotundus. The sequence continues at coordinate 20,770,940 of NC_071397.1, forward strand.
CCCAGAGGGGTCACGTGACCCACCCCTGAGGGGTCACGTGACCCACCCCAGAGGGGTCTCGTGACCCACCCCTGAGGGGTCACGTGACCAACCCTTGAGGGGTCTCGTGACCCACGCTTTTCGGGTCACGTGACCAGCCCTTTAGGGGTCTCGTGACCCACCCTTGAGGGGTCCCGTGACCCACCCTTGAGGGGTCCCGTGACCCACCCTTGAGGGGTCTCGTGACCCACCCTTGGGAGGTCACCTGCTCCACCCTTGAGAGGTCACAGCAGTTTTACAGGGTCCCTGCGCACCTGTTCGGGGAAACAGAAGCCCTCCCTGCCACTCAGAGGACCGCACGATTTCCCACAGGCCACACTGCCTAGCAGCACCTTCAGCCCCGCACAGACAGTGTGCTAAGGACAGACTTGGGTACAGGGGGCGTGGGCGGGGGATTTCCCATGGAACTCTCTAAGGGCCCGGTGCCCTGTGTGGCCCGGGGAGTGCCCATGCCATTCCTTGACCCCGCAGGACACTTGCATCCAGCAATAAGCAGCCCTCTGCCTCCACGGGGCTCAAACACCTGCGCCCGGTGTGCGGGCACCTGGCGTACGTGGAGGCAAACCCGCAGACCCCTCTGGCCCGAACCCACCACTGCGAAGATCACCCTTTCTTCCATCCGTAAAAGGGTCACTCTTGAGGAGTGGAGGAACATGGGGAGGCCCCCAGGAGATGGCTTTTCTCTGAGCCGCGGCTGGCTCCTTTCGGGCCTATACGTGGGCCGCGCATGCGCACTCAGGCTCCCAAGCACACACCTCCCTCGGCTCACCTAACCCACCCTTTAGAGGTCACAGCAGTTCCACAGGGTCCCTGGGCACCTGTCTGTGGACACAGGAGCCCCCCTGCCACCTAGAGGACCACGCGATTTCCGCTGGGGAACACTGCCCAGAAGCACTCCTAGCCTCGCACAGACACTGTGCGCAGGATAGACTTGTGGACGAGAGGCCTGGGTGGGGAATTTTCCAGGGAACTCTCTAAAGGCCGGGTGCCCTCTGTCGCCCTGGGAGTGCCCACGCCGTCCCTTAACCCTGCAGGACACTATCATCCAGCACTAAGCAGCCCTCTGCCTCCACGGGGCTCGAACACCTGGGCCCGTTGTGAGAGCACCTGGCGTACGTGCAGGCAAACCCACAGACCCCTCTGGCCCGAACCCACCACTGCGAAGATCCCCCTTTTCTTCCATCTGTAAAGGGGTCCTCCTTGAGGAGTGGAGGAACATGGGGAGGCCCCCAGGAGATGGCTTTTCTCCGAGCCGCGGCTGGCTGGTTTCGGGACTATACGTGGGCCGTGCGTGCGCACTCAGGCTCCCCACCACAACCCTCCCTCGGGTCACGGGACTCACTCTTGAGGTGTCTCCTGACCCACCCTTGAGGGGTCACATCACCCACCGCTGAGGGGTCACGTGACCCACCCCAGAGGGGTCACGCGACCCACCCCAGAGGGGTCACGTGACCCACCCCTGAGGGGTCTCGTGACCCACCCCTGAGGGGTCACGTGACCCACCCCTGAGGGGTCTCGTGACCCGCCCCTGAGGGGTCATGTGACCCACCCTTGAGGGGTCTCGTGACCCACGCTTTTCGGGTCACGTGACCCGCCCTTGAGGGGTCCCGTGACCCACCCTTGAGGGGTCTCGTGACCCACCCTTGGGAGGTCACCTGCTCCACCCTTGAGAGGTCACAGCAGTTTTACAGGGTCCCTGCGCACCTGTTCGGGGAAACAGAAGCCCTCCCTGCCACTCAGAGGACCGCACGATTTCCCACAGGCCACACTGCCTAGCAGCACCTTCAGCCCCGCACAGACAGTGTGCTAAGGACAGACTTGGGTACAGGGGGCGTGGGCGGGGGATTTCCCATGGAACTCTCTAAGGGCCCGGTGCCCTGTGTGGCCCGGGGAGTGCCCATGCCGTTCCTTGACCCCGCAGGACACTTGCATCCAGCAATAAGCAGCCCTCTGCCTCCACGGGGCTCAAACACCTGCGCCCGGTGTGCGGGCACCTGGCGTACGTGGAGGCAAACCCGCAGACCCCTCTGGCCCGAACCCACCACTGCGAAGATCCCCCTTTTCTTCCATCTGTAAAGGGGTCCTACTTGAGGAGTGGAGGAACATGGGGAGGCCCCCAGGAGATGGCTTTTCTCTGAGCCGCGGCTGGCTCCTTTCGGGCCTATACGTGGGCCGCGCATGCGCACTCAGGCTCCCAAGCACACACCTCCCTCGGCTCACCTAACCCACCCTTTAGAGGTCACAGCAGTTCCACAGGGTCCCTGGGCACCTGTCTGTGGACACAGGAGCCCCCCTGCCACCTAGAGGACCACGCGATTTCCGCTGGGGAACACTGCCCAGTAGCACTCCTAGCCTCGCACAGACACTGTGCGCAGGATAGACTTGTGGACGAGAGGCCTGGGTGGGGAATTTTCCAGGGAACTCTCTAAAGGCCAGGTGCCCTCTGTCGCCCTGGGAGTGCCCACGCCGTCCCTTAACCCTGCAGGACACTATCATCCAGCAATAAGCAGCCCTCTGCCTCCACGGGGCTCGAACACCTGGGCCCGTTGTGAGAGCACCTGGCGTACGTGCAGGCAAACCCACAGACCCCTCTGGCCCGAACCCACCACTGCGAAGATCCCCCTTTTCTTCCATCTGTAAAGGGGTCCTACTTGAGGAGTGGAGGAACATGGGGAGGCCCCCAGGAGATGGCTTTTCTCCGAGCCGCGGCTGGCTGGTTTCGGGCCTATACGTGGGCCGTGCGTGCGCACTCAGGCTCCCCACCACAACCCTCCCTCGGGTCACGGGACTCACCCTTGAGGTGTCTCCTGACCCACCCTTGAGGGGTCACGTCACCCACCCCTGAGGGGTCACATGACCCACCCCAGAGGGGTCACGTGACCCACCCCAGAGGGGTCACGTGACCCACCCCTGAGGAGTCACGTGACCCACCCCTGAGGGGTCTCGTGACCCACCCCAGAGGGGTCACGTGACCCACCCCTGAGGGGTCACGTGACCCACCCCAGAGGGGTCTCGTGACCCACCCCTGAGGGGTCACGTGACCAACCCTTGAGGGGTCTCGTGACCCACGCTTTTCGGGTCACGTGACCAGCCCTTTAGGGGTCTCGTGACCCACCCTTGAGGGGTCCCGTGACCCACCCTTGAGGGGTCCCGTGACCCACCCTTGAGGGGTCTCGTGACCCACCCTTGGGAGGTCACCTGCTCCACCCTTGAGAGGTCACAGCAGTTTTACAGGGTCCCTGCGCACCTGTTCGGGGAAACAGAAGCCCTCCCTGCCACTCAGAGGACCGCACGATTTCCCACAGGCCACACTGCCTAGCAGCACCTTCAGCCCCGCACAGACAGTGTGCTAAGGACAGACTTGGGTACAGGGGGCGTGGGCGGGGGATTTCCCATGGAACTCTCTAAGGGCCCGGTGCCCTGTGTGGCCCGGGGAGTGCCCATGCCATTCCTTGACCCCGCAGGACACTTGCATCCAGCAATAAGCAGCCCTCTGCCTCCACGGGGCTCAAACACCTGCGCCCGGTGTGCGGGCACCTGGCGTACGTGGAGGCAAACCCGCAGACCCCTCTGGCCCGAACCCACCACTGCGAAGATCACCCTTTCTTCCATCCGTAAAAGGGTCACTCTTGAGGAGTGGAGGAACATGGGGAGGCCCCCAGGAGATGGCTTTTCTCTGAGCCGCGGCTGGCTCCTTTCGGGCCTATACGTGGGCCGCGCATGCGCACTCAGGCTCCCAAGCACACACCTCCCTCGGCTCACCTAACCCACCCTTTAGAGGTCACAGCAGTTCCACAGGGTCCCTGGGCACCTGTCTGTGGACACAGGAGCCCCCCTGCCACCTAGAGGACCACGCGATTTCCGCTGGGGAACACTGCCCAGAAGCACTCCTAGCCTCGCACAGACACTGTGCGCAGGATAGACTTGTGGACGAGAGGCCTGGGTGGGGAATTTTCCAGGGAACTCTCTAAAGGCCAGGTGCCCTCTGTCGCCCTGGGAGTGCCCACGCCGTCCCTTAACCCTGCAGGACACTATCATCCAGCACTAAGCAGCCCTCTGCCTCCACGGGGCTCGAACACCTGGGCCCGTTGTGAGAGCACCTGGCGTACGTGCAGGCAAACCCACAGACCCCTCTGGCCCGAACCCACCACTGCGAAGATCCCCCTTTTCTTCCATCTGTAAAGGGGTCCTCCTTGAGGAGTGGAGGAACATGGGGAGGCCCCCAGGAGATGGCTTTTCTCCGAGCCGCGGCTGGCTGGTTTCGGGCCTATACGTGGGCCGTGCGTGCGCACTCAGGCTCCCCACCACAACCCTCCCTCGGGTCACGGGACTCACTCTTGAGGTGTCTCCTGACCCACCCTTGAGGGGTCACATCACCCACCGCTGAGGGGTCACGTGACCCACCCCAGAGGGGTCACGCGACCCACCCCAGAGGGGTCACGTGACCCACCCCTGAGGGGTCTCGTGACCCACCCCTGAGGGGTCACGTGACCCACCCCTGAGGGGTCTCGTGACCCGCCCCTGAGGGTTCATGTGACCCACCCTTGAGGGGTCTCGTGACCCACGCTTTTCGGGTCACGTGACCCGCCCTTGAGGGGTCCCGTGACCCACCCTTGAGGGGTCTCGTGACCCACCCTTGGGAGGTCACCTGCTCCACCCTTGAGAGGTCACAGCAGTTTTACAAGGTCCCTGCGCACCTGTTCGGGGAAACAGAAGCCCTCCCTGCCACTCAGAGGACCGCACGATTTCCCACAGGCCACACTGCCTAGCAGCACCTTCAGCCCCGCACAGACAGTGTGCTAAGGACAGACTTGGGTACAGGGGGCGTGGGCGGGGGATTTCCCATGGAACTCTCTAAGGGCCCGGTGCCCTGTGTGGCCCGGGGAGTGCCCATGCCGTTCCTTGACCCCGCAGGACACTTGCATCCAGCAATAAGCAGCCCTCTGCCTCCACGGGGCTCAAACACCTGCGCCCGGTGTGCGGGCACCTGGCGTACGTGGAGGCAAACCCGCAGACCCCTCTGGCCCGAACCCACCACTGCGAAGATCACCCTTTCTTCCATCCGTAAAGGGGTCACGCTTGAGGAGTGGAAGAACATGGGGAGGCCCCCAGGAGATGGCTTTCCTCCGAGCCGCGGCTGGCTCGTTTCGGGCCTATACGTGGGCCGCGCATGCGCACTCAGGCTCCCAAGCACACACCTCCCTCGGCTCACCTAACCCACCCTTTAGAGGTCACAGCAGTTCCACAGGGTCCCTGGGCACCTGTCTGTGGACACAGGAGCCCCCATGCCACCTAGAGGACCACGCGATTACCGCTGGGGAACACTGCCCAGAAGCACTCCTAGCCTCGCACAGACACTGTGCGCAGGATAGACTTGTGGACGAGAGGCCTGGGTGGGGAATTTTCCAGGGAACTCTCTAAAGGCCAGGTGCCCTCTGTCGCCCTGGGAGTGCCCACGCCGTCCCTTAACCCTGCAGGACACTATCATCCAGCAATAAGCAGCCCTCTGCCTCCACGGGGCTCGAACACCTGGGCCCGTTGTGAGAGCACCTGGCGTACGTGCAGGCAAACCCACAGACCCCTCTGGCCCGAACCCACCACTGCGAAGATCCCCCTTTTCTTCCATCTGTAAAGGGGTCCTCCTTGAGGAGTGGAGGAACATGCGGAGGCCCCCAGGAGATGGCCTTTTCCCGAGCCGCGGCTGGCTGGTTTCGGGCCTATACTTGGGCCGCGCGTGCGCACTCAGGCTCCCCACCACAACCCTCCCTCGGGTCACGGGACTCACCCTTGAGGTGTCTCCTGACCCACCCTTGAGGGGTCACATCACCCACCGCTGAGGGGTCACGTGACCCACCCCAGAGGGGTCACGCGACCCACCCCAGAGGGGTCACGTGACCCACCCCTGAGGGGTCTCGTGACCCACCCCTGAGGGGTCACGTGACCCACCCCTGAGGGGTCTCGTGACCCGCCCCTGAGGGGTCATGTGACCCACCCTTGAGGGGTCTCGTGACCCACGCTTTTCGGGTCACGTGACCCGCCCTTGAGGGGTCCCGTGACCCACCCTTGAGGGGTCTCGTGACCCACCCTTGGGAGGTCACCTGCTCCACCCTTGAGAGGTCACAGCAGTTTTACAGGGTCCCTGCGCACCTGTTCGGGGAAACAGAAGCCCTCCCTGCCACTCAGAGGACCGCACGATTTCCCACAGGCCACACTGCCTAGCAGCACCTTCAGCCCCGCACAGACAGTGTGCTAAGGACAGACTTGGGTACAGGGGGCGTGGGCGGGGGATTTCCCATGGAACTCTCTAAGGGCCCGGTGCCCTGTGTGGCCCGGGGAGTGCCCATGCCGTTCCTTGACCCCGCAGGACACTTGCATCCAGCAATAAGCAGCCCTCTGCCTCCACGGGGCTCAAACACCTGCGCCCGGTGTGCGGGCACCTGGCGTACGTGGAGGCAAACCCGCAGACCCCTCTGGCCCGAACCCACCACTGCGAAGATCACCCTTTCTTCCATCCGTAAAGGGGTCACGCTTGAGGAGTGGAAGAACATGGGGAGGCCCCCAGGAGATGGCTTTCCTCCGAGCCGCGGCTGGCTCGTATCGGGCCTATACGTGGGCCGCGCATGCGCACTCAGGCTCCCAAGCACACACCTCCCTCGGCTCACCTAACCCACCCTTTAGAGGTCACAGCAGTTCCACAGGGTCCCTGGGCACCTGTCTGTGGACACAGGAGCCCCCCTGCCACCTAGAGGACCACGCGATTACCGCTGGGGAACACTGCCCAGTAGCACTCCTAGCCTCGCACAGACACTGTGCGCAGGATAGACTTGTGGACGAGAGGCCTGGGTGGGGAATTTTCCAGGGAACTCTCTAAAGGCCAGGTGCCCTCTGTCGCCCTGGGAGTGCCCACGCCGTCCCTTAACCCTGCAGGACACTATCATCCAGCAATAAGCAGCCCTCTGCCTCCACGGGGCTCGAACACCTGGGCCCGTTGTGAGAGCACCTGGCGTACATGCAGGCAAACCCACAGACCCCTCTGGCCCGAACCCACCACTGCGAAGATCCCCCTTTTCTTCCATCTGTAAAGGGGTCCTACTTGAGGAGTGGAGGAACATGGGGAGGCCCCCAGGAGATGGCTTTTCTCTGAGCTGCGGCTGGCTCCTTTCGGGCCTATACGTGGGCCGCGCATGCGCACTCAGGCTCCCAAGCACACACCTCCCTCGGCTCACCTAACCCACCCTTTAGAGGTCACAGCAGTTCCACAGGGTCCCTGGGCACCTGTCTGTGGACACAGGAGCCCCCCTGCCACCTAGAGGACCACGCGATTTCCGCTGGGGAACACTGCCCAGTAGCACTCCTAGCCTCGCACAGACACTGTGCGCAGGATAGACTTGTGGACGAGAGGCCTGGGTGGGGAATTTTCCAGGGAACTCTCTAAAGGCCAGGTGCCCTCTGTCGCCCTGGGAGTGCCCACGCCGTCCCTTAACCCTGCAGGACACTATCATCCAGCAATAAGCAGCCCTCTGCCTCCACGGGGCTCGAACACCTGGGCCCGTTGTGAGAGCACCTGGCGTACGTGCAGGCAAACCCACAGACCCCTCTGGCCCGAACCCACCACTGCGAAGATCCCCCTTTTCTTCCATCTGTAAAGGGGTCCTACTTGAGGAGTGGAGGAACATGGGGAGGCCCCCAGGAGATGGCTTTTCTCCGAGCCGCGGCTGGCTGGTTTCGGGCCTATACGTGGGCCGTGCGTGCGCACTCAGGCTCCCCACCACAACCCTCCCTCGGGTCACGGGACTCACCCTTGAGGTGTCTCCTGACCCACCCTTGAGGGGTCACGTCACCCACCCCTGAGGGGTCACATGACCCACCCCAGAGGGGTCACGTGACCCACCCCAGAGGGGTCACGTGACCCACCCCTGAGGAGTCACGTGACCCACCCCTGAGGGGTCTCGTGACCCACCCCAGAGGGGTCACGTGACCCACCCCTGAGGGGTCACGTGACCCACCCCAGAGGGGTCTCGTGACCCACCCCTGAGGGGTCACGTGACCAACCCTTGAGGGGTCTCGTGACCCACGCTTTTCGGGTCACGTGACCAGCCCTTTAGGGGTCTCGTGACCCACCCTTGAGGGGTCCCGTGACCCACCCTTGAGGGGTCCCGTGACCCACCCTTGAGGGGTCTCGTGACCCACCCTTGGGAGGTCACCTGCTCCACCCTTGAGAGGTCACAGCAGTTTTACAGGGTCCCTGCGCACCTGTTCGGGGAAACAGAAGCCCTCCCTGCCACTCAGAGGACCGCACGATTTCCCACAGGCCACACTGCCTAGCAGCACCTTCAGCCCCGCACAGACAGTGTGCTAAGGACAGACTTGGGTACAGGGGGCGTGGGCGGGGGATTTCCCATGGAACTCTCTAAGGGCCCGGTGCCCTGTGTGGCCCGGGGAGTGCCCATGCCGTTCCTTGACCCCGCAGGACACTTGCATCCAGCAATAAGCAGCCCTCTGCCTCCACGGGGCTCAAACACCTGCGCCCGGTGTGCGGGCACCTGGCGTACGTGGAGGCAAACCCGCAGACCCCTCTGGCCCGAACCCACCACTGCGAAGATCACCCTTTCTTCCATCCGTAAAGGGGTCACGCTTGAGGAGTGGAAGAACATGGGGAGGCCCCCAGGAGATGGCTTTCCTCCGAGCCGCGGCTGGCTCGTATCGGGCCTATACGTGGGCCGCGCATGCGCACTCAGGCTCCCAAGCACACACCTCCCTCGGCTCACCTAACCCACCCTTTAGAGGTCACAGCAGTTCCACAGGGTCCCTGGGCACCTGTCTGTGGACACAGGAGCCCCCCTGCCACCTAGAGGACCACGCGATTACCGCTGGGGAACACTGCCCAGTAGCACTCCTAGCCTCGCACAGACACTGTGCGCAGGATAGACTTGTGGACGAGAGGCCTGGGTGGGGAATTTTCCAGGGAACTCTCTAAAGGCCAGGTGCCCTCTGTCGCCCTGGGAGTGCCCACGCCGTCCCTTAACCCTGCAGGACACTATCATCCAGCAATAAGCAGCCCTCTGCCTCCACGGGGCTCGAACACCTGGGCCCGTTGTGAGAGCACCTGGCGTACGTGCAGGCAAACCCACAGACCCCTCTGGCCCGAACCCACCACTGCGAAGATCCCCCTTTTCTTCCATCTGTAAAGGGGTCCTACTTGAGGAGTGGAGGAACATGGGGAGGCCCCCAGGAGATGGCTTTTCTCCCAGCCGCGGCTGGCTGGTTTCGGGCCTATACGTGGGCCGTGCGTACGCACTCAGGCTCCCCACCACAACCCTCCCTCGGGTCACGGGACTCACCCTTGAGGTGTCTCCTGACACACCCTTGAGGGGTCACGTCACCCACCCCTGAGGGGTCACATGACCCACCCCAGAGGGGTCACGTGACCCACCCCAGAGGGGTCACGTGACCCACCCCTGAGGAGTCACGTGACCCACCCCTGAGGGGTCTCGTGACCCACCCCAGAGGGGTCACGTGACCCACCCCTGAGGGGTCACGTGACCCACCCCAGAGGGGTCTCGTGACCCACCCCTGAGGGGTCACGTGACCAACCCTTGAGGGGTCTCGTGACCCACGCTTTTCGGGTCACGTGACCAGCCCTTTAGGGGTCTCGTGACCCACCCTTGAGGGGTCCCGTGACCCACCCTTGAGGGGTCTCGTGACCCACCCTTGGGAGGTCACCTGCCCCACCCTTGAGGGGTCACATGACCCACCTTGAGAGGTCACAGCAGTTTTACAGGGTCCCTGCGCACCTGTTCGGCGAAACAGAAGACCTCCCTGCCACTCAGAGGACCGCACGATTTCCCACAGGCCACACTGCCTAGCAGCACCTTCAGCCCCGCACAGACAGTGTGCTAAGGACAGACTTGGGTACAGGGGACGTGGGCGGGGGATTTCCCATGGAACACTCTAAGGGCCCGGTGCCCTGTGTGGCCCGGGGAGTGCCCATGCCGTTCCTTGAACCCGCAGGACACTTGCATCCAGCAATAAGCAGCCTTCTGCCTCCACGGGGCTCAAACACCTGCGCCCGGTGTGCGGGCACCTGGCGTACGTGGAGGCAAACCCGCAGACCCCTCTGGCCCGAACCCACCACTGCGAAGATCACCCTTTCTTCCATACGTAAAGGGGTCACGCTTGAGGAGTGGAAGAACATGGGGAGGCCCCCAGGAGATGGCTTTTCTCCCAGCCGCGGCTGGCTCGTTTCGGGCCTATACGTGGGCCGCGCATGCGCACTCAGGCTCCCAAGCACACACCTCCCTCGGCTCACCTAACCCACCCTTTAGAGGTCACAGCAGTTCCACAGGGTCCCTGGGCACCTGTCTGTGGACACAGGAGCCCCCTTGCCACCTAGAGGACCACGCGATTACCGCTGGGGAACACTGCCCAGAAGCACTCCTAGCCTCGCACAGACACTGTGCGCAGGATAGACTTGTGGACGAGAGGCCTTGGTGGGGAATTTTCCAGGGAACTCTCTAAAGGCCAGGTGCCCTCTGTCGCCCTGGGAGTGCCCACGCCGTCCCTTAACCCTGCAGGACACTATCATCCAGCAATAAGCAGCCCTCTGCCTCCACGGGGCTCGAACACCTGGGCCCGTTGTGAGAGCACCTGGCGTACGTGCAGGCAAACCCACAGACCCCTCTGGCCCGAACCCACCACTGCGAAGATCCCCCTTTTTTTCCATCTGTAAAGGGGTCCTCCTTGAGGAGTGGAGGAACATGGGGAGGCCCCCAGGAGATGGCTTTTCTCCGAGCCGCGGCTGGCTGGTTTCGGGCCTATACGTGGGCCGCGCGTGCGCACTCAGGCTCCCCACCACAACCCTCCCTCGGGTCACGGGACTCACCCTTGAGGTGTCTCCTGACCCACCCTTGAGGGGTCACGTCACCCACCCCTGAGGGGTCACATGACCCACCCCAGAGGGGTCACGTGACCCACCCCAGAGGGGTCACGTGACCCACCCCTGAGGGGTCTCGTGACCCACCCCTGAGGAGTCACGTGACCCACCCCTGAGCGGTCTCGTGACCCACCCCAGAGGGGTCACGTGACCCACCCCAGAGGGGTCTCGTGACCCACCCCTGAGGGGTCACGTGACCAACCCTTGAGGGGTCTCGTGACCCACGCTTTTCGGGTCATGTGACCTGCCCTTTAGGGGTCTCGTGACCCACCCTTGAGGGGTCCCGTGACCCACCCTTGAGGGGTCTCGTGACCCACCCTTGGGAGGTCACCTGCCCCACCCTTGAGGGGTCACATGACCCACCTTGAGAGGTCACAGCAGTTTTACAGGGTCCCTGCGCACCTGTTCGGCGAAACAGAAGACCTCCCTGCCACTCAGAGGACCGCACGATTTCCCACAGGCCACACTGCCTAGCAGCACCTTCAGCCCCGCACAGACAGTGTGCTAAGGACAGACTTGGGTACAGGGGGCATGGGCGGGGGATTTCCCATGGAACTCTCTAAGGGCCCGGTGCCCTGTGTGGCCCGGGGTGTGCCCATGCCGTTCCTTGACCCCGCAGGACACTTGCATCCAGCAATAAGCAGCCCTCTGCCTCCACGGGGCTCAAACACCTGCGCCCGGTGTGCGGGCACCTGGCGTACGTGGAGGCAAACCCGCAGACCCCTCTGGCCCGAACCCACCACTGCGAAGATCACCCTTTCTTCCATCCGTAAAGGGGTCACGCTTGAGGAGTGGAAGAACATGGGGAGGCCCCCAGGAGATGGCTTTCCTCCGAGCCGCGGCTGGCTCGTATCGGGCCTATACGTGGGCCGCGCATGCGCACTCAGGCTCCCAAGCACACACCTCCCTCGGCTCACCTAACCCACCCTTTAGAGGTCACAGCAGTTCCACAGGGTCCCTGGGCACCTGTCTGTGGACACAGGAGCCCCCCTGCCACCTAGAGGACCACGCGATTACCGCTGGGGAACACTGCCCAGAAGCACTCCTAGCCTCGCACAGACACTGTGCGCAGGATAGACTTGTGGACGAGAGGCCTGGGTGGGGAATTTTCCAGGGAACTCTCTAAAGGCCAGGTGCCCTCTGTCGCCCTGGGAGTGCCCACGCCGTCCCTTAACCCTGCAGGACACTATCATCCAGCAATAAGCAGCCCTCTGCCTCCACGGGGCTCGAACACCTGGGCCCGTTGTGAGAGCACCTGGCGTACGTGCAGGCAAACCCACAGACCCCTCTGGCCCGAACCCACCACTGCGAAGATCCCCCTTTTCTTCCATCTGTAAAGGGGTCCTCCTTGAGGAGTGGAGGAACATGCGGAGGCCCCCAGGAGATGGCCTTTCTCCGAGCCGCGGCTGGCTGGTTTCGGGCCTATACGTGGGCCGCGCGTGCGCTCTCAGGCTCCCCACCACAACCCTCCCTCGGGTCACGGGACTCACCCTTGAGGTGTCTCCTGACCCACCCTTGAGGGGTCACATCACCCACCCCTGAGGGGTCACGTGACCCACCCCTGAGGGGTCTGGTGACCCACCCCTGAGGGGTCACGTGACCCACCCCAGAGGGGTCACGTGACCCACCCCTGAGGGGTCTCGTGACCCGCCCCTGAGGGGTCATGTGACCCACCCTTGAGGGGTCTCGTGACCCACGCTTTTCGGGTCACGTGACCCGCCCTTTAGGGGTCTCGTGACCCACCCTTGAGGGGTCCCGTGACCCACCCTTGAGGGGTCTCGTGACCCACCCTTGGGAGGTCACCTGCTCCACCCTTGAGAGGTCACAGCAGTTTTACAGGGTCCCTGCGCACCTGTTCGGGGAAACAGAAGCCCTCCCTGCCACTCAGAGGACCGCACGATATCCCACAGGCCACACTGCCTAGCAGCACCTTCAGCCCCGCACAGACAGTGTGCTAAGGACAGACTTGGGTACAGGGGGCGTGGGCGGGGGATTTCCCATGGAACTCTCTAAGGGCCCGGTGCCCTGTGTGGCCCGGGGAGTGCCCATGCCATTCCTTGACCCCGCAGGACACTTGCATCCAGCAATAAGCAGCCCTCTGCCTCCACGGGGCTCAAACACCTGCGCCCGGTGTGCGGGCACCTGGCGTACGTGGAGGCAAACCCGCAGACCCCTCTGGCCCGAACCCACCACTGCGAAGATCACCCTTTCTTCCATCCGTAAAAGGGTCACTCTTGAGGAGTGGAGGAACATGGGGAGGCCCCCAGGAGATGGCTTTTCTCTGAGCCGCGGCTGGCTCCTTTCGGGCCTATACGTGGGCCGCGCATGCGCACTCAGGCTCCCAAGCACACACCTCCCTCGGCTCACCTAACCCACCCTTTAGAGGTCACAGCAGTTCCACAGGGTCCCTGGGCACCTGTCTGTGGACACAGGAGCCCCCCTGCCACCTAGAGGACCACGCGATTTCCGCTGGGGAACACTGCCCAGAAGCACTCCTAGCCTCGCACAGACACTGTGCGCAGGATAGACTTGTGGACGAGAGGCCTGGGTGGGGAATTTTCCAGGGAACTCTCTAAAGGCCGGGTGCCCTCTGTCGCCCTGGGAGTGCCCACGCCGTCCCTTAACCCTGCAGGACACTATCATCCAGCACTAAGCAGCCCTCTGCCTCTACGGGGCTCGAACACCTGGGCCCGTTGTGAGAGCACCTGGCGTACGTGCAGGCAAACCCACAGACCCCTCTGGCCCGAACCCACCACTGCGAAGATCCCCCTTTTCTTCCATCTGTAAAGGGGTCCTCCTTGAGGAGTGGAGGAACATGGGGAGGCCCCCAGGAGATGGCTTTTCTCCGAGCCGCGGCTGGCTGGTTTCGGGCCTATACGTGGGCCGTGCGTGCGCACTCAGGCTCCCCACCACAACCCTCCCTCGGGTCACGGGACTCACCCTTGAGGTGTCTCCTGACCCACCCTTGAGGGGTCACGTCACCCACCCATGAGGGGTCACATGACCCACCCCAGAGGGGTCACGTGACCCACCCCTGAGGGGTCTCGTGACCCACCCCTGAGGAGTCACGTGACCCACCCCTGAGGGGTCTCGTGACCCACCCCAGAGGGGTCACGTGACCCACCCCTGAGGGGTCACGTGACCCACCCCAGAGGGGTCTCGTGACCCACCCCTGAGGGGTCACGTGACCAACCCTTGAGGGGTCTCGTGACCCACGCTTTTCGGGTCACGTGACCAGCCCTTTAGGGGTCTCGTGACCCACCCTTGAGGGGTCCCGTGACCCACCCTTGAGGGGTCTCGTGACCCACCCTTGGTAGGTCACCTGCCCCACCCTTGAGGGGTCACATGACCCACCTTGAGAGGTCACAGCAGTTTTACAGGGTCCCTGCGCACCTGTTCGGCGAAACAGAAGACCTCCCTGCCACTCAGAGGACCGCACGATTTCCCACAGGCCACACTGCCTAGCAGCACCTTCAGCCCCGCACAGACAGTGTGCTAAGGACAGACTTGGGTACAGGGGGCGTGGGCGGGGGATTTCCCATGGAACTCTCTAAGGGCCCGGTGCCCTGTGTGGCCCGGGGAGTGCCCATGCCATTCCTTGACCCCGCAGGACACTTGCATCCAGCAATAAGCAGCCCTCTGCCTCCACGGGGCTCAAACACCTGCGCCCGGTGTGCGGGCACCTGGCGTACGTGGAGGCAAACCCGCAGACCCCTCTGGCCCGAACCCACCACTGCGAAGATCACCCTTTCTTCCATCCGTAAAGGGGTCACGCTTGAGGAGTGGAAGAACATGGGGAGGCCCCCAGGAGATGGCTTTCCTCCGAGCCGCGGCTGGCTCGTTTCGGGCCTATACGTGGGCCGCGCATGCGCACTCAGGCTCCCAAGCACACACCTCCCTCGGCTCACCTAACCCACCCTTTAGAGGTCACAGCAGTTCCACAGGGTCCCTGGGCACCTGTCTGTGGACACAGGAGCCCCCATGCCACCTAGAGGACCACGCGATTACCGCTGGGGAACACTGCCCAGAAGCACTCCTAGCCTCGCACAGACACTGTGCGCAGGATAGACTTGTGGACGAGAGGCCTGGGTGGGGAATTTTCCAGGGAACTCTCTAAAGGCCAGGTGCCCTCTGTCGCCCTGGGAGTGCCCACGCCGTCCCTTAACCCTGCAGGACACTATCATCCAGCAATAAGCAGCCCTCTGCCTCCACGGGGCTCGAACACCTGGGCCCGTTGTGAGAGCACCTGGCGTACGTGCAGGCAAACCCACAGACCCCTCTGGCCCGAACCCACCACTGCGAAGATCCCCCTTTTCTTCCATCTGTAAAGGGGTCCTCCTTGAGGAGTGGAGGAACATGCGGAGGCCCCCAGGAGATGGCCTTTTCCCGAGCCGCGGCTGGCTGGTTTCGGGCCTATACATGGGCCGCGCGTGCGCACTCAGGCTCCCCACCACAACCCTCCCTCGGGTCACGGGACTCACCCTTGAGGTGTCTCCTGACCCACCCTTGAGGGGTCACATCACCCACCGCTGAGGGGTCACGTGACCCACCCCAGAGGGGTCACGCGACCCACCCCAGAGGGGTCACGTGACCCACCCCTGAGGGGTCTCGTGACCCACCCCTGAGGGGTCACGTGACCCACCCCTGAGGGGTCTCGTGACCCGCCCCTGAGGGGTCATGTGACCCACCCTTGAGGGGTCTCGTGACCCACGCTTTTCGGGTCACGTGACCCGCCCTTGAGGGGTCCCGTGACCCACCCTTGAGGGGTCTCGTGACCCACCCTTGGGAGGTCACCTGCTCCACCCTTGAGAGGTCACAGCAGTTTTACAGGGTCCCTGCGCACCTGTTCGGGGAAACAGAAGCCCTCCCTGCCACTCAGAGGACCGCACGATTTCCCACAGGCCACACTGCCTAGCAGCACCTTCAGCCCCGCACAGACAGTGTGCTAAGGACAGACTTGGGTACAGGGGGCGTGGGCGGGGGATTTCCCATGGAACTCTCTAAGGGCCCGGTGCCCTGTGTGGCCCGGGGAGTGCCCATGCCGTTCCTTGACCCCGCAGGACACTTGCATCCAGCAATAAGCAGCCCTCTGCCTCCACGGGGCTCAAACACCTGCGCCCGGTGTGCGGGCACCTGGCGTACGTGGAGGCAAACCCGCAGACCCCTCTGGCCCGAACCCACCACTGCGAAGATCACCCTTTCTTCCATCCGTAAAGGGGTCACGCTTGAGGAGTGGAAGAACATGGGGAGGCCCCCAGGAGATGGCTTTCCTCCGAGCCGCGGCTGGCTCGTATCGGGCCTATACGTGGGCCGCGCATGCGCACTCAGGCTCCCAAGCACACACCTCCCTCGGCTCACCTAACCCACCCTTTAGAGGTCACAGCAGTTCCACAGGGTCCCTGGGCACCTGTCTGTGGACACAGGAGCCCCCCTGCCACCTAGAGGACCACGCGATTACCGCTGGGGAACACTGCCCAGTAGCACTCCTAGCCTCGCACAGACACTGTGCGCAGGATAGACTTGTGGACGAGAGGCCTGGGTGGGGAATTTTCCAGGGAACTCTCTAAAGGCCAGGTGCCCTCTGTCGCCCTGGGAGTGCCCACGCCGTCCCTTAACCCTGCAGGACACTATCATCCAGCAATAAGCAGCCCTCTGCCTCCACGGGGCTCGAACACCTGGGCCCGTTGTGAGAGCACCTGGCGTACGTGCAGGCAAACCCACAGACCCCTCTGGCCCGAACCCACCACTGTGAAGATCCCCCTTTTCTTCCATCTGTAAAGGGGTCCTCCTTGAGGAGTGGAGGAACATGGGGAGGCCCCCAGGAGATGGCTTTTCTCCGAGCCGCGGCTGGCTGGTTTCGGGCCTATACGTGGGCCGTGCGTGCGCACTCAGGCTCCCCACCACAACCCTCCCTCGGGTCACGGGACTCACCCTTGAGGTGTCTCCTGACCCACCCTTGAGGGGTCACGTCACCCACCCCTGAGGGGTCACATGACCCACCCCAGAGGGGTCACGTGACCCACCCCTGAGGGGTCTCGTGACCCACCCCTGAGGAGTCACGTGACCCACCCCTGAGGGGTCTCGTGACCCACCCCAGAGGGGTCACGTGACCCACCCCTGAGGGGTCACGTGACCCACCCCAGAGGGGTCTCGTGACCCACCCCTGAGGGGTCACGTGACCAACCCTTGAGGGGTCTCGTGACCCACGCTTTTCGGGTCACGTGACCAGCCCTTTAGGGGTCTCATGACCCACCCTTGAGGGGTCCCGTGACCCACCCTTGAGGGGTCTCGTGACCCACCCTTGGGAGGTCACCTGCCCCACCCTTGAGGGGTCACATGACCCACCTTGAGAGGTCACAGCAGTTTTACAGGGTCCCTGCGCACCTGTTCGGCGAAACAGAAGACCTCCCTGCCACTCAGAGGACCGCACTATTTCCCACAGGCCACACTGCCTAGCAGAACCTTCAGCCCCGCACAGACAGTGTGCTAAGGACAGACTTGGGTACAGGGGGCGTGGGCGGGGGATTTCCCATGGAACTCTCTAAGGGCCCGGTGCCCTGTGTGGCCCGGGGAGTGCCCATGCCGTTCCTTGACCCCGCAGGACACTTGCATCCAGCAATAAGCAGCCCTCTGCCTCCACGGGGCTCAAACACCTGCGCCCGGTGTGCGGGCACCTGGCGTACGTGGAGGCAAACCCGCAGACCCCTCTGGCCCGAACCCACCACTGCGAAGATCACCCTTTCTTCCATCCGTAAAGGGGTCACGCTTGAGGAGTGGAAGAACATGGGGAGGCCCCCAGGAGATGGCTTTCCTCCGAGCCGCGGCTGGCTCGTTTCGGGCCTATACGTGGGCCGCGCATGCGCACTCAGGCTCCCAAGCACACACCTCCCTCGGCTCACCTAACCCACCCTTTAGAGGTCACTGCAGTTCCACAGGGTCCCTGGGCACCTGTCTGTGGACACAGGAGCCCCCCTGCCACCTAGAGGACCACGCGATTACCGCTGGGGAACACTGCCCAGAAGCACTCCTAGCCTCGCACAGACACTGTGCGCAGGATAGACTTGTGGACGAGAGGCCTGGGTGGGGAATTTTCCAGGGAACTCTCTAAAGGCCAGGTGCCCTCTGTCGCCCTGGGAGTGCCCACGCCGTCCCTTAACCCTGCAGGACACTATCATCCAGCAATAAGCAGCCCTCTGCCTCCACGGGGCTCGAACACCTGGGCCCGTTGTGAGAGCACCTGGCGTACGTGCAGGCAAACCCACAGACCCCTCTGGCCCGAACCCACCACTGCGAAGATCCCCCTTTTCTTCCATCTGTAAAGGGGTCCTCCTTGAGGAGTGGAGGAACATGCGGAGGCCCCCAGGAGATGGCCTTTCTCCGAGCCGCGGCTGGCTGGTTTCGGGCCTATACGTGGGCCGCGCGTGCGCACTCAGGCTCCCCACCACAACCCTCCCTCGGGTCACGGGACTCACCCTTGAGGTGTCTCCTGACCCACCCTTGAGGGGTCACATCACCCACCCCTGAGGGGTCACGTGACCCACCCCTGAGGGGTCTGGTGACCCACCCCTGAGGGGTCACGTGACCCACCCCTGAGGGGTCACGTGACCCACCCCTGAGGGGTCTCGTGACCCGCCCCTGAGGGGTCATGTGACCCACCCTTGAGGGGTCTCGTGACCCACGCTTTTCGGGTCACGTGACCCGCCCTTTAGGGGTCTCGTGACCCACCCTTGAGGGGTCCCGTGACCCACCCTTGAGGGGTCTCGTGACCCACCCTTGGGAGGTCACCTGCTCCACCCTTGAGAGGTCACAGCAGTTTTACAGGGTCCCTGCGCACCTGTTCGGGGAAACAGAAGCCCTCCCTGCCACTCAGAGGACCGCACGATTTCCCACAGGCCACACTGCCTAGCAGCACCTTCAGCCCCGCACAGACAGTGTGCTAAGGACAGACTTGGGTACAGGGGGCGTGGGCGGGGGATTTCCCATGGAACTCTCTAAGGGCCCGGTGCCCTGTGTGGCCCGGGGAGTGCCCATGCCATTCCTTGACCCCGCAGGACACTTGCATCCAGCAATAAGCAGCCCTCTGCCTCCACGGGGCTCAAACACCTGCGCCCGGTGTGCGGGCACCTGGCGTACGTGGAGGCAAACCCGCAGACCCCTCTGGCCCGAACCCACCACTGCGAAGATCACCCTTTCTTCCATCCGTAAAAGGGTCACTCTTGAGGAGTGGAGGAACATGGGGAGGCCCCCAGGAGATGGCTTTTCTCTGAGCCGCGGCTGGCTCCTTTCGGGCCTATACGTGGGCCGCGCATGCGCACTCAGGCTCCCAAGCACACACCTCCCTCGGCTCACCTAACCCACCCTTTAGAGGTCACAGCAGTTCCACAGGGTCCCTGGGCACCTGTCTGTGGACACAGGAGCCCCCCTGCCACCTAGAGGACCACGCGATTTCCACTGGGGAACACTGCCCAGAAGCACTCCTAGCCTCGCACAGACACTGTGCGCAGGATAGACTTGTGGACGAGAGGCCTGGGTGGGGAATTTTCCAGGGAACTCTCTAAAGGCCGGGTGCCCTCTGTCGCCCTGGGAGTGCCCACGCCGTCCCTTAACCCTGCAGGACACTATCATCCAGCACTAAGCAGCCATCTGCCTCTACGGGGCTCGAACACCTGGGCCCGTTGTGAGAGCACCTGGCGTACGTGCAGGCAAACCCACAGACCCCTCTGGCCCGAACCCACCACTGCGAAGATCCCCCTTTTCTTCCATCTGTAAAGGGGTCCTCCTTGAGGAGTGGAGGAACATGGGGAGGCCCCCAGGAGATGGCTTTTCTCCGAGCCGCGGCTGGCTGGTTTCGGGCCTATACGTGGGCCGTGCGTGCGCACTCAGGCTCCCCACCACAACCCTCCCTCGGGTCACGGGACTCACCCTTGAGGTGTCTCCTGACCCACCCTTGAGGGGTCACGTCACCCACCCATGAGGGGTCACATGACCCACCCCAGAGGGGTCACGTGACCCACCCCTGAGGGGTCTCGTGACCCACCCCTGAGGAGTCACGTGACCCACCCCTGAGGGGTCTCGTGACCCACCCCAGAGGGGTCACGTGACCCACCCCTGAGGGGTCACGTGACCCACCCCAGAGGGGTCTCGTGACCCACCCCTGAGGGGTCACGTGACCAAACCTTGAGGGGTCTCGTGACCCACGCTTTTCGGGTCACGTGACCAGCCCTTTAGGGGTCTCGTGACCCACCCTTGAGGGGTCCCGTGACCCACCCTTGAGGGGTCTCGTGACCCACCCTTGGTAGGTCACCTGCCCCACCCTTGAGGGGTCACATGACCCACCTTGAGAGGTCACAGCAGTTTTACAGGGTCCCTGCGCACCTGTTCGGCGAAACAGAAGACCTCCCTGCCACTCAGAGGACCGCACGATTTCCCACAGGCCACACTGCCTAGCAGCACCTTCAGCCCCGCACAGACAGTGTGCTAAGGACAGACTTGGGTACAGGGGGCGTGGGCGGGGGATTTCCCATGGAACTCTCTAAGGGCCCGGTGCCCTGTGTGGCCCGGGGAGTGCCCATGCCATTCCTTGACCCCGCAGGACACTTGCATCCAGCAATAAGCAGCCCTCTGCCTCCACGGGGCTCAAACACCTGCGCCCGGTGTGCGGGCACCTGGCGTACGTGGAGGCAAACCCGCAGACCCCTCTGGCCCGAACCCACCACTGCGAAGATCACCCTTTCTTCCATCCGTAAAAGGGTCACTCTTGAGGAGTGGAGGAACATGGGGAGGCCCCCAGGAGATGGCTTTTCTCTGAGCCGCGGCTGGCTCCTTTCGGGCCTATACGTGGGCCGCGCATGCGCACTCAGGCTCCCAAGCACACACCTCCCTCGGCTCACCTAACCCACCCTTTAGAGGTCACAGCAGTTCCACAGGGTCCCTGGGCACCTGTCTGTGGACACAGGAGCCCCCCTGCCACCTAGAGGACCACGCGATTTCCGCTGGGGAACACTGCCCAGAAGCACTCCTAGCCTCGCACAGACACTGTGCGCAGGATAGACTTGTGGACGAGAGGCCTGGGTGGGGAATTTTCCAGGGAACTCTCTAAAGGCCGGGTGCCCTCTGTCGCCCTGGGAGTGCCCACGC
The DNA here is from genome assembly GCF_022682495.2 of Desmodus rotundus. Classification (NCBI taxonomy): domain Eukaryota; kingdom Metazoa; phylum Chordata; class Mammalia; order Chiroptera; family Phyllostomidae; genus Desmodus; species Desmodus rotundus. Next base: position 20,792,049 of record NC_071397.1, read on the forward strand.
CGTCCCTTAACCCTGAAGGACACTATCATCCAGCACTAAGCAGCCCTCTGCCTCCACGGGGCTCGAACACCTGGGCCCGTTGTGAGAGCACCTGGCGTACGTGCAGGCAAACCCACAGACCCCTCTGGCCCGAACCCACCACTGCGAAGATCCCCCTTTTCTTCCATCTGTAAAGGGGTCCTCCTTGAGGAGTGGAGGAACATGGGGAGGCCCCCAGGAGATGGCTTTTCTCCGAGCCGCGGCTGGCTGGTTTCGGGCCTATACGTGGGCCGTGCGTGCGCACTCAGGCTCCCCACCACAACCCTCCCTCGGGTCACGGGACTCACCCTTGAGGTGTCTCCTGACCCACCCTTGAGGGGTCACGTCACCCACCCCTGAGGGGTCACATGACCCACCCCAGAGGGGTCACGTGACCCACCCCTGAGGGGTCTCGTGACCCACCCCTGAGGAGTCACGTGACCCACCCGTGAGGGGTGTCGTGACCCACCCCAGAGGGGTCACGTGACCCACCCCTGAGGGGTCACGTGACCCACCCTAGAGGGGTCTCGTGACCCACCCCTGAGGGGTCACGTGACCAACTCTTGAGGGGTCTCGTGACCCACGCTTTTCGGGTCACGTGACCAGCCCTTTAGGGGTCTCGTGACCCACCCTTGAGGGGTCCCGTGACCCACCCTTGAGGGGTCTCGTGACCCACCCTTGGGAGGTCACCTGCCCCACCCTTGAGGGGTCACATGACCCACCTTGAGACGTCACAGCAGTTTTACAGGGTCCCTGCGCACCTGTTCGGCGAAACAGAAGACCTCCCTGCCACTCAGAGGACCGCACGATTTCCCACAGGCCACACTGCCTAGCAGCACCTTCAGCCCCGCACAGACAGTGTGCTAAGGACAGACTTGGGTACAGGGGGCATGGGCGGGGGATTTCCCATGGAACTCTCTAAGGGCCCGGTGCCCTGTGTGGCCCGGGGAGTGCCCATGCCGTTCCTTGCCCCGCAGGACACTTGCATCCAGCAATAAGCAGCCCTCTGCCTCCACGGGGCTCAAACACCTGCGCCCGGTGTGCGGGCACCTGGCGTACGTGGAGGCAAACCCGCAGACCCCTCTGGCCCGAACCCACCACTGCGAAGATCACCCTTTCTTCCATCCGTAAAGGGGTCACGCTTGAGGAGTGGAAGAACATGGGGAGGCCCCCAGGAGATGGCTTTCCTCCGAGCCTCGGCTGGCTCGTTTCGGGCCTATACGTGGGCCGCGCATGCGCACTCAGGCTCCCAAGCACACACCTCCCTCGGCTCACCTAACCCACCCTTTAGAGGTCACAGCAGTTCCACAGGGTCCCTGGGCACCTGTCTGTGGACACAGGAGCCCCCCTGCCACCTAGAGGACCACGCGATTACCGCTGGGGAACACTGCCCAGAAGCACTCCTAGCCTCGCACAGACACTGTGCGCAGGATAGACTTGTGGACGAGAGGCCTGGGTGGGGAATTTTCCAGGGAACTCTCTAAAGGCCAGGTGCCCTCTGTCGCCCTGGGAGTGCCCACGCCGTCCCTTAACCCTGCAGGACACTATCATCCAGCAATAAGCAGCCCTCTGCCTCCACGGGGCTCGAACACCTGGGCCCGTTGTGAGAGCACCTGGCGTACGTGCAGGCAAACCCACAGACCCCTCTGGCCCGAACCCACCACTGCGAAGATCCCCCTTTTCTTCCATCTGTAAAGGGGTCCTCCTTGAGGAGTGGAGGAACATGCGGAGTCCCCCAGGAGATGGCCTTTCTACGAGCCGCGGCTGGCTGGTTTCGGGCCTATACGTGGGCCGCGCGTGCGCACTCAGGCTCCCCACCACAACCCTCCCTCGGGTCACGGGACTCACCCTTGAGGTGTCTCCTGACCCACCCTTGAGGGGTCACATCACCCACCCCTGAGGGGTCACGTGACCCACCCCTGAGGGGTCTGGTGACCCACCCCTGAGGGGTCACGTGACCCACCCCTGAGGGGTCACGTGACCCACCCCTGAGGGGTCTCGTGACCCGCCCCTGAGGGGTCATGTGACCCACCCTTGAGGGGTCTCGTGACCCACGCTTTTCGGGTCACGTGACCCGCCCTTTAGGGGTCTCGTGACCCACCCTTGAGGGGTCCCGTGACCCACCCTTGAGGGGTCTCGTGACCCACCCTTGGGAGGTCACCTGCTCCACCCTTGAGAGGTCACAGCAGTTTTACAGGGTCCCTGCGCACCTGTTCGGGGAAACAGAAGCCCTCCCTGCCACTCAGAGGACCGCACGATTTCCCACAGGCCACACTGCCTAGCAGCACCTTCAGCCCCGCACAGACAGTGTGCTAAGGACAGACTTGGGTACAGGGGGCGTGGGCGGGGGATTTCCCATGGAAATCTCTAAGGGCCCGGTGCCCTGTGTGGCCCGGGGAGTGCCCATGCCATTCCTTGACCCCGCAGGACACTTGCATCCAGCAATAAGCAGCCCTCTGCCTCCACGGGGCTCAAACACCTGCGCCCGGTGTGCGGGCACCTGGCGTACGTGGAGGCAAACCCGCAGACCCCTCTGGCCCGAACCCACCACTGCGAAGATCACCCTTTCTTCCATCCGTAAAAGGGTCACTCTTGAGGAGTGGAGGAACATGGGGAGGCCCCCAGGAGATGGCTTTTCTCTGAGCCGCGGCTGGCTCCTTTCGGGCCTATACGTGGGCCGCGCATGCGCACTCAGGCTCCCAAGCACACACCTCCCTCGGCTCACCTAACCCACCCTTTAGAGGTCACAGCAGTTCCACAGGGTCCCTGGGCACCTGTCTGTGGACACAGGAGCCCCCCTGCCACCTAGAGGACCACGCGATTTCCGCTGGGGAACACTGCCCAGAAGCACTCCTAGCCTCGCACAGACACTGTGCGCAGGATAGACTTGTGGACGAGAGGCCTGGGTGGGGAATTTTCCAGGGAACTCTCTAAAGGCCGGGTGCCCTCTGTCGCCCTGGGAGTGCCCACGCCGTCCCTTAACCCTGCAGGACACTATCATCCAGCACTAAGCAGCCATCTGCCTCTACGGGGCTCGAACACCTGGGCCCGTTGTGAGAGCACCTGGCGTACGTGCAGGCAAACCCACAGACCCCTCTGGCCCGAACCCACCACTGCGAAGATCCCCCTTTTCTTCCATCTGTAAAGGGGTCCTCCTTGAGGAGTGGAGGAACATGGGGAGGCCCCCAGGAGATGGCTTTTCTCCGAGCCGCGGCTGGCTGGTTTCGGGCCTATACGTGGGCCGTGCGTGCGCACTCAGGCTCCCCACCACAACCCTCCCTCGGGTCACGGGACTCACCCTTGAGGTGTCTCCTGACCCACCCTTGAGGGGTCACGTCACCCACCCATGAGGGGTCACATGACCCACCCCAGAGGGGTCACGTGACCCACCCCTGAGGGGTCTCGTGACCCACCCCTGAGGAGTCACGTGACCCACCCCTGAGGGGTCTCGTGACCCACCCCAGAGGGGTCACGTGACCCACCCCTGAGGGGTCACGTGACCCACCCCAGAGGGGTCTCGTGACCCACCCCTGAGGGGTCACGTGACCAAACCTTGAGGGGTCTCGTGACCCACGCTTTTCGGGTCACGTGACCAGCCCTTTAGGGGTCTCGTGACCCACCCTTGAGGGGTCCCGTGACCCACCCTTGAGGGGTCTCGTGACCCACCCTTGGTAGGTCACCTGCCCCACCCTTGAGGGGTCACATGACCCACCTTGAGAGGTCACAGCAGTTTTACAGGGTCCCTGCGCACCTGTTCGGCGAAACAGAAGACCTCCCTGCCACTCAGAGGACCGCACGATTTCCCACAGGCCACACTGCCTAGCAGCACCTTCAGCCCCGCACAGACAGTGTGCTAAGGACAGACTTGGGTACAGGGGGCGTGGGCGGGGGATTTCCCATGGAACTCTCTAAGGGCCCGGTGCCCTGTGTGGCCCGGGGAGTGCCCATGCCATTCCTTGACCCCGCAGGACACTTGCATCCAGCAATAAGCAGCCCTCTGCCTCCACGGGGCTCAAACACCTGCGCCCGGTGTGCGGGCACCTGGCGTACGTGGAGGCAAACCCGCAGACCCCTCTGGCCCGAACCCACCACTGCGAAGATCACCCTTTCTTCCATCCGTAAAAGGGTCACTCTTGAGGAGTGGAGGAACATGGGGAGGCCCCCAGGAGATGGCTTTTCTCTGAGCCGCGGCTGGCTCCTTTCGGGCCTATACGTGGGCCGCGCATGCGCACTCAGGCTCCCAAGCACACACCTCCCTCGGCTCACCTAACCCACCCTTTAGAGGTCACAGCAGTTCCACAGGGTCCCTGGGCACCTGTCTGTGGACACAGGAGCCCCCCTGCCACCTAGAGGACCACGCGATTTCCGCTGGGGAACACTGCCCAGAAGCACTCCTAGCCTCGCACAGACACTGTGCGCAGGATAGACTTGTGGACGAGAGGCCTGGGTGGGGAATTTTCCAGGGAACTCTCTAAAGGCCGGGTGCCCTCTGTCGCCCTGGGAGTGCCCACGCCGTCCCTTAACCCTGAAGGACACTATCATCCAGCACTAAGCAGCCCTCTGCCTCCACGGGGCTCGAACACCTGGGCCCGTTGTGAGAGCACCTGGCGTACGTGCAGGCAAACCCACAGACCCCTCTGGCCCGAACCCACCACTGCGAAGATCCCCCTTTTCTTCCATCTGTAAAGGGGTCCTCCTTGAGGAGTGGAGGAACATGGGGAGGCCCCCAGGAGATGGCTTTTCTCCGAGCCGCGGCTGGCTGATTTCGGGCCTATACGTGGGCCGCGCGTGCGCACTCAGGCTCCCCACCACAACCCTCCCTCGGGTCACGGGACTCACCCTTGATGTGTCTCCTGATCCACCCCTGAGGGGTCACGTGACCCACCCCTGAGGGGTCACGTGACCAACCCTTGAGGGGTCACGTGACCAACCCTTGAGGGGTCCCGTGACCCACCCCTGAGGGGTCACGTGACCCACCCCTGAGGGGTCACGTGACCAACCCTTGAGGGGTCTCGTGACCCACGCTTTTCGGGTCACGTGACCAGCCCTTTAGGGGTCTCGTGACCCACCCTTGAGGGGTCCCGTGACCCACCCTTGAGGGGTCCCGTGACCCACCCTTGAGGGGTCTCGTGACCCACCCTTGGGAGGTCACCTGCCCCACCCTTGAGGGGTCACATGACCCACCTTGAGAGGTCACAGCAGTTTTACAGGGTCCCTGCGCACCTGTTCGGCGAAACAGAAGACCTCCCTGCCACTCAGAGGACCGCACGATTTCCCACAGGCCACACTGCCTAGCAGCACCTTCAGCCCCGCACAGACAGTGTGCTAAGGACAGACTTGGGTACAGGGGGCGTGGGCGGGGGATTTCCCATGGAACTCTCTAAGGGCCCGGTGCCCTGTGTGGCCCGGGGAGTGCCCATGCCGTTCCTTGAACCCGCAGGACACTTGCATCCAGCAATAAGCAGCCCTCTGCCTCCACGGGGCTCAAACACCTGCGCCCGGTGTGCGGGCACCTGGCGTACGTGGAGGCAAACCCGCAGACCCCTCTGGCCCGAACCCACCACTGCGAAGATCACCCTTTCTTCCATCCGTAAAGGGGTCACGCTTGAGGAGTGGAAGAACATGGGGAGGCCCCCAGGAGATGGCTTTCCTCCGAGCCGCGGCTGGCTCGTATCGGGCCTATACGTGGGCCGCGCATGCGCACTCAGGCTCCCAAGCACACACCTCCCTCGGCTCACCTAACCCACCCTTTAGAGGTCACAGCAGTTCCACAGGGTCCCTGGGCACCTGTCTGTGGACACAGGAGCCCCCCTGCCACCTAGAGGACCACGCGATTACCGCTGGGGAACACTGCCCAGAAGCACTCCTAGCCTCGCACAGACACTGTGCGCAGGATAGACTTGTGGACGAGAGGCCTGGGTGGGGAATTTTCCAGGGAACTCTCTAAAGGCCAGGTGCCCTCTGTCGCCCTGGGAGTGCCCACGCCGTCCCTTAACCCTGCAGGACACTATCATCCAGCAATAAGCAGCCCTCTGCCTCCACGGGGCTCGAACACCTGGGCCCGTTGTGAGAGCACCTGGCGTAAGTGCAGGCAAACCCACAGACCCCTCTGGCCCGAACCCACCACTGCGAAGATCCCCCTTTTCTTCCATCTGTAAAGGGGTCCTACTTGAGGAGTGGAGGAACATGGGGAGGCCCCCAGGAGATGGCTTTTCTCCGAGCCGCGGCTGGCTGGTTTCGGGCCTATACGTGGGCCGTGCGTGCGCACTCAGGCTCCCCACCACAACCCTCCCTCGGGTCACGGGACTCACCCTTGAGGTGTCTCCTGACCCACCCTTGAGGGGTCACGTCACCCACCCCTGAGGGGTCACATGACCCACCCCAGAGGGGTCACGTGACCCACCCCAGAGGGGTCACGTGACCCACCCCTGAGGGGTCTCGTGACCCACCCCTGAGGAGTCACGTGACCCACCCCTGAGGGGTCTCGTGACCCACCCCAGAGGGGTCACGTGACCCACCCCAGAGGGGTCTCGTGACCCACCCCTGAGGGGTCACGTGACCAACCCTTGAGGGGTCTCGTGACCCACGCTTTTCGGGTCACGTGACCAGCCCTTTAGGGGTCTCGTGACCCACCCTTGAGGGGTCCCGTGACCCACCCTTGAGGGGTCTCGTGACCCACCCTTGGGAGGTCACCTGCCCCACCCTTGAGGGGTCACATGACCCACCTTGAGAGGTCACAGCAGTTTTACAGGGTCCCTGCGCACCTGTTCGGCGAAACAGAAGACCTCCCTGCCACTCAGAGGACCGCACGATTTCCCACAGGCCACACTGCCTAGCAGCACCTTCAGCCCCGCACAGACAGTGTGCTAAGGACAGACTTGGGTACAGGGGGCATGGGCGGGGGATTTCCCATGGAACTCTCTAAGGGCCCGGTGCCCTGTGTGGCCCGGGGAGTGCCCATGCCGTTCCTTGACCCCGCAGGACACTTGCATCCAGCAATAAGCAGCCCTCTGCCTCCACGGGGCTCAAACACCTGCGCCCGGTGTGCGGGCACCTGGCGTACGTGGAGGCAAACCCGCAGACCCCTCTGGCCCGAACCCACCACTGCGAAGATCACCCTTTCTTCCATCCGTAAAGGGGTCACGCTTGAGGAGTGGAAGAACATGGGGAGGCCCCCAGGAGATGGCTTTCCTCCGAGCCGCGGCTGGCTCGTTTCGGGCCTATACGTGGGCCGCGCATGCGCACTCAGGCTCCCAAGCACACACCTCCCTCGGCTCACCTAACCCACCCTTTAGAGGTCACAGCAGTTCCACAGGGTCCCTGGGCACCTGTCTGTGGACACAGGAGCCCCCATGCCACCTAGAGGACCACGCGATTACCGCTGGGGAACACTGCCCAGAAGCACTCCTAGCCTCGCACAGACACTGTGCGCAGGATAGACTTGTGGACGAGAGGCCTGGGTGGGGAATTTTCCAGGGAACTCTCTAAAGGCCAGGTGCCCTCTGTCGCCCTGGGAGTGCCCACGCCGTCCCTTAACCCTGCAGGACACTATCATCCAGCAATAAGCAGCCCTCTGCCTCCACGGGGCTCGAACACCTGGGCCCGTTGTGAGAGCACCTGGCGTACGTGCAGGCAAACCCACAGACCCCTCTGGCCCGAACCCACCACTGCGAAGATCCCCCTTTTCTTCCATCTGTAAAGGGGTCCTCCTTGAGGAGTGGAGGAACATGCGGAGGCCCCCAGGAGATGGCCTTTTCCCGAGCCGCGGCTGGCTGGTTTCGGGCCTATACATGGGCCGCGCGTGCGCACTCAGGCTCCCCACCACAACCCTCCCTCGGGTCACGGGACTCACCCTTGAGGTGTCTCCTGACCCACCCTTGAGGGGTCACATCACCCACCGCTGAGGGGTCACGTGACCCACCCCAGAGGGGTCACGCGACCCACCCCAGTGGGGTCACGTGACCCACCCCTGAGGGGTCTCGTGACCCACCCCTGAGGGGTCACGTGACCGACCCCTGAGGGGTCTCGTGACCCGCCCCTGAGGGGTCATGTGACCCACCCTTGAGGGGTCTCGTGACCCACGCTTTTCGGGTCACGTGACCCGCCCTTGAGGGGTCCCGTGACCCACCCTTGAGGGGTCTCGTGACCCACCCTTGGGAGGTCACCTGCTCCACCCTTGAGAGGTCACAGCAGTTTTACAGGGTCCCTGCGCACCTGTTCGGGGAAACAGAAGCCCTCCCTGCCACTCAGAGGACCGCACGATTTCCCACAGGCCACACTGCCGAGCAGCACCTTCAGCCCCGCACAGACAGTGTGCTAAGGACAGACTTGGGTACAGGGGGCATGGGCGGGGGATTTCCCATGGAACTCTCTAAGGGCCCGGTGCCCTGTGTGGCCCGGGGTGTGCCCATGCCGTTCCTTGACCCCGCAGGACACTTGCATCCAGCAATAAGCAGCCCTCTGCCTCCACGGGGCTCAAACACCTGCGCCCGGTGTGCGGGCACCTGGCGTACGTGGAGGCAAACCCGCAGACCCCTCTGGCCCGAACCCACCACTGCGAAGATCACCCTTTCTTCCATCCGTAAAGGGGTCACGCTTGAGGAGTGGAAGAACATGGGGAGGCCCCCAGGAGATGGCTTTCCTCCGAGCCGCGGCTGGCTCGTATCGGGCCTATACGTGGGCCGCGCATGCGCACTCAGGCTCCCAAGCACACACCTCCCTCGGCTCACCTAACCCACCCTTTAGAGGTCACAGCAGTTCCACAGGGTCCCTGGGCACCTGTCTGTGGACACAGGAGCCCCCCTGCCACCTAGAGGACCACGCGATTACCGCTGGGGAACACTGCCCAGAAGCACTCCTAGCCTCGCACAGACACTGTGCGCAGGATAGACTTGTGGACGAGAGGCCTGGGTGGGGAATTTTCCAGGGAACTCTCTAAAGGCCAGGTGCCCTCTGTCGCCCTGGGAGTGCCCACGCCGTCCCTTAACCCTGCAGGACACTATCATCCAGCAATAAGCAGCCCTCTGCCTCCACGGGGCTCGAACACCTGGGCCCGTTGTGAGAGCACCTGGCGTAAGTGCAGGCAAACCCACAGACCCCTCTGGCCCGAACCCACCACTGCGAAGATCCCCCTTTTCTTCCATCTGTAAAGGGGTCCTACTTGAGGAGTGGAGGAACATGGGGAGGCCCCCAGGAGATGGCTTTTCTCCGAGCCGCGGCTGGCTGGTTTCGGGCCTATACGTGGGCCGTGCGTGCGCACTCAGGCTCCCCACCACAACCCTCCCTCGGGTCACGGGACTCACCCTTGAGGTGTCTCCTGACCCACCCTTGAGGGGTCACGTCACCCACCCCTGAGGGGTCACATGACCCACCCCAGAGGGGTCACGTGACCCACCCCAGAGGGGTCACGTGACCCACCCCTGAGGGGTCTCGTGACCCACCCCTGAGGAGTCACGTGACCCACCCCTGAGGGGTCTCGTGACCCACCCCAGAGGGGTCACGTGACCCACCCCAGAGGGGTCTCGTGACCCACCCCTGAGGGGTCACGTGACCAACCCTTGAGGGGTCTCGTGACCCACGCTTTTCGGGTCACGTGACCAGCCCTTTAGGGGTCTCGTGACCCACCCTTGAGGGGTCCCGTGACCCACCCTTGAGGGGTCTCGTGACCCACCCTTGGGAGGTCACCTGCCCCACCCTTGAGGGGTCACATGACCCACCTTGAGAGGTCACAGCAGTTTTACAGGGTCCCTGCGCACCTGTTCGGCGAAACAGAAGACCTCCCTGCCACTCAGAGGACCGCACGATTTCCCACAGGCCACACTGCCTAGCAGCACCTTCAGCCCCGCACAGACAGTGTGCTAAGGACAGACTTGGGTACAGGGGGCATGGGCGGGGGATTTCCCATGGAACTCTCTAAGGGCCCGGTGCCCTGTGTGGCCCGGGGAGTGCCCATGCCGTTCCTTGACCCCGCAGGACACTTGCATCCAGCAATAAGCAGCCCTCTGCCTCCACGGGGCTCAAACACCTGCGCCCGGTGTGCGGGCACCTGGCGTACGTGGAGGCAAACCCGCAGACCCCTCTGGCCCGAACCCACCACTGCGAAGATCACCCTTTCTTCCATCCGTAAAGGGGTCACGCTTGAGGAGTGGAAGAACATGGGGAGGCCCCCAGGAGATGGCTTTCCTCCGAGCCGCGGCTGGCTCGTTTCGGGCCTATACGTGGGCCGCGCATGCGCACTCAGGCTCCCAAGCACACACCTCCCTCGGCTCACCTAACCCACCCTTTAGAGGTCACAGCAGTTCCACAGGGTCCCTGGGCACCTGTCTGTGGACACAGGAGCCCCCATGCCACCTAGAGGACCACGCGATTACCGCTGGGGAACACTGCCCAGAAGCACTCCTAGCCTCGCACAGACACTGTGCGCAGGATAGACTTGTGGACGAGAGGCCTGGGTGGGGAATTTTCCAGGGAACTCTCTAAAGGCCAGGTGCCCTCTGTCGCCCTGGGAGTGCCCACGCCGTCCCTTAACCCTGCAGGACACTATCATCCAGCAATAAGCAGCCCTCTGCCTCCACGGGGCTCGAACACCTGGGCCCGTTGTGAGAGCACCTGGCGTACGTGCAGGCAAACCCACAGACCCCTCTGGCCCGAACCCACCACTGCGAAGATCCCCCTTTTCTTCCATCTGTAAAGGGGTCCTCCTTGAGGAGTGGAGGAACATGCGGAGGCCCCCAGGAGATGGCCTTTTCCCGAGCCGCGGCTGGCTGGTTTCGGGCCTATACATGGGCCGCGCGTGCGCACTCAGGCTCCCCACCACAACCCTCCCTCGGGTCACGGGACTCACCCTTGAGGTGTCTCCTGACCCACCCTTGAGGGGTCACATCACCCACCGCTGAGGGGTCACGTGACCCACCCCAGAGGGGTCACGCGACCCACCCCAGTGGGGTCACGTGACCCACCCCTGAGGGGTCTCGTGACCCACCCCTGAGGGGTCACGTGACCGACCCCTGAGGGGTCTCGTGACCCGCCCCTGAGGGGTCATGTGACCCACCCTTGAGGGGTCTCGTGACCCACGCTTTTCGGGTCACGTGACCCGCCCTTGAGGGGTCCCGTGACCCACCCTTGAGGGGTCTCGTGACCCACCCTTGGGAGGTCACCTGCTCCACCCTTGAGAGGTCACAGCAGTTTTACAGGGTCCCTGCGCACCTGTTCGGGGAAACAGAAGCCCTCCCTGCCACTCAGAGGACCGCACGATTTCCCACAGGCCACACTGCCGAGCAGCACCTTCAGCCCCGCACAGACAGTGTGCTAAGGACAGACTTGGGTACAGGGGGCATGGGCGGGGGATTTCCCATGGAACTCTCTAAGGGCCCGGTGCCCTGTGTGGCCCGGGGTGTGCCCATGCCGTTCCTTGACCCCGCAGGACACTTGCATCCAGCAATAAGCAGCCCTCTGCCTCCACGGGGCTCAAACACCTGCGCCCGGTGTGCGGGCACCTGGCGTACGTGGAGGCAAACCCGCAGACCCCTCTGGCCCGAACCCACCACTGCGAAGATCACCCTTTCTTCCATCCGTAAAGGGGTCACGCTTGAGGAGTGGAAACATGGGGAGGCCCCCAGGAGATGGCTTTCCTCCGAGCCGCGGCTGGCTCGTATCGGGCCTATACGTGGGCCGCGCATGCGCACTCAGGCTCCCAAGCACACACCTCCCTCGGCTCACCTAACCCACCCTTTAGAGGTCACAGCAGTTCCACAGGGTCCCTGGGCACCTGTCTGTGGACACAGGAGCCCCCCTGCCACCTAGAGGACCACGCGATTACCGCTGGGGAACACTGCCCAGAAGCACTCCTAGCCTCGCACAGACACTGTGCGCAGGATAGACTTGTGGACGAGAGGCCTGGGTGGGGAATTTTCCAGGGAACTCTCTAAAGGCCAGGTGCCCTCTGTCGCCCTGGGAGTGCCCACGCCGTCCCTTAACCCTGCAGGACACTATCATCCAGCAATAAGCAGCCCTCTGCCTCCACGGGGCTCGAACACCTGGGCCCGTTGTGAGAGCACCTGGCGTACGTGCAGGCAAACCCACAGACCCCTCTGGCCCGAACCCACCACTGCGAAGATCCCCCTTTTCTTCCATCTGTAAAGGGGTCCTCCTTGAGGAGTGGAGGAACATGCGGAGGCCCCCAGGAGATGGCCTTTCTCCGAGCCGCGGCTGGCTGGTTTCGGGCCTATACGTGGGCCGCGCGTGCGCACTCAGGCTCCCCACCACAACCCTCCCTCGGGTCACGGGACTCACCCTTGAGGTGTCTCCTGACCCACCCTTGAGGGGTCACATCACCCACCCCTGAGGGGTCACGTGACCCACCCCAGAGGGGTCACGTGACCCACCCCAGAGGGGTCACGTGACCCACCCCTGAGGGGTCTCGTGAACCACCCCTGAGGGGTCACGTGACCCACCCCAGAGGGGTCACGTGACCCACCCCTGAGGGGTCTCGTGACCCGCCCCTGAGGGGTCATGTGACCCACCCTTGAGGGGTCTCGTGACCCACGCTTTTCGGGTCACGTGACCCGCCCTTTAGGGGTCTCGTGACCCACCCTTGAGGGGTCCCGTGACCCACCCTTGAGGGGTCTCGTGACCCACCCTTGAGGGGTCCCGTGACCCACCCTTGAGGGGTCCCGTGACCCACCCTTGAGGGGTCCCGTGACCCACCCTTGAGGGGTCTCGTGACCCACCCTTGGGAGGTCACCTGCTCCACCCTTGAGAGGTCACAGCAGTTTTACAGGGTCCCTGCGCACCTGTTCGGGGAAACAGAAGCCCTCCCTGCCACTCAGAGGACCGCACGATTTCCCACAGGCCACACTGCCTAGCAGCACCTTCAGCCCCGCACAGACAGTGTGCTAAGGACAGACTTGGGTACAGGGGGCGTGGGCGGGGGATTTCCCATGGAACTCTCTAAGGGCCCGGTGCCCTGTGTGGCCCGGGGAGTGCCCATGCCATTCCTTGACCCCGCAGGACACTTGCATCCAGCAATAAGCAGCCCTCTGCCTCCACGGGGCTCAAACACCTGCGCCCGGTGTGCGGGCACCTGGCGTACGTGGAGGCAAACCCGCAGACCCCTCTGGCCCGAACCCACCACTGCGAAGATCACCCTTTCTTCCATCCGTAAAAGGGTCACTCTTGAGGAGTGGAGGAACATGGGGAGGCCCCCAGGAGATGGCTTTTCTCTGAGCCGCGGCTGGCTCGTTTCGGGCCTATACGTGGGCCGCGCATGCGCACACAGGCTCCCAAGCACACACCTCCCTCGTCTCACCTAACCCACCCTTTAGAGGTCACAGCAGTTCCACAGGGTCCCTGGGCACCTGTCTGTGGACACAGGAGCCCCCCTGCCACCTAGAGGACCACGCGATTTCCGCTGGGGAACACTGCCCAGAAGCACTCCTAGCCTCGCACAGACACTGTGCGCAGGATAGACTTGTGGACGAGAGGCCTGGGTGGGGAATTTTCCAGGGAACTCTCTAAAGGCCGGGTGCCCTCTGTCGCCCTGGGAGTGCCCACGCCGTCCCTTAACCCTGCAGGACACTATCATCCAGCACTAAGCAGCCCTCTGCCTCCACGGGGCTCGAACACCTGGGCCCGTTGTGAGAGCACCTGGCGTACGTGCAGGCAAACCCACAGACCCCTCTGGCCCGAACCCACCACTGCGAAGATCCCCCTTTTCTTCCATCTGTAAAGGGGTCCTCCTTGAGGAGTGGAGGAACATGGGGAGGCCCCCAGGAGATGGCTTTTCTCCGAGCCGCGGCTGGCTGGTTTCGGGCCTATACGTGGGCCGTGCGTGCGCACTCAGGCTCCCCACCACAACCCTCCCTCGGGTCACGGGACTCACCCTTGAGGTGTCTCCTGACCCACCCTTGAGGGGTCACGTCACCCACCCCTGAGGGGTCTCGTGACCCACCCCAGAGGGGTCACGTGACCCACGCCTGAGGGGTCACGTGACCCACCCCAGAGGGGTCTCGTGACCCACCCCTGAGGGGTCACGTGACCAACCCTTGAGGGGTCTCGTGACCCACGCTTTTCGGGTCACGTGACCAGCCCTTTAGGGGTCTCGTGACCCACCCTTGAGGGGTCTCGTGACCCACCCTTGGGAGGTCACCTGCCCCACCCTTGAGGGGTCACATGACCCACCTTGAGAGGTCACAGCAGTTTTACAGGGTCCCTGCGCACCTGTTCGGCGAAACAGAAGACCTCCCTGCCACTCAGAGGACCGCACGATTTCCCACAGGCCACACTGCCTAGCAGCACCTTCAGCCCCGCACAGACAGTGTGCTAAGGACAGACTTGGGTACAGGGGGCATGGGCGGGGGATTTCCCATGGAACTCTCTAAGGGCCCGGTGCCCTGTGTGGCCCGGGGAGTGCCCATGCCGTTCCTTGACCCCGCAGGACACTTGCATCCAGCAATAAGCAGCCCTCTGCCTCCACGGGGCTCAAACACCTGCGCCCGGTGTGCGGGCACCTGGCGTACGTGGAGGCAAACCCGCAGACCCCTCTGGCCCGAACCCACCACTGCGAAGATCACCCTTTCTTCCATCCGTAAAGGGGTCACGCTTGAGGAGTGGAAGAACATGGGGAGGCCCCCAGGAGATGGCTTTCCTCCGAGCCGCGGCTGGCTCGTTTCGGGCCTATACGTGGGCCGCGCATGCGCACTCAGGCTCCCAAGCACACACCTCCCTCGGCTCACCTAACCCACCCTTTAGAGGTCACAGCAGTTCCACAGGGTCCCTGGGCACCTGTCTGTGGACACAGGAGCCCCCATGCCACCTAGAGGACCACGCGATTACCGCTGGGGAACACTGCCCAGAAGCACTCCTAGCCTCGCACAGACACTGTGCGCAGGATAGACTTGTGGACGAGAGGCCTGGGTGGGGAATTTTCCAGGGAACTCTCTAAAGGCCAGGTGCCCTCTGTCGCCCTGGGAGTGCCCACGCCGTCCCTTAACCCTGCAGGACACTATCATCCAGCAATAAGCAGCCCTCTGCCTCCACGGGGCTCGAACACCTGGGCCCGTTGTGAGAGCACCTGGCGTACGTGCAGGCAAACCCACAGACCCCTCTGGCCCGAACCCACCACTGCGAAGATCCCCCTTTTCTTCCATCTGTAAAGGGGTCCTCCTTGAGGAGTGGAGGAACATGCGGAGGCCCCCAGGAGATGGCCTTTTCCCGAGCCGCGGCTGGCTGGTTTCGGGCCTATACATGGGCCGCGCGTGCGCACTCAGGCTCCCCACCACAACCCTCCCTCGGGTCACGGGACTCACCCTTGAGGTGTCTCCTGACCCACCCTTGAGGGGTCACATCACCCACCGCTGAGGGGTCACGTGACCCACCCCAGAGGGGTCACGCGACCCACCCCAGTGGGGTCACGTGACCCACCCCTGAGGGGTCTCGTGACCCACCCCTGAGGGGTCACGTGACCGACCCCTGAGGGGTCTCGTGACCCGCCCCTGAGGGGTCATGTGACCCACCCTTGAGGGGTCTCGTGACCCACGCTTTTCGGGTCACGTGACCCGCCCTTGAGGGGTCCCGTGACCCACCCTTGAGGGGTCTCGTGACCCACCCTTGGGAGGTCACCTGCTCCACCCTTGAGAGGTCACAGCAGTTTTACAGGGTCCCTGCGCACCTGTTCGGGGAAACAGAAGCCCTCCCTGCCACTCAGAGGACCGCACGATTTCCCACAGGCCACACTGCCGAGCAGCACCTTCAGCCCCGCACAGACAGTGTGCTAAGGACAGACTTGGGTACAGGGGGCATGGGCGGGGGATTTCCCATGGAACTCTCTAAGGGCCCGGTGCCCTGTGTGGCCCGGGGTGTGCCCATGCCGTTCCTTGACCCCGCAGGACACTTGCATCCAGCAATAAGCAGCCCTCTGCCTCCACGGGGCTCAAACACCTGCGCCCGGTGTGCGGGCACCTGGCGTACGTGGAGGCAAACCCGCAGACCCCTCTGGCCCGAACCCACCACTGCGAAGATCACCCTTTCTTCCATCCGTAAAGGGGTCACGCTTGAGGAGTGGAAACATGGGGAGGCCCCCAGGAGATGGCTTTCCTCCGAGCCGCGGCTGGCTCGTATCGGGCCTATACGTGGGCCGCGCATGCGCACTCAGGCTCCCAAGCACACACCTCCCTCGGCTCACCTAACCCACCCTTTAGAGGTCACAGCAGTTCCACAGGGTCCCTGGGCACCTGTCTGTGGACACAGGAGCCCCCCTGCCACCTAGAGGACCACGCGATTTCCGCTGGGGAACACTGCCCAGAAGCACTCCTAGCCTCGCACAGACACTGTGCGCAGGATAGACTTGTGGACGAGAGGCCTGGGTGGGGAATTTTCCAGGGAACTCTCTAAAGGCCGGGTGCCCTCTGTCGCCCTGGGAGTGCCCACGCCGTCCCTTAACCCTGCAGGACACTATCATCCAGCACTAAGCAGCCCTCTGCCTCCACGGGGCTCGAACACCTGGGCCCGTTGTGAGAGCACCTGGCGTACGTGCAGGCAAACCCACAGACCCCTCTGGCCCGAACCCACCACTGCGAAGATCCCCCTTTTCTTCCATCTGTAAAGGGGTCCTCCTTGAGGAGTGGAGGAACATGCGGAGGCCCCCAGGAGATGGCCTTTTCCCGAGCCGCGGCTGGCTGGTTTCGGGCCTATACATGGGCCGCGCGTGCGCACTCAGGCTCCCCACCACAACCCTCCCTCGGGTCACGGGACTCACCCTTGAGGTGTCTCCTGACCCACCCTTGAGGGGTCACATCACCCACCGCTGAGGGGTCACGTGACCCACCCCAGAGGGGTCACGCGACCCACCCCAGTGGGGTCACGTGACCCACCCCTGAGGGGTCTCGTGACCCACCCCTGAGGGGTCACGTGACCGACCCCTGAGGGGTCTCGTGACCCGCCCCTGAGGGGTCATGTGACCCACCCTTGAGGGGTCTCGTGACCCACGCTTTTCGGGTCACGTGACCCGCCCTTGAGGGGTCCCGTGACCCACCCTTGAGGGGTCTCGTGACCCACCCTTGGGAGGTCACCTGCTCCACCCTTGAGAGGTCACAGCAGTTTTACAGGGTCCCTGCGCACCTGTTCGGGGAAACAGAAGCCCTCCCTGCCACTCAGAGGACCGCACGATTTCCCACAGGCCACACTGCCGAGCAGCACCTTCAGCCCCGCACAGACAGTGTGCTAAGGACAGACTTGGGTACAGGGGGCATGGGCGGGGGATTTCCCATGGAACTCTCTAAGGGCCCGGTGCCCTGTGTGGCCCGGGGTGTGCCCATGCCGTTCCTTGACCCCGCAGGACACTTGCATCCAGCAATAAGCAGCCCTCTGCCTCCACGGGGCTCAAACACCTGCGCCCGGTGTGCGGGCACCTGGCGTACGTGGAGGCAAACCCGCAGACCCCTCTGGCCCGAACCCACCACTGCGAAGATCACCCTTTCTTCCATCCGTAAAGGGGTCACGCTTGAGGAGTGGAAACATGGGGAGGCCCCCAGGAGATGGCTTTCCTCCGAGCCGCGGCTGGCTCGTATCGGGCCTATACGTGGGCCGCGCATGCGCACTCAGGCTCCCAAGCACACACCTCCCTCGGCTCACCTAACCCACCCTTTAGAGGTCACAGCAGTTCCACAGGGTCCCTGGGCACCTGTCTGTGGACACAGGAGCCCCCCTGCCACCTAGAGGACCACGCGATTACCGCTGGGGAACACTGCCCAGAAGCACTCCTAGCCTCGCACAGACACTGTGCGCAGGATAGACTTGTGGACGAGAGGCCTGGGTGGGGAATTTTCCAGGGAACTCTCTAAAGGCCAGGTGCCCTCTGTCGCCCTGGGAGTGCCCACGCCGTCCCTTAACCCTGCAGGACACTATCATCCAGCAATAAGCAGCCCTCTGCCTCCACGGGGCTCGAACACCTGGGCCCGTTGTGAGAGCACCTGGCGTACGTGCAGGCAAACCCACAGACCCCTCTGGCCCGAACCCACCACTGCGAAGATCCCCCTTTTCTTCCATCTGTAAAGGGGTCCTCCTTGAGGAGTGGAGGAACATGCGGAGGCCCCCAGGAGATGGCCTTTCTCCGAGCCGCGGCTGGCTGGTTTCGGGCCTATACGTGGGCCGCGCGTGCGCACTCAGGCTCCCCACCACAACCCTCCCTCGGGTCACGGGACTCACCCTTGAGGTGTCTCCTGACCCACCCTTGAGGGGTCACATCACCCACCCCTGAGGGGTCACGTGACCCACCCCAGAGGGGTCACGTGACCCACCCCAGAGGGGTCACGTGACCCACCCCTGAGGGGTCTCGTGAACCACCCCTGAGGGGTCACGTGACCCACCCCAGAGGGGTCACGTGACCCACCCCTGAGGGGTCTCGTGACCCGCCCCTGAGGGGTCATGTGACCCACCCTTGAGGGGTCTCGTGACCCACGCTTTTCGGGTCACGTGACCCGCCCTTTAGGGGTCTCGTGACCCACCCTTGAGGGGTCCCGTGACCCACCCTTGAGGGGTCTCGTGACCCACCCTTGAGGGGTCCCGTGACCCACCCTTGAGGGGTCCCGTGACCCACCCTTGAGGGGTCTCGTGACCCACCCTTGGGAGGTCACCTGCTCCACCCTTGAGAGGTCACAGCAGTTTTACAGGGTCCCTGCGCACCTGTTCGGGGAAACAGAAGCCCTCCCTGCCACTCAGAGGACCGCACGATTTCCCACAGGCCACACTGCCTAGCAGCACCTTCAGCCCCGCACAGACAGTGTGCTAAGGACAGACTTGGGTACAGGGGGCGTGGGCGGGGGATTTCCCATGGAACTCTCTAAGGGCCCGGTGCCCTGTGTGGCCCGGGGAGTGCCCATGCCATTCCTTGACCCCGCAGGACACTTGCATCCAGCAATAAGCAGCCCTCTGCCTCCACGGGGCTCAAACACCTGCGCCCGGTGTGCGGGCACCTGGCGTACGTGGAGGCAAACCCGCAGACCCCTCTGGCCCGAACCCACCACTGCGAAGATCACCCTTTCTTCCATCCGTAAAAGGGTCACTCTTGAGGAGTGGAGGAACATGGGGAGGCCCCCAGGAGATGGCTTTTCTCTGAGCCGCGGCTGGCTCGTTTCGGGCCTATACGTGGGCCGCGCATGCGCACACAGGCTCCCAAGCACACACCTCCCTCGTCTCACCTAACCCACCCTTTAGAGGTCACAGCAGTTCCACAGGGTCCCTGGGCACCTGTCTGTGGACACAGGAGCCCCCCTGCCACCTAGAGGACCACGCGATTTCCGCTGGGGAACACTGCCCAGAAGCACTCCTAGCCTCGCACAGACACTGTGCGCAGGATAGACTTGTGGACGAGAGGCCTGGGTGGGGAATTTTCCAGGGAACTCTCTAAAGGCCGGGTGCCCTCTGTCGCCCTGGGAGTGCCCACGCCGTCCCTTAACCCTGCAGGACACTATCATCCAGCACTAAGCAGCCCTCTGCCTCCACGGGGCTCGAACACCTGGGCCCGTTGTGAGAGCACCTGGCGTACGTGCAGGCAAACCCACAGACCCCTCTGGCCCGAACCCACCACTGCGAAGATCCCCCTTTTCTTCCATCTGTAAAGGGGTCCTCCTTGAGGAGTGGAGGAACATGGGGAGGCCCCCAGGAGATGGCTTTTCTCCGAGCCGCGGCTGGCTGGTTTCGGGCCTATACGTGGGCCGTGCGTGCGCACTCAGGCTCCCCACCACAACCCTCCCTCGGGTCACGGGACTCACCCTTGAGGTGTCTCCTGACCCACCCTTGAGGGGTCACGTCACCCACCCCTGAGGGGTCTCGTGACCCACCCCAGAGGGGTCACGTGACCCACGCCTGAGGGGTCACGTGACCCACCCCAGAGGGGTCTCGTGACCCACCCCTGAGGGGTCACGTGACCAACCCTTGAGGGGTCTCGTGACCCACGCTTTTCGGGTCACGTGACCAGCCCTTTAGGGGTCTCGTGACCCACCCTTGAGGGGTCTCGTGACCCACCCTTGGGAGGTCACCTGCCCCACCCTTGAGGGGTCACATGACCCACCTTGAGAGGTCACAGCAGTTTTACAGGGTCCCTGCGCACCTGTTCGGCGAAACAGAAGACCTCCCTGCCACTCAGAGGACCGCACGATTTCCCACAGGCCACACTGCCTAGCAGCACCTTCAGCTCCGCACAGACAGTGTGCTAAGGACAGACTTGGGTACAGGGGGCGTGGGCGGGGGATTTCCCATGGAACACTCTAAGGGCCCGGTGCCCTGTGTGGCCCGGGGAGTGCCCATGCCATTCCTTGACCCCGCAGGACACTTGCATCCAGCAATAAGCAGCCCTCTGCCTCCACGGGGCTCAAACACCTGCGCCCGGTGTGCGGGCACCTGGCGTACGTGGAGGCAAACCCGCAGACCCCTCTGGCCCGAACCCACCACTGCGAAGATCACCCTTTCTTCCATCCGTAAAAGGGTCACTCTTGAGGAGTGGAGGAACATGGGGAGGCCCCCAGGAGATGGCTTTTCTCTGAGCCGCGGCTGGCTCCTTTCGGGCCTATACGTGGGCCGCGCATGCGCACTCAGGCTCCCAAGCACACACCTCCCTCGGCTCACCTAACCCACCCTTTAGAGGTCACAGCAGTTCCACAGGGTCCCTGGGCACCTGTCTGTGGACACAGGAGCCCCCCTGCCACCTAGAGGACCACGCGATTTCCGCTGGGGAACAGTGCCCAGAAGCACTCCTAGCCTCGCACAGACACTGTGCGCAGGATAGACTTGTGGACGAGAGGCCTGGGTGGGGAATTTTCCAGGGAACTCTCTAAAGGCCGGGTGCCCTCTGTCGCCCTGGGAGTGCCCACGCCGTCCCTTAACCCTGCAGGACACTATCATCCAGCACTAAGCAGCCCTCTTCCTCTACGGGGCTCGAACACCTGGGCCCGTTGTGAGAGCACCTGGCGTACGTGCAGGCAAACCCACAGACCCCTCTGGCCCGAACCCACCACTGCGAAGATCCCCCTTTTCTTCCATCTGTAAAGGGGTCCTCCTTGAGGAGTGGAGGAACATGGGGAGGCCCCCAGGAGATGGCTTTTCTCCGAGCCGCGGCTGGCTGGTTTCGGGCCTATACGTGGGCCGTGCGTGCGCACTCAGGCTCCCCACCACAACCCTCCCTCGGGTCACGGGACTCACCCTTGAGGTGTCTCCTGACCCACCCTTGAGGGGTCACGTCACCCACCCATGAGGGGTCACATGACCCACCCCAGAGGGGTCACGTGACCCACCCCTGAGGGGTCTCGTGACCCACCCCTGAGGAGTCACGTGACCCACCCCTGAGGGGTGTCGTGACCCACCCCGAGGGGTCACGTGACCAACCCTTGAAGGGTCTCGTGACCCACGCTTTTCGGGTCACGTGACCAGCCCTTTAGGGGTCTCGTGACCCACCCTTGAGGGGTCCCGTGACCCACCCTTGAGGGGTCTCGTGACCCACCCTTGGGAGGTCACCTGCCCCACGCTTGAGGGGTCACATGACCCACCTTGAGAGGTCACAGCAGTTTTACAGGGTCCCTGCGCACCTGTTCGGCGAAACAGAAGACCTCCCTGCCACTCAGAGGACCGCACGATTTCCCACAGGCCACACTGCCTAGCAGCACCTTCAGCCCCGCACAGACAGTGTGCTAAGGACAGACTTGGGTACAGGGGGCATGGGCGGGGGATTTCCCATGGAACTCTCTAAGGGCCCGGTGCCCTGTGTGGCCCGGGGAGTGCCCATGCCGTTCCTTGACCCCGCAGGACACTTGCATCCAGCAATAAGCAGCCCTCTGCCTCCACGGGGCTCAAACACCTGCGCCCGGTGTGCGGGCACCTGGCGTACGTGGAGGCAAACCCGCAGACCCCTCTGGCCCGAACCCACCACTGCGAAGATCACCCTTTCTTCCATCCGTAAAGGGGTCACGCTTGAGGAGTGGAAGAACATGGGGAGGCCCCCAGGAGATGGCTTTCCTCCGAGCCGCGGCTGGCTCGTTTCGGGCCTATACGTGGGCCGCGCATGCGCACTCAGGCTCCCAAGCACACACCTCCCTCGGCTCACCTAACCCACCCTTTAGAGGTCACAGCAGTTCCACAGGGTCCCTGGGCACCTGTCTGTGGACACAGGAGCCCCCCTGCCACCTAGAGGACCACGCGATTACCGCTGGGGAACACTGCCCAGAAGCACTCCTAGCCTCGCACAGACACTGTGCGCAGGATAGACTTGTGGACGAGAGGCCTGGGTGGGGAATTTTCCAGGGAACTCTCTAAAGGCCAGGTGCCCTCTGTCGCCCTGGGAGTGCCCACGCCGTCCCTTAACCCTGCAGGACACTATCATCCAGCACTAAGCAGCCCTCTGCCTCCACGGGGCTCGAACACCTGGGCCCGTTGTGAGAGCACCTGGCGTACGTGCAGGCAAACCCACAGACCCCTCTGGCCCGAACCCACCACTGCGAAGATCCCCCTTTTCTTCCATCTGTAAAGGGGTCCTCCTTGAGGAGTGGAGGAACATGGGGAGGCCCCCAGGAGATGGCTTTTCTCCGAGCCGCGGCTGGCTGGTTTCGGGCCTATACGTGGGCCGTGCGTGCGCACTCAGGCTCCCCACCACAACCCTCCCTCGGGTCACGGGACTCACCCTTGAGGTGTCTCCTGACCCACCCTTGAGGGGTCACATCACCCACCGCTGAGGGGTCTCGTGAACCACCCCTGAGGGGTCACGTGACCCACCCCAGAGGGGTCACGTGACCCACCCCTGAGGGGTCTCGTGACCCGCCCCTGAGGGGTCATGTGACCCACCCTTGAGGGGTCTCGTGACCCACGCTTTTCGGGTCACGTGACCCGCCCTTTAGGGGTCTCGTGACCCACCCTTGAGGGGTCCCGTGACCCACCCTTGAGGGGTCTCGTGACCCACCCTTGAGGGGTCCCGTGACCCACCCTTGAGGGGTCCCGTGACCCACCCTTTAGGGGTCTCGTGACCCACCCTTGAGGGGTCTCGTGACCCACCCTTGGGAGGTCACCTGCCCCACCCTTGAGGGGTCACATGACCCACCTTGAGAGGTCACAGCAGTTTTACAGGGTCCCTGCGCACCTGTTCGGCGAAACAGAAGACCTCCCTGCCACTCAGAGGACCGCACGATTTCCCACAGGCCACACTGCCTAGCAGCACCTTCAGCTCCGCACAGACAGTGTGCTAAGGACAGACTTGGGTACAGGGGGCGTGGGCGGGGGATTTCCCATGGAACACTCTAAGGGCCCGGTGCCCTGTGTGGCCCGGGGAGTGCCCATGCCATTCCTTGACCCCGCAGGACACTTGCATCCAGCAATAAGCAGCCCTCTGCCTCCACGGGGCTCAAACACCTGCGCCCGGTGTGCGGGCACCTGGCGTACGTGGAGGCAAACCCGCAGACCCCTCTGGCCCGAACCCACCACTGCGAAGATCACCCTTTCTTCCATCCGTAAAAGGGTCACTCTTGAGGAGTGGAGGAACATGGGGAGGCCCCCAGGAGATGGCTTTTCTCTGAGCCGCGGCTGGCTCCTTTCGGGCCTATACGTGGGCCGCGCATGCCCACTCAGGCTCCCAAGCACACACCTCCCTCGGCTCACCTAACCCACCCTTTAGAGGTCACAGCAGTTCCACAGGGTCCCTGGGCACCTGTCTGTGGACACAGGAGCCCCCCTGCCACCTAGAGGACCACGCGATTTCCGCTGGGGAACAGTGCCCAGAAGCACTCCTAGCCTCGCACAGACACTGTGCGCAGGATAGACTTGTGGACGAGAGGCCTGGGTGGGGAATTTTCCAGGGAACTCTCTAAAGGCCAGGTGCCCTCTGTCGCCCTGGGAGTGCCCACGCCGTCCCTTAACCCTGCAGGACACTATCATCCAGCACTAAGCAGCCCTCTTCCTCTACGGGGCTCGAACACCTGGGCCCGTTGTGAGAGCACCTGGCGTACGTGCAGGCAAACCCACAGACCCCTCTGGCCCGAACCCACCACTGCGAAGATCCCCCTTTTCTTCCATCTGTAAAGGGGTCCTCCTTGAGGAGTGGAGGAACATGGGGAGGCCCCCAGGAGATGGCTTTTCTCCGAGCCGCGGCTGGCTGGTTTCGGGCCTATACGTGGGCCGTGCGTGCGCACTCAGGCTCCCCACCACAACCCTCCCTCGGGTCACGGGACTCACCCTTGAGGTGTCTCCTGACCCACCCTTGAGGGGTCACGTCACCCACCCATGAGGGGTCACATGACCCACCCCAGAGGGGTCACGTGACCCACCCCTGAGGGGTCTCGTGACCCACCCCTGAGGAGTCACGTGACCCACCCCTGAGGGGTGTCGTGACCCACCCCGAGGGGTCACGTGACCAACCCTTGAAGGGTCTCGTGACCCACGCTTTTCGGGTCACGTGACCAGCCCTTTAGGGGTCTCGTGACCCACCCTTGAGGGGTCCCGTGACCCACCCTTGAGGGGTCTCGTGACCCACCCTTGGGAGGTCACCTGCCCCACGCTTGAGGGGTCACATGACCCACCTTGAGAGGTCACAGCAGTTTTACAGGGTCCCTGCGCACCTGTTCGGCGAAACAGAAGACCTCCCTGCCACTCAGAGGACCGCACGATTTCCCACAGGCCACACTGCCTAGCAGCACCTTCAGCCCCGCACAGACAGTGTGCTAAGGACAGACTTGGGTACAGGGGGCATGGGCGGGGGATTTCCCATGGAACTCTCTAAGGGCCCGGTGCCCTGTGTGGCCCGGGGAGTGCCCATGCCGTTCCTTGACCCCGCAGGACACTTGCATCCAGCAATAAGCAGCCCTCTGCCTCCACGGGGCTCAAACACCTGCGCCCGGTGTGCGGGCACCTGGCGTACGTGGAGGCAAACCCGCAGACCCCTCTGGCCCGAACCCACCACTGCGAAGATCACCCTTTCTTCCATCCGTAAAGGGGTCACGCTTGAGGAGTGGAAGAACATGGGGAGGCCCCCAGGAGATGGCTTTCCTCCGAGCCGCGGCTGGCTCGTTTCGGGCCTATACGTGGGCCGCGCATGCGCACTCAGGCTCCCAAGCACACACCTCCCTCGGCTCACCTAACCCACCCTTTAGAGGTCACAGCAGTTCCACAGGGTCCCTGGGCACCTGTCTGTGGACACAGGAGCCCCCCTGCCACCTAGAGGACCACGCGATTACCGCTGGGGAACACTGCCCAGAAGCACTCCTAGCCTCGCACAGACACTGTGCGCAGGATAGACTTGTGGACGAGAGGCCTGGGTGGGGAATTTTCCAGGGAACTCTCTAAAGGCCAGGTGCCCTCTGTCGCCCTGGGAGTGCCCACGCCGTCCCTTAACCCTGCAGGACACTATCATCCAGCAATAAGCAGCCCTCTGCCTCCACGGGGCTCGAACACCTGGGCCCGTTGTGAGAGCACCTGGCGTACGTGCAGGCAAACCCACAGACCCCTCTGGCCCGAACCCACCACTGCGAAGATCCCCCTTTTCTTCCATCTGTAAAGGGGTCCTCCTTGAGGAGTGGAGGAACATGCGGAGGCCCCCAGGAGATGGCCTTTTCCCGAGCCGCGGCTGGCTGGTTTCGGGCCTATACATGGGCCGCGCGTGCGCACTCAGGCTCCCCACCACAACCCTCCCTCGGGTCACGGGACTCACCCTTGAGGTGTCTCCTGACCCACCCTTGAGGGGTCACATCACCCACCGCTGAGGGGTCACGTGACCCACCCCAGAGGGGTCACGTGACCCACCCCAGAGGGGTCACGTGACCCACCCCTGAGGGGTCTCGTGACCCACCCCTGAGGGGTCACGTGACCCACCCCAGAGGGGTCACGTGACCCACCCCTGAGGGGTCTCGTGACCCGCCCCTGAGGGGTCATGTGACCCACCCTTGAGGGGTCTCGTGACCCACGCTTTTCGGGTCACGTGACCCGCCCTTGAGGGGTCCCGTGACCCACCCTTGAGGGGTCTCGTGACCCACGCTTTTCGGGTCACGTGACCCGCCCTTTAGGGGTCTCGTGACCCACCCTTGAGGGGTCCCGTGACCCACCCTTGAGGGGTCTCGTGACCCACCCTTGGGAGGTCACCTGCTCCACCCTTGAGAGGTCACAGCAGTTTTACAGGGTCCCTGCGCACCTGTTCGGGGAAACAGAAGCCCTCCCTGCCACTCAGAGGACCGCACGATTTCCCACAGGCCACACTGCCTAGCAGCACCTTCAGCCCCGCACAGACAGTGTGCTAAGGACAGACTTGGGTACAGGGGGCGTGGGCGGGGGATTTCCCATGGAACTCTCTAAGGGCCCGGTGCCCTGTGTGGCCCGGGGAGTGCCCATGCCATTCCTTGACCCCGCAGGACACTTGCATCCAGCAATAAGCAGCCCTCTGCCTCCACGGGGCTCAAACACCTGCGCCCGGTGTGCGGGCACCTGGCGTACGTGGAGGCAAACCCGCAGACCCCTCTGGCCCGAACCCACCACTGCGAAGATCACCCTTTCTTCCATCCGTAAAAGGGTCACTCTTGAGGAGTGGAGGAACATGGGGAGGCCCCCAGGAGATGGCTTTTCTCTGAGCCGCGGCTGGCTCCTTTCGGGCCTATACGTGGGCCGCGCATGCGCACTCAGGCTCCCA
Source organism: Desmodus rotundus (assembly GCF_022682495.2). NCBI lineage: Eukaryota > Metazoa > Chordata > Mammalia > Chiroptera > Phyllostomidae > Desmodus > Desmodus rotundus. The sequence continues at coordinate 20,818,711 of NC_071397.1, forward strand.
AGCACACACCTCCCTCGGCTCACCTAACCCACCCTTTAGAGGTCACAGCAGTTCCACAGGGTCCCTGGGCACCTGTCTGTGGACACAGGAGCCCCCCTGCCACCTAGAGGACCACGCGATTTCCGCTGGGGAACACTGCCCAGAAGCACTCCTAGCCTCGCACAGACACTGTGCGCAGGATAGACTTGTGGACGAGAGGCCTGGGTGGGGAATTTTCCAGGGAACTCTCTAAAGGCCGGGTGCCCTCTGTCGCCCTGGGAGTGCCCACGCCGTCCCTTAACCCTGCAGGACACTATCATCCAGCACTAAGCAGCCCTCTGCCTCCACGGGGCTCGAACACCTGGGCCCGTTGTGAGAGCACCTGGCGTACGTGCAGGCAAACCCACAGACCCCTCTGGCCCGAACCCACCACTGCGAAGATCCCCCTTTTCTTCCATCTGTAAAGGGGTCCTCCTTGAGGAGTGGAGGAACATGGGGAGGCCCCCAGGAGATGGCTTTTCTCCGAGCCGCGGCTGGCTGGTTTCGGGCCTATACGTGGGCCGTGCGTGCGCACTCAGGCTCCCCACCACAACCCTCCCTCGGGTCACGGGACTCACCCTTGAGGTGTCTCCTGACCCACCCTTGAGGGGTCACGTCACCCACCCCTGAGGGGTCACATGACCCACCCCAGAGGGGTCACGTGACCCACCCCTGAGGGGTCTCGTGACCCACCCCTGAGGAGTCACGTGACCCACCCCTGAGGGGTCTCGTGACCCACCCCAGAGGGGTCACGTGACCCACCCCTGAGGGGTCACGTGACCCACCCCAGAGGGGTCTCGTGACCCACCCCTGAGGGGTCACGTGACCAACCCTTGAGGGGTCTCGTGACCCACGCTTTTCGGGTCACGTGACCAGCCCTTTAGGGGTCTCGTGACCCACCCTTGAGGGGTCCCGTGAGCCACCCTTGAGGGGTCTCGTGACCCACCCTTGGGAGGTCACCTGCCCCACCCTTGAGGGGTCACATGACCCACCTTGAGAGGTCACAGCAGTTTTACAGGGTCCCTGCGCACCTGTTCGGCGAAACAGAAGACCTCCCTGCCACTCAGAGGACCGCACTATTTCCCACAGGCCACACTGCCTAGCAGAACCTTCAGCCCCGCACAGACAGTGTGCTAAGGACAGACTTGGGTACAGGGGGCGTGGGCGGGGGATTTCCCATGGAACTCTCTAAGGGCCCGGTGCCCTGTGTGGCCCGGGGAGTGCCCATGCCGTTCCTTGACCCCGCAGGACACTTGCATCCAGCAATAAGCAGCCCTCTGCCTCCACGGGGCTCAAACACCTGCGCCCGGTGTGCGGGCACCTGGCGTACGTGGAGGCAAACCCGCAGACCCCTCTGGCCCGAACCCACCACTGCGAAGATCACCCTTTCTTCCATCCGTAAAGGGGTCACGCTTGAGGAGTGGAAGAACATGGGGAGGCCCCCAGGAGATGGCTTTCCTCCGAGCCGCGGCTGGCTCGTTTCGGGCCTATACGTGGGCCGCGCATGCGCACTCAGGCTCCCAAGCACACACCTCCCTCGGCTCACCTAACCCACCCTTTATAGGTCACAGCAGTTCCACAGGGTCCCTGGGCACCTGTCTGTGGACACAGGAGCCCCCCTGCCACCTAGAGGACCACGCGATTACCGCTGGGGAACACTGCCCAGAAGCACTCCTAGCCTCGCACAGACACTGTGCGCAGGATAGACTTGTGGACGAGAGGCCTGGGTGGGGAATTTTCCAGGGAACTCTCTAAAGTCCAGGTGCCCTCTGTCGCCCTGGGAGTGCCCACGCCGTCCCTTAACCCTGCAGGACACTATCATCCAGCAATAAGCAGCCCTCTGCCTCCACGGGGCTCGAACACCTGGGCCCGTTGTGAGAGCACCTGGCGTACGTGCAGGCAAACCCACAGACCCCTCTGGCCCGAACCCACCACTGCGAAGATCCCCCTTTTCTTCCATCTGTAAAGGGGTCCTCCTTGAGGAGTGGAGGAACATGCGGAGGCCCCCAGGAGATGGCCTTTCTCCGAGCCGCGGCTGGCTGGTTTCGGGCCTATACGTGGGCCGCGCGTGCGCACTCAGGCTCCCCACCACAACCCTCCCTCGGGTCACGGGACTCACCCTTGAGGTGTCTCCTGACCCACCCTTGAGGGGTCACATCACCCACCCCTGAGGGGTCACGTGACCCACCCCAGAGGGGTCACGTGACCCAACCCAGAGGGGTCACGTGACCCACCCCTGAGGGGTCTGGTGACCCACCCCTGAGGGGTCACGTGACCCACCCCAGAGGGGTCACGTGACCCACCCCTGAGGGGTCTCGTGACCCGCCCCTGAGGGGTCATGTGACCCACCCTTGAGGGGTCTCGTGACCCACGCTTTTCGGGTCACGTGACCCGCCCTTTAGGGGTCTCGTGACCCACCCTTGAGGGGTCCCGTGACCCACCCTTGAGGGGTCTCGTGACCCACCCTTGGGAGGTCACCTGCTCCACCCTTGAGAGGTCACAGCAGTTTTACAGGGTCCCTGCGCACCTGTTCGGGGAAACAGAAGCCCTCCCTGCCACTCAGAGGACCGCACGATTTCCCACAGGCCACACTGCCTAGCAGCACCTTCAGCCCCGCACAGACAGTGTGCTAAGGACAGACTTGGGTACAGGGGGCATGGGCGGGGGATTTCCCATGGAACTCTCTAAGGGCCCGGTGCCCTGTGTGGCCCGGGGAGTGCCCATGCCATTCCTTGACCCCGCAGGACACTTGCATCCAGCAATAAGCAGCCCTCTGCCTCCACGGGGCTCAAACACCTGCGCCCGGTGTGCGGGCACCTGGCGTACGTGGAGGCAAACCCGCAGACCCCTCTGGCCCGAACCCACCACTGCGAAGATCACCCTTTCTTCCATCCGTAAAAGGGTCACTCTTGAGGAGTGGAGGAACATGGGGAGGCCCCCAGGAGATGGCTTTTCTCTGAGCCGCGGCTGGCTCCTTTCGGGCCTATACGTGGGCCGCGCATGCGCACTCAGGCTCCCAAGCACACACCTCCCTCGGCTCACCTAACCCACCCTTTAGAGGTCACAGCAGTTCCACAGGGTCCCTGGGCACCTGTCTGTGGACACAGGAGCCCCCCTGCCACCTAGAGGACCACGCGATTTCCGCTGGGGAACACTGCCCAGAAGCACTCCTAGCCTCGCACAGACACTGTGCGCAGGATAGACTTGTGGACGAGAGGCCTGGGTGGGGAATTTTCCAGGGAACTCTCTAAAGGCCGGGTGCCCTCTGTCGCCCTGGGAGTGCCCACGCCGTCCCTTAACCCTGCAGGACACTATCATCCAGCACTAAGCAGCCCTCTGCCTCTACGGGGCTCGAACACCTGGGCCCGTTGTGAGAGCACCTGGCGTACGTGCAGGCAAACCCACAGACCCCTCTGGCCCGAACCCACCACTGCGAAGATCCCCCTTTTCTTCCATCTGTAAAGGGGTCCTCCTTGAGGAGTGGAGGAACATGGGGAGGCCCCCAGGAGATGGCCTTTCTCCGAGCCGCGGCTGGCTGGTTTCGGGCCTATACGTGGGCCGTGCGTGCGCACTCAGGCTCCCCACCACAACCCTCCCTCGGGTCACGGGACTCACCCTTGAGGTGTCTCCTGACCCACCCTTGAGGGGTCACGTCACCCACCCATGAGGGGTCACATGACCCACCCCAGAGGGGTCACGTGACCCACCCCTGAGGGGTCTCGTGACCCACCCCTGAGGAGTCACGTGACCCACCCCTGAGGGGTCACGTGACCCACCCCAGAGGGGTCTCGTGACCCACCCCTGAGGGGTCACGTGACCAACCCTTGAGGGGTCTCGTTACCCACGCTTTTCGGGTCACGTGACCAGCCCTTTAGGGGTCTCGTGACCCACCCTTGAGGGGTCCCGTGACCCACCCTTGAGGGGTCTCGTGACCCACCCTTGGGAGGTCACCTGCCCCACCCTTGAGGGGTCACATGACCCACCTTGAGAGGTCACAGCAGTTTTACAGGGTCCCTGCGCACCTGTTCGGCGAAACAGAAGACCTCCCTGCCACTCAGAGGACCGCACGATTTCCCACAGGCCACACTGCCTAGCAGCACCTTCAGCCCCGCACAGACAGTGTGCTAAGGACAGACTTGGGTACAGGGGGCGTGGGCGGGGGATTTCCCATGGAACTCTCTAAGGGCCCGGTGCCCTGTGTGGCCCGGGGAGTGCCCATGCCGTTCCTTGACCCCGCAGGACACTTGCATCCAGCAATAAGCAGCCCTCTGCCTCCACGGGGCTCAAACACCTGCGCCCGGTGTGCGGGCACCTGGCGTACGTGGAGGCAAACCCGCAGACCCCTCTGGCCCGAACCCACCACTGCGAAGATCACCCTTTCTTCCATCCGTAAAGGGGTCACGCTTGAGGAGTGGAAGAACATGGGGAGGCCCCCAGGAGATGGCTTTCCTCCGAGCCGCGGCTGGCTCGTTTCGGGCCTATACGTGGGCCGCGCATGCGCACTCAGGCTCCCAAGCACACACCTCCCTCGGCTCACCTAACCCACCCTTTAGAGGTCACAGCAGTTCCACAGGGTCCCTGGGCACCTGTCTGTGGACACAGGAGCCCCCCTGCCACCTAGAGGACCACGCGATTTCCGCTGGGGAACACTGCCCAGAAGCACTCCTAGCCTCGCACAGACACTGTGCGCAGGATAGACTTGTGGACGAGAGGCCTGGGTGGGGAATTTTCCAGGGAACTCTCTAAAGGCCAGGTGCCCTCTGTCGCCCTGGGAGTGCCCACGCCGTCCCTTAACCCTGCAGGACACTATCATCCTGCAATAAGCAGCCCTCTGCCTCCACGGGGCTCGAACACCTGGGCCCGTTGTGAGAGCACCTGGCGTACGTGCAGGCAAACCCACAGACCCCTCTGGCCCGAACCCACCACTGCGAAGATCCCCCTTTTCTTCCATCTGTAAAGGGGTCCTCCTTGAGGAGTGGAGGAACATGGGGAGGCCCCCAGGAGATGGCTTTTCTCCGAGCCGCGGCTGGCTGGTTTCGGGCCTATACTTGGGCCGCGCGTGCGCACTCAGGCTCCCCACCACAACCCTCCCTCGGGTCACGGGACTCACCCTTGAGGTGTCTCCTGACCCACCCTTGAGGGGTCACGTCACCCACCCCTGAGGGGTCACGTCACCCACCCCTGAGGGGTCACATGACCCACCCCAGAGGGGTCACGTGACCCACCCCTGAGGGGTCTCGTGACCCACCCCTGAGGGGTCACGTGACCCACCCCAGAGGGGTCACGTGACCCACCCCTGAGGGGTCTCGTGACCCGCCCCTGAGGGGTCATGTGACCCACCCTTGAGGGGTCTCGTGACCCACGCTTTTCGGGTCACGTGACCCGCCCTTGAGGGGTCCCGTGACCCACCCTTGAGGGGTCTCGTGACCCACCCTTGGGAGGTCACCTGCTCCACCCTTGAGAGGTCACAGCAGTTTTACAGGGTCCCTGCGCACCTGTTCGGGGAAACAGAAGCCCTCCCTGCCACTCAGAGGACCGCACGATTTCCCACAGGCCACACTGCCTAGCAGCACCTTCAGCCCCGCACAGACAGTGTGCTAAGGACAGACTTGGGTACAGGGGGCGTGGGCGGGGGATTTCCCATGGAACTCTCTAAGGGCCCGGTGCCCTGTGTGGCCCGGGGAGTGCCCATGCCGTTCATTGACCCCGCAGGACACTTGCATCCAGCAATAAGCAGCCCTCTGCCTCCACGGGGCTCAAACACCTGCGCCCGGTGTGCGGGCACCTGGCGTACGTGGAGGCAAACCCGCAGACCCCTCTGGCCCGAACCCACCACTGCGAAGATCACCCTTTCTTCCATCCGTAAAGGGGTCACGCTTGAGGAGTGGAAGAACATGGGGAGGCCCCCAGGAGATGGCTTTCCTCCGAGCCGCGGCTGGCTCGTTTCGGGCCTATACGTGGGCCGCGCATGCGCACTCAGGCTCCCAAGCACACACCTCCCTCGGCTCACCTAACCCACCCTTTAGAGGTCACAGCAGTTCCACAGGGTCCCTGGGCACCTGTCTGTGGACACAGGAGCCCCCCTGCCACCTAGAGGACCACGCGATTACCGCTGGGGAACACTGCCCAGAAGCACTCCTAGCCTCGCACAGACACTGTGCGCAGGATAGACTTGTGGACGAGAGGCCTGGGTGGGGAATTTTCCAGGGAACTCTCTAAAGGCCAGGTGCCCTCTGTCGCCCTGGGAGTGCCCACGCCGTCCCTTAACCCTGCAGGACACTATCATCCAGCAATAAGCAGCCCTCTGCCTCCACGGGGCTCGAACACCTGGGCCCGTTGTGAGAGCACCTGGCGTACGTGCAGGCAAACCCACAGACCCCTCTGGCCCGAACCCACCACTGCGAAGATCCCCCTTTTCTTCCATCTGTAAAGGGGTCCTCCTTGAGGAGTGGAGGAACATGCGGAGGCCCCCAGGAGATGGCCTTTCTCCGAGCCGCGGCTGGCTGGTTTCGGGCCTATACGTGGGCCGCGCGTGCGCACTCAGGCTCCCCACCACAACCCTCCCTCGGGTCACGGGACTCACCCTTGAGGTGTCTCCTGACCCACCCTTGAGGGGTCACGTCACCCACCCCTGAGGGGTCACATGACCCACCCAGAGGGGTCACGTGACCCACCCCAGAGGGGTCACGTGACCCACCCCTGAGGGGTCTCGTGACCCACCCCTGAGGAGTCACGTGACCCACCCCTGAGGGGTCTCGTGACCCACCCCAGAGGGGTCACGTGACCCACCCCAGAGGGGTCTCGTGACCCACCCCTGAGGGGTCACGTGACCAACCCTTGAGGGGTCTCGTGACCCACGCTTTTCGGGTCACGTGACCAGCCATTTAGGGGTCTCGTGACCCACCCTTGAGGGGTCCCGTGACCCACCCTTGAGGGGTCTCGTGACCCACCCTTGGGAGGTCACCTGCCCCACCCTTGAGGGGTCACATGACCCACCTTGAGAGGTCACAGCAGTTTTACAGGGTCCCTGCGCACCTGTTCGGCGAAACAGAAGACCTCCCTGCCACTCAGAGGACCGCACGATTTCCCACAGGCCACACTGCCTAGCAGCACCTTCAGCCCCGCACAGACAGTGTGCTAAGGACAGACTTGGGTACAGGGGGCATGGGCGGGGGATTTCCCATGGAACTCTCTAAGGGCCCCGGTGCCCTGTGTGGCCCGGGGAGTGCCCATGCCGTTCCTTGACCCCGCAGGACACTTGCATCCAGCAATAAGCAGCCCTCTGCCTCCACGGGGCTCAAACACCTGCGCCCGGTGTGCGGGCACCTGGCGTACGTGGAGGCAAACCCGCAGACCCCTCTGGCCCGAACCCACCACTGCGAAGATCACCCTTTCTTCCATCCGTAAAGGGGTCACGCTTGAGGAGTGGAAGAACATGGGGAGGCCCCCAGGAGATGGCTTTCCTCCGAGCCGCGGCTGGCTCGTTTCGGGCCTATACGTGGGCCGCGCATGCGCACTCAGGCTCCCAAGCACACACCTCCCTCGGCTCACCTAACCCACCCTTTAGAGGTCACAGCAGTTCCACAGGGTCCCTGGGCACCTGTCTGTGGACACAGGAGCCCCCCTGCCACCTAGAGGACCACGCGATTTCCGCTGGGGAACACTGCCCAGAAACACTCCTAGCCTCGCACAGACACTGTGCGCAGGATAGACTTGTGGACGAGAGGCCTGGGTGGGGAATTTTCCAGGGAACTCTCTAAAGGCCAGGTGCCCTCTGTCGCCCTGGGAGTGCCCACGCCGTCCCTTAACCCTGCAGGACACTATCATCCAGCAATAAGCAGCCCTCTGCCTCCACGGGGCTCGAACACCTGGGCCCGTTGTGAGAGCACCTGGCGTACGTGCAGGCAAACCCACAGACCCCTCTGGCCCGAACCCACCACTGCGAAGATCCCCCTTTTCTTCCATCTGTAAAGGGGTCCTCCTTGAGGAGTGGAGGAACATGGGGAGGCCCCCAGGAGATGGCTTTTCTCCGAGCCGCGGCTGGCTGGTTTCGGGCCTATACTTGGGCCGCGCGTGCGCATTCAGGCTCCCCACCACAACCCTCCCTCGGGTCACGGGACTCACCCTTGAGGTGTCTCCTGACCCACCCTTGAGGGGTCACGTCACCCACCCCTGAGGGGTCACGTCACCCACCCCTGAGGGGTCACATGACCCACCCCAGAGGCGTCACGTGACCCACCCCTGAGGGGTCTCGTGACCCACCCCTGAGGGGTCACGTGACCCACCCCTGAGGGGTCACGTGACCCACCCCTGAGGGGTCTCGTGACCCGCCCCTGAGGGGTCATGTGACCCACCCTTGAGGGGTCTCGTGACCCACGCTTTTCGGGTCACGTGACCCGCCCTTGAGGGGTCCCGTGACCCACCCTTGAGGGGTCTCGTGACCCACCCTTGGGAGGTCACCTGCTCCACCCTTGAGAGGTCACAGCAGTTTTACAGGGTCCCTGCGCACCTGTTCGGGGAAACAGAAGCCCTCCCTGCCACTCAGAGGACCGCACGATTTCCCACAGGCCACACTGCCTAGCAGCACCTTCAGCCCCGCACAGACAGTGTGCTAAGGACAGACTTGGGTACAGGGGGCGTGGGCGGGGGATTTCCCATGGAACTCTCTAAGGGCCCGGTGCCCTGTGTGGCCCGGGGAGTGCCCATGCCGTTCCTTGACCCCGCAGGACACTTGCATCCAGCAATAAGCAGCCCTCTGCCTCCACGGGGCTCAAACACCTGCGCCCGGTGTGCGGGCACCTGGCGTACGTGGAGGCAAACCCGCAGACCCCTCTGGCCCGAACCCACCACTGCGAAGATCACCCTTTCTTCCATCCGTAAAGGGGTCACGCTTGAGGAGTGGAAGAACATGGGGAGGCCCCCAGGAGATGGCTTTCCTCCGAGCCGCGGCTGGCTCGTATCGGGCCTATACGTGGGCCGCGCATGCGCACTCAGGCTCCCAAGCACACACCTCCCTCGGCTCACCTAACCCACCCTTTAGAGGTCACAGCAGTTCCACAGGGTCCCTGGGCACCTGTCTGTGGACACAGGAGCCCCCCTGCCACCTAGAGGACCACGCGATTACCGCTGGGGAACACTGCCCAGTAGCACTCCTAGCCTCGCACAGACACTGTGCGCAGGATAGACTTGTGGACGAGAGGCCTGTGTGGGGAATTTTCCAGGGAACTCTCTAAAGGCCAGGTGCCCTCTGTCGCCCTGGGAGTGCCCACGCCGTCCCTTAACCCTGCAGGACACTATCATCCAGCAATAAGCAGCCCTCTGCCTCCACGGGGCTCGAACACCTGGGCCCGTTGTGAGAGCACCTGGCGTACGTGCAGGCAAACCCACAGACCCCTCTGGCCCGAACCCACCACTGCGAAGATCCCCCTTTTCTTCCATCTGTAAAGGGGTCCTCCTTGAGGAGTGGAGGAACATGCGGAGGCCCCCAGGAGATGGCCTTTCTCCGAGCCGCGGCTGGCTGGTTTCGGGCCTATACGTGGGCCGCGCGTACGCACTCAGGCTCCCCACCACAACCCTCCCTCGGGTCACGGGACTCACCCTTGAGGTGTCTCCTGACCCACCCTTGAGGGGTCACGTCACCCACCCCTGAGGGGTCACATGACCCACCCAGAGGGGTCACGTGACCCACCCCAGAGGGGTCACGTGACCCACCCCTGAGGGGTCTCGTGACCCACCCCTGAGGAGTCACGTGACCCACCCCTGAGGGGTCTCGTGACCCACCCCAGAGGGGTCACGTGACCCACCCCAGAGGGGTCTCGTGACCCACCCCTGAGGGGTCACGTGACCAACCCTTGAGGGGTCTCGTGACCCACGCTTTTCGGGTCACGTGACCAGTCCTTTAGGGGTCTCGTGACCCACCCTTGAGGGGTCCCGTGACCCACCCTTGAGGGGTCTCGTGACCCACCCTTGGGAGGTCACCTGCCCCACCCTTGAGGGGTCACATGACCCACCTTGAGAGGTCACAGCAGTTTTACAGGGTCCCTGCGCACCTGTTCGGCGAAACAGAAGACCTCCCTGCCACTCAGAGGACCGCACGATTTCCCACAGGCCACACTGCCTAGCAGCACCTTCAGCCCCGCACAGACAGTGTGCTAAGGACAGACTTGGGTACAGGGGGCATGGGCGGGGGATTTCCCATGGAACTCTCTAAGGGCCCGGTGCCCTGTGTGGCCCGGGGAGTGCCCATGCCGTTCCTTGACCCCGCAGGACACTTGCATCCAGCAATAAGCAGCCCTCTGCCTCCACGGGGCTCAAACACCTGCGCCCGGTGTGCGGGCACCTGGCGTACGTGGAGGCAAACCCGCAGACCCCTCTGGCCCGAACCCACCACTGCGAAGATCACCCTTTCTTCCATCCGTAAAGGGGTCACGCTTGAGGAGTGGAAGAACATGGGGAGGCCCCCAGGAGATGGCTTTCCTCCGAGCCGCGGCTGGCTCGTTTCGGGCCTATACGTGGGCCGCGCATGCGCACTCAGGCTCCCAAGCACACACCTCCCTCGGCTCACCTAACCCACCCTTTAGAGGTCACAGCAGTTCCACAGGGTCCCTGGGCACCTGTCTGTGGACACAGGAGCCCCCCTGCCACCTAGAGGACCACGCGATTTCCGCTGGGGAACACTGCCCAGAAACACTCCTAGCCTCGCACAGACACTGTGCGCAGGATAGACTTGTGGACGAGAGGCCTGGGTGGGGAATTTTCCAGGGAACTCTCTAAAGGCCAGGTGCCCTCTGTCGCCCTGGGAGTGCCCACGCCGTCCCTTAACCCTGCAGGACACTATCATCCTGCAATAAGCAGCCCTCTGCCTCCACGGGGCTCGAACACCTGGGCCCGTTGTGAGAGCACCTGGCGTACGTGCAGGCAAACCCACAGACCCCTCTGGCCCGAACCCACCACTGCGAAGATCCCCCTTTTCTTCCATCTGTAAAGGGGTCCTCCTTGAGGAGTGGGGGAACATGGGGAGGCCCCCAGGAGATGGCTTTTCTCCGAGCCGCGGCTGGCTGGTTTCGGGCCTATACTTGGGCCGCGCGTGCGCACTCAGGCTCCCCACCACAACCCTCCCTCGGGTCACGGGACTCACCCTTGAGGTGTCTCCTGACCCACCCTTGAGGGGTCACGTCACCCACCCCTGAGGGGTCACGTCACCCACCCCTGAGGGGTCACATGACCCACCCCAGAGGGGTCACGTGACCCACCCCTGAGGGGTCTCGTGACCCACCCCTGAGGGGTCACGTGACCCACCCCTGAGGGGTCACGTGACCCACCCCTGAGGGGTCTCGTGACCCGCCCCTGAGGGGTCATGTGACCCACCCTTGAGGGGTCTCGTGACCCACGCTTTTCGGGTCACGTGACCCGCCCTTGAGGGGTCCCGTGACCCACCCTTGAGGGGTCTCGTGACCCACCCTTGGGAGGTCACCTGCTCCACCCTTGAGAGGTCACAGCAGTTTTACAGGGTCCCTGCGCACCTGTTCGGGGAAACAGAAGCCCTCCCTGCCACTCAGAGGACCGCACGATTTCCCACAGGCCACACTGCCTAGCAGCACCTTCAGCCCCGCACAGACAGTGTGCTAAGGACAGACTTGGGTACAGGGGGCGTGGGCGGGGGATTTCCCATGGAACTCTCTAAGGGCCCGGTGCCCTGTGTGGCCCGGGGAGTGCCCATGCCGTTCCTTGACCCCGCAGGACACTTGCATCCAGCAATAAGCAGCCCTCTGCCTCCACGGGGCTCAAACACCTGCGCCCGGTGTGCGGGCACCTGGCGTACGTGGAGGCAAACCCGCAGACCCCTCTGGCCCGAACCCACCACTGCGAAGATCACCCTTTCTTCCATCCGTAAAGGGGTCACGCTTGAGGAGTGGAAGAACATGGGGAGGCCCCCAGGAGATGGCTTTCCTCCGAGCCGCGGCTGGCTCGTATCGGGCCTATACGTGGGCCGCGCATGCGCACTCAGGCTCCCAAGCACACACCTCCCTCGGCTCACCTAACCCACCCTTTAGAGGTCACAGCAGTTCCACAGGGTCCCTGGGCACCTGTCTGTGGACACAGGAGCCCCCCTGCCACCTAGAGGACCACGCGATTACCGCTGGGGAACACTGCCCAGTAGCACTCCTAGCCTCGCACAGACACTGTGCGCAGGATAGACTTGTGGACGAGAGGCCTGTGTGGGGAATTTTCCAGGGAACTCTCTAAAGGCCAGGTGCCCTCTGTCGCCCTGGGAGTGCCCACGCCGTCCCTTAACCCTGCAGGACACTATCATCCAGCAATAAGCAGCCCTCTGCCTCCACGGGGCTCGAACACCTGGGCCCGTTGTGAGAGCACCTGGCGTACGTGCAGGCAAACCCACAGACCCCTCTGGCCCGAACCCACCACTGCGAAGATCCCCCTTTTCTTCCATCTGTAAAGGGGTCCTCCTTGAGGAGTGGAGGAACATGCGGAGGCCCCCAGGAGATGGCCTTTCTCCGAGCCGCGGCTGGCTGGTTTCGGGCCTATACGTGGGCCGCGCGTGCGCACTCAGGCTCCCCACCACAACCCTCCCTCGGGTCACGGGACTCACCCTTGAGGTGTCTCCTGACCCACCCTTGAGGGGTCACGTCACCCACCCCTGAGGGGTCACATGACCCACCCAGAGGGGTCACGTGACCCACCCCAGAGGGGTCACGTGACCCACCCCTGAGGGGTCTCGTGACCCACCCCTGAGGAGTCACGTGACCCACCCCTGAGGGGTCTCGTGACCCACCCCAGAGGGGTCACGTGACCCACCCCAGAGGGGTCTCGTGACCCACCCCTGAGGGGTCACGTGACCAACCCTTGAGGGGTCTCGTGACCCACGCTTTTCGGGTCACGTGACCAGCCCTTTAGGGGTCTCGTGACCCACCCTTGAGGGGTCCCGTGACCCACCCTTGAGGGGTCTCGTGACCCACCCTTGGGAGGTCACCTGCCCCACCCTTGAGGGGTCACATGACCCACCTTGAGAGGTCACAGCAGTTTTACAGGGTCCCTGCGCACCTGTTCGGCGAAACAGAAGACCTCCCTGCCACTCAGAGGACCGCACGATTTCCCACAGGCCACACTGCCTAGCAGCACCTTCAGCCCCGCACAGACAGTGTGCTAAGGACAGACTTGGGTACAGGGGGCATGGGCGGGGGATTTCCCATGGAACTCTCTAAGGGCCCGGTGCCCTGTGTGGCCCGGGGTGTGCCCATGCCGTTCCTTGACCCCGCAGGACACTTGCATCCAGCAATAAGCAGCCCTCTGCCTCCACGGGGCTCAAACACCTGCGCCCGGTGTGCGGGCACCTGGCGTACGTGGAGGCAAACCCGCAGACCCCTCTGGCCCGAACCCACCACTGCGAAGATCACCCTTTCTTCCATCCGTAAAGGGGTCACGCTTGAGGAGTGGAAGAACATGGGGAGGCCCCCAGGAGATGGCTTTCCTCCGAGCCGCGGCTGGCTCGTTTCGGGCCTATACGTGGGCCGCGCATGCGCACTCAGGCTCCCAAGCACACACCTCCCTCGGCTCACCTAACCCACCCTTTAGAGGTCACAGCAGTTCCACAGGGTCCCTGGGCACCTGTCTGTGGACACAGGAGCCCCCCTGCCACCTAGAGGACCACGCGATTTCCGCTGGGGAACACTGCCCAGAAACACTCCTAGCCTCGCACAGACACTGTGCGCAGGATAGACTTGTGGACGAGAGGCCTGGGTGGGGAATTTTCCAGGGAACTCTCTAAAGGCCAGGTGCCCTCTGTCGCCCTGGGAGTGCCCACGCCGTCCCTTAACCCTGCAGGACACTATCATCCTGCAATAAGCAGCCCTCTGCCTCCACGGGGCTCGAACACCTGGGCCCGTTGTGAGAGCACCTGGCGTACGTGCAGGCAAACCCACAGACCCCTCTGGCCCGAACCCACCACTGCGAAGATCCCCCTTTTCTTCCATCTGTAAACGGGTCCTCCTTGAGGAGTGGAGGAACATGGGGAGGCCCCCAGGAGATGGCTTTTCTCCGAGCCGCGGCTGGCTGGTTTCGGGCCTATACTTGGGCCGCGCGTGCGCACTCAGGCTCCCCACCACAACCCTCCCTCGGGTCACGGGACTCACCCTTGAGGTGTCTCCTGACCCACCCTTGAGGGGTCACGTCACCCACCCCTGAGGGGTCACGTCACCCACCCCTGAGGGGTCACATGACCCACCCCAGAGGGGTCACGTGACCCACCCCTGAGGGGTCTCGTGACCCGCCCCTGAGGGGTCATGTGACCCACCCTTGAGGGGTCTCGTGACCCACGCTTTTCGGGTCACGTGACCCGCCCTTGAGGGGTCCCGTGACCCACCCTTGAGGGGTCTCGTGACCCACCCTTGGGAGGTCACCTGCTCCACCCTTGAGAGGTCACAGCAGTTTTACAGGGTCCCTGCGCACCTGTTCGGGGAAACAGAAGCCCTCCCTGCCACTCAGAGGACCGCACGATTTCCCACAGGCCACACTGCCTAGCAGCACCTTCAGCCCCGCACAGACAGTGTGCTAAGGACAGACTTGGGTACAGGGGGCGTGGGCGGGGGATTTCCCATGGAACTCTCTAAGGGCCCGGTGCCCTGTGTGGCCCGGGGAGTGCCCATGCCGTTCCTTGACCCCGCAGGACACTTGCATCCAGCAATAAGCAGCCCTCTGCCTCCACGGGGCTCAAACACCTGCGCCCGGTGTGCGGGCACCTGGCGTACGTGGAGGCAAACCCGCAGACCCCTCTGGCCCGAACCCACCACTGCGAAGATCACCCTTTCTTCCATCCGTAAAGGGGTCACGCTTGAGGAGTGGAAGAACATGGGGAGGCCCCCAGGAGATGGCTTTCCTCCGAGCCGCGGCTGGCTCGTATCGGGCCTATACGTGGGCCGCGCATGCGCACTCAGGCTCCCAAGCACACACCTCCCTCGGCTCACCTAACCCACCCTTTAGAGGTCACAGCAGTTCCACAGGGTCCCTGGGCACCTGTCTGTGGACACAGGAGCCCCCCTGCCACCTAGAGGACCACGCGATTACCGCTGGGGAACACTGCCCAGTAGCACTCCTAGCCTCGCACAGACACTGTGCGCAGGATAGACTTGTGGACGAGAGGCCTGTGTGGGGAATTTTCCAGGGAACTCTCTAAAGGCCAGGTGCCCTCTGTCGCCCTGGGAGTGCCCACGCCGTCCCTTAACCCTGCAGGACACTATCATCCAGCAATAAGCAGCCCTCTGCCTCCACGGGGCTCGAACACCTGGGCCCGTTGTGAGAGCACCTGGCGTACGTGCAGGCAAACCCACAGACCCCTCTGGCCCGAACCCACCACTGCGAAGATCCCCCTTTTCTTCCATCTGTAAAGGGGTCCTCCTTGAGGAGTGGAGGAACATGCGGAGGCCCCCAGGAGATGGCCTTTCTCCGAGCCGCGGCTGGCTGGTTTCGGGCCTATACGTGGGCCGCGCGTGCGCACTCAGGCTCCCCACCACAACCCTCCCTCGGGTCACGGGACTCACCCTTGAGGTGTCTCCTGACCCACCCTTGAGGGGTCACGTCACCCACCCCTGAGGGGTCACATGACCCACCCAGAGGGGTCACGTGACCCACCCCAGAGGGGTCACGTGACCCACCCCTGAGGGGTCTCGTGACCCACCCCTGAGGAGTCACGTGACCCACCCCTGAGGGGTCTCGTGACCCACCCCAGAGGGGTCACGTGACCCACCCCAGAGGGGTCTCGTGACCCACCCCTGAGGGGTCACGTGACCAACCCTTGAGGGGTCTCGTGACCCACGCTTTTCGGGTCACGTGACCAGCCCTTTAGGGGTCTCGTGACCCACCCTTGAGGGGTCCCGTGACCCACCCTTGAGGGGTCTCGTGACCCACCCTTGGGAGGTCACCTGCCCCACCCTTGAGGGGTCACATGACCCACCTTGAGAGGTCACAGCAGTTTTACAGGGTCCCTGCGCACCTGTTCGGCGAAACAGAAGACCTCCCTGCCACTCAGAGGACCGCACGATTTCCCACAGGCCACACTGCCTAGCAGCACCTTCAGCCCCGCACAGACAGTGTGCTAAGGACAGACTTGGGTACAGGGGGCATGGGCGGGGGATTTCCCATGGAACTCTCTAAGGGCCCGGTGCCCTGTGTGGCCCGGGGTGTGCCCATGCCGTTCCTTGACCCCGCAGGACACTTGCATCCAGCAATAAGCAGCCCTCTGCCTCCACGGGGCTCAAACACCTGCGCCCGGTGTGCGGGCACCTGGCGTACGTGGAGGCAAACCCGCAGACCCCTCTGGCCCGAACCCACCACTGCGAAGATCACCCTTTCTTCCATCCGTAAAGGGGTCACGCTTGAGGAGTGGAAGAACATGGGGAGGCCCCCAGGAGATGGCTTTCCTCCGAGCCGCGGCTGGCTCGTTTCGGGCCTATACGTGGGCCGCGCATGCGCACTCAGGCTCCCAAGCACACACCTCCCTCGGCTCACCTAACCCACCCTTTAGAGGTCACAGCAGTTCCACAGGGTCCCTGGGCACCTGTCTGTGGACACAGGAGCCCCCCTGCCACCTAGAGGACCACGCGATTTCCGCTGGGGAACACTGCCCAGAAACACTCCTAGCCTCGCACAGACACTGTGCGCAGGATAGACTTGTGGACGAGAGGCCTGGGTGGGGAATTTTCCAGGGAACTCTCTAAAGGCCAGGTGCCCTCTGTCGCCCTGGGAGTGCCCACGCCGTCCCTTAACCCTGCAGGACACTATCATCCTGCAATAAGCAGCCCTCTGCCTCCACGGGGCTCGAACACCTGGGCCCGTTGTGAGAGCACCTGGCGTACGTGCAGGCAAACCCACAGACCCCTCTGGCCCGAACCCACCACTGCGAAGATCCCCCTTTTCTTCCATCTGTAAACGGGTCCTCCTTGAGGAGTGGAGGAACATGGGGAGGCCCCCAGGAGATGGCTTTTCTCCGAGCCGCGGCTGGCTGGTTTCGGGCCTATACTTGGGCCGCGCGTGCGCACTCAGGCTCCCCACCACAACCCTCCCTCGGGTCACGGGACTCACCCTTGAGGTGTCTCCTGACCCACCCTTGAGGGGTCACGTCACCCACCCCTGAGGGGTCACGTCACCCACCCCTGAGGGGTCACATGACCCACCCCAGAGGGGTCACGTGACCCACCCCTGAGGGGTCTCGTGACCCGCCCCTGAGGGGTCATGTGACCCACCCTTGAGGGGTCTCGTGACCCACGCTTTTCGGGTCACGTGACCCGCCCTTGAGGGGTCCCGTGACCCACCCTTGAGGGGTCTCGTGACCCACCCTTGGGAGGTCACCTGCTCCACCCTTGAGAGGTCACAGCAGTTTTACAGGGTCCCTGCGCACCTGTTCGGGGAAACAGAAGCCCTCCCTGCCACTCAGAGGACCGCACGATTTCCCACAGGCCACACTGCCTAGCAGCACCTTCAGCCCCGCACAGACAGTGTGCTAAGGACAGACTTGGGTACAGGGGGCGTGGGCGGGGGATTTCCCATGGAACTCTCTAAGGGCCCGGTGCCCTGTGTGGCCCGGGGAGTGCCCATGCCGTTCATTGACCCCGCAGGACACTTGCATCCAGCAATAAGCAGCCCTCTGCCTCCACGGGGCTCAAACACCTGCGCCCGGTGTGCGGGCACCTGGCGTACGTGGAGGCAAACCCGCAGACCCCTCTGGCCCGAACCCACCACTGCGAAGATCACCCTTTCTTCCATCCGTAAAGGGGTCACGCTTGAGGAGTGGAAGAACATGGGGAGGCCCCCAGGAGATGGCTTTCCTCCGAGCCGCGGCTGGCTCGTTTCGGGCCTATACGTGGGCCGCGCATGCGCACTCAGGCTCCCAAGCACACACCTCCCTCGGCTCACCTAACCCACCCTTTAGAGGTCACAGCAGTTCCACAGGGTCCCTGGGCACCTGTCTGTGGACACAGGAGCCCCCCTGCCACCTAGAGGACCACGCGATTACCGCTGGGGAACACTGCCCAGAAGCACTCCTAGCCTCGCACAGACACTGTGCGCAGGATAGACTTGTGGACGAGAGGCCTGGGTGGGGAATTTTCCAGGGAACTCTCTAAAGGCCAGGTGCCCTCTGTCACCCTGGGAGTGCCCACGCCGTCCCTTAACCCTGCAGGACACTATCATCCAGCAATAAGCAGCCCTCTGCCTCCACGGGGCTCGAACACCTGGGCCCGTTGTGAGAGCACCTGGCGTACGTGCAGGCAAACCCACAGACCCCTCTGGCCCGAACCCACCACTGCGAAGATCCCCCTTTTCTTCCATCTGTAAAGGGGTCCTCCTTGAGGAGTGGAGGAACATGCGGAGGCCCCCAGGAGATGGCCTTTCTCCGAGCCGCGGCTGGCTGGTTTCGGGCCTATACGTGGGCCGCGCGTGCGCACTCAGGCTCCCCACCACAACCCTCCCTCGGGTCACGGGACTCACCCTTGAGGTGTCTCCTGACCCACCCTTGAGGGGTCACGTCACCCACCCCTGAGGGGTCACATGACCCACCCAGAGGGGTCACGTGACCCACCCCAGAGGGGTCACGTGACCCACCCCTGAGGGGTCTCGTGACCCACCCCTGAGGAGTCACGTGACCCACCCCTGAGGGGTCTCGTGACCCACCCCAGAGGGGTCACGTGACCCACCCCAGAGGGGTCTCGTGACCCACCCCTGAGGGGTCACGTGACCAACCCTTGAGGGGTCTCGTGACCCACGCTTTTCGGGTCACGTGACCAGTCCTTTAGGGGTCTCGTGACCCACCCTTGAGGGGTCCCGTGACCCACCCTTGAGGGGTCTCGTGACCCACCCTTGGGAGGTCACCTGCCCCACCCTTGAGGGGTCACATGACCCACCTTGAGAGGTCACAGCAGTTTTACAGGGTCCCTGCGCACCTGTTCGGCGAAACAGAAGACCTCCCTGCCACTCAGAGGACCGCACGATTTCCCACAGGCCACACTGCCTAGCAGCACCTTCAGCCCCGCACAAACAGTGTGCTAAGGACAGACTTGGGTACAGGGGGCATGGGCGGGGGATTTCCCATGGAACTCTCTAAGGGCCCGGTGCCCTGTGTGGCCCGGGGAGTGCCCATGCCGTTCCTTGACCCCGCAGGACACTTGCATCCAGCAATAAGCAGCCCTCTGCCTCCACGGGGCTCAAACACCTGCGCCCGGTGTGCGGGCACCTGGCGTACGTGGAGGCAAACCCGCAGACCCCTCTGGCCCGAACCCACCACTGCGAAGATCACCCTTTCTTCCATCCGTAAAGGGGTCACGCTTGAGGAGTGGAAGAACATGGGGAGGCCCCCAGGAGATGGCTTTCCTCCGAGCCGCGGCTGGCTCGTTTCGGGCCTATACGTGGGCCGCGCATGCGCACTCAGGCTCCCAAGCACACACCTCCCTCGGCTCACCTAACCCACCCTTTAGAGGTCACAGCAGTTCCACAGGGTCCCTGGGCACCTGTCTGTGGACACAGGAGCCCCCCTGCCACCTAGAGGACCACGCGATTTCCGCTGGGGAACACTGCCCAGAAACACTCCTAGCCTCGCACAGACACTGTGCGCAGGATAGACTTGTGGACGAGAGGCCTGGGTGGGGAATTTTCCAGGGAACTCTCTAAAGGCCAGGTGCCCTCTGTCGCCCTGGGAGTGCCCACGCCGTCCCTTAACCCTGCAGGACACTATCATCCTGCAATAAGCAGCCCTCTGCCTCCACGGGGCTCGAACACCTGGGCCCGTTGTGAGAGCACCTGGCGTACGTGCAGGCAAACCCACAGACCCCTCTGGCCCGAACCCACCACTGCGAAGATCCCCCTTTTCTTCCATCTGTAAAGGGGTCCTCCTAGAGGAGTGGGGGAACATGGGGAGGCCCCCAGGAGATGGCTTTTCTCCGAGCCGCGGCTGGCTGGTTTCGGGCCTATACTTGGGCCGCGCGTGCGCACTCAGGCTCCCCACCACAACCCTCCCTCGGGTCACGGGACTCACCCTTGAGGTGTCTCCTGACCCACCCTTGAGGGGTCACGTCACCCACCCCTGAGGGGTCACGTCACCCACCCCTGAGGGGTCACATGACCCACCCCAGAGGGGTCACGTGACCCACCCCTGAGGGGTCTCGTGACCCACCCCTGAGGGGTCACGTGACCCACCCCTGAGGGGTCACGTGACCCACCCCTGAGGGGTCTCGTGACCCGCCCCTGAGGGGTCATGTGACCCACCCTTGAGGGGTCTCGTGACCCACGCTTTTCGGGTCACGTGACCCGCCCTTGAGGGGTCCCGTGACCCACCCTTGAGGGGTCTCGTGACCCACCCTTGGGAGGTCACCTGCTCCACCCTTGAGAGGTCACAGCAGTTTTACAGGGTCCCTGCGCACCTGTTCGGGGAAACAGAAGCCCTCCCTGCCACTCAGAGGACCGCACGATTTCCCACAGGCCACACTGCCTAGCAGCACCTTCAGCCCCGCACAGACAGTGTGCTAAGGACAGACTTGGGTACAGGGGGCGTGGGCGGGGGATTTCCCATGGAACTCTCTAAGGGCCCGGTGCCCTGTGTGGCCCGGGGAGTGCCCATGCCGTTCCTTGACCCCGCAGGACACTTGCATCCAGCAATAAGCAGCCCTCTGCCTCCACGGGGCTCAAACACCTGCGCCCGGTGTGCGGGCACCTGGCGTACGTGGAGGCAAACCCGCAGACCCCTCTGGCCCGAACCCACCACTGCGAAGATCACCCTTTCTTCCATCCGTAAAGGGGTCACGCTTGAGGAGTGGAAGAACATGGGGAGGCCCCCAGGAGATGGCTTTCCTCCGAGCCGCGGCTGGCTCGTATCGGGCCTATACGTGGGCCGCGCATGCGCACTCAGGCTCCCAAGCACACACCTCCCTCGGCTCACCTAACCCACCCTTTAGAGGTCACAGCAGTTCCACAGGGTCCCTGGGCACCTGTCTGTGGACACAGGAGCCCCCCTGCCACCTAGAGGACCACGCGATTACCGCTGGGGAACACTGCCCAGTAGCACTCCTAGCCTCGCACAGACACTGTGCGCAGGATAGACTTGTGGACGAGAGGCCTGTGTGGGGAATTTTCCAGGGAACTCTCTAAAGGCCAGGTGCCCTCTGTCGCCCTGGGAGTGCCCACGCCGTCCCTTAACCCTGCAGGACACTATCATCCAGCAATAAGCAGCCCTCTGCCTCCACGGGGCTCGAACACCTGGGCCCGTTGTGAGAGCACCTGGCGTACGTGCAGGCAAACCCACAGACCCCTCTGGCCCGAACCCACCACTGCGAAGATCCCCCTTTTCTTCCATCTGTAAAGGGGTCCTCCTTGAGGAGTGGAGGAACATGCGGAGGCCCCCAGGAGATGGCCTTTCTCCGAGCCGCGGCTGGCTGGTTTCGGGCCTATACGTGGGCCGCGCGTGCGCACTCAGGCTCCCCACCACAACCCTCCCTCGGGTCACGGGACTCACCCTTGAGGTGTCTCCTGACCCACCCTTGAGGGGTCACGTCACCCACCCCTGAGGGGTCACATGACCCACCCAGAGGGGTCACGTGACCCACCCCAGAGGGGTCACGTGACCCACCCCTGAGGGGTCTCGTGACCCACCCCTGAGGAGTCACGTGACCCACCCCTGAGGGGTCTCGTGACCCACCCCAGAGGGGTCACGTGACCCACCCCAGAGGGGTCTCGTGACCCACCCCTGAGGGGTCACGTGACCAACCCTTGAGGGGTCTCGTGACCCTCGCTTTTCGGGTCACGTGACCAGCCCTTTAGGGGTCTCGTGACCCACCCTTGAGGGGTCCCGTGACCCACCCTTGAGGGGTCTCGTGACCCACCCTTGGGAGGTCACCTGCCCCACCCTTGAGGGGTCACATGACCCACCTTGAGAGGTCACAGCAGTTTTACAGGGTCCCTGCGCACCTGTTCGGCGAAACAGAAGACCTCCCTGCCACTCAGAGGACCGCACGATTTCCCACAGGCCACACTGCCTAGCAGCACCTTCAGCCCCGCACAGACAGTGTGCTAAGGACAGACTTGGGTACAGGGGGCATGGGCGGGGGATTTCCCATGGAACTCTCTAAGGGCCCGGTGCCCTGTGTGGCCCGGGGTGTGCCCATGCCGTTCCTTGACCCCGCAGGACACTTGCATCCAGCAATAAGCAGCCCTCTGCCTCCACGGGGCTCAAACACCTGCGCCCGGTGTGCGGGCACCTGGCGTACGTGGAGGCAAACCCGCAGACCCCTCTGGCCCGAACCCACCACTGCGAAGATCACCCTTTCTTCCATCCGTAAAGGGGTCACGCTTGAGGAGTGGAAGAACATGGGGAGGCCCCCAGGAGATGGCTTTCCTCCGAGCCGCGGCTGGCTCGTTTCGGGCCTATACGTGGGCCGCGCATGCGCACTCAGGCTCCCAAGCACACACCTCCCTCGGCTCACCTAACCCACCCTTTAGAGGTCACAGCAGTTCCACAGGGTCCCTGGGCACCTGTCTGTGGACACAGGAGCCCCCCTGCCACCTAGAGGACCACGCGATTTCCGCTGGGGAACACTGCCCAGAAACACTCCTAGCCTCGCACAGACACTGTGCGCAGGATAGACTTGTGGACGAGAGGCCTGGGTGGGGAATTTTCCAGGGAACTCTCTAAAGGCCAGGTGCCCTCTGTCGCCCTGGGAGTGCCCACGCCGTCCCTTAACCCTGCAGGACACTATCATCCTGCAATAAGCAGCCCTCTGCCTCCACGGGGCTCGAACACCTGGGCCCGTTGTGAGAGCACCTGGCGTACGTGCAGGCAAACCCACAGACCCCTCTGGCCCGAACCCACCACTGCGAAGATCCCCCTTTTCTTCCATCTGTAAAGGGGTCCTCCTTGAGGAGTGGAGGAACATGGGGAGGCCCCCAGGAGATGGCTTTTCTCCGAGCCGCGGATGGCTGGTTTCGGGCCTATACTTGGGCCGCGCGTGCGCACTCAGGCTCCCCACCACAACCCTCCCTCGGGTCACGGGACTCACCCTTGAGGTGTCTCCTGACCCACCCTTGAGGGGTCACGTCACCCACCCCTGAGGGGTCACGTCACCCACCCCTGAGGGGTCACATGACCCACCCCAGAGGGGTCACGTGACCCACCCCTGAGGGGTCTCGTGACCCGCCCCTGAGGGGTCATGTGACCCACCCTTGAGGGGTCTCGTGACCCACGCTTTTCGGGTCACGTGACCCGCCCTTGAGGGGTCCCGTGACCCACCCTTGAGGGGTCTCCTGACCCACCCTTGGGAGGTCACCTGCTCCACCCTTGAGAGGTCACAGCAGTTTTACAGGGTCCCTGCGCACCTGTTCGGGGAAACAGAAGCCCTCCCTGCCACTCAGAGGACCGCACGATTTCCCACAGGCCACACTGCCTAGCAGCACCTTCAGCCCCGCACAGACAGTGTGCTAAGGACAGACTTGGGTACAGGGGGCGTGGGCGGGGGATTTCCCATGGAACTCTCTAAGGGCCCGGTGCCCTGTGTGGCCCGGGGAGTGCCCATGCCGTTCATTGACCCCACAGGACACTTGCATCCAGCAATAAGCAGCCCTCTGCCTCCACGGGGCTCAAACACCTGCGCCCGGTGTGCGGGCACCTGGCGTACGTGGAGGCAAACCCGCAGACCCCTCTGGCCCGAACCCACCACTGCGAAGATCACCCTTTCTTCCATCCGTAAAGGGGTCACGCTTGAGGAGTGGAAGAACATGGGGAGGCCCCCAGGAGATGGCTTTCCTCCGAGCCGCGGCTGGCTCGTTTCGGGCCTATACGTGGGCCGCGCATGCGCACTCAGGCTCCCAAGCACACACCTCCCTGGGCTCACCTAACCCACCCTTTAGAGGTCACAGCAGTTCCACAGGGTCCCTGGGCACCTGTCTGTGGACACAGGAGCCCCCCTGCCACCTAGAGGACCACGCGATTACCGCTGGGGAACACTGCCCAGAAGCACTCCTAGCCTCGCACAGACACTGTGCGCAGGATAGACTTGTGGACGAGAGGCCTGGGTGGGGAATTTTCCAGGGAACTCTCTAAAGGCCAGGTGCCCTCTGTCACCCTGGGAGTGCCCACGCCGTCCCTTAACCCTGCAGGACACTATCATCCAGCAATAAGCAGCCCTCTGCCTCCACGGGGCTCGAACACCTGGGCCCGTTGTGAGAGCACCTGGCGTACGTGCAGGCAAACCCACAGACCCCTCTGGCCCGAACCCACCACTGCGAAGATCCCCCTTTTCTTCCATCTGTAAAGGGGTCCTCCTTGAGGAGTGGAGGAACATGCGGAGGCCCCCAGGAGATGGCCTTTCTCCGAGCCGCGGCTGGCTGGTTTCGGGCCTATACGTGGGCCGCGCGTGCGCACTCAGGCTCCCCACCACAACCCTCCCTCGGGTCACGGGACTCACCCTTGAGGTGTCTCCTGACCCACCCTTGAGGGGTCACGTCACCCACCCCTGAGGGGTCACATGACCCACCCAGAGGGGTCACGTGACCAACCCCAGAGGGGTCACGTGACCCACCCCTGAGGGGTCTCGTGACCCACCCCTGAGGAGTCACGTGACCCACCCCTGAGGGGTCTCGTGACCCACCCCAGAGGGGTCACGTGACCCACCCCAGAGGGGTCTCGTGACCCACCCCTGAGGGGTCACGTGACCAACCCTTGAGGGGTCTCGTGACCCACGCTTTTCGGGTCACGTGACCAGCCCTTTAGGGGTCTCGTGACCCACCCTTGAGGGGTCCCGTGACCCACCCTTGAGGGGTCTCGTGACCCACCCTTGGGAGGTCACCTGCCCCACCCTTGAGGGGTCACATGACCCACCTTGAGAGGTCACAGCAGTTTTACAGGGTCCCTGCGCACCTGTTCGGCGAAACAGAAGACCTCCCTGCCACTCAGAGGACCGCACGATTTCCCACAGGCCACACTGCCTAGCAGCACCTTCAGCCCCGCACAGACAGTGTGCTAAGGACAGACTTGGGTACAGGGGGCATGGGCGGGGGATTTCCCATGGAACTCTCTAAGGGCCCGGTGCCCTGTGTGGCCCGGGGTGTGCCCATGCCGTTCCTTGACCCCGCAGGACACTTGCATCCAGCAATAAGCAGCCCTCTGCCTCCACGGGGCTCAAACACCTGCGCCCGGTGTGCGGGCACCTGGCGTACGTGGAGGCAAACCCGCAGACCCCTCTGGCCCGAACCCACCACTGCGAAGATCACCCTTTCTTCCATCCGTAAAGGGGTCACGCTTGAGGAGTGGAAGAACATGGGGAGGCCCCCAGGAGATGGCTTTCCTCCGAGCCGCGGCTGGCTCGTTTCGGGCCTATACGTGGGCCGCGCATGCGCACTCAGGCTCCCAAGCACACACCTCCCTCGGCTCACCTAACCCACCCTTTAGAGGTCACAGCAGTTCCACAGGGTCCCTGGGCACCTGTCTGTGGACACAGGAGCCCCCCTGCCACCTAGAGGACCACGCGATTTCCGCTGGGGAACACTGCCCAGAAACACTCCTAGCCTCGCACAGACACTGTGCGCAGGATAGACTTGTGGACGAGAGGCCTGGGTGGGGAATTTTCCAGGGAACTCTCTAAAGGCCAGGTGCCCTCTGTCGCCCTGGGAGTGCCCACGCCGTCCCTTAACCCTGCAGGACACTATCATCCTGCAATAAGCAGCCCTCTGCCTCCACGGGGCTCGAACACCTGGGCCCGTTGTGAGAGCACCTGGCGTACGTGCAGGCAAACCCACAGACCCCTCTGGCCCGAACCCACCACTGCGAAGATCCCCCTTTTCTTCCATCTGTAAAGGGGTCCTCCTTGAGGAGTGGAGGAACATGGGGAGGCCCCCAGGAGATGGCTTTTCTCCGAGCCGCGGCTGGCTGGTTTCGGGCCTATACTTGGGCCGCGCGTGCGCACTCAGGCTCCCCACCACAACCCTCCCTCGGGTCACGGGACTCACCCTTGAGGTGTCTCCTGACCCACCCTTGAGGGGTCACGTCACCCACCCCTGAGGGGTCACGTCACCCACCCCTGAGGGGTCACATGACCCACCCCAGAGGGGTCACGTGACCCACCCCTGAGGGGTCTCGTGACCCGCCCCTGAGGGGTCATGTGACCCACCCTTGAGGGGTCTCGTGACCCACGCTTTTCGGGTCACGTGACCCGCCCTTGAGGGGTCCCGTGACCCACCCTTGAGGGGTCTCGTGACCCACCCTTGGGAGGTCACCTGCTCCACCCTTGAGAGGTCACAGCAGTTTTACAGGGTCCCTGCGCACCTGTTCGGGGAAACAGAAGCCCTCCCTGCCACTCAGAGGACCGCACGATTTCCCACAGGCCACACTGCCTAGCAGCACCTTCAGCCCCGCACAGACAGTGTGCTAAGGACAGACTTGGGTACAGGGGGCGTGGGCGGGGGATTTCCCATGGAACTCTCTAAGGGCCCGGTGCCCTGTGTGGCCCGGGGAGTGCCCATGCCGTTCATTGACCCCGCAGGACACTTGCATCCAGCAATAAGCAGCCCTCTGCCTCCACGGGGCTCAAACACCTGCGCCCGGTGTGCGGGCACCTGGCGTACGTGGAGGCAAACCCGCAGACCCCTCTGGCCCGAACCCACCACTGCGAAGATCACCCTTTCTTCCATCCGTAAAGGGGTCACGCTTGAGGAGTGGAAGAACATGGGGAGGCCCCCAGGAGATGGCTTTCCTCCGAGCCGCGGCTGGCTCGTTTCGGGCCTATACGTGGGCCGCGCATGCGCACTCAGGCTCCCAAGCACACACCTCCCTGGGCTCACCTAACCCACCCTTTAGAGGTCACAGCAGTTCCACAGGGTCCCTGGGCACCTGTCTGTGGACACAGGTGCCCCCCTGCCACCTAGAGGACCACGCGATTACCGCTGGGGAACACTGCCCAGAAGCACTCCTAGCCTCGCACAGACACTGTGCACAGGATAGACTTGTGGACGAGAGGCCTGGGTGGGGAATTTTCCAGGGAACTCTCTAAAGGCCAGGTGCCCTCTGTCACCCTGGGAGTGCCCACGCCGTCCCTTAACCCTGCAGGACACTATCATCCAGCAATAAGCAGCCCTCTGCCTCCACGGGGCTCGAACACCTGGGCCCGTTGTGAGAGCACCTGGCGTACGTGCAGGCAAACCCACAGACCCCTCTGGCCCGAACCCACCACTGCGAAGATCCCCCTTTTCTTCCATCTGTAAAGGGGTCCTCCTTGAGGAGTGGAGGAACATGCGGAGGCCCCCAGGAGATGGCCTTTCTCCGAGCCGCGGCTGGCTGGTTTCGGGCCTATACGTGGGCCGCGCGTGCGCACTCAGGCTCCCCACCACAACCCTCCCTCGGGTCACGGGACTCACCCTTGAGGTGTCTCCTGACCCACCCTTGAGGGGTCACGTCACCCACCCCTGAGGGGTCACATGACCCACCCAGAGGGGTCACGTGACCAACCCCAGAGGGGTCACGTGACCCACCCCTGAGGGGTCTCGTGACCCACCCCTGAGGAGTCACGTGACCCACCCCTGAGGGGTCTCGTGACCCACCCCAGAGGGGTCACGTGACCCACCCCAGAGGGGTCTCGTGACCCACCCCTGAGGGGTCACGTGACCAACCCTTGAGGGGTCTCGTGACCCACGCTTTTCGGGTCACGTGACCAGCCCTTTAGGGGTCTCGTGACCCACCCTTGAGGGGTCCCGTGACCCACCCTTGAGGGGTCTCGTGACCCACCCTTGGGAGGTCACCTGCCCCACCCTTGAGGGGTCACATGACCCACCTTGAGAGGTCACAGCAGTTTTACAGGGTCCCTGCGCACCTGTTCGGCGAAACAGAAGACCTCCCTGCCACTCAGAGGACCGCACGATTTCCCACAGGCCACACTGCCTAGCAGCACCTTCAGCCCCGCACAGACAGTGTGCTAAGGACAGACTTGGGTACAGGGGGCATGGGCGGGGGATTTCCCATGGAACTCTCTAAGGGCCCGGTGCCCTGTGTGGCCCGGGGAGTGCCCATGCCGTTCCTTGACCCCGCAGGACACTTGCATCCAGCAATAAGCAGCCCTCTGCCTCCACGGGGCTCAAACACCTGCGCCCGGTGTGCGGGCACCTGGCGTACGTGGAGGCAAACCCGCAGACCCCTCTGGCCCGAACCCACCACTGCGAAGATCACCCTTTCTTCCATCCGTAAAGGGGTCACGCTTGAGGAGTGGAAGAACATGGGGAGGCCCCCAGGAGATGGCTTTCCTCCGAGCCGCGGCTGGCTCGTTTCGGGCCTATACGTGGGCCGCGCATGCGCACTCAGGCTCCCAAGCACACACCTCCCTCGGCTCACCTAACCCACCCTTTAGAGGTCACAGCAGTTCCACAGGGTCCCTGGGCACCTGTCTGTGGACACAGGAGCCCCCCTGCCACCTAGAGGACCACGCGATTTCCGCTGGGGAACACTGCCCAGAAACACTCCTAGCCTCGCACAGACACTGTGCGCAGGATAGACTTGTGGACGAGAGGCCTGGGTGGGGAATTTTCCAGGGAACTCTCTAAAGGCCAGGTGCCCTCTGTCGCCCTGGGAGTGCCCACGCCGTCCCTTAACCCTGCAGGACACTATCATCCTGCAATAAGCAGCCCTCTGCCTCCACGGGGCTCGAACACCTGGGCCCGTTGTGAGAGCACCTGGCGTACGTGCAGGCAAACCCACAGACCCCTCTGGCCCGAACCCACCACTGCGAAGATCCCCCTTTTCTTCCATCTGTAAAGGGGTCCTCCTTGAGGAGTGGAGGAACATGGGGAGGCCCCCAGGAGATGGCTTTTCTCCGAGCCGCGGCTGGCTGGTTTCGGGCCTATACTTGGGCCGCGCGTGCGCACTCAGGCTCCCCACCACAACCCTCCCTCGGGTCACGGGACTCACCCTTGAGGTGTCTCCTGACCCACCCTTGAGGGGTCACGTCACCCACCCCTGAGGGGTCACGTCACCCACCCCTGAGGGGTCACATGACCCACCCCAGAGGGGTCACGTGACCCACCCCTGAGGGGTCACGTGACCCACCCCTGAGGGGTCACGTGACCCACCCCTGAGGGGTCACGTGACCCACCCCTGAGGGGTCTCGTGACCCGCCCCTGAGGGGTCATGTGACCCACCCTTGAGGGGTCTCGTGACCCACGCTTTTCGGGTCACGTGACCCGCCCTTGAGGGGTCCCGTGACCCACCCTTGAGGGGTCTCGTGACCCACCCTTGGGAGGTCACCTGCTCCACCCTTGAGAGGTCACAGCAGTTTTACAGGGTCCCTGCGCACCTGTTCGGGGAAACAGAAGCCCTCCCTGCCACTCAGAGGACCGCACGATTTCCCACAGGCCACACTGCCTAGCAGCACCTTCAGCCCCGCACAGACAGTGTGCTAAGGACAGACTTGGGTACAGGGGGCGTGGGCGGGGGATTTCCCATGGAACTCTCTAAGGGCCCGGTGCCCTGTGTGGCCCGGGGAGTGCCCATGCCGTTCCTTGACCCCGCAGGACACTTGCATCCAGCAATAAGCAGCCCTCTGCCTCCACGGGGCTCAAACACCTGCGCCCGGTGTGCGGGCACCTGGCGTACGTGGAGGCAAACCCGCAGACCCCTCTGGCCCGAACCCACCACTGCGAAGATCACCCTTTCTTCCATCCGTAAAGGGGTCACGCTTGAGGAGTGGAAGAACATGGGGAGGCCCCCAGGAGATGGCTTTCCTCCGAGCCGCGGCTGGCTCGTATCGGGCCTATACGTGGGCCGCGCATGCGCACTCAGGCTCCCAAGCACACACCTCCCTCGGCTCACCTAACCCACCCTTTAGAGGTCACAGCAGTTCCACAGGGTCCCTGGGCACCTGTCTGTGGACACAGGAGCCCCCCTGCCACCTAGAGGACCACGCGATTACCGCTGGGGAACACTGCCCAGTAGCACTCCTAGCCTCGCACAGACACTGTGCGCAGGATAGACTTGTGGACGAGAGGCCTGGGTGGGGAATTTTCCAGGGAACTCTCTAAAGGCCAGGTGCCCTCTGTCGCCCTGGGAGTGCCCACGCCGTCCCTTAACCCTGCAGGACACTATCATCCAGCAATAAGCAGCCCTCTGCCTCCACGGGGCTCGAACACCTGGGCCCGTTGTGAGAGCACCTGGCGTACGTGCAGGCAAACCCACAGACCCCTCTGGCCCGAACCCACCACTGCGAAGATCCCCCTTTTCTTCCATCTGTAAAGGGGTCCTACTTGAGGAGTGGAGGAACATGGGGAGGCCCCCAGGAGATGGCTTTTCTCCGAGCCGCGGCTGGCTGGTTTCGGGCCTATACGTGGGCCGTGCGTGCGCACTCAGGCTCCCCACCACAACCCTCCCTCGGGTCACGGGACTCACCCTTGAGGTGTCTCCTGACCCACCCTTGAGGGGTCACGTCACCCACCCCTGAGGGGTCACATGACCCACCCCAGAGGGGTCACGTGACCCACCCCAGAGGGGTCACGTGACCCACCCCTGAGGAGTCACGTGACCCACCCCTGAGGGGTCTCGTGACCCACCCCAGAGGGGTCACGTGACCCACCCCTGAGGGGTCTCGTGACCCACCCCTGAGGAGTCACGTGACCCACCCCTGAGGGGTCTCGTGACCCACCCCAGAGGGGTCACGTGACCCACCCCTGAGGGGTCTCGTGACCCACCCCTGAGGAGTCACGTGACCCACCCCTGAGGGGTCTCGTGACCCACCCCAGAGGGGTTACGTGACCCACCCCAGAGGGGTCTCGTGACCCACCCCTGAGGGGTCACGTGACCAACCCTTGAGGGGTCTCGTGACCCACGCTTTTCGGGTCACGTGACCAGCCCTTTAGGGGTCTCGTGACCCACCCTTGAGGGGTCCCGTGACCCACCCTTGAGGGGTCTCGTGACCCACCCTTGGGAGGTCACCTGCCCCACCCTTGAGGGGTCACATGACCCACCTTGAGAGGTCACAGCAGTTTTACAGGGTCCCTGCGCACCTGTTCGGCGAAACAGAAGACCTCCCTGCCACTCAGAGGACCGCACGATTTCCCACAGGCCACACTGCCTAGCAGCACCTTCAGCCCCGCACAGACAGTGTGCTAAGGACAGACTTGGGTACAGGGGGCATGGGCGGGGGATTTCCCATGGAACTCTCTAAGGGCCCGGTGCCCTGTGTGGCCCGGGGTGTGCCCATGCCGTTCCTTGACCCCGCAGGACACTTGCATCCAGCAATAAGCAGCCCTCTGCCTCCACGGGGCTCAAACACCTGCGCCCGGTGTGCGGGCACCTGGCGTACGTGGAGGCAAACCCGCAGACCCCTCTGGCCCGAACCCACCACTGCGAAGATCACCCTTTCTTCCATCCGTAAAGGGGTCACGCTTGAGGAGTGGAAGAACATGGGGAGGCCCCCAGGAGATGGCTTTCCTCCGAGCCGCGGCTGGCTCGTTTCGGGCCTATACGTGGGCCGCGCATGCGCACTCAGGCTCCCAAGCACACACCTCCCTCGGCTCACCTAACCCACCCTTTAGAGGTCACAGCAGTTCCACAGGGTCCCTGGGCACCTGTCTGTGGACACAGGAGCCCCCCTGCCACCTAGAGGACCACGCGATTTCCGCTGGGGAACACTGCCCAGAAACACTCCTAGCCTCGCACAGACACTGTGCGCAGGATAGACTTGTGGACGAGAGGCCTGGGTGGGGAATTTTCCAGGGAACTCTCTAAAGGCCAGGTGCCCTCTGTCGCCCTGGGAGTGCCCACGCCGTCCCTTAACCCTGCAGGACACTATCATCCTGCAATAAGCAGCCCTCTGCCTCCACGGGGCTCGAACACCTGGGCCCGTTGTGAGAGCACCTGGCGTACGTGCAGGCAAACCCACAGACCCCTCTGGCCCGAACCCACCACTGCGAAGATCCCCCTTTTCTTCCATCTGTAAAGGGGTCCTCCTTGAGGAGTGGAGGAACATGGGGAGGCCCCCAGGAGATGGCTTTTCTCCGAGCCGCGGCTGGCTGGTTTCGGGCCTATACTTGGGCCGCGCGTGCGCACTCAGGCTCCCCACCACAACCCTCCCTCGGGTCACGGGACTCACCCTTGAGGTGTCTCCTGACCCACCCTTGAGGGGTCACGTCACCCACCCCTGAGGGGTCACGTCACCCACCCCTGAGGGGTCACATGACCCACCCCAGAGGGGTCACGTGACCCACCCCTGAGGGGTCTCGTGACCCACCCCTGAGGGGTCACGTGACCCACCCCAGAGGGGTCACGTGACCCACCCCTGAGGGGTCTCGTGACCCGCCCCTGAGGGGTCATGTGACCCACCCTTGAGGGGTCTCGTGACCCACGCTTTTCGGGTCACGTGACCCGCCCTTGAGGGGTCCCGTGACCCACCCTTGAGGGGTCTCGTGACCCACCCTTGGGAGGTCACCTGCTCCACCCTTGAGAGGTCACAGCAGTTTTACAGGGTCCCTGCGCACCTGTTCGGGGAAACAGAAGCCCTCCCTGCCACTCAGAGGACCGCACGATTTCCCACAGGCCACACTGCCTAGCAGCACCTTCAGCCCCGCACAGACAGTGTGCTAAGGACAGACTTGGGTACAGGGGGCGTGGGCGGGGGATTTCCCATGGAACTCTCTAAGGGCCCGGTGCCCTGTGTGGCCCGGGGAGTGCCCATGCCGTTCATTGACCCCGCAGGACACTTGCATCCAGCAATAAGCAGCCCTCTGCCTCCACGGGGCTCAAACACCTGCGCCCGGTGTGCGGGCACCTGGCGTACGTGGAGGCAAACCCGCAGACCCCTCTGGCCCGAACCCACCACTGCGAAGATCACCCTTTCTTCCATCCGTAAAGGGGTCACGCTTGAGGAGTGGAAGAACATGGGGAGGCCCCCAGGAGATGGCTTTCCTCCGAGCCGCGGCTGGCTCGTTTCGGGCCTATACGTGGGCCGCGCATGCGCACTCAGGCTCCCAAGCACACACCTCCCTCGGCTCACCTAACCCACCCTTTAGAGGTCACAGCAGTTCCACAGGGTCCCTGGGCACCTGTCTGTGGACACAGGAGCCCCCCTGCCACCTAGAGGACCACGCGATTACCGCTGGGGAACACTGCCCAGAAGCACTCCTAGCCTCGCACAGACACTGTGCGCAGGATAGACTTGTGGACGAGAGGCCTGGGTGGGGAATTTTCCAGGGAACTCTCTAAAGGCCAGGTGCCCTCTGTCACCCTGGGAGTGCCCACGCCGTCCCTTAACCCTGCAGGACACTATCATCCAGCAATAAGCAGGCCTCTGCCTCCACGGGGCTCGAACACCTGGGCCCGTTGTGAGAGCACCTGGCGTACGTGCAGGCAAACCCACAGACCCCTCTGGCCCGAACCCACCACTGCGAAGATCCCCCTTTTCTTCCATCTGTAAAGGGGTCCTCCTTGAGGAGTGGAGGAACATGCGGAGGCCCCCAGGAGATGGCCTTTCTCCGAGCCGCGGCTGGCTGGTTTCGGGCCTATACGTGGGCCGCGCGTGCGCACTCAGGCTCCCCACCACAACCCTCCCTCGGGTCACGGGACTCACCCTTGAGGTGTCTCCTGACCCACCCTTGAGGGGTCACGTCACCCACCCCTGAGGGGTCACATGACCCACCCAGAGGGGTCACGTGACCAACCCCAGAGGGGTCACGTGACCCACCCCTGAGGAGTCACGTGACCCACCCCTGAGGGGTCTCGTGACCCACCCCAGAGGGGTCACGTGACCCACCCCTGAGGGGTCACGTGACCCACCCCAGAGGGGTCTCGTGACCCACCCCTGAGGGGTCACGTGACCAACCCTTGAGGGGTCTCGTGACCCACGCTTTTCGGGTCACGTGACCAGCCCTTTAGGGGTCTCGTGACCCACCCTTGAGGGGTCCCGTGACCCACCCTTGAGGGGTCTCGTGACCCACCCTTGGGAGGTCACCTGCCCC
This sequence comes from Desmodus rotundus, assembly GCF_022682495.2. Taxonomy (NCBI): domain Eukaryota; kingdom Metazoa; phylum Chordata; class Mammalia; order Chiroptera; family Phyllostomidae; genus Desmodus; species Desmodus rotundus. The sequence goes on from NC_071397.1 coordinate 20,852,704, forward strand.
ACCCTTGAGGGGTCACATGACCCACCTTGAGAGGTCACAGCAGTTTTACAGGGTCCCTGCGCACCTGTTCGGCGAAACAGAAGACCTCCCTGCCACTCAGAGGACCGCACGATTTCCCACAGGCCACACTGCCTAGCAGCACCTTCAGCCCCGCACAGACAGTGTGCTAAGGACAGACTTGGGTACAGGGGGCATGGGCGGGGGATTTCCCATGGAACTCTCTAAGGGCCCGGTGCCCTGTGTGGCCCGGGGTGTGCCCATGCCGTTCCTTGACCCCGCAGGACACTTGCATCCAGCAATAAGCAGCCCTCTGCCTCCACGGGGCTCAAACACCTGCGCCCGGTGTGCGGGCACCTGGCGTACGTGGAGGCAAACCCGCAGACCCCTCTGGCCCGAACCCACCACTGCGAAGATCACCCTTTCTTCCATCCGTAAAGGGGTCACGCTTGAGGAGTGGAAGAACATGGGGAGCCCCCCAGGAGATGGCTTTCCTCCGAGCCGCGGCTGGCTCGTATCGGGCCTATACGTGGGCCGTGCATGCGCACTCAGGCTCCCAAGCACACACCTCCCTCGGCTCACCTAACCCACCCTTTAGAGGTCACAGCAGTTCCACAGGGTCCCTGGGCACCTGTCTGTGGACACAGGAGCCCCCCTGCCACCTAGAGGACCACGCGATTACCGCTGGGGAACACTGCCCAGAAGCACTCCTAGCCTCGCACAGACACTGTGCGCAGGATAGACTTGTGGACGAGAGGCCTGGGTGGGGAATTTTCCAGGGAACTCTCTAAAGGCCAGGTGCCCTCTGTCGCCCTGGGAGTGCCCACGCCGTCCCTTAACCCTGCAGGACACAATCATCCAGCAATAAGCAGCCCTCTGCCTCCACGGGGCTCGAACACCTGGGCCCGTTGTGAGAGCACCTGGCGTACGTGCAGGCAAACCCACAGACCCCTCTGGCCCGAACCCACCACTGCGAAGATCCCCCTTTTCTTCCATCTGTAAAGGGGTCCTCCTTGAGGAGTGGAGGAACATGCGGAGGCCCCCAGGAGATGGCCTTTCTCCGAGCCGCGGCTGGCTGGTTTCGGGCCTATACGTGGGCCGCGCGTGCGCACTCAGGCTCCCCACCACAACCCTCCCTCGGGTCACGGGACTCACCCTTGAGGTGTCTCCTGACCCACCCTTGAGGGGTCACATCACCCACCCCTGAGGGGTCACGTGACCCACCCCAGAGGGGTCACGTGACCCACCCCTGAGGGGTCTCGTGACCCGCCCCTGAGGGGTCATGTGACCCACCCTTGAGGGGTCTCGTGACCCACGCTTTTCGGGTCACGTGACCCGCCCTTTAGGGGTCTCGTGACCCACCCTTGAGGGGTCCCGTGACCCACCCTTGAGGGGTCTCGTGACCCACCCTTGGGAGGTCACCTGCTCCACCCTTGAGAGGTCACAGCAGTTTTACAGGGTCCCTGCGCACCTGTTCGGGGAAACAGAAGCCCTCCCTGCCACTCAGAGGACCGCACGATTTCCCACAGGCCACACTGCCTAGCAGCACCTTCAGCCCCGCACAGACAGTGTGCTAAGGACAGACTTGGGTACAGGGGGCGTGGGCGGGGGATTTCCCATGGAACTCTCTAAGGGCCCGGTGCCCTGTGTGGCCCGGGGAGTGCCCATGCCATTCCTTGACCCCGCAGGACACTTGCATCCAGCAATAAGCAGCCCTCTGCCTCCACGGGGCTCAAACACCTGCGCCCGGTGTGCGGGCACCTGGCGTACGTGGAGGCAAACCCGCAGACCCCTCTGGCCCGAACCCACCACTGCGAAGATCACCCTTTCTTCCATCCGTAAAAGGGTCACTCTTGAGGAGTGGAGGAACATGGGGAGGCCCCCAGGAGATGGCTTTTCTCTGAGCCGCGGCTGGCTCCTTTCGGGCCTATACGTGGGCCGCGCATGCGCACTCAGGCTCCCAAGCACACACCTCCCTCGGCTCACCTAACCCACCCTTTAGAGGTCACAGCAGTTCCACAGGGTCCCTGGGCACCTGTCTGTGGACACAGGAGCCCCCCTGCCACCTAGAGGACCACGCGATTTCCGCTGGGGAACACTGCCCAGAAGCACTCCTAGCCTCGCACAGACACTGTGCGCAGGATAGACTTGTGGACGAGAGGCCTGGGTGGGGAATTTTCCAGGGAACTCTCTAAAGGCCGGGTGCCCTCTGTCGCCCTGGGAGTGCCCACGCCGTCCGTTAACCCTGCAGGACACTATCATCCAGCACTAAGCAGCCCTCTGCCTCCACGGGGCTCGAACACCTGGGCCCGTTGTGAGAGCACCTGGCGTACGTGCAGGCAAACCCACAGACCCCTCTGGCCCGAACCCACCACTGCGAAGATCCCCCTTTTCTTCCATCTGTAAAGGGGTCCTCCTTGAGGAGTGGAGGAACATGGGGAGGCCCCCAGGAGATGGCTTTTCTCCGAGCCGCGGCTGGCTGGTTTCGGGCCTATACGTGGGCCGTGCGTGCGCACTCAGGCTCCCCACCACAACCCTCCCTCGGGTCACGGGACTCACCCTTGAGGTGTCTCCTGACCCACCCTTGAGGGGTCACGTCACCCACCCCTGAGGGGTCACATGACCCACCCCAGAGGGGTCACGTGACCCACCCCTGAGGGGTCTCGTGACCCACCCCTGAGGAGTCACGTGACCCACCCCTGAGGGGTCTCGTGACCCACACCAGAGGGGTCACGTGACCCACCCCTGAGGGGTCACGTGACCCACCCCAGAGGGGTCTCGTGACCCACCCCTGAGGGGTCACGTGACCAACCCTTTAGGGGTCTCGTGACCCACCCTTGAGGGGTCCCGTGACCCACCCTTGAGGGGTCTCGTGACCCACCCTTGGGAGGTCACCTGCCCCACCCTTGAGGGGTCACATGACCCACCTTGAGAGGTCACAGCAGTTTTACAGGGTCCCTGCGCACCTGTTCGGCGAAACAGAAGACCTCCCTGCCACTCAGAGGACCGCACTATTTCCCACAGGCCACACTGCCTAGCAGAACCTTCAGCCCCGCACAGACAGTGTGCTAAGGACAGACTTGGGTACAGGGGGCGTGGGCGGGGGATTTCCCATGGAACTCTCTAAGGGCCCGGTGCCCTGTGTGGCCCGGGGAGTGCCCATGCCGTTCCTTGACCCCGCAGGACACTTGCATCCAGCAATAAGCAGCCCTCTGCCTCCACGGGGCTCAAACACCTGCGCCCGGTGTGCGGGCACCTGGCGTACGTGGAGGCAAACCCGCAGACCCCTCTGGCCCGAACCCACCACTGCGAAGATCACCCTTTCTTCCATCCGTAAAGGGGTCACGCTTGAGGAGTGGAAGAACATGGGGAGGCCCCCAGGAGATGGCTTTCCTCCGAGCCGCGGCTGGCTCGTTTCGGGCCTATACGTGGGCCGCGCATGCGCACTCAGGCTCCCAAGCACACACCTCCCTCGGCTCACCTAACCCACCCTTTAGAGGTCACAGCAGTTCCACAGGGTCCCTGGGCACCTGTCTGTGGACACAGGAGCCCCCCTGCCACCTAGAGGACCTCGCGATTACCGCTGGGGAACACTGCCCAGAAGCACTCCTAGCCTCGCACAGACACTGTGCGCAGGATAGACTTGTGGACGAGAGGCCTGGGTGGGGAATTTTCCAGGGAACTCTCTAAAGTCCAGGTGCCCTCTGTCGCCCTGGGAGTGCCCACGCCGTCCCTTAACCCTGCAGGACACTATCATCCAGCAATAAGCAGCCCTCTGCCTCCACGGGGCTCGAACACCTGGGCCCGTTGTGAGAGCACCTGGCGTACGTGCAGGCAAACCCACAGACCCCTCTGGCCCGAACCCACCACTGCGAAGATCCCCCTTTTCTTCCATCTGTAAAGGGGTCCTCCTTGAGGAGTGGAGGAACATGCGGAGGCCCCCAGGAGATGGCCTTTCTCCGAGCCGCGGCTGGCTGGTTTCGGGCCTATACGTGGGCCGCGCGTGCGCACTCAGGCTCCCCACCACAACCCTCCCTCGTGTCACGGGACTCACCCTTGAGGTGTCTCCTGACCCACCCTTGAGGGGTCACATCACCCACCCCTGAGGGGTCACGTGACCCACCCCAGAGGGGTCACGTGACCCAACCCAGAGGGGTCACGTGACCCACCCCTGAGGGGTCTGGTGACCCACCCCTGAGGGGTCACGTGACCCACCCCAGAGGGGTCACGTGACCCACCCCTGAGGGGTCTCGTGACCCGCCCCTGAGGGGTCATGTGACCCACCCTTGAGGGGTCTCGTGACCCACGCTTTTCGGGTCACGTGACCCGCCCTTTAGGGGTCTCGTGACCCACCCTTGAGGGGTCCCGTGACCCACCCTTGAGGGGTCTCGTGACCCACCCTTGGGAGGTCACCTGCTCCACCCTTGAGAGGTCACAGCAGTTTTACAGGGTCCCTGCGCACCTGTTCGGGGAAACAGAAGCCCTCCCTGCCACTCAGAGGACCGCACGATTTCCCACAGGCCACACTGCCTAGCAGCACCTTCAGCCCCGCACAGACAGTGTGCTAAGGACAGACTTGGGTACAGGGGGCGTGGGCGGGGGATTTCCCATGGAACTCTCTAAGGGCCCGGTGCCCTGTGTGGCCCGGGGAGTGCCCATGCCATTCCTTGACCCCGCAGGACACTTGCATCCAGCAATAAGCAGCCCTCTGCCTCCACGGGGCTCAAACACCTGCGCCCGGTGTGCGGGCACCTGGCGTACGTGGAGGCAAACCCGCAGACCCCTCTGGCCCGAACCCACCACTGCGAAGATCACCCTTTCTTCCATCCGTAAAAGGGTCACTCTTGAGGAGTGGAGGAACATGGGGAGGCCCCCAGGAGATGGCTTTTCTCTGAGCCGCGGCTGGCTCCTTTCGGGCCTATACGTGGGCCGCGCATGCGCACTCAGGCTCCCAAGCACACACCTCCCTCGGCTCACCTAACCCACCCTTTAGAGGTCACAGCAGTTCCACAGGGTCCCTGGGCACCTGTCTGTGGACACAGGAGCCCCCCTGCCACCTAGAGGACCACGCGATTTCCGCTGGGGAACACTGCCCAGAAGCACTCCTAGCCTCGCACAGACACTGTGCGCAGGATAGACTTGTGGACGAGAGGCCTGGGTGGGGAATTTTCCAGGGAACTCTCTAAAGGCCGGGTGCCCTCTGTCGCCCTGGGAGTGCCCACGCCGTCCCTTAACCCTGCAGGACACTATCATCCAGCACTAAGCAGCCCTCTGCCTCTACGGGGCTCGAACACCTGGGCCCGTTGTGAGAGCACCTGGCGTACGTGCAGGCAAACCCACAGACCCCTCTGGCCCGAACCCACCACTGCGAAGATCCCCCTTTTCTTCCATCTGTAAAGGGGTCCTCCTTGAGGAGTGGAGGAACATGGGGAGGCCCCCAGGAGATGGCTTTTCTCCGAGCCGCGGCTGGCTGGTTTCGGGCCTATACGTGGGCCGTGCGTGCGCACTCAGGCTCCCCACCACAACCCTCCCTCGGGTCACGGGACTCACCCTTGAGGTGTCTCCTGACCCACCCTTGAGGGGTCACGTCAACCACCCATGAGGGGTCACATGACCCACCCCAGAGGGGTCACGTGACCCACCCCTGAGGGGTCTCGTGACCCACCCCTGAGGAGTCACGTGACCCACCCCTGAGGGGTCACGTGACCCACCCCAGAGGGGTCTCGTGACCCACCCCTGAGGGGTCACGTGACCAACCCTGAGGGGTCTCGTGACCCACGCTTTTCGGGTCACGTGACCAGCCCTTTAGGGGTCTCGTGACCCACCCTTGAGGGGTCCCGTGACCCACCCTTGAGGGGTCTCGTGACCCACCCTTGGGAGGTCACCTGCCCCACCCTTGAGGGGTCACATGACCCACCTTGAGAGGTCACAGCAGTTTTACAGGGTCCCTGCGCACCTGTTCGGCGAAACAGAAGACCTCCCTGCCACTCAGAGGACCGCACGATTTCCCACAGGCCACACTGCCTAGCAGCACCTTCAGCCCCGCACAGACAGTGTGCTAAGGACAGACTTGGGTACAGGGGGCATGGGCGGGGGATTTCCCATGGAACTCTCTAAGGGCCCGGTGCCCTGTGTGGCCCGGGGTGTGCCCATGCCGTTCCTTGACCCCGCAGGACACTTGCATCCAGCAATAAGCAGCCCTCTGCCTCCACGGGGCTCAAACACCTGCGCCCGGTGTGCGGGCACCTGGCGTACGTGGAGGCAAACCCGCAGACCCCTCTGGCCCGAACCCACCACTGCGAAGATCACCCTTTCTTCCATCCGTAAAGGGGTCACGCTTGAGGAGTGGAAGAACATGGGGAGCCCCCCAGGAGATGGCTTTCCTCCGAGCCGCGGCTGGCTCGTATCGGGCCTATACGTGGGCCGTGCATGCGCACTCAGGCTCCCAAGCACACACCTCCCTCGGCTCACCTAACCCACCCTTTAGAGGTCACAGCAGTTCCACAGGGTCCCTGGGCACCTGTCTGTGGACACAGGAGCCCCCCTGCCACCTAGAGGACCACGCGATTACCGCTGGGGAACACTGCCCAGAAGCACTCCTAGCCTCGCACAGACACTGTGCGCAGGATAGACTTGTGGACGAGAGGCCTGGGTGGGGAATTTTCCAGGGAACTCTCTAAAGGCCAGGTGCCCTCTGTCGCCCTGGGAGTGCCCACGCCGTCCCTTAACCCTGCAGGACACTATCATCCAGCAATAAGCAGCCCTCTGCCTCCACGGGGCTCGAACACCTGGGCCCGTTGTGAGAGCACCTGGCGTACGTGCAGGCAAACCCACAGACCCCTCTGGCCCGAACCCACCACTGCGAAGATCCCCCTTTTCTTCCATCTGTAAAGGGGTCCTACTTGAGGAGTGGAGGAACATGGGGAGGCCCCCAGGAGATGGCTTTTCTCCGAGCCGCGGCTGGCTGGTTTCGGGCCTATACGTGGGCCGTGCGTGCGCACTCAGGCTCCCCACCACAACCCTCCCTCGGGTCACGGGACTCACCCTTGAGGTGTCTCCTGACCCACCCTTGAGGGGTCACGTCACCCACCCCTGAGGGGTCACATGACCCACCCCAGAGGGGTCACGTGACCCACCCCAGAGGGGTCACGTGACCCACCCCTGAGGAGTCACGTGACCCACCCCTGAGGGGTCTCGTGACCCACCCCAGAGGGGTCACGTGACCCACCCCTGAGGGGTCTCGTGACCCACCCCTGAGGGGTCTCGTGACCCACCCCTGAGGAGTCACGTGACCCACCCCTGAGGGGTCTCGTGACCCACCCCAGAGGGGTTACGTGACCCACCCCAGAGGGGTCTCGTGACCCACCCCTGAGGGGTCACGTGACCAAACCTTGAGGGGTCTCGTGACCCACGCTTTTCGGGTCACGTGACCAGCCCTTTAGGGGTCTCGTGACCCACCCTTGAGGGGTCCCGTGACCCACCCTTGAGGGGTCTCGTGACCCACCCTTGGGAGGTCACCTGCCCCACCCTTGAGGGGTCACATGACCCACCTTGAGAGGTCACAGCAGTTTTACAGGGTCCCTGCGCACCTGTTCGGCGAAACAGAAGACCTCCCTGCCACTCAGAGGACCGCACGATTTCCCACAGGCCACACTGCCTAGCAGCACCTTCAGCCCCGCACAGACAGTGTGCTAAGGACAGACTTGGGTACAGGGGGCATGGGCGGGGGATTTCCCATGGAACTCTCTAAGGGCCCGGTGCCCTGTGTGGCCCGGGGTGTGCCCATGCCGTTCCTTGACCCCGCAGGACACTTGCATCCAGCAATAAGCAGCCCTCTGCCTCCACGGGGCTCAAACACCTGCGCCCGGTGTGCGGGCACCTGGCGTACGTGGAGGCAAACCCGCAGACCCCTCTGGCCCGAACCCACCACTGCGAAGATCACCCTTTCTTCCATCCGTAAAGGGGTCACGCTTGAGGAGTGGAAGAACATGGGGAGGCCCCCAGGAGATGGCTTTCCTCCGAGCCGCGGCTGGCTCGTTTCGGGCCTATACGTGGGCCGCGCATGCGCACTCAGGCTCCCAAGCACACACCTCCCTCGGCTCACCTAACCCACCCTTTAGAGGTCACAGCAGTTCCACAGGGTCCCTGGGCACCTGTCTGTGGACACAGGAGCCCCCCTGCCACCTAGAGGACCACGCGATTTCCGCTGGGGAACACTGCCCAGAAACACTCCTAGCCTCGCACAGACACTGTGCGCAGGATAGACTTGTGGACGAGAGGCCTGGGTGGGGAATTTTCCAGGGAACTCTCTAAAGGCCAGGTGCCCTCTGTCGCCCTGGGAGTGCCCACGCCGTCCCTTAACCCTGCAGGACACTATCATCCTGCAATAAGCAGCCCTCTGCCTCCACGGGGCTCGAACACCTGGGCCCGTTGTGAGAGCACCTGGCGTACGTGCAGGCAAACCCACAGACCCCTCTGGCCCGAACCCACCACTGCGAAGATCCCCCTTTTCTTCCATCTGTAAAGGGGTCCTCCTTGAGGAGTGGAGGAACATGGGGAGGCCCCCAGGAGATGGCTTTTCTCCGAGCCGCGGCTGGCTGGTTTCGGGCCTATACTTGGGCCGCGCGTGCGCACTCAGGCTCCCCACCACAACCCTCCCTCGGGTCACGGGACTCACCCTTGAGGTGTCTCCTGACCCACCCTTGAGGGGTCACGTCACCCACCCCTGAGGGGTCACGTCACCCACCCCTGAGGGGTCTCGTGACCCGCCCCTGAGGGGTCATGTGACCCACCCTTGAGGGGTCTCGTGACCCACGCTTTTCGGGTCACGTGACCCGCCCTTGAGGGGTCCCGTGACCCACCCTTGAGGGGTCTCGTGACCCACCCTTGGGAGGTCACCTGCTCCACCCTTGAGAGGTCACAGCAGTTTTACAGGGTCCCTGCGCACCTGTTCGGGGAAACAGAAGCCCTCCCTGCCACTCAGAGGACCGCACGATTTCCCACAGGCCACACTGCCTAGCAGCACCTTCAGCCCCGCACAGACAGTGTGCTAAGGACAGACTTGGGTACAGGGGGCGTGGGCGGGGGATTTCCCATGGAACTCTCTAAGGGCCCGGTGCCCTGTGTGGCCCGGGGAGTGCCCATGCCGTTCATTGACCCCGCAGGACACTTGCATCCAGCAATAAGCAGCCCTCTGCCTCCACGGGGCTCAAACACCTGCGCCCGGTGTGCGGGCACCTGGCGTACGTGGAGGCAAACCCGCAGACCCCTCTGGCCCGAACCCACCACTGCGAAGATCACCCTTTCTTCCATCCGTAAAGGGGTCACGCTTGAGGAGTGGAAGAACATGGGGAGGCCCCCAGGAGATGGCTTTCCTCCGAGCCGCGGCTGGCTCGTTTCGGGCCTATACGTGGGCCGCGCATGCGCACTCAGGCTCCCAAGCACACACCTCCCTCGGCTCACCTAACCCACCCTTTAGAGGTCACAGCAGTTCCACAGGGTCCCTGGGCACCTGTCTGTGGACACAGGAGCCCCCCTGCCACCTAGAGGACCACGCGATTACCGCTGGGGAACACTGCCCAGAAGCACTCCTAGCCTCGCACAGACACTGTGCGCAGGATAGACTTGTGGACGAGAGGCCTGTGTGGGGAATTTTCCAGGGAACTCTCTAAAGGCCAGGTGCCCTCTGTCGCCCTGGGAGTGCCCACGCCGTCCCTTAACCCTGCAGGACACTATCATCCAGCAATAAGCAGCCCTCTGCCTCCACGGGGCTCGAACACCTGGGCCCGTTGTGAGAGCACCTGGCGTACGTGCAGGCAAACCCACAGACCCCTCTGGCCCGAACCCACCACTGCGAAGATCCCCCTTTTCTTCCATCTGTAAAGGGGTCCTCCTTGAGGAGTGGAGGAACATGGGGAGGCCCCCAGGAGAAGGCTTTTCTCCGAGCCGCGGCTGGCTGGTTTCGGGCCTATACGTGGGCCGCGCGTGCGCACTCAGGCTCCCCACCACAACCCTCCCTCGGGTCACGGGACTAACCCTTGAGGTGTCTCCTGACCCACCCTTGAGGGGTCACGTCACCCACCCCTGAGGGGTCACGTGACCCACCCCAGAGGGGTCACGTGACCCACCCCAGAGGCGTCACGTGACCCACCCCTGAGGGATCTCGTGACCCACCCCTGAGGGGTCTCGTGACCCATCCCTGAGGGGTCTCGTGACCCACCCCAGAGGGGTCACGTGACCCACCCCAGAGGGGTCATGTGACCCACCCCAGAGGGGTCTCCTGACCCACCCCTGAGGGGTCTCGTGACCCACGCTTTTCGGGTCACGTGACCCGCCCTTTAGGGGTCTCGTGACCCACCCTTGAGGGGTCCCGTGACCCACCCTTGAGGGGTCTCGTGACCCACCCTTGGGAGGTCACCTGCCCCACCCTTGAGGGGTCACATGACCCACCTTAAGAGGTCACAGCAGTTTTACAGGGTCCCTGCGCACCTGTTCGGCGAAACAGAAGCCCTCGCTGCCACTCAGAGGACCGCACGATTTCCCACAGGCCACACTGCCTAGCAGCACCTTCAGCCCCGCACAGACAGTGTGCTAAGGACAGAGTTGGGTACAGGGGGCGTGGGCGGGGGATTTCCCATGGAACTCTCTAAGGGCCCGGTGCCCTGTGTGGCCCGGGGAGTCCCCATGCCGTTCCTTGACCCCGCAGGACACTTGCATCCAGCAATAAGCAGCCCTCTGCCTCCACGGGGCTCAAACACCTGCGCCCGGTGTGCGGGCACCTGGCGTACGTGGAGGCAAACCCACAGACCCCTCTGGCCCGAACCCACCACTGCGAAGATCACCCTTTCTTCCATCCGTAAAGGGGTCACGCTTGAGGAGTGGAAGAACATGGGGAGGCCCCCAGGAGATGGCTTTCCTCCGAGCCGCGGCTGGCTCGTTTCGGGCCTATACGTGGGCCGCGCATGCGCACTCAGGCTCCCAAGCACACACCTCCCTCGGCTCACCTAACCCACCCTTTAGAGGTCACAGCAGTTCCACAGGGTCCCTGGGCACCTGTCTGTGGACACAGGAGCCCCCCTGCCACCTAGAGGACCACGCGATTTCCGCTGGGGAACACTGCCCAGAAACACTCCTAGCCTCGCACAGACACTGTGCGCAGGATAGACTTGTGGACGAGAGGCCTGGGTGGGGAATTTTCCAGGGAACTCTCTAAAGGCCAGGTGCCCTCTGTCGCCCTGGGAGTGCCCACGCCGTCCCTTAACCCTGCAGGACACTATCATCCAGCAATAAGCAGCCCTCTGCCTCCACGGGGCTCGAACACCTGGGCCGGTTGTGAGAGCACCTGGCGTACGTGCAGGCAAACCCACAGACCCCTCTGGCCCGAACCCACCACTGCGAAGATCCCCCTTTTCTTCCATCTGTAAAGGGGTCCTCCTTGAGGAGTGGAGGAACATGGGGAGGCCCCCAGGAGATGGCTTTTCTCCGAGCCGCGGCTGGCTGGTTTCGGGCCTATACGTGGGCCGCGCGTGCGCACTCAGGCTCCCCACCACAACCCTCCCTCGGGTCACGGGACTCACCCTTGATGTGTCTCCTGATCCACCCCTGAGGGGTCACGTGACCCACCCCTGAGGGGTCACGTGACCCACCCCTGAGGGGTCTCGTGACCCACCCCAGAGGGGTCACGTGACCCACCCCAGAGGGGTCACGTGACCCACCCCAGAGGGGTCACGTGACCCACCCCTGAGGGGTCTCGTGACCCACCCCAGAGGGGTCACGTGACCCACCCCAGAGGGGTCACGTGACCCACCCCAGAGGGGTCTCGTGACCCACCCCTGAGGGGTCACGTGACCCACCCTTGAGGGGTCTCGTGACCCACGCTTTTCGGGTCACGTGACCCGCCCTTTAGGGGTCTCGTGACCCACCCTTGAGGGGTCCCGTGACCCACCCTTGAGGGGTCTCGTGACCCACCCTTGGGAGGTCACCTGCCCCACCCTTGAGGGGTCACATGACCCACCTTGAGAGGTCACAGCAGTTTTACAGGGTCCCTGCGCACCTGTTCGGAGAAACAGAAGACCTCCCTGCCACTCAGAGGACCGCACGATTTCCCACAGGCCACACTGCCTAGCAGCACCTTCAGCCCCGCACAGACAGTGTGCTAAGGACAGACTTGGGTACAGGGGGCGTGGGCGGGGGATTTCCCATGGAACACTCTAAGGGCCGGGTGCCCTGTGTGGCCCGGGGAGTGCCCATGCCGTTCCTTGACCCCGCAGGACACTTGCATCCAGCAATAAGCAGCCCTCTGCCTCCACGGGGCTCAAACACCTGCGCCCGGTGTGCGGGCACCTGGCGTACGTGGAGGCAAACCCGCAGACCCCTCTGGCCCGAACCCACCACTGCGAAGATCACCCTTTCTTCCATCCGTAAAGGGGTCACGCTTGAGGAGTGGAAGAACATGGGGAGGCCCCCAGGAGATGGCTTTCCTCCGAGCCGCGGCTGGCTCGTATCGGGCCTATACGTGGGCCGCGCATGCGCACTCAGGCTCCCAAGCACACACCTCCCTCGGCTCACCTAACCCACCCTTTAGAGGTCACAGCAGTTCCACAGGGTCCCTGGGCACCTGTCTGTGGACACAGGAGCCCCCCTGCCACCTAGAGGACCACGCGATTACCGCTGGGGAACACTGCCCAGAAGCACTCCTAGCCTCGCACAGACACTGTGCGCAGGATAGACTTGTGGACGAGAGGCCTGTGTGGGGAATTTTCCAGGGAACTCTCTAAAGGCCAGGTGCCCTCTGTCGCCCTGGGAGTGCCCACGCCGTCCCTTAACCCTGCAGGACACTATCATCCAGCAATAAGCAGCCCTCTGCCTCCACGGGGCTCGAACACCTGGGCCCGTTGTGAGAGCACCTGGCGTACGTGCAGGCAAACCCACAGACCCCTCTGGCCCGAACCCACCACTGCGAAGATCCCCCTTTTCTTCCATCTGTAAAGGGGTCCTCCTTGAGGAGTGGAGGAACATGGGTAGGCCCCCAGGAGAAGGCTTTTCTCCGAGCCGCGGCTGGCTGGTTTCGGGCCTATACGTGGGCCGCGCGTGCGCACTCAGGCTCCCCACCACAACCCTCCCTCGGGTCACGGGACTAACCCTTGAGGTGTCTCCTGACCCACCCTTGAGGGGTCACGTCACCCACCCCTGAGGGGTCACGTGACCCACCCCAGAGGGGTCACGTGACCCACCCCAGAGGCGTCACGTGACCCACCCCTGAGGGATCTCGTGACCCACCCCTGAGGGGTCTCGTGACCCATCCCTGAGGGGTCTCGTGACCCACCCCAGAGGGGTCACGTGACCCACCCCAGAGGGGTCATGTGACCCACCCCAGAGGGGTCTCCTGACCCACCCCTGAGGGGTCTCGTGACCCACGCTTTTCGGGTCACGTGACCCGCCCTTTAGGGGTCTCGTGACCCACCCTTGAGGGGTCCCGTGACCCACCCTTGAGGGGTCTCGTGACCCACCCTTGGGAGGTCACCTGCCCCACCCTTGAGGGGTCACATGACCCACCTTAAGAGGTCACAGCAGTTTTACAGGGTCCCTGCGCACCTGTTCGGCGAAACAGAAGCCCTCCCTGCCACTCAGAGGACCGCACGATTTCCCACAGGCCACACTGCCTAGCAGCACCTTCAGCCCCGCACAGACAGTGTGCTAAGGACAGAGTTGGGTACAGGGGGCGTGGGCGGGGGATTTCCCATGGAACTCTCTAAGGGCCCGGTGCCCTGTGTGGCCCGGGGAGTCCCCATGCCGTTCCTTGACCCCGCAGGACACTTGCATCGAGCAATAAGCAGCCCTCTGCCTCCACGGGGCTCAAACACCTGCGCCCGGTGTGCGGGCACCTGGCGTACGTGGAGGCAAACCCACAGACCCCTCTGGCCCGAACCCACCACTGCGAAGATCACCCTTTCTTCCATCCGTAAAGGGGTCACGCTTGAGGAGTGGAAGAACATGGGGAGGCCCCCAGGAGATGGCTTTCCTCCGAGCCGCGGCTGGCTCGTTTCGGGCCTATACGTGGGCCGCGCATGCGCACTCAGGCTCCCAAGCACACACCTCCCTCGGCTCACCTAACCCACCCTTTAGAGGTCACAGCAGTTCCACAGGGTCCCTGGGCACCTGTCTGTGGACACAGGAGCCCCCCTGCCACCTAGAGGACCACGCGATTTCCGCTGGGGAACACTGCCCAGAAACACTCCTAGCCTCGCACAGACACTGTGCGCAGGATAGACTTGTGGACGAGAGGCCTGGGTGGGGAATTTTCCAGGGAACTCTCTAAAGGCCAGGTGCCCTCTGTCGCCCTGGGAGTGCCCACGCCGTCCCTTAACCCTGCAGGACACTATCATCCAGCAATAAGCAGCCCTCTGCCTCCACGGGGCTCGAACACCTGGGCAGGTTGTGAGAGCACCTGGCGTACGTGCAGGCAAACCCACAGACCCCTCTGGCCCGAACCCACCACTGCGAAGATCCCCCTTTTCTTCCATCTGTAAAGGGGTCCTCCTTGAGGAGTGGAGGAACATGGGGAGGCCCCCAGGAGATGGCTTTTCTCCGAGCCGCGGCTGGCTGGTTTCGGGCCTATACGTGGGCCGCGCGTGCGCACTCAGGCTCCCCACCACAACCCTCCCTCGGGTCACGGGACTCACCCTTGATGTGTCTCCTGATCCACCCCTGAGGGGTCACGTGACCCACCCCTGAGGGGTCACGTGCCCCACCCCTGAGGGGTCTCGTGACCCACCCCAGAGGGGTCACGTGACCCACCCCAGAGGGGTCACGTGACCCACCCCAGAGGGGTCACGTGACCCACCCCTGAGGGGTCTCGTGACCCACCCCAGAGGGGTCACGTGACCCACCCCAGAGGGGTCACGTGACCCACCCCTGAGGGGTCTCGTGACCCACCCCTGAGGGGTCACGTGACCCACCCTTGAGGGGTCTCGTGACCCACGCTTTTCGGGTCACGTGACCCGCCCTTTAGGGGTCTCGTGACCCACCCTTGAGGGGTCCCGTGACCCACCCTTGAGGGGTCTCGTGACCCACCCCTGAGGGGTCACGTGACCCACCCCAGAGGGGTCATGTGACCCACCCCAGAGGGGTCTCCTGACCCACCCCTGAGGGGTCTCGTGACCCACGCTTTTCGGGTCACGTGACCCGCCCTTTAGGGGTCTCGTGACCCACCCTTGAGGGGTCTCGTGACCCACCCTTGGGAGGTCACCTGCCCCACCCTTGAGGGGTCACATGACCCACCTTAAGAGGTCACAGCAGTTTTACAGGGTCCCTGCGCACCTGTTCGGCGAAACAGAAGCCCTCGCTGCCACTCAGAGGACCGCACGATTTCCCACAGGCCACACTGCCTAGCAGCACCTTCAGCCCCGCACAGACAGTGTGCTAAGGACAGAGTTGGGTACAGGGGTCGTGGGCGGGGGATTTCCCATGGAACTCTCTAAGGGCCCGGTGCCCTGTGTGGCCCGGGGAGTCCCCATGCCGTTCCTTGACCCCGCAGGACACTTGCATCCAGCAATAAGCAGCCCTCTGCCTCCACGGGGCTCAAACACCTGCGCCCGGTGTGCGGGCACCTGGCGTACGTGGAGGCAAACCCACAGACCCCTCTGGCCCGAACCCACCACTGCGAAGATCACCCTTTCTTCCATCCGTAAAGGGGTCACGCTTGAGGAGTGGAAGAACATGGGGAGGCCCCCAGGAGATGGCTTTCCTCCGAGCCGCGGCTGGCTCGTTTCGGGCCTATACGTGGGCCGCGCATGCGCACTCAGGCTCCCAAGCACACACCTCCCTCGGCTCACCTAACCCACCCTTTAGAGGTCACAGCAGTTCCACAGGGTCCCTGGGCACCTGTCTGTGGACACAGGAGCCCCCCTGCCACCTAGAGGACCACGCGATTACCGCTGGGGAACACTGCCCAGAAGCACTCCTAGCCTCGCACAGACACTGTGCGCAGGATAGACTTGTGGACGAGAGGCCTGGGTGGGGAATTTTCCAGGGAACTCTCTAAAGGCCAGGTGCCCTCTGTCGCCCTGGGAGTGCCCACGCCGTCCCTTAACCCTGCAGGACACTATCATCCAGCAATAAGCAGCCCTCTGCCTCCACGGGGCTCGAACACCTGGGCCCGTTGTGAGAGCACCTGGCGTACGTGCAGGCAAACCCACAGACCCCTCTGGCCCGAACCCACCACTGCGAAGATCCCCCTTTTCTTCCATCTGTAAAGGGGTCCTCCTTGAGGAGTGGAGGAACATGGGGAGGCCCCCAGGAGAAGGCTTTTCTCCGAGCCGCGGCTGGCTGGTTTCGGGCCTATACGTGGGCCGCGCGTGCGCACTCAGGCTCCCCACCACAACCCTCCCTCGGGTCACGGGACTCACCCTTGAGGTGTCTCCTGACCCACCCTTGAGGGGTCACGTCACCCACACCTGAGGGGTCACGTGACCCACCACAGAGGGGTCACGTGACCCACCCCAGAGGCGTCACGTGACCCACCCCTGAGGGATCTCGTGACCCACCCCTGAGGGGTCTCGTGACCCATCCCTGAGGGGTCTCGTGACCCACCCCAGAGGGGTCACGTGACCCACCCCAGAGGGGTCATGTGACCCACCCCAGAGGGGTCTCGTGACCCACCCCTGAGGGGTCTCGTGACCCACCCTTTTCGGGTCACGTGACCCGCCCTTTAGGGGTCTCGTGACCCACCCTTGAGGGGTCTCGTGACCCACCCTTGGGAGGTCACCTGCCCCACCCTTGAGGGGTCACATGACCCACCTTGAGAGGTCACAGCAGTTTTACAGGGTCCCTGCGCACCTGTTCGGCGAAACAGAAGCCCTCGCTGCCACTCAGAGGACCGCACGATTTCCCACAGGCCACACTGCCTAGCAGCACCTTCAGCCCCGCACAGACAGTGTGCTAAGGACAGAGTTGGGTACAGGGGGCGTGGGCGGGGGATTTCCCATGGAACTCTCTAAGGGCCCGGTGCCCTGTGTGGCCCGGGGAGTCCCCATGCCGTTCCTTGACCCCGCAGGACACTTGCATCCAGCAATAAGCAGCCCTCTGCCTCCACGGGGCTCAAACACCTGCGCCCGGTGTGCGGGCACCTGGCGTACGTGGAGGCAAACCCACAGACCCCTCTGGCCCGAACCCACCACTGCGAAGATCACCCTTTCTTCCATCCGTAAAGGGGTCACGCTTGAGGAGTGGAAGAACATGGGGAGGCCCCCAGGAGATGGCTTTCCTCCGAGCCGCGGCTGGCTCGTTTCGGGCCTATACGTGGGCCGCGCATGCGCACTCAGGCTCCCAAGCACACACCTCCCTCGGCTCACCTAACCCACCCTTTAGAGGTCACAGCAGTTCCACAGGGTCCCTGGGCACCTGTCTGTGGACACAGGAGCCCCCCTGCCACCTAGAGGACCACGCGATTACCGCTGGGGAACACTGCCCAGAAGCACTCCTAGCCTCGCACAGACACTGTGCGCAGGATAGACTTGTGGACGAGAGGCCTGGGTGGGGAATTTTCCAGGGAACTCTCTAAAGGCCAGGTGCCCTCTGTCGCCCTGGGAGTGCCCACGCCGTCCCTTAACCCTGCAGGACACTATCATCCAGCAATAAGCAGCCCTCTGCCTCCACGGGGCTCGAACACCTGGGCCCGTTGTGAGAGCACCTGGCGTACGTGCAGGCAAACCCACAGACCCCTCTGGCCCGAACCCACCACTGCGAAGATCCCCCTTTTCTTCCATCTGTAAAGGGGTCCTCCTTGAGGAGTGGAGGAACATGGGGAGGCCCCCAGGAGATGGCTTTTCTCCGAGCCGCGGCTGGCTGGTTTCGGGCCTATACGTGGGCCGCGCGTGCGCACTCAGGCTCCCCACCACAACCCTCCCTCGGGTCACGGGACTCACCCTTGAGGTGTCTCCTGATCCACCCTTGAGGGGTCACGTCACCCACCCCTGAGGGGTCACGTGACCCACCCCAGAGGGGTCACGTGACCCACCCCAGAGGGGTCACGTGACCCACCCCTGAGGGGTCTCGTGACCCACCCCTGAGGGGTCTCGTGACCCACCCCAGAGGGGTCACGTGACCCACCCCAGAGGGGTCTCGTGACCCACCCCTGAGGGGTCACGTGACCAACCCTTGAGGGGTCTCGTGACACACGCTTTTCGGGTCACGTGACCAGCCCTTTAGGGGTCTCGTGACCCACCCTTGAGGGGTCCCGTGACCCACCCTTGAGGGGTCTCGTGACCCACCCTTGGGAGGTCACCTGCCCCGCCCTTGAGGGGTCACATGACCCACCTTGAGAGGTCACAGCAGTTTTACAGGGTCCCTGCGCACCTGTTCGGCGAAACAGAAGATCTCCCTGCCACTCAGAGGACCGCACGATTTCCCACAGGCCACACTGCCTAGCAGCACCTTCAGCCCCGCACAGACAGTGTGCTAAGGACAGACTTGGGTACAGGGGGCATGGGCGGGGGATTTCCCATGGAACTCTCTAAGGGCCCGGTGCCCTGTGTGGCCCGGGGAGTGCCCATGCCGTTCCTTGACCCCGCAGGACACTTGCATCCAGCAATAAGCAGCCCTCTGCCTCCACGGGGCTCAAACACCTGCGCCCGGTGTGCGGGCACATGGCGTACGTGGAGGCAAACCCGCAGACCCCTCTGGCCCGAACCCACCACTGCGAAGATCACCCTTTCTTCCATCCGTAAAGGGGTCACGCTTGAGGAGTGGAAGCACATGGGGAGGCCCCCAGGAGATGGCTTTCCTCCGAGCCGCGGCTGGCTCGTTTCGGGCCTATACGTGGGCCGCGCATGCGCACTCAGGCTCCCAAGCACACACCTCCCTCGGCTCACCTAACCCACCCTTTAGAGGTCACAGCAGTTCCACAGGGTCCCTGGGCACCTGTCTGTGGACACAGGAGCCCCCCTGCCACCTAGAGGACCACGCGATTTCCGCTGGGGAACACTGCCCAGAAACACTCCTAGCCTCGCACAGACACTGTGCGCAGGATAGACTTGTGGACGAGAGGCCTGGGTGGGGAATTTTCCAGGGAACTCTCTAAAGGCCAGGTGCCCTCTGTCGCCCTGGGAGTGCCCACGCCGTCCCTTAACCCTGCAGGACACTATCATCCAGCAATAAGCAGCCCTCTGCCTCCACGGGGCTCGAACACCTGGGCCGGTTGTGAGAGCACCTGGCGTACGTGCAGGCAAACCCACAGACCCCTCTGGCCCGAACCCACCACTGCGAAGATCCCCCTTTTCTTCCATCTGTAAAGGGGTCCTCCTTGAGGAGTGGAGGAACATGGGGAGGCCCCCAGGAGATGGCTTTTCTCCGAGCCGCGGCTGGCTGGTTTCGGGCCTATACGTGGGCCGCGCGTGCGCACTCAGGCTCCCCACCACAACCCTCCCTCGGGTCACGGGACTCACCCTTGATGTGTCTCCTGATCCACCCCTGAGGGGTCACGTGACCCACCCCTGAGGGGTCACGTGCCCCACCCCTGAGGGGTCTCGTGACCCACCCCAGAGGGGTCACGTGACCCACCCCAGAGGGTTCACGTGACCCACCCCTGAGGGGTCTCGTGACCCACCCCTGAGGGGTCTCGTGACCCACCCTTGAGGGGTCACGTGACCCACCCCAGAGGGGTCACGTGACCCACCCCAGAGGGGTCTCGTGACCCACCCCTGAGGGGTCACGTGACCAACCATTGAGGGGTCTCGTGACCCACGCTTTTCGGGTCACGTGACCCGCCCTTTAGGGGTCTCGTGACCCACCCTTGAGGGGTCCCATGACCCACCCTTGAGGGGTCTCGTGACCCACCCGTGGGAGGTCACCTGCCCCACCCTTGAGGGGTCACATGACCTACCTTGAGAGGTCACAGCAGTTTTACAGGGTCCCTGCGCACCTGTTCGGCGAAACAGAAGACCTCCCTGCCACTCAGAGGACCGCACGATTTCCCACAGGCCACACTGCCTAGCAGCACCTTCAGCCCCGCACAGACAGTGTGCTAAGGACAGACTTGGGTACAGGGGGCGTGGGCGGGGGATTTCCCATGGAACTCTCTAAGGGCCCGGTGCCCTGTGTGGCCCGGGGAGTCCCCATGCCGTTCCTTGACCCCGCAGGACACTTGCATCGAGCAATAAGCAGCCCTCTGCCTCCACGGGGCTCAAACACCTGCGCCCGGTGTGCGGGCACCTGGCGTACGTGGAGGCAAACCCACAGACCCCTCTGGCCCGAACCCACCACTGCGAAGATCACCCTTTCTTCCATCCGTAAAGGGGTCACGCTTGAGGAGTGGAAGAACATGGGGAGGCCCCCAGGAGATGGCTTTCCTCCGAGCCGCGGCTGGCTCGTTTCGGGCCTATACGTGGGCCGCGCATGCGCACTCAGGCTCCCAAGCACACACCTCCCTCGGCTCACCTAACCCACCCTTTAGAGGTCACAGCAGTTCCACAGGGTCCCTGGGCACCTGTCTGTGGACACAGGAGCCCCCCTGCCACCTAGAGGACCACGCGATTTCCGCTGGGGAACACTGCCCAGAAACACTCCTAGCCTCGCACAGACACTGTGCGCAGGATAGACTTGTGGACGAGAGGCCTGGGTGGGGAATTTTCCAGGGAACTCTCTAAAGGCCAGGTGCCCTCTGTCGCCCTGGGAGTGCCCACGCCGTCCCTTAACCCTGCAGGACACTATCATCCAGCAATAAGCAGCCCTCTGCCTCCACGGGGCTCGAACACCTGGGCCGGTTGTGAGAGCACCTGGCGTACGTGCAGGCAAACCCACAGACCCCTCTGGCCCGAACCCACCACTGCGAAGATCCCCCTTTTCTTCCATCTGTAAAGGGGTCCTCCTTGAGGAGTGGAGGAACATGGGGAGGCCCCCAGGAGATGGCTTTTCTCCGAGCCGCGGCTGGCTGGTTTCGGGCCTATACGTGGGCCGCGCGTGCGCACTCAGGCTCCCCACCACAACCCTCCCTCGGGTCACGGGACTCACCCTTGATGTGTCTCCTGATCCACCCCTGAGGGGTCACGTGACCCACCCCTGAGGGGTCACGTGACCCACCCCTGAGGGGTCTCGTGACCCACCCCAGAGGGGTCACGTGACCCACCCCAGAGGGGTCACGTGACCCACCCCAGAGGGGTCACGTGACCCACCCCTGAGGGGTCTCGTGACCCACCCCAGAGGGGTCACGTGACCCACCCCAGAGGGGTCTCGTGACCCACCCCTGAGGGGTCACGTGACCCACCCTTGAGGGGTCTCGTGACCCACGCTTTTCGGGTCACGTGACCCGCCCTTTAGGGGTCTCGTGACCCACCCTTGAGGGGTCCCGTGACCCACCCTTGAGGGGTCTCGTGACCCACCCTTGGGAGGTCACCTGCCCCACCCTTGAGGGGTCACATGACCCACCTTGAGAGGTCACAGCAGTTTTACAGGGTCCCTGCGCACCTGTTCGGAGAAACAGAAGACCTCCCTGCCACTCAGAGGACCGCACGATTTCCCACAGGCCACACTGCCTAGCAGCACCTTCAGCCCCGCACAGACAGTGTGCTAAGGACAGACTTGGGTACAGGGGGCGTGGGCGGGGGATTTCCCATGGAACACTCTAAGGGCCGGGTGCCCTGTGTGGCCCGGGGAGTGCCCATGCCGTTCCTTGACCCCGCAGGACACTTGCATCCAGCAATAAGCAGCCCTCTGCCTCCACGGGGCTCAAACACCTGCGCCCGGTGTGCGGGCACCTGGCGTACGTGGAGGCAAACCCGCAGACCCCTCTGGCCCGAACCCACCACTGCGAAGATCACCCTTTCTTCCATCCGTAAAGGGGTCACGCTTGAGGAGTGGAAGAACATGGGGAGGCCCCCAGGAGATGGCTTTCCTCCGAGCCGCGGCTGGCTCGTATCGGGCCTATACGTGGGCCGCGCATGCGCACTCAGGCTCCCAAGCACACACCTCCCTCGGCTCACCTAACCCACCCTTTAGAGGTCACAGCAGTTCCACAGGGTCCCTGGGCACCTGTCTGTGGACACAGGAGCCCCCCTGCCACCTAGAGGACCACGCGATTACCGCTGGGGAACACTGCCCAGAAGCACTCCTAGCCTCGCACAGACACTGTGCGCAGGATAGACTTGTGGACGAGAGGCCTGTGTGGGGAATTTTCCAGGGAACTCTCTAAAGGCCAGGTGCCCTCTGTCGCCCTGGGAGTGCCCACGCCGTCCCTTAACCCTGCAGGACACTATCATCCAGCAATAAGCAGCCCTCTGCCTCCACGGGGCTCGAACACCTGGGCCCGTTGTGAGAGCACCTGGCGTACGTGCAGGCAAACCCACAGACCCCTCTGGCCCGAACCCACCACTGCGAAGATCCCCCTTTTCTTCCATCTGTAAAGGGGTCCTCCTTGAGGAGTGGAGGAACATGGGGAGGCCCCCAGGAGAAGGCTTTTCTCCGAGCCGCGGCTGGCTGGTTTCGGGCCTATACGTGGGCCGCGCGTGCGCACTCAGGCTCCCCACCACAACCCTCCCTCGGGTCACGGGACTAACCCTTGAGGTGTCTCCTGACCCACCCTTGAGGGGTCACGTCACCCACCCCTGAGGGGTCACGTGACCCACCCCAGAGGGGTCACGTGACCCACCCCAGAGGCGTCACGTGACCCACCCCTGAGGGATCTCGTGACCCACCCCTGAGGGGTCTCGTGACCCATCCCTGAGGGGTCTCGTGACCCACCCCAGAGGGGTCACGTGACCCACCCCAGAGGGGTCATGTGACCCACCCCAGAGGGGTCTCCTGACCCACCCCTGAGGGGTCTCGTGACCCACGCTTTTCGGGTCACGTGACCCGCCCTTTAGGGGTCTCGTGACCCACCCTTGAGGGGTCCCGTGACCCACCCTTGAGGGGTCTCGTGACCCACCCTTGGGAGGTCACCTGCCCCACCCTTGAGGGGTCACATGACCCACCTTAAGAGGTCACAGCAGTTTTACAGGGTCCCTGCGCACCTGTTCGGCGAAACAGAAGCCCTCCCTGCCACTCAGAGGACCGCACGATTTCCCACAGGCCACACTGCCTAGCAGCACCTTCAGCCCCGCACAGACAGTGTGCTAAGGACAGAGTTGGGTACAGGGGGCGTGGGCGGGGGATTTCCCATGGAACTCTCTAAGGGCCCGGTGCCCTGTGTGGCCCGGGGAGTCCCCATGCCGTTCCTTGACCCCGCAGGACACTTGCATCGAGCAATAAGCAGCCCTCTGCCTCCACGGGGCTCAAACACCTGCGCCCGGTGTGCGGGCACCTGGCGTACGTGGAGGCAAACCCACAGACCCCTCTGGCCCGAACCCACCACTGCGAAGATCACCCTTTCTTCCATCCGTAAAGGGGTCACGCTTGAGGAGTGGAAGAACATGGGGAGGCCCCCAGGAGATGGCTTTCCTCCGAGCCGCGGCTGGCTCGTTTCGGGCCTATACGTGGGCCGCGCATGCGCACTCAGGCTCCCAAGCACACACCTCCCTCGGCTCACCTAACCCACCCTTTAGAGGTCACAGCAGTTCCACAGGGTCCCTGGGCACCTGTCTGTGGACACAGGAGCCCCCCTGCCACCTAGAGGACCACGCGATTTCCGCTGGGGAACACTGCCCAGAAACACTCCTAGCCTCGCACAGACACTGTGCGCAGGATAGACTTGTGGACGAGAGGCCTGGGTGGGGAATTTTCCAGGGAACTCTCTAAAGGCCAGGTGCCCTCTGTCGCCCTGGGAGTGCCCACGCCGTCCCTTAACCCTGCAGGACACTATCATCCAGCAATAAGCAGCCCTCTGCCTCCACGGGGCTCGAACACCTGGGCAGGTTGTGAGAGCACCTGGCGTACGTGCAGGCAAACCCACAGACCCCTCTGGCCCGAACCCACCACTGCGAAGATCCCCCTTTTCTTCCATCTGTAAAGGGGTCCTCCTTGAGGAGTGGAGGAACATGGGGAGGCCCCCAGGAGATGGCTTTTCTCCGAGCCGCGGCTGGCTGGTTTCGGGCCTATACGTGGGCCGCGCGTGCGCACTCAGGCTCCCCACCACAACCCTCCCTCGGGTCACGGGACTCACCCTTGATGTGTCTCCTGATCCACCCCTGAGGGGTCACGTGACCCACCCCTGAGGGGTCACGTGCCCCACCCCTGAGGGGTCTCGTGACCCACCCCAGAGGGGTCACGTGACCCACCCCAGAGGGGTCACGTGACCCACCCCAGAGGGGTCACGTGACCCACCCCTGAGGGGTCTCGTGACCCACCCCAGAGGGGTCACGTGACCCACCCCAGAGGGGTCACGTGACCCACCCCTGAGGGGTCTCGTGACCCACCCCTGAGGGGTCACGTGACCCACCCTTGAGGGGTCTCGTGACCCACGCTTTTCGGGTCACGTGACCCGCCCTTTAGGGGTCTCGTAACCCACCCTTGAGGGGTCCCGTGACCCACCCTTGAGGGGTCTCGTGACCCACCCCTGAGGGGTCACGTGACCCACCCCAGAGGGGTCATGTGACCCACCCCAGAGGGGTCTCCTGACCCACCCCTGAGGGGTCTCGTGACCCACGCTTTTCGGGTCACGTGACCCGCCCTTTAGGGGTCTCGTGACCCACCCTTGAGGGGTCTCGTGACCCACCCTTGGGAGGTCACCTGCCCCACCCTTGAGGGGTCACATGACCCACCTTAAGAGGTCACAGCAGTTTTACAGGGTCCCTGCGCACCTGTTCGGCGAAACAGAAGCCCTCGCTGCCACTCAGAGGACCGCACGATTTCCCACAGGCCACACTGCCTAGCAGCACCTTCAGCCCCGCACAGACAGTGTGCTAAGGACAGAGTTGGGTACAGGGGTCGTGGGCGGGGGATTTCCCATGGAACTCTCTAAGGGCCCGGTGCCCTGTGTGGCCCGGGGAGTCCCCATGCCGTTCCTTGACCCCGCAGGACACTTGCATCCAGCAATAAGCAGCCCTCTGCCTCCACGGGGCTCAAACACCTGCGCCCGGTGTGCGGGCACCTGGCGTACGTGGAGGCAAACCCACAGACCCCTCTGGCCCGAACCCACCACTGCGAAGATCACCCTTTCTTCCATCCGTAAAGGGGTCACGCTTGAGGAGTGGAAGAACATGGGGAGGCCCCCAGGAGATGGCTTTCCTCCGAGCCGCGGCTGGCTCGTTTCGGGCCTATACGTGGGCCGCGCATGCGCACTCAGGCTCCCAAGCACACACCTCCCTCGGCTCACCTAACCCACCCTTTAGAGGTCACAGCAGTTCCACAGGGTCCCTGGGCACCTGTCTGTGGACACAGGAGCCCCCCTGCCACCTAGAGGACCACGCGATTACCGCTGGGGAACACTGCCCAGAAGCACTCCTAGCCTCGCACAGACACTGTGCGCAGGATAGACTTGTGGACGAGAGGCCTGGGTGGGGAATTTTCCAGGGAACTCTCTAAAGGCCAGGTGCCCTCTGTCGCCCTGGGAGTGCCCACGCCGTCCCTTAACCCTGCAGGACACTATCATCCAGCAATAAGCAGCCCTCTGCCTCCACGGGGCTCGAACACCTGGGCCCGTTGTGAGAGCACCTGGCGTACGTGCAGGCAAACCCACAGACCCCTCTGGCCCGAACCCACCACTGCGAAGATCCCCCTTTTCTTCCATCTGTAAAGGGGTCCTCCTTGAGGAGTGGAGGAACATGGGGAGGCCCCCAGGAGAAGGCTTTTCTCCGAGCCGCGGCTGGCTGGTTTCGGGCCTATACGTGGGCCGCGCGTGCGCACTCAGGCTCCCCACCACAACCCTCCCTCGGGTCACGGGACTCACCCTTGAGGTGTCTCCTGACCCACCCTTGAGGGGTCACGTCACCCACACCTGAGGGGTCACGTGACCCACCACAGAGGGGTCACGTGACCCACCCCAGAGGCGTCACGTGACCCACCCCTGAGGGATCTCGTGACCCACCCCTGAGGGGTCTCGTGACCCATCCCTGAGGGGTCTCGTGACCCACCCCAGAGGGGTCACGTGACCCACCCCAGAGGGGTCATGTGACCCACCCCAGAGGGGTCTCGTGACCCACCCCTGAGGGGTCTCGTGACCCACCCTTTTCGGGTCACGTGACCCGCCCTTTAGGGGTCTCGTGACCCACCCTTGAGGGGTCTCGTGACCCACCCTTGGGAGGTCACCTGCCCCACCCTTGAGGGGTCACATGACCCACCTTGAGAGGTCACAGCAGTTTTACAGGGTCCCTGCGCACCTGTTCGGCGAAACAGAAGCCCTCGCTGCCACTCAGAGGACCGCACGATTTCCCACAGGCCACACTGCCTAGCAGCACCTTCAGCCCCGCACAGACAGTGTGCTAAGGACAGAGTTGGGTACAGGGGGCGTGGGCGGGGGATTTCCCATGGAACTCTCTAAGGGCCCGGTGCCCTGTGTGGCCCGGGGAGTCCCCATGCCGTTCCTTGACCCCGCAGGACACTTGCATCCAGCAATAAGCAGCCCTCTGCCTCCACGGGGCTCAAACACCTGCGCCCGGTGTGCGGGCACCTGGCGTACGTGGAGGCAAACCCACAGACCCCTCTGGCCCGAACCCACCACTGCGAAGATCACCCTTTCTTCCATCCGTAAAGGGGTCACGCTTGAGGAGTGGAAGAACATGGGGAGGCCCCCAGGAGATGGCTTTCCTCCGAGCCGCGGCTGGCTCGTTTCGGGCCTATACGTGGGCCGCGCATGCGCACTCAGGCTCCCAAGCACACACCTCCCTCGGCTCACCTAACCCACCCTTTAGAGGTCACAGCAGTTCCACAGGGTCCCTGGGCACCTGTCTGTGGACACAGGAGCCCCCCTGCCACCTAGAGGACCACGCGATTACCGCTGGGGAACACTGCCCAGAAGCACTCCTAGCCTCGCACAGACACTGTGCGCAGGATAGACTTGTGGACGAGAGGCCTGGGTGGGGAATTTTCCAGGGAACTCTCTAAAGGCCAGGTGCCCTCTGTCGCCCTGGGAGTGCCCACGCCGTCCCTTAACCCTGCAGGACACTATCATCCAGCAATAAGCAGCCCTCTGCCTCCACGGGGCTCGAACACCTGGGCCCGTTGTGAGAGCACCTGGCGTACGTGCAGGCAAACCCACAGACCCCTCTGGCCCGAACCCACCACTGCGAAGATCCCCCTTTTCTTCCATCTGTAAAGGGGTCCTCCTTGAGGAGTGGAGGAACATGGGGAGGCCCCCAGGAGATGGCTTTTCTCCGAGCCGCGGCTGGCTGGTTTCGGGCCTATACGTGGGCCGCGCGTGCGCACTCAGGCTCCCCACCACAACCCTCCCTCGGGTCACGGGACTCACCCTTGAGGTGTCTCCTGATCCACCCTTGAGGGGTCACGTCACCCACCCCTGAGGGGTCACGTGACCCACCCCAGAGGGGTCACGTGACCCACCCCAGAGGGGTCACGTGACCCACCCCTGAGGGGTCTCGTGACCCACCCCTGAGGGGTCTCGTGACCCACCCCAGAGGGGTCACGTGACCCACCCCAGAGGGGTCTCGTGACCCACCCCTGAGGGGTCACGTGACCAACCCTTGAGGGGTCTCGTGACACACGCTTTTCGGGTCACGTGACCAGCCCTTTAGGGGTCTCGTGACCCACCCTTGAGGGGTCCCGTGACCCACCCTTGAGGGGTCTCGTGACCCACCCTTGGGAGGTCACCTGCCCCGCCCTTGAGGGGTCACATGACCCACCTTGAGAGGTCACAGCAGTTTTACAGGGTCCCTGCGCACCTGTTCGGCGAAACAGAAGATCTCCCTGCCACTCAGAGGACCGCACGATTTCCCACAGGCCACACTGCCTAGCAGCACCTTCAGCCCCGCACAGACAGTGTGCTAAGGACAGACTTGGGTACAGGGGGCATGGGCGGGGGATTTCCCATGGAACTCTCTAAGGGCCCGGTGCCCTGTGTGGCCCGGGGAGTGCCCATGCCGTTCCTTGACCCCGCAGGACACTTGCATCCAGCAATAAGCAGCCCTCTGCCTCCACGGGGCTCAAACACCTGCGCCCGGTGTGCGGGCACATGGCGTACGTGGAGGCAAACCCGCAGACCCCTCTGGCCCGAACCCACCACTGCGAAGATCACCCTTTCTTCCATCCGTAAAGGGGTCACGCTTGAGGAGTGGAAGCACATGGGGAGGCCCCCAGGAGATGGCTTTCCTCCGAGCCGCGGCTGGCTCGTTTCGGGCCTATACGTGGGCCGCGCATGCGCACTCAGGCTCCCAAGCACACACCTCCCTCGGCTCACCTAACCCACCCTTTAGAGGTCACAGCAGTTCCACAGGGTCCCTGGGCACCTGTCTGTGGACACAGGAGCCCCCCTGCCACCTAGAGGACCACGCGATTTCCGCTGGGGAACACTGCCCAGAAACACTCCTAGCCTCGCACAGACACTGTGCGCAGGATAGACTTGTGGACGAGAGGCCTGGGTGGGGAATTTTCCAGGGAACTCTCTAAAGGCCAGGTGCCCTCTGTCGCCCTGGGAGTGCCCACGCCGTCCCTTAACCCTGCAGGACACTATCATCCAGCAATAAGCAGCCCTCTGCCTCCACGGGGCTCGAACACCTGGGCCGGTTGTGAGAGCACCTGGCGTACGTGCAGGCAAACCCACAGACCCCTCTGGCCCGAACCCACCACTGCGAAGATCCCCCTTTTCTTCCATCTGTAAAGGGGTCCTCCTTGAGGAGTGGAGGAACATGGGGAGGCCCCCAGGAGATGGCTTTTCTCCGAGCCGCGGCTGGCTGGTTTCGGGCCTATACGTGGGCCGCGCGTGCGCACTCAGGCTCCCCACCACAACCCTCCCTCGGGTCACGGGACTCACCCTTGATGTGTCTCCTGATCCACCCCTGAGGGGTCACGTGACCCACCCCTGAGGGGTCACGTGCCCCACCCCTGAGGGGTCTCGTGACCCACCCCAGAGGGGTCACGTGACCCACCCCAGAGGGTTCACGTGACCCACCCCTGAGGGGTCTCGTGACCCACCCCTGAGGGGTCTCGTGACCCACCCTTGAGGGGTCACGTGACCCACCCCAGAGGGGTCACGTGACCCACCCCAGAGGGGTCTCGTGACCCACCCCTGAGGGGTCACGTGACCAACCATTGAGGGGTCTCGTGACCCACGCTTTTCGGGTCACGTGACCCGCCCTTTAGGGGTCTCGTGACCCACCCTTGAGGGGTCCCATGACCCACCCTTGAGGGGTCTCGTGACCCACCCGTGGGAGGTCACCTGCCCCACCCTTGAGGGGTCACATGACCTACCTTGAGAGGTCACAGCAGTTTTACAGGGTCCCTGCGCACCTGTTCGGCGAAACAGAAGACCTCCCTGCCACTCAGAGGACCGCACGATTTCCCACAGGCCACACTGCCTAGCAGCACCTTCAGCCCCGCACAGACAGTGTGCTAAGGACAGACTTGGGTACAGGGGGCGTGGGCGGGGGATTTCCCATGGAACTCTCTAAGGGCCCGGTGCCCTGTGTGGCCCGGGGAGTCCCCATGCCGTTCCTTGACCCCGCAGGACACTTGCATCGAGCAATAAGCAGCCCTCTGCCTCCACGGGGCTCAAACACCTGCGCCCGGTGTGCGGGCACCTGGCGTACGTGGAGGCAAACCCACAGACCCCTCTGGCCCGAACCCACCACTGCGAAGATCACCCTTTCTTCCATCCGTAAAGGGGTCACGCTTGAGGAGTGGAAGAACATGGGGAGGCCCCCAGGAGATGGCTTTCCTCCGAGCCGCGGCTGGCTCGTTTCGGGCCTATACGTGGGCCGCGCATGCGCACTCAGGCTCCCAAGCACACACCTCCCTCGGCTCACCTAACCCACCCTTTAGAGGTCACAGCAGTTCCACAGGGTCCCTGGGCACCTGTCTGTGGACACAGGAGCCCCCCTGCCACCTAGAGGACCACGCGATTTCCGCTGGGGAACACTGCCCAGAAACACTCCTAGCCTCGCACAGACACTGTGCGCAGGATAGACTTGTGGACGAGAGGCCTGGGTGGGGAATTTTCCAGGGAACTCTCTAAAGGCCAGGTGCCCTCTGTCGCCCTGGGAGTGCCCACGCCGTCCCTTAACCCTGCAGGACACTATCATCCAGCAATAAGCAGCCCTCTGCCTCCACGGGGCTCGAACACCTGGGCAGGTTGTGAGAGCACCTGGCGTACGTGCAGGCAAACCCACAGACCCCTCTGGCCCGAACCCACCACTGCGAAGATCCCCCTTTTCTTCCATCTGTAAAGGGGTCCTCCTTGAGGAGTGGAGGAACATGGGGAGGCCCCCAGGAGATGGCTTTTCTCCGAGCCGCGGCTGGCTGGTTTCGGGCCTATACGTGGGCCGCGCGTGCGCACTCAGGCTCCCCACCACAACCCTCCCTCGGGTCACGGGACTCACCCTTGATGTGTCTCCTGATCCACCCCTGAGGGGTCACGTGACCCACCCCTGAGGGGTCACGTGCCCCACCCCTGAGGGGTCTCGTGACCCACCCCAGAGGGGTCACGTGACCCACCCCAGAGGGGTCACGTGACCCACCCCTGAGGGGTCTCGTGACCCACCCCAGAGGGGTCACGTGACCCACCCCAGAGGGGTCACGTGACCCACCCCTGAGGGGTCTCGTGACCCACCCCTGAGGGGTCACGTGACCCACCCTTGAGGGGTCTCGTGACCCACGCTTTTCGGGTCACGTGACCCGCCCTTTAGGGGTCTCGTGACCCACCCTTGAGGGGTCCCGTGACCCACCCTTGAGGGGTCTCGTGACCCACCCCTGAGGGGTCACGTGACCCACCCCAGAGGGGTCATGTGACCCACCCCAGAGGGGTCTCCTGACCCACCCCTGAGGGGTCTCGTGACCCACGCTTTTCGGGTCACGTGACCCGCCCTTTAGGGGTCTCGTGACCCACCCTTGAGGGGTCTCGTGACCCACCCTTGGGAGGTCACCTGCCCCACCCTTGAGGGGTCACATGACCCACCTTAAGAGGTCACAGCAGTTTTACAGGGTCCCTGCGCACCTGTTCGGCGAAACAGAAGCCCTCGCTGCCACTCAGAGGACCGCACGATTTCCCACAGGCCACACTGCCTAGCAGCACCTTCAGCCCCGCACAGACAGTGTGCTAAGGACAGAGTTGGGTACAGGGGTCGTGGGCGGGGGATTTCCCATGGAACTCTCTAAGGGCCCGGTGCCCTGTGTGGCCCGGGGAGTCCCCATGCCGTTCCTTGACCCCGCAGGACACTTGCATCCAGCAATAAGCAGCCCTCTGCCTCCACGGGGCTCAAACACCTGCGCCCGGTGTGCGGGCACCTGGCGTACGTGGAGGCAAACCCACAGACCCCTCTGGCCCGAACCCACCACTGCGAAGATCACCCTTTCTTCCATCCGTAAAGGGGTCACGCTTGAGGAGTGGAAGAACATGGGGAGGCCCCCAGGAGATGGCTTTCCTCCGAGCCGCGGCTGGCTCGTTTCGGGCCTATACGTGGGCCGCGCATGCGCACTCAGGCTCCCAAGCACACACCTCCCTCGGCTCACCTAACCCACCCTTTAGAGGTCACAGCAGTTCCACAGGGTCCCTGGGCACCTGTCTGTGGACACAGGAGCCCCCCTGCCACCTAGAGGACCACGCGATTACCGCTGGGGAACACTGCCCAGAAGCACTCCTAGCCTCGCACAGACACTGTGCGCAGGATAGACTTGTGGACGAGAGGCCTGGGTGGGGAATTTTCCAGGGAACTCTCTAAAGGCCAGGTGCCCTCTGTCGCCCTGGGAGTGCCCACGCCGTCCCTTAACCCTGCAGGACACTATCATCCAGCAATAAGCAGCCCTCTGCCTCCACGGGGCTCGAACACCTGGGCCCGTTGTGAGAGCACCTGGCGTACGTGCAGGCAAACCCACAGACCCCTCTGGCCCGAACCCACCACTGCGAAGATCCCCCTTTTCTTCCATCTGTAAAGGGGTCCTCCTTGAGGAGTGGAGGAACATGGGGAGGCCCCCAGGAGAAGGCTTTTCTCCGAGCCGCGGCTGGCTGGTTTCGGGCCTATACGTGGGCCGCGCGTGCGCACTCAGGCTCCCCACCACAACCCTCCCTCGGGTCACGGGACTCACCCTTGAGGTGTCTCCTGACCCACCCTTGAGGGGTCACGTCACCCACACCTGAGGGGTCACGTGACCCACCACAGAGGGGTCACGTGACCCACCCCAGAGGCGTCACGTGACCCACCCCTGAGGGATCTCGTGACCCACCCCTGAGGGGTCTCGTGACCCATCCCTGAGGGGTCTCGTGACCCACCCCAGAGGGGTCACGTGACCCACCCCAGAGGGGTCATGTGACCCACCCCAGAGGGGTCTCGTGACCCACCCCTGAGGGGTCTCGTGACCCACCCTTTTCGGGTCACGTGACCCGCCCTTTAGGGGTCTCGTGACCCACCCTTGAGGGGTCTCGTGACCCACCCTTGGGAGGTCACCTGCCCCACCCTTGAGGGGTCACATGACCCACCTTGAGAGGTCACAGCAGTTTTACAGGGTCCCTGCGCACCTGTTCGGCGAAACAGAAGCCCTCGCTGCCACTCAGAGGACCGCACGATTTCCCACAGGCCACACTGCCTAGCAGCACCTTCAGCCCCGCACAGACAGTGTGCTAAGGACAGAGTTGGGTACAGGGGGCGTGGGCGGGGGATTTCCCATGGAACTCTCTAAGGGCCCGGTGCCCTGTGTGGCCCGGGGAGTCCCCATGCCGTTCCTTGACCCCGCAGGACACTTGCATCCAGCAATAAGCAGCCCTCTGCCTCCACGGGGCTCAAACACCTGCGCCCGGTGTGCGGGCACCTGGCGTACGTGGAGGCAAACCCACAGACCCCTCTGGCCCGAACCCACCACTGCGAAGATCACCCTTTCTTCCATCCGTAAAGGGGTCACGCTTGAGGAGTGGAAGAACATGGGGAGGCCCCCAGGAGATGGCTTTCCTCCGAGCCGCGGCTGGCTCGTTTCGGGCCTATACGTGGGCCGCGCATGCGCACTCAGGCTCCCAAGCACACACCTCCCTCGGCTCACCTAACCCACCCTTTAGAGGTCACAGCAGTTCCACAGGGTCCCTGGGCACCTGTCTGTGGACACAGGAGCCCCCCTGCCACCTAGAGGACCACGCGATTACCGCTGGGGAACACTGCCCAGAAGCACTCCTAGCCTCGCACAGACACTGTGCGCAGGATAGACTTGTGGACGAGAGGCCTGGGTGGGGAATTTTCCAGGGAACTCTCTAAAGGCCAGGTGCCCTCTGTCGCCCTGGGAGTGCCCACGCCGTCCCTTAACCCTGCAGGACACTATCATCCAGCAATAAGCAGCCCTCTGCCTCCACGGGGCTCGAACACCTGGGCCCGTTGTGAGAGCACCTGGCGTACGTGCAGGCAAACCCACAGACCCCTCTGGCCCGAACCCACCACTGCGAAGATCCCCCTTTTCTTCCATCTGTAAAGGGGTCCTCCTTGAGGAGTGGAGGAACATGGGGAGGCCCCCAGGAGATGGCTTTTCTCCGAGCCGCGGCTGGCTGGTTTCGGGCCTATACGTGGGCCGCGCGTGCGCACTCAGGCTCCCCACCACAACCCTCCCTCGGGTCACGGGACTCACCCTTGAGGTGTCTCCTGATCCACCCTTGAGGGGTCACGTCACCCACCCCTGAGGGGTCACGTGACCCACCCCAGAGGGGTCACGTGACCCACCCCAGAGGGGTCACGTGACCCACCCCTGAGGGGTCTCGTGACCCACCCCTGAGGGGTCTCGTGACCCACCCCAGAGGGGTCACGTGACCCACCCCAGAGGGGTCTCGTGACCCACCCCTGAGGGGTCACGTGACCAACCCTTGAGGGGTCTCGTGACACACGCTTTTCGGGTCACGTGACCAGCCCTTTAGGGGTCTCGTGACCCACCCTTGAGGGGTCCCGTGACCCACCCTTGAGGGGTCTCGTGACCCACCCTTGGGAGGTCACCTGCCCCGCCCTTGAGGGGTCACATGACCCACCTTGAGAGGTCACAGCAGTTTTACAGGGTCCCTGCGCACCTGTTCGGCGAAACAGAAGATCTCCCTGCCACTCAGAGGACCGCACGATTTCCCACAGGCCACACTGCCTAGCAGCACCTTCAGCCCCGCACAGACAGTGTGCTAAGGACAGACTTGGGTACAGGGGGCATGGGCGGGGGATTTCCCATGGAACTCTCTAAGGGCCCGGTGCCCTGTGTGGCCCGGGGAGTGCCCATGCCGTTCCTTGACCCCGCAGGACACTTGCATCCAGCAATAAGCAGCCCTCTGCCTCCACGGGGCTCAAACACCTGCGCCCGGTGTGCGGGCACATGGCGTACGTGGAGGCAAACCCGCAGACCCCTCTGGCCCGAACCCACCACTGCGAAGATCACCCTTTCTTCCATCCGTAAAGGGGTCACGCTTGAGGAGTGGAAGAACATGGGGAGGCCCCCAGGAGATGGCTTTCCTCCGAGCCGCGGCTGGCTCGTTTCGGGCCTATACGTGGGCCGCGCATGCGCACTCAGGCTCCCAAGCACACACCTCCCTCGGCTCACCTAACCCACCCTTTAGAGGTCACAGCAGTTCCACAGGGTCCCTGGGCACCTGTCTGTGGACACAGGAGCCCCCCTGCCACCTAGAGGACCACGCGATTTCCGCTGGGGAACACTGCCCAGAAACACTCCTAGCCTCGCACAGACACTGTGCGCAGGATAGACTTGTGGACGAGAGGCCTGGGTGGGGAATTTTCCAGGGAACTCTCTAAAGGCCAGGTGCCCTCTGTCGCCCTGGGAGTGCCCATGCCGTCCCTTAACCCTGCAGGACACTATCATCCAGCAATAAGCAGCCCTCTGCCTCCACGGGGCTCGAACACCTGGGCCGGTTGTGAGAGCACCTGGCGTACGTGCAGGCAAACCCACAGACCCCTCTGGCCCGAACCCACCACTGCGAAGATCCCCCTTTTCTTCCATCTGTAAAGGGGTCCTCCTTGAGGAGTGGAGGAACATGGGGAGGCCCCCAGGAGATGGCTTTTCTCCGAGCCGCGGCTGGCTGGTTTCGGGCCTATACGTGGGCCGCGCGTGCGCACTCAGGCTCCCCACCACAACCCTCCCTCGGGTCACGGGACTCACCCTTGATGTGTCTCCTGATCCACCCCTGAGGGGTCACGTGACCCACCCCTGAGGGGTCACGTGCCCCACCCCTGAGGGGTCTCGTGACCCACCCCAGAGGGGTCACGTGACCCACCCCAGAGGGTTCACGTGACCCACCCCTGAGGGGTCTCGTGACCCACCCCTGAGGGGTCTCGTGACCCACCCTTGAGGGGTCACGTGACCCACCCCAGAGGGGTCTCGTGACCCACCCCTGAGGGGTCACGTGACCAACCATTGAGGGGTCTCGTGACCCACGCTTTTCGGGTCACGTGACCCGCCCTTTAGGGGTCTCGTGACCCACCCTTGAGGGGTCCCATGACCCACCCTTGAGGGGTCTCGTGACCCACCCGTGGGAGGTCACCTGCCCCACCCTTGAGGGGTCACATGACCTACCTTGAGAGGTCACAGCAGTTTTACAGGGTCCCTGCGCACCTGTTCGGCGAAACAGAAGACCTCCCTGCCACTCAGAGGACCGCACGATTTCCCACAGGCCACACTGCCTAGCAGCACCTTCAGCCCCGCACAGACAGTGTGCTAAGGACAGACTTGGGTACAGGGGGCGTGGGCGGGGGATTTCCCATGGAACTCTCTAAGGGCCCGGTGCCCTGTGTGGCCCGGGGAGTCCCCATGCCGTTCCTTGACCCCGCAGGACACTTGCATCCAGCAATAAGCAGCCCTCTGCCTCCACGGGGCTCAAACACCTGCGCCCGGTGTGCGGGCACCTGGCGTACGTGGAGGCAAACCCGCAGACCCCTCTGGCCCGAACCCACCACTGCGAAGATCACCCTTTCTTCCATCCGTAAAGGGGTCACGCTTGAGGAGTGGAAGAACATGGGGAGGCCCCCAGGAGATGGCTTTCCTCCGAGCCGCGGCTGGCTCGTTTCGGGCCTATACGTGGGCCGCGCATGCGCACTCAGGCTCCCAAGCACACACCTCCCTCGGCTCACCTAACCCACCCTTTAGAGGTCACAGCAGTTCCACAGGGTCCCTGGGCACCTGTCTGTGGACACAGCAGCCCCCCTGCCACCTAGAGGACCACGCGATTACCGCTGGGGAACACTGCCCAGAAGCACTCCTAGCCTCGCACAGACACTGTGCGCAGGATAGACTTGTGGACGAGAGGCCTGGGTGGGGAATTTTCCAGGGAACTCTCTAAAGGCCAGGTGCCCTCTGTCGCCCTGGGAGTGCCCACGCCGTCCCTTAACCCTGCAGGACACTATCATCCAGCAATAAGCAGCCCTCTGCCTCCACGGGGCTCGAACACCTGGGCCCGTTGTGAGAGCACCTGGCGTACGTGCAGGCAAACCCACAGACCCCTCTGGCCCGAACCCACCACTGCGAAGATCCCCCTTTTCTTCCATCTGTAAAGGGGTCCTCCTTGAGGAGTGGAGGAACATGGGGAGGCCCCCAGGAGATGGCTTTTCTCCGAGCCGCGGCTGGCTGGTTTCGGGCCTATACGTGGGCCGCGCGTGCGCACTCAGGCTCCCCACCACAACCCTCCCTCGGGTCACGGGACTCACCCTTGAGGTGTCTCCTGATCCACCCTTGAGGGGTCACGTCACCCACCCCTGAGGGGTCACGTGACCCACCCCAGAGGGGTCACGTGACCCACCCCAGAGGGGTCACGTGACCCACCCCTGAGGGGTCTCGTGACCCACCCCTGAGGAGTCACGTGACCCACCCCTGAGGGGTCTCGTGACCCACCCCAGAGGGGTCACGTGACCCACCCCAGAGGGGTCTCGTGACCCACCCCTGAGGGGTCACGTGACCAACCCTTGAGGGGTCTCGTGACACACGCTTTTCGGGTCACGTGACCAGCCCTTTAGGGGTCTCGTGACCCACCCTTGAGGGGTCCCGTGACCCACCCTTGAGGGGTCTCGTGACCCACCCTTGGGAGGTCACCTGCCCCACCCTTGAGGGGTCACATGACCCACCTTGAGAGGTCACAGCAGTTTTACAGGGTCCCTGCGCACCTGTTCGGCGAAACAGAAGATCTCCCTGCCACTCAGAGGACCGCACGATTTCCCACAGGCCACACTGCCTAGCAGCACCTTCAGCCCCGCACAGACAGTGTGCTAAGGACAGACTTGGGTACAGGGGGCATGGGCGGGGGATTTCCCATGGAACTCTCTAAGGGCCCGGTGCCCTGTGTGGCCCGGGGAGTGCCCATGCCGTTCCTTGACCCCGCAGGACACTTGCATCCAGCAATAAGCAGCCCTCTGCCTCCACGGGGCTCAAACACCTGCGCCCGGTGTGCGGGCACATGGCGTACGTGGAGGCAAACCCGCAGACCCCTCTGGCCCGAACCCACCACTGCGAAGATCACCCTTTCTTCCATCCGTAAAGGGGTCACGCTTGAGGAGTGGAAGAACATGGGGAGGCCCCCAGGAGATGGCTTTCCTCCGAGCCGCGGCTGGCTCGTTTCGGGCCTATACGTGGGCCGCGCATGCGCACTCAGGCTCCCAAGCACACACCTCCCTCGGCTCACCTAACCCACCCTTTAGAGGTCACAGCAGTTCCACAGGGTCCCTGGGCACCTGTCTGTGGACACAGGAGCCCCCCTGCCACCTAGAGGACCTCGCGATTTCCGCTGGGGATCACTGCCCAGAAACACTCCTAGCCTCGCACAGACACTGTGCGCAGGATAGACTTGTGGACGAGAGGCCTGGGTGGGGAATTTTCCAGGGAACTCTCTAAAGGCCAGGTGCCCTCTGTCGCCCTGGGAGTGCCCACGCCGTCCCTTATCCCTGCAGGACACTATCATCCAGCAATAAGCAGCCCTCTGCCTCCACGGGGCTCGAACACCTGGGCCGGTTGTGAGAGCACCTGGCGTACGTGCAGGCAAACCCACAGACCCCTCTGGCCCGAACCCACCACTGCGAAGATCCCCCTTTTCTTCCATCTGTAAAGGGGTCCTCCTTGAGGAGTGGAGGAACATGGGGAGGCCCCCAGGAGATGGCATTTCTCCGAGCCGCGGCTGGCTGGTTTCGGGCCTATACGTGGGCCGCGCGTGCGCACTCAGGCTCCCCACCACAACCCTCCCTCGGGTCACGGGACTCACCCTTGATGTGTCTCCTGATCCACCCCTGAGGGGTCACGTGACCCACCCCTGAGGGGTCTCGTGACCCACCCCAGAGGGGTCACGTGACCCACCCCAGAGGGTTCACGTGACCCACCCCAGAGGGGTCTCGTGACCCACCCCTGAGGGGTCTCGTGACCCACCCTTGGGAGGTCACCTGCCCCACCCCTGAGGGGTCATGTGACCCACCCTTGAGGGGTCTCGTGACCCACGCTTTTCGGGTCAGGTGACCCGCCCTTTAGGGGTCTCGTGACCCACCCTTGAGGGGTCCCGTGACCCACCCTTGAGGGGTCTCGTGACCCACCCGTGGGAGGTCACCTGCCCCACCCTTGAGGGGTCACATGACCCACCTTGAGAGGTCACAGCAGTTTTACAGGGTCCCTGCGCACCTGTTCGGCGAAACAGAAGACCTCCCTGCCACTCAGAGGACCGCACGATTTCCCACAGGCCACACTGCCTAGCAGCACCTTCAGCCCCGCACAGACAGTGTGCTAAGGACAGACTTGGGTACAGGGGGCGTGGGCGGGGGATTTCCCATGGAACTCTCTAAGGGCCCGGTGCCCTGTGTGGCCCGGGGAGTGCCCATGCCGTTCCTTGACCCCGCAGGACACTTGCATCCAGCAATAAGCAGCCCTCTGCCTCCACGGGGCTCAAACACCTGCGCCCGGTGTGCGGGCACCTGGCGTACGTGGAGGCAAACCCGCAGACCCCTCTGGCCCGAACCCACCACTGCGAGGATCACCCTTTCTTCCATCCGTAAAAGGGTCACTCTTGAGGAGTGGAGGAACATGGGAGGCCCCCAGGAGATGGCTTTTCTCTGAGCCGCGGCTGGCTCGTTTCGGGCCTATACGTGGGCCGCGCATGCGCACTCAGGCTCCCAAGCACACACCTCCCTCGGCTCACCTAACCCACCCTTTAGAGGTCACAGCAGTTCCACAGGGTCCCTGGGCACCTGTCTGTGGACACAGGAGCCCCCCTGCCACCTAGAGGACCACGCGATTTCCGCTGGGGAACACTGCCCAGAAGCACTCCTAGCCTCGCACAGACACTGTGCGCAGGATAGACTTGTGGACGAGAGGCCTGGGTGGGGAATTTTCCAGGGAACTCTCTAAAGGCCGGGTGCCCTCTGTCGCCCTGGGAGTGCCCACGCTGTCCCTTAACCCTGCAGGACACTATCATCCAGCACTAAGCAGCCCTCTGCCTCCACGGGGCTCGAACACCTGGGCCCGTTGTGAGAGCACCTGGCGTACGTGCAGGCAAACCCACAGACCCCTCTGGCCCGAACCCACCACTGCGAAGATCCCCCTTTTCTTCCATCTGTAAAGGGGTCCTCCTTGAGGAGTGGAGGAACATGGGGAGGCCCCCAGGAGATGGCTTTTCTCGGAGCCGCGGCTGGCTGGTTTCGGGCCTATACGTGGGCCGTGCGTGCGCACTCAGGCTCCCCACCACAACCCTCCCTCGGGTCACGGGACTCACCCTTGAGGTGTCTCCTGACCCACCCTTGAGGGGTCACGTCACCCACCCCTGAGGGGTCACGTGACCCACCCCAGAGGGGTCACGTGACCCACCCCAGAGGGGTCACGTGACCCACCCCTGAGGGATCTCGTGACCCACCCCTGAGGGGTCTCGTGACCCATCCCTGAGGGGTCTCGTGACCCACCCCAGAGGGGTCACGTGACCCACCATAGAGGGGTCACGTGACCCACCCCAGAGGGGTCTCGTGACCCACCCCTGAGGGGTCTCGTGACCCACGCTTTTCGGGTCACGTGACCCGCCCTTTAGGGGTCTCGTGACCCACCCTTGAGGGGTCCCGTGACCCACCCTTGAGGTGTCTCGTGACCCACCCGTGGGAGGTCACCTGCCCCACCCTTGAGGGGTCACATGACCCACCTTGAGAGGTCACAGCAGTTTTACAGGGTCCCTGCGCACCTGTTCGGCGAAACAGAAGACCTCCCTGCCACTCAGAGGACCGCACGATTTCCCACAGGCCACACTGCCTAGCAGCACCTTCAGCCCCGCACAGACAGTGTGCTAAGGACAGACTTGGGTACAGGGGGCGTGGGCGGGGGATTTCCCATGGAACTCTCTAAGGGCCCGGTGCCCTGTGTGGCCCGGGGAGTGCCCATGCCGTTCCTTGACCCCGCAGGACACTTGCATCCAGCAATAAGCAGCCCTCTGCCTCCACGGGGCTCAAACACCTGCGCCCGGTGTGCGGGCACCTGGCGTACGTGGAGGCAAACCCGCAGACCCCTCTGGCCCGAACCCACCACTGCGAGGATCACCCTTTCTTCCATCCGTAAAAGGGTCACTCTTGAGGAGTGGAGGAACATGGAAGGCCCCCAGGAGATGGCTTTTCTCTGAGCCGCGGCTGGCTCGTTTCGGGCCTATACGTGGGCCGCGCATGCGCACTCAGGCTCCCAAGCACACACCTCCCTCGGCTCACCTAACCCACCCTTTAGAGGTCACAGCAGTTCCACAGGGTCCCTGGGCACCTGTCTGTGGACACAGGAGCCCCCCTGCCACCTAGAGGACCACGCGATTTCCGCTGGGGAACACTGCCCAGAAGCACTCCTAGCCTAGCACAGACACTGTGCGCAGGATAGACTTGTGGACGAGAGGCCTGGGTGGGGAATTTTCCAGGGAACTCTCTAAAGGCCGGGTGCCCTCTGTCGCCCTGGGAGTGCCCACGCTGTCCCTTAACCCTGCAGGACACTATCATCCAGCACTAAGCAGCCCTCTGCCTCCACGGGGCTCGAACACCTGGGCCCGTTGTGAGAGCACCTGGCGTACGTGCAGGCAAACCCACAGACCCCTCTGGCCCGAACCCACCACTGCGAAGATCCCCCTTTTCTTCCATCTGTAAAGGGGTCCTCCTTGAGTAGTGGAGGAACATGGGGAGGCCCCCAGGAGATGGCTTTTCTCGGAGCCGCGGCTGGCTGGTTTCGGGCCTATACGTGGGCCGTGCGTGCGCACTCAGGCTCCCCACCACAACCCTCCCTCGGGTCACGGGACTCACCCTTGAGGTGTCTCCTGACCCACCCTTGAGGTGTCTCCTGACCCACCCTTGAGGGGTCACGTCACCCACCCCTGAGGGGTCACGTGACCCACCCCAGAGGGGTCACGTGACCCACCCCAGAGGGGTCACGTGACCCACCCCTGAGGGATCTCGTGACCCACCCCTGAGGGGTCTCGTGACCCATCCCTGAGGGGTCTCGTGACCCACCCCAGAGGGGTCACGTGACCCACCCCAGAGGGGTCACGTGACCCACCCCAGAGGGGTCTCGTGACCCACCCCTGAGGGGTCTCGTGACCCACGCTTTTCGGGTCACGTGACCCGCCCTTTAGGGGTCTCGTGACCCACCCTTGAGGGGTCCCGTGACCCACCCTTGAGGTGTCTCGTGACCCACCCGTGGGAGGTCACCTGCCCCACCCTTGAGGGGTCACATGACCCACCTTGAGAGGTCACAGCAGTTTTACAGGGTCCCTGCGCACCTGTTCGGCGAAACAGAAGACCTCCCTGCCACTCAGAGGACCGCACGATTTCCCACAGGCCACACTGCCTAGCAGCACCTTCAGCCCCGCACAGACAGTGTGCTAAGGACAGACTTGGGTACAGGGGGCGTGGGCGGGGGATTTCCCATGGAACTCTCTAAGGGCCCGGTGCCCTGTGTGGCCCGGGGAGTGCCCATGCCGTTCCTTGACCCCGCAGGACACTTGCATCCAGCAATAAGCAGCCCTCTGCCTCCACGGGGCTCAAACACCTGCGCCCGGTGTGCGGGCACCTGGCGTACGTGGAGGCAAACCCGCAGACCCCTCTGGCCCGAACCCACCACTGCGAAGATCACCCTTTCTTCCATCCGTAAAGGGGTCACGCTTGAGGAGTGGAAGAACATGGGGAGGCCCCCAGGAGATGGCTTTCCTCCGAGCCGCGGCTGGCTCGTTTCGGGCCTATACGTGGGCCGCGCATGCGCACTCAGGCTCCCAAGCACACACCTCCCTCGGCTCACCTAACCCACCCTTTAGAGGTCACAGCAGTTCCACAGGGTCCCTGGGCACCTGTCTGTGGACACAGGAGCCCCCCTGCCACCTAGAGGACCACGCGATTACCGCTGGGGAACACTGCCCAGAAGCACTCCTAGCCTCGCACAGACACTGTGCGCAGGATAGACTTGTGGACGAGAGGCCTGGGTGGGGAATTTTCCAGGGAACTCTCTAAAGGCCAGGTGCCCTCTGTCGCCCTGGGAGTGCCCACGCCGTCCCTTAACCCTGCAGGACACTATCATCCAGCAATAAGCAGCCCTCTGCCTCCACGGGGCTCGAACACCTGGGCCCGTTGTGAGAGCACCTGGCGTACGTGCAGGCAAACCCACAGACCCCTCTGGCCCGAACCCACCACTGCGAAGATCCCCCTTTTCTTCCATCTGTAAAGGGGTCCTCCTTGAGGAGTGGAGGAACATGGGGAGGCCCCCAGGAGATGGCTTTTCTCCGAGCCGCGGCTGGCTGGTTTCGGGCCTATACGTGGGCCGCGCGTGCGCACTCAGGCTCCCCACCACAACCCTCCCTCGGGTCACGGGACTCACCCTTGAGGTGTCTCCTGATCCACCCTTGAGGGGTCACGTCACCCACCCCTGAGGGGTCACGTGACCCACCCCAGAGGGGTCACGTGACCCACCCCAGAGGGGTCACGTGACCCACCCCTGAGGGGTCTCGTGACCCACCCCTGAGGAGTCACGTGACCCACCCCTGAGGGGTCTCGTGACCCACCCCAGAGGGGTCACGTGACCCACCCCAGAGGGGTCTCGTGACCCATCCCTGAGGGGTCACGTGACCAACCCTTGAGGGGTCTCGTGACACACGCTTTTCGGGTCACGTGACCAGCCCTTTAGGGGTCTCGTGACCCACCCTTGAGGGGTCCCGTGACCCACCCTTGAGGGGTCTCGTGACCCACCCTTGGGAGGTCACCTGCCCCACCCTTGAGGGGTCACATGACCCACCTTGAGAGGTCACAGCAGTTTTACAGGGTCCCTGCGCACCTGTTCGGCGAAACAGAAGATCTCCCTGCCACTCAGAGGACCGCACGATTTCCCACAGGCCACACTGCCTAGCAGCACCTTCAGCCCCGCACAGACAGTGTGCTAAGGACAGACTTGGGTACAGGGGGCATGGGCGGGGGATTTCCCATGGAACTCTCTAAGGGCCCGGTGCCCTGTGTGGCCCGGGGAGTGCCCATGCCGTTCCTTGACCCCGCAGGACACTTGCATCCAGCAATAAGCAGCCCTCTGCCTCCACGGGGCTCAAACACCTGCGCCCGGTGTGCGGGCACATGGCGTACGTGGAGGCAAACCCGCAGACCCCTCTGGCCCGAACCCACCACTGCGAAGATCACCCTTTCTTCCATCCGTAAAGGGGTCACGCTTGAGGAGTGGAAGAACATGGGGAGGCCCCCAGGAGATGGCTTTCCTCCGAGCCGCGGCTGGCTCGTTTCGGGCCTATACGTGGGCCGCGCATGCGCACTCAGGCTCCCAAGCACACACCTCCCTCGGCTCACCTAACCCACCCTTTAGAGGTCACAGCAGTTCCACAGGGTCCCTGGGCACCTGTCTGTGGACACAGGAGCCCCCCTGCCACCTAGAGGACCACGCGATTTCCGCTGGGGAACACTGCCCAGAAACACTCCTAGCCTCGCACAGACACTGTGCGCAGGATAGACTTGTGGACGAGAGGCCTGGGTGGGGAATTTTCCAGGGAACT
This sequence comes from Desmodus rotundus, assembly GCF_022682495.2. Classification (NCBI taxonomy): domain Eukaryota; kingdom Metazoa; phylum Chordata; class Mammalia; order Chiroptera; family Phyllostomidae; genus Desmodus; species Desmodus rotundus. The sequence continues at coordinate 20,896,703 of NC_071397.1, forward strand.
CTCTAAAGGCCAGGTGCCCTCTGTCGCCCTGGGAGTGCCCACGCCGTCCCTTAACCCTGCAGGACACTATCATCCAGCAATAAGCAGCCCTCTGCCTCCACGGGGCTCGAACACCTGGGCCGGTTGTGAGAGCACCTGGCGTACGTGCAGGCAAACCCACAGACCCCTCTGGCCCGAACCCACCACTGCGAAGATCCCCCTTTTCTTCCATCTGTAAAGGGGTCCTCCTTGAGGAGTGGAGGAACATGGGGAGGCCCCCAGGAGATGGCTTTTCTCCGAGCCGCGGCTGGCTGGTTTCGGGCCTATACGTGGGCCGCGCGTGCGCACTCAGGCTCCCCACCACAACCCTCCCTCGGGTCACGGGACTCACCCTTGATGTGTCTCCTGATCCACCCCTGAGGGGTCACGTGACCCACCCCTGAGGGGTCACGTGCCCCACCCCTGAGGGGTCTCGTGACCCACCCCAGAGGGGTCACGTGACCCACCCCAGAGGGTTCACGTGACCCACCCCTGAGGGGTCTCGTGACCCACCCCTGAGGGGTCACGTGACCCACCCTTGAGGGGTCTCGTGACCCACCCCAGAGGGGTCACGTGACCCACCCCAGAGGGGTCTCGTGACCCACCCCTGAGGGGTCACGTGACCCACCCTTGAGGGGTCTCGTGACCCACGCTTTTCGGGTCACGTGACCCGCCCTTTAGGGGTCTCGTGACCCACCCTTGAGGGGTCCCATGACCCACCCTTGAGGGGTCTCGTGACCCACCCTTGGGAGGTCACCTGCCCCACCCTTGAGGGGTCACATGACCTACCTTGAGAGGTCACAGCAGTTTTACAGGGTCCCTGCGCACCTGTTCGGCGAAACAGAAGACCTCCCTGCCACTCAGAGGACCGCACGATTTCCCACAGGCCACACTGCCTAGCAGCACCTTCAGCCCCGCACAGACAGTGTGCTAAGGACAGACTTGGGTACAGGGGGCGTGGGCGGGGGATTTCCCATGGAACACTCTAAGGGCCCGGTGCCCTGTGTGGCCCGGGGAGTGCCCATGCCGTTCCTTGACCCCGCAGGACACTTGCATCCAGCAATAAGCAGCCCTCTGCCTCCACGGGGCTCAAACACCTGCGCCCGGTGTGCGGGCACCTGGCGTACGTGGAGGCAAACCCACAGACCCCTCTGGCCCGAACCCACCACTGCGAAGATCACCCTTTCTTCCATCCGTAAAGGGGTCACGCTTGAGGAGTGGAAGAACATGGGGAGGCCCCCAGGAGATGGCTTTCCTCCGAGCCGCGGCTGGCTCGTTTCGGGCCTATACGTGGGCCGCGCATGCGCACTCAGGCTCCCAAGCACACACCTCCCTCGGCTCACCTAACCCACCCTTTAGAGGTCACAGCAGTTCCACAGGGTCCCTGGGCACCTGTCTGTGGACACAGGAGCCCCCCTGCCACCTAGAGGACCACGCGATTTCCGCTGGGGAACACTGCCCAGAAACACTCCTAGCCTCGCACAGACACTGTGCGCAGGATAGACTTGTGGACGAGAGGCCTGGGTGGGGAATTTTCCAGGGAACTCTCTAAAGGCCAGGTGCCCTCTGTCGCCCTGGGAGTGCCCACGCCGTCCCTTAACCCTGCAGGACACTATCATCCAGCAATAAGCAGCCCTCTGCCTCCACGGGGCTCGAACACCTGGGCCGGTTGTGAGAGCACCTGGCGTACGTGCAGGCAAACCCACAGACCCCTCTGGCCCGAACCCACCACTGCGAAGATCCCCCTTTTCTTCCATCCGTAAAGGGGTCCTCCTTGAGGAGTGGAAGAACATGGGGAGGCCCCCAGGAGATGGCTTTTCTCCAGGCCGCGGCTGGCTGGTTTCGGGCCTATACGTGGGCCGCCCGTGCGCACTCAGGCTCCCCACCACAACCCTCCCTCGGGTCACGGGACTCACCCTTGAGGGGTCACGTGACCCACCCTTGAGGGGTCACGTGACCCACCCCTGAGGGGTCTCGTGACCCACCCCTGAGGGGTCACGTGACCCACCCCTGAGGGGTCACGTGACCCACCCCTGAGGGGTCTCGTGACCCACCCCTGAGGGGTCACGTGACCCACCCCTGAGGGGTCTCGTGACCCACCCCAGAGGGGTCACGTGACCCACCCCACAGGGGTCACGTGACCCACCCCAGAGGGGTCTCGTGACCCACCCCTGAGGGGTCACGTGACCAACCATTGAGGGGTCTCGTGACCCACGCTTTTCGGGTCACGTGACCCGCCCTTTAGGGGTCTCGTGACCCACCCTTGAGGGGTCCCGTGACCCACCCTTGAGGGGTCTCGTGACCCACCCGTGGGAGGTCACCTGCCCCACCCTTGAGGGGTCACATGACACACCTTGAGAGGTCACAGCAGTTTTACAGGGTCCCTGCGCACCTGTTCGGCGAAACAGAAGACCTCCCTGCCACTCAGAGGACCGCACGATTTCCCACAGGCCACACTGCCTAGCAGCACCTTCAGCCCCGCACAGACAGTGTGCTAAGGACAGACTTGGGTACAGGGGGCATGGGCGGGGGATTTCCCATGGAACTCTCTAAGGGCCCGGTGCCCTGTGTGGCCCGGGGAGTCCCCATGCCGTTCCTTGACCCCGCAGGACACTTGCATCCAGCAATAAGCAGCCCTCTGCCTCCACGGGGCTCAAACACCTGCGCCCGGTGTGCGGGCACATGGCGTACGTGGAGGCAAACCCGCAGACCCCTCTGGCCCGAACCCACCACTGCGAAGATCACCCTTTCTTCCATCCGTAAAGGGGTCACGCTTGAGGAGTGGAAGAACATGGGGAGGCCCCCAGGAGATGGCTTTCCTCCGAGCCGCGGCTGGCTCGTTTCGGGCCTATACGTGGGCCGCGCATGCACACTCAGGCTCCCAAGCACACACCTCCCTCGGCTCACCTAACCCACCCTTTAGAGGTCACAGCAGTTCCACAGGGTCCCTGGGCACCTGTCTGTGGACACAGGAGCCCCCCTGCCACCTAGAGGACCTCGCGATTTCCGCTGGGGATCACTGCCCAGAAACACTCCTAGCCTCGCACAGACACTGTGCGCAGGATAGACTTGTGGACGAGAGGCCTGGGTGGGGAATTTTCCAGGGAACTCTCTAAAGGCCAGGTGCCCTCTGTCGCCCTGGGAGTGCCCACGCCGTCCCTTAACCCTGCAGGACACTATCATCCAGCAATAAGCAGCCCTCTGCCTCCACGGGGCTCGAACACCTGGGCCGGTTGTGAGAGCACCTGGCGTACGTGCAGGCAAACCCACAGACCCCTCTGGCCCGAACCCACCACTGCGAAGATCCCCCTTTTCTTCCATCTGTAAAGGGGTCCTCCTTGAGGAGTGGAGGAACATGGGGAGGCCCCCAGGAGATGGCATTTCTCCGAGCCGCGGCTGGCTGGTTTCGGGCCTATACGTGGGCCGCGCGTGCGCACTCAGGCTCCCCACCACAACCCTCCCTCGGGTCACGGGACTCACCCTTGATGTGTCTCCTGATCCACCCCTGAGGGGTCACGTGACCCACCCCTGAGGGGTCTCGTGACCCACCCCAGAGGGGTCACGTGACCCACCCCAGAGGGTTCACGTGACCCACCCCAGAGGGGTCTCGTGACCCACCCCTGAGGGGTCTCGTGACCCACCCTTGGGAGGTCACCTGCCCCACCCCTGAGGGGTCATGTGACCCACCCTTGAGGGGTCTCGTGACCCACGCTTTTCGGGTCAGGTGACCCGCCCTTTAGGGGTCTCGTGACCCACCCTTGAGGGGTCCCGTGACCCACCCTTGAGGGGTCTCGTGACCCACCCGTGGGAGGTCACCTGCCCCACCCTTGAGGGGTCACATGACCCACCTTGAGAGGTCACAGCAGTTTTACAGGGTCCCTGCGCACCTGTTCGGCGAAACAGAAGACCTCCCTGCCACTCAGAGGACCGCACGATTTCCCACAGGCCACACTGCCTAGCAGAACCTTCAGCCCCGCACAGACAGTGTGCTAAGGACAGACTTGGGTACAGGGGGCGTGGGCGGGGGATTTCCCATGGAACTCTCTAAGGGCCCGGTGCCCTGTGTGGCCCGGGGAGTGCCCATGCCGTTCCTTGACCCCGCAGGACACTTGCATCCAGCAATAAGCAGCCCTCTGCCTCCACGGGGCTCAAACACCTGCGCCCGGTGTGCGGGCACCTGGCGTACGTGGAGGCAAACCCGCAGACCCCTCTGGCCCGAACCCACCACTGCGAGGATCACCCTTTCTTCCATCCGTAAAAGGGTCACTCTTGAGGAGTGGAGGAACATGGGAGGCCCCCAGGAGATGGCTTTTCTCTGAGCCGCGGCTGGCTCGTTTCGGGCCTATACGTGGGCCGCGCATGCGCACTCAGGCTCCCAAGCACACACCTCCCTCGGCTCACCTAACCCACCCTTTAGAGGTCACAGCAGTTCCACAGGGTCCCTGGGCACCTGTCTGTGGACACAGGAGCCCCCCTGCCACCTAGAGGACCACGCGATTTCCGCTGGGGAACACTGCCCAGAAGCACTCCTAGCCTCGCACAGACACTGTGCGCAGGATAGACTTGTGGACGAGAGGCCTGGGTGGGGAATTTTCCAGGGAACTCTCTAAAGGCCGGGTGCCCTCTGTCGCCCTGGGAGTGCCCACGCTGTCCCTTAACCCTGCAGGACACTATCATCCAGCACTAAGCAGCCCTCTGCCTCCACGGGGCTCGAACACCTGGGCCCGTTGTGAGAGCACCTGGCGTACGTGCAGGCAAACCCACAGACCCCTCTGGCCCGAACCCACCACTGCGAAGATCCCCCTTTTCTTCCATCTGTAAAGGGGTCCTCCTTGAGGAGTGGAGGAACATGGGGAGGCCCCCAGGAGATGGCTTTTCTCGGAGCCGCGGCTGGCTGGTTTCGGGCCTATACGTGGGCCGTGCGTGCGCACTCAGGCTCCCCACCACAACCCTCCCTCGGGTCACGGGACTCACCCTTGAGGTGTCTCCTGACCCACCCTTGAGGGGTCACGTCACCCACCCCTGAGGGGTCACGTGACCCACCCCAGAGGGGTCACGTGACCCACCCCAGAGGGGTCACGTGACCCACCCCTGAGGGATCTCGTGACCCACCCCTGAGGGGTCTCGTGACCCATCCCTGAGGGGTCTCGTGACCCACCCCAGAGGGGTCACGTGACCCACCCCAGAGGGGTCACGTGACCCACCCCAGAGGGGTCTCGTGACCCACCCCTGAGGGGTCTCGTGACCCACGCTTTTCGGGTCACGTGACCCGCCCTTTAGGGGTCTCGTGACCCACCCTTGAGGGGTCCCGTGACCCACCCTTGAGGTGTCTCGTGACCCACCCGTGGGAGGTCACCTGCCCCACCCTTGAGGGGTCACATGACCCACCTTGAGAGGTCACAGCAGTTTTACAGGGTCCCTGCGCACCTGTTCGGCGAAACAGAAGACCTCCCTGCCACTCAGAGGACCGCACGATTTCCCACAGGCCACACTGCCTAGCAGCACCTTCAGCCCCGCACAGACAGTGTGCTAAGGACAGACTTGGGTACAGGGGGCGTGGGCGGGGGATTTCCCATGGAACTCTCTAAGGGCCCGGTGCCCTGTGTGGCCCGGGGAGTGCCCATGCCGTTCCTTGACCCCGCAGGACACTTGCATCCAGCAATAAGCAGCCCTCTGCCTCCACGGGGCTCAAACACCTGCGCCCGGTGTGCGGGCACCTGGCGTACGTGGAGGCAAACCCGCAGACCCCTCTGGCCCGAACCCACCACTGCGAGGATCACCCTTTCTTCCATCCGTAAAAGGGTCACTCTTGAGGAGTGGAGGAACATGGAAGGCCCCCAGGAGATGGCTTTTCTCTGAGCCGCGGCTGGCTCGTTTCGGGCCTATACGTGGGCCGCGCATGCGCACTCAGGCTCCCAAGCACACACCTCCCTCGGCTCACCTAACCCACCCTTTAGAGGTCACAGCAGTTCCACAGGGTCCCTGGGCACCTGTCTGTGGACACAGGAGCCCCCCTGCCACCTAGAGGACCACGCGATTTCCGCTGGGGAACACTGCCCAGAAGCACTCCTAGCCTCGCACAGACACTGTGCGCAGGATAGACTTGTGGACGAGAGGCCTGGGTGGGGAATTTTCCAGGGAACTCTCTAAAGGCCGGGTGCCCTCTGTCGCCCTGGGAGTGCCCACGCTGTCCCTTAACCCTGCAGGACACTATCATCCAGCACTAAGCAGCCCTCTGCCTCCACGGGGCTCGAACACCTGGGCCCGTTGTGAGAGCACCTGGCGTACGTGCAGGCAAACCCACAGACCCCTCTGGCCCGAACCCACCACTGCGAAGATCCCCCTTTTCTTCCATCTGTAAAGGGGTCCTCCTTGAGTAGTGGAGGAACATGGGGAGGCCCCCAGGAGATGGCTTTTCTCGGAGCCGCGGCTGGCTGGTTTCGGGCCTATACGTGGGCCGTGCGTGCGCACTCAGGCTCCCCACCACAACCCTCCCTCGGGTCACGGGACTCACCCTTGAGGTGTCTCCTGACCCACCCTTGAGGTGTCTCCTGACCCACCCTTGAGGGGTCACGTCACCCACCCCTGAGGGGTCACGTGACCCACCCCAGAGGGGTCACGTGACCCACCCCAGAGGGGTCACGTGACCCACCCCTGAGGGATCTCGTGACCCACCCCTGAGGGGTCTCGTGACCCATCCCTGAGGGGTCTCGTGACCCACCCCAGAGGGGTCACGTGACCCACCCCAGAGGGGTCACGTGACCCACCCCAGAGGGGTCTCGTGACCCACCCCTGAGGGGTCTCGTGACCCACGCTTTTCGGGTCACGTGACCCGCCCTTTAGGGGTCTCGTGACCCACCCTTGAGGGGTCCCGTGACCCACCCTTGAGGTGTCTCGTGACCCACCCGTGGGAGGTCACCTGCCCCACCCTTGAGGGGTCACATGACCCACCTTGAGAGGTCACAGCAGTTTTACAGGGTCCCTGCGCACCTGTTCGGCGAAACAGAAGACCTCCCTGCCACTCAGAGGACCGCACGATTTCCCACAGGCCACACTGCCTAGCAGCACCTTCAGCCCCGCACAGACAGTGTGCTAAGGACAGACTTGGGTACAGGGGGCGTGGGCGGGGGATTTCCCATGGAACTCTCTAAGGGCCCGGTGCCCTGTGTGGCCCGGGGAGTGCCCATGCCGTTCCTTGACCCCGCAGGACACTTGCATCCAGCAATAAGCAGCCCTCTGCCTCCACGGGGCTCAAACACCTGCGCCCGGTGTGCGGGCACCTGGCGTACGTGGAGGCAAACCCGCAGACCCCTCTGGCCCGAACCCACCACTGCGAAGATCACCCTTTCTTCCATCCGTAAAGGGGTCACGCTTGAGGAGTGGAAGAACATGGGGAGGCCCCCAGGAGATGGCTTTCCTCCGAGCCGCGGCTGGCTCGTTTCGGGCCTATACGTGGGCCGCGCATGCGCACTCAGGCTCCCAAGCACACACCTCCCTCGGCTCACCTAACCCACCCTTTAGAGGTCACAGCAGTTCCACAGGGTCCCTGGGCACCTGTCTGTGGACACAGGAGCCCCCCTGCCACCTAGAGGACCACGCGATTACCGCTGGGGAACACTGCCCAGAAGCACTCCTAGCCTCGCACAGACACTGTGCGCAGGATAGACTTGTGGACGAGAGGCCTGGGTGGGGAATTTTCCAGGGAACTCTCTAAAGGCCAGGTGCCCTCTGTCGCCCTGGGAGTGCCCACGCCGTCCCTTAACCCTGCAGGACACTATCATCCAGCAATAAGCAGCCCTCTGCCTCCACGGGGCTCGAACACCTGGGCCCGTTGTGAGAGCACCTGGCGTACGTGCAGGCAAACCCACAGACCCCTCTGGCCCGAACCCACCACTGCGAAGATCCCCCTTTTCTTCCATCTGTAAAGGGGTCCTCCTTGAGGAGTGGAGGAACATGGGGAGGCCCCCAGGAGATGGCTTTTCTCCGAGCCGCGGCTGGCTGGTTTCGGGCCTATACGTGGGCCGCGCGTGCGCACTCAGGCTCCCCACCACAACCCTCCCTCGGGTCACGGGACTCACCCTTGAGGTGTCTCCTGATCCACCCTTGAGGGGTCACGTCACCCACCCCTGAGGGGTCACGTGACCCACCCCAGAGGGGTCACGTGACCCACCCCAGAGGGGTCACGTGACCCACCCCTGAGGGGTCTCGTGACCCACCCCTGAGGAGTCACGTGACCCACCCCTGAGGGGTCTCGTGACCCACCCCAGAGGGGTCACGTGACCCACCCCAGAGGGGTCTCGTGACCCATCCCTGAGGGGTCACGTGACCAACCCTTGAGGGGTCTCGTGACACACGCTTTTCGGGTCACGTGACCAGCCCTTTAGGGGTCTCGTGACCCACCCTTGAGGGGTCCCGTGACCCACCCTTGAGGGGTCTCGTGACCCACCCTTGGGAGGTCACCTGCCCCACCCTTGAGGGGTCACATGACCCACCTTGAGAGGTCACAGCAGTTTTACAGGGTCCCTGCGCACCTGTTCGGCGAAACAGAAGATCTCCCTGCCACTCAGAGGACCGCACGATTTCCCACAGGCCACACTGCCTAGCAGCACCTTCAGCCCCGCACAGACAGTGTGCTAAGGACAGACTTGGGTACAGGGGGCATGGGCGGGGGATTTCCCATGGAACTCTCTAAGGGCCCGGTGCCCTGTGTGGCCCGGGGAGTGCCCATGCCGTTCCTTGACCCCGCAGGACACTTGCATCCAGCAATAAGCAGCCCTCTGCCTCCACGGGGCTCAAACACCTGCGCCCGGTGTGCGGGCACATGGCGTACGTGGAGGCAAACCCGCAGACCCCTCTGGCCCGAACCCACCACTGCGAAGATCACCCTTTCTTCCATCCGTAAAGGGGTCACGCTTGAGGAGTGGAAGAACATGGGGAGGCCCCCAGGAGATGGCTTTCCTCCGAGCCGCGGCTGGCTCGTTTCGGGCCTATACGTGGGCCGCGCATGCGCACTCAGGCTCCCAAGCACACACCTCCCTCGGCTCACCTAACCCACCCTTTAGAGGTCACAGCAGTTCCACAGGGTCCCTGGGCACCTGTCTGTGGACACAGGAGCCCCCCTGCCACCTAGAGGACCACGCGATTTCCGCTGGGGAACACTGCCCAGAAACACTCCTAGCCTCGCACAGACACTGTGCGCAGGATAGACTTGTGGACGAGAGGCCTGGGTGGGGAATTTTCCAGGGAACTCTCTAAAGGCCAGGTGCCCTCTGTCGCCCTGGGAGTGCCCACGCCGTCCCTTAACCCTGCAGGACACTATCATCCAGCAATAAGCAGCCCTCTGCCTCCACGGGGCTCGAACACCTGGGCCGGTTGTGAGAGCACCTGGCGTACGTGCAGGCAAACCCACAGACCCCTCTGGCCCGAACCCACCACTGCGAAGATCCCCCTTTTCTTCCATCTGTAAAGGGGTCCTCCTTGAGGAGTGGAGGAACATGGGGAGGCCCCCAGGAGATGGCTTTTCTCCGAGCCGCGGCTGGCTGGTTTCGGGCCTATACGTGGGCCGCGCGTGCGCACTCAGGCTCCCCACCACAACCCTCCCTCGGGTCACGGGACTCACCCTTGATGTGTCTCCTGATCCACCCCTGAGGGGTCACGTGACCCACCCCTGAGGGGTCACGTGCCCCACCCCTGAGGGGTCTCGTGACCCACCCCAGAGGGGTCACGTGACCCACCCCAGAGGGTTCACGTGACCCACCCCTGAGGGGTCTCGTGACCCACCCCTGAGGGGTCACGTGACCCACCCTTGAGGGGTCTCGTGACCCACCCCAGAGGGGTCACGTGACCCACCCCAGAGGGGTCTCGTGACCCACCCCTGAGGGGTCACGTGACCCACCCTTGAGGGGTCTCGTGACCCACGCTTTTCGGGTCACGTGACCCGCCCTTTAGGGGTCTTGTGACCCACCCTTGAGGGGTCCCATGACCCACCCTTGAGGGGTCTCGTGACCCACCCTTGGGAGGTCACCTGCCCCACCCTTGAGGGGTCACATGACCTACCTTGAGAGGTCACAGCAGTTTTACAGGGTCCCTGCGCACCTGTTCGGCGAAACAGAAGACCTCCCTGCCACTCAGAGGACCGCACGATTTCCCACAGGCCACACTGCCTAGCAGCACCTTCAGCCCCGCACAGACAGTGTGCTAAGGACAGACTTGGGTACAGGGGGCGTGGGCGGGGGATTTCCCATGGAACACTCTAAGGGCCCGGTGCCCTGTGTGGCCCGGGGAGTGCCCATGCCGTTCCTTGACCCCGCAGGACACTTGCATCCAGCAATAAGCAGCCCTCTGCCTCCACGGGGCTCAAACACCTGCGCCCGGTGTGCGGGCACCTGGCGTACGTGGAGGCAAACCCACAGACCCCTCTGGCCCGAACCCACCACTGCGAAGATCACCCTTTCTTCCATCCGTAAAGGGGTCACGCTTGAGGAGTGGAAGAACATGGGGAGGCCCCCAGGAGATGGCTTTCCTCCGAGCCGCGGCTGGCTCGTTTCGGGCCTATACGTGGGCCGCGCATGCGCACTCAGGCTCCCAAGCACACACCTCCCTCGGCTCACCTAACCCACCCTTTAGAGGTCACAGCAGTTCCACAGGGTCCCTGGGCACCTGTCTGTGGACACAGGAGCCCCCCTGCCACCTAGAGGACCACGCGATTTCCGCTGGGGAACACTGCCCAGAAACACTCCTAGCCTCGCACAGACACTGTGCGCAGGATAGACTTGTGGACGAGAGGCCTGGGTGGGGAATTTTCCAGGGAACTCTCTAAAGGCCAGGTGCCCTCTGTCGCCCTGGGAGTGCCCACGCCGTCCCTTAACCCTGCAGGACACTATCATCCAGCAATAAGCAGCCCTCTGCCTCCACGGGGCTCGAACACCTGGGCCGGTTGTGAGAGCACCTGGCGTACGTGCAGGCAAACCCACAGACCCCTCTGGCCCGAACCCACCACTGCGAAGATCCCCCTTTTCTTCCATCCGTAAAGGGGTCCTCCTTGAGGAGTGGAAGAACATGGGGAGGCCCCCAGGAGATGGCTTTTCTCCAGGCCGCGGCTGGCTGGTTTCGGGCCTATACGTGGGCCGCCCGTGCGCACTCAGGCTCCCCACCACAACCCTCCCTCGGGTCACGGGACTCACCCTTGAGGGGTCACGTGACCCACCCTTGAGGGGTCACGTGACCCACCCCTGAGGGGTCTCGTGACCCACCCCTGAGGGGTCACGTGACCCACCCCTGAGGGGTCACGTGACCCACCCCTGAGGGGTCTCGTGACCCACCCCTGAGGGGTCACGTGACCCACCCCTGAGGGGTCTCGTGACCCACCCCAGAGGGGTCACGTGACCCACCCCTGAGGGGTCACGTGACCAACCATTGAGGGGTCTCGTGACCCACGCTTTTCGGGTCACGTGACCCGCCCTTTAGGGGTCTCGTGACCCACCCTTGAGGGGTCCCGTGACCCACCCTTGAGGTGTCTCGTGACCCACCCGTGGGAGGTCACCTGCCCCACCCTTGAGGGGTCACATGACCCACCTTGAGAGGTCACAGCAGTTTTACAGGGTCCCTGCGCACCTGTTCGGCGAAACAGAAGACCTCCCTGCCACTCAGAGGACCGCACGATTTCCCACAGGCCACACTGCCTAGCAGCACCTTCAGCCCCGCACAGACAGTGTGCTAAGGACAGACTTGGGTACAGGGGGCGTGGGCGGGGGATTTCCCATGGAACTCTCTAAGGGCCCGGTGCCCTGTGTGGCCCGGGGAGTGCCCATGCCGTTCCTTGACCCCGCAGGACACTTGCATCCAGCAATAAGCAGCCCTCTGCCTCCACGGGGCTCAAACACCTGCGCCCGGTGTGCGGGCACCTGGCGTACGTGGAGGCAAACCCGCAGACCCCTCTGGCCCGAACCCACCACTGCGAAGATCACCCTTTCTTCCATCCGTAAAGGGGTCACGCTTGAGGAGTGGAAGAACATGGGGAGGCCCCCAGGAGATGGCTTTCCTCCGAGCCGCGGCTGGCTCGTTTCGGGCCTATACGTGGGCCGCGCATGCGCACTCAGGCTCCCAAGCACACACCTCCCTCGGCTCACCTAACCCACCCTTTAGAGGTCACAGCAGTTCCACAGGGTCCCTGGGCACCTGTCTGTGGACACAGGAGCCCCCCTGCCACCTAGAGGACCACGCGATTACCGCTGGGGAACACTGCCCAGAAGCACTCCTAGCCTCGCACAGACACTGTGCGCAGGATAGACTTGTGGACGAGAGGCCTGGGTGGGGAATTTTCCAGGGAACTCTCTAAAGGCCAGGTGCCCTCTGTCGCCCTGGGAGTGCCCACGCCGTCCCTTAACCCTGCAGGACACTATCATCCAGCAATAAGCAGCCCTCTGCCTCCACGGGGCTCGAACACCTGGGCCCGTTGTGAGAGCACCTGGCGTACGTGCAGGCAAACCCACAGACCCCTCTGGCCCGAACCCACCACTGCGAAGATCCCCCTTTTCTTCCATCTGTAAAGGGGTCCTCCTTGAGGAGTGGAGGAACATGGGGAGGCCCCCAGGAGATGGCTTTTCTCCGAGCCGCGGCTGGCTGGTTTCGGGCCTATACGTGGGCCGCGCGTGCGCACTCAGGCTCCCCACCACAACCCTCCCTCGGGTCACGGGACTCACCCTTGAGGTGTCTCCTGATCCACCCTTGAGGGGTCACGTCACCCACCCCTGAGGGGTCACGTGACCCACCCCAGAGGGGTCACGTGACCCACCCCAGAGGGGTCACGTGACCCACCCCTGAGGGGTCTCGTGACCCACCCCTGAGGAGTCACGTGACCCACCCCTGAGGGGTCTCGTGACCCACCCCAGAGGGGTCACGTGACCCACCCCAGAGGGGTCTCGTGACCCATCCCTGAGGGGTCACGTGACCAACCCTTGAGGGGTCTCGTGACACACGCTTTTCGGGTCACGTGACCAGCCCTTTAGGGGTCTCGTGACCCACCCTTGAGGGGTCCCGTGACCCACCCTTGAGGGGTCTCGTGACCCACCCTTGGGAGGTCACCTGCCCCACCCTTGAGGGGTCACATGACCCACCTTGAGAGGTCACAGCAGTTTTACAGGGTCCCTGCGCACCTGTTCGGCGAAACAGAAGATCTCCCTGCCACTCAGAGGACCGCACGATTTCCCACAGGCCACACTGCCTAGCAGCACCTTCAGCCCCGCACAGACAGTGTGCTAAGGACAGACTTGGGTACAGGGGGCATGGGCGGGGGATTTCCCATGGAACTCTCTAAGGGCCCGGTGCCCTGTGTGGCCCGGGGAGTGCCCATGCCGTTCCTTGACCCCGCAGGACACTTGCATCCAGCAATAAGCAGCCCTCTGCCTCCACGGGGCTCAAACACCTGCGCCCGGTGTGCGGGCACATGGCGTACGTGGAGGCAAACCCGCAGACCCCTCTGGCCCGAACCCACCACTGCGAAGATCACCCTTTCTTCCATCCGTAAAGGGGTCACGCTTGAGGAGTGGAAGAACATGGGGAGGCCCCCAGGAGATGGCTTTCCTCCGAGCCGCGGCTGGCTCGTTTCGGGCCTATACGTGGGCCGCGCATGCGCACTCAGGCTCCCAAGCACACACCTCCCTCGGCTCACCTAACCCACCCTTTAGAGGTCACAGCAGTTCCACAGGGTCCCTGGGCACCTGTCTGTGGACACAGGAGCCCCCCTGCCACCTAGAGGACCACGCGATTTCCGCTGGGGAACACTGCCCAGAAACACTCCTAGCCTCGCACAGACACTGTGCGCAGGATAGACTTGTGGACGAGAGGCCTGGGTGGGGAATTTTCCAGGGAACTCTCTAAAGGCCAGGTGCCCTCTGTCGCCCTGGGAGTGCCCACGCCGTCCCTTAACCCTGCAGGACACTATCATCCAGCAATAAGCAGCCCTCTGCCTCCACGGGGCTCGAACACCTGGGCCGGTTGTGAGAGCACCTGGCGTACGTGCAGGCAAACCCACAGACCCCTCTGGCCCGAACCCACCACTGCGAAGATCCCCCTTTTCTTCCATCTGTAAAGGGGTCCTCCTTGAGGAGTGGAGGAACATGGGGAGGCCCCCAGGAGATGGCTTTTCTCCGAGCCGCGGCTGGCTGGTTTCGGGCCTATACGTGGGCCGCGCGTGCGCACTCAGGCTCCCCACCACAACCCTCCCTCGGGTCACGGGACTCACCCTTGATGTGTCTCCTGATCCACCCCTGAGGGGTCACGTGACCCACCCCTGAGGGGTCACGTGCCCCACCCCTGAGGGGTCTCGTGACCCACCCCAGAGGGGTCACGTGACCCACCCCAGAGGGTTCACGTGACCCACCCCTGAGGGGTCTCGTGACCCACCCCTGAGGGGTCACGTGACCCACCCTTGAGGGGTCTCGTGACCCACCCCAGAGGGGTCACGTGACCCACCCCAGAGGGGTCTCGTGACCCACCCCTGAGGGGTCACGTGACCCACCCTTGAGGGGTCTCGTGACCCACGCTTTTCGGGTCACGTGACCCGCCCTTTAGGGGTCTCGTGACCCACCCTTGAGGGGTCCCATGACCCACCCTTGAGGGGTCTCGTGACCCACCCTTGGGAGGTCACCTGCCCCACCCTTGAGGGGTCACATGACCTACCTTGAGAGGTCACAGCAGTTTTACAGGGTCCCTGCGCACCTGTTCGGCGAAACAGAAGACCTCCCTGCCACTCAGAGGACCGCACGATTTCCCACAGGCCACACTGCCTAGCAGCACCTTCAGCCCCGCACAGACAGTGTGCTAAGGACAGACTTGGGTACAGGGGGCGTGGGCGGGGGATTTCCCATGGAACACTCTAAGGGCCCGGTGCCCTGTGTGGCCCGGGGAGTGCCCATGCCGTTCCTTGACCCCGCAGGACACTTGCATCCAGCAATAAGCAGCCCTCTGCCTCCACGGGGCTCAAACACCTGCGCCCGGTGTGCGGGCACCTGGCGTACGTGGAGGCAAACCCACAGGCCCCTCTGGCCCGAACCCACCACTGCGAAGATCACCCTTTCTTCCATCCGTAAAGGGGTCACGCTTGAGGAGTGGAAGAACATGGGGAGGCCCCCAGGAGATGGCTTTCCTCCGAGCCGCGGCTGGCTCGTTTCGGGCCTATACGTGGGCCGCGCATGCGCACTCAGGCTCCCAAGCACACACCTCCCTCGGCTCACCTAACCCACCCTTTAGAGGTCACAGCAGTTCCACAGGGTCCCTGGGCACCTGTCTGTGGACACAGGAGCCCCCCTGCCACCTAGAGGACCACGCGATTTCCGCTGGGGAACACTGCCCAGAAACACTCCTAGCCTCGCACAGACACTGTGCGCAGGATAGACTTGTGGACGAGAGGCCTGGGTGGGGAATTTTCCAGGGAACTCTCTAAAGGCCAGGTGCCCTCTGTCGCCCTGGGAGTGCCCACGCCGTCCCTTAACCCTGCAGGACACTATCATCCAGCAATAAGCAGCCCTCTGCCTCCACGGGGCTCGAACACCTGGGCCGGTTGTGAGAGCACCTGGCGTACGTGCAGGCAAACCCACAGACCCCTCTGGCCCGAACCCACCACTGCGAAGATCCCCCTTTTCTTCCATCCGTAAAGGGGTCCTCCTTGAGGAGTGGAAGAACATGGGGAGGCCCCCAGGAGATGGCTTTTCTCCAGGCCGCGGCTGGCTGGTTTCGGGCCTATACGTGGGCCGCCCGTGCGCACTCAGGCTCCCCACCACAACCCTCCCTCGGGTCACGGGACTCACCCTTGAGGGGTCACGTGACCCACCCTTGAGGGGTCACGTGACCCACCCCTGAGGGGTCTCGTGACCCACCCCTGAGGGGTCACGTGACCCACCCCTGAGGGGTCACGTGACCCACCCCTGAGGGGTCTCGTGACCCACCCCTGAGGGGTCACGTGACCCACCCCTGAGGGGTCTCGTGACCCACCCCAGAGGGGTCACGTGACCCACCCCACAGGGGTCACGTGACCCACCCCAGAGGGGTCTCGTGACCCACCCCTGAGGGGTCACGTGACCAACCATTGAGGGGTCTCGTGACCCACGCTTTTCGGGTCACGTGACCCGCCCTTTAGGGGTCTCGTGACCCACCCTTGAGGGGTCCCGTGACCCACCCTTGAGGGGTCTCGTGACCCACCCGTGGGAGGTCACCTGCCCCACCCTTGAGGGGTCACATGACACACCTTGAGAGGTCACAGCAGTTTTACAGGGTCCCTGCGCACCTGTTCGGCGAAACAGAAGACCTCCCTGCCACTCAGAGGACCGCACGATTTCCCACAGGCCACACTGCCTAGCAGCACCTTCAGCCCCGCACAGACAGTGTGCTAAGGACAGACTTGGGTACAGGGGGCGTGGGCGGGGGATTTCCCATGGAACTCTCTAAGGGCCCGGTGCCCTGTGTGGCCCGGGGAGTCCCCATGCCGTTCCTTGACCCCGCAGGACACTTGCATCCAGCAATAAGCAGCCCTCTGCCTCCACGGGGCTCAAACACCTGCGCCCGGTGTGCGGGCACCTGGCGTACGTGGAGGCAAACCCGCAGACCCCTCTGGCCCGAACCCACCACTGCGAAGATCACCCTTTCTTCCATCCGTAAAGGGGTCACGCTTGAGGAGTGGAAGAACATGGGGAGGCCCCCAGGAGATGGCTTTCCTCCGAGCCGCGGCTGGCTCGTTTCGGGCCTATACGTGGGCCGCGCATGCGCACTCAGGCTCCCAAGCACACACCTCCCTCGGCTCACCTAACCCACCCTTTAGAGGTCACAGCAGTTCCACAGGGTCCCTGGGCACCTGTCTGTGGACACAGCAGCCCCCCTGCCACCTAGAGGACCACGCGATTACCGCTGGGGAACACTGCCCAGAAGCACTCCTAGCCTCGCACAGACACTGTGCGCAGGATAGACTTGTGGACGAGAGGCCTGGGTGGGGAATTTTCCAGGGAACTCTCTAAAGGCCAGGTGCCCTCTGTCGCCCTGGGAGTGCCCACGCCGTCCCTTAACCCTGCAGGACACTATCATCCAGCAATAAGCAGCCCTCTGCCTCCACGGGGCTCGAACACCTGGGCCCGTTGTGAGAGCACCTGGCGTACGTGCAGGCAAACCCACAGACCCCTCTGGCCCGAACCCACCACTGCGAAGATCCCCCTTTTCTTCCATCTGTAAAGGGGTCCTCCTTGAGGAGTGGAGGAACATGGGGAGGCCCCCAGGAGATGGCTTTTCTCCGAGCCGCGGCTGGCTGGTTTCGGGCCTATACGTGGGCCGCGCGTGCGCACTCAGGCTCCCCACCACAACCCTCCCTCGGGTCACGGGACTCACCCTTGAGGTGTCTCCTGATCCACCCTTGAGGGGTCACGTCACCCACCCCTGAGGAGTCACGTGACCCACCCCAGAGGGGTCACGTGACCCACCCCAGAGGGGTCACGTGACCCACCCCTGAGGGGTCTCGTGACCCACCCCTGAGGAGTCACGTGACCCACCCCTGAGGGGTCTCGTGACCCACCCCAGAGGGGTCACCTGACCCACCCCAGAGGGGTCTCGTGACCCACCCCTGAGGGGTCACGTGACCAACCCTTGAGGGGTCTCGTGACACACGCTTTTCGGGTCACGTGACCAGCCCTTTAGGGGTCTCGTGACCCACCCTTGAGGGGTCCCGTGACCCACCCTTGAGGGGTCTCGTGACCCACCCTTGGGAGGTCACCTGCCCCACCCTTGAGGGGTCACATGACCCACCTTGAGAGGTCACAGCAGTTTTACAGGGTCCCTGCGCACCTGTTCGGCGAAACAGAAGATCTCCCTGCCACTCAGAGGACCGCACGATTTCCCACAGGCCACACTGCCTAGCAGCACCTTCAGCCCCGCACAGACAGTGTGCTAAGGACAGACTTGGGTACAGGGGGCATGGGCGGGGGATTTCCCATGGAACTCTCTAAGGGCCCGGTGCCCTGTGTGGCCCGGGGAGTCCCCATGCCGTTCCTTGACCCCGCAGGACACTTGCATCCAGCAATAAGCAGCCCTCTGCCTCCACGGGGCTCAAACACCTGCGCCCGGTGTGCGGGCACATGGCGTACGTGGAGGCAAACCCGCAGACCCCTCTGGCCCGAACCCACCACTGCGAAGATCACCCTTTCTTCCATCCGTAAAGGGGTCACGCTTGAGGAGTGGAAGAACATGGGGAGGCCCCCAGGAGATGGCTTTCCTCCGAGCCGCGGCTGGCTCGTTTCGGGCCTATACGTGGGCCGCGCATGCACACTCAGGCTCCCAAGCACACACCTCCCTCGGCTCACCTAACCCACCCTTTAGAGGTCACAGCAGTTCCACAGGGTCCCTGGGCACCTGTCTGTGGACACAGGAGCCCCCCTGCCACCTAGAGGACCTCGCGATTTCCGCTGGGGATCACTGCCCAGAAACACTCCTAGCCTCGCACAGACACTGTGCGCAGGATAGACTTGTGGACGAGAGGCCTGGGTGGGGAATTTTCCAGGGAACTCTCTAAAGGCCAGGTGCCCTCTGTCGCCCTGGGAGTGCCCACGCCGTCCCTTAACCCTGCAGGACACTATCATCCAGCAATAAGCAGCCCTCTGCCTCCACGGGGCTCGAACACCTGGGCCGGTTGTGAGAGCACCTGGCGTACGTGCAGGCAAACCCACAGACCCCTCTGGCCCGAACCCACCACTGCGAAGATCCCCCTTTTCTTCCATCTGTAAAGGGGTCCTCCTTGAGGAGTGGAGGAACATGGGGAGGCCCCCAGGAGATGGCATTTCTCCGAGCCGCGGCTGGCTGGTTTCGGGCCTATACGTGGGCCGCGCGTGCGCACTCAGGCTCCCCACCACAACCCTCCCTCGGGTCACGGGACTCACCCTTGATGTGTCTCCTGATCCACCCCTGAGGGGTCACGTGACCCACCCCTGAGGGGTCTCGTGACCCACCCCAGAGGGGTCACGTGACCCACCCCAGAGGGTTCACGTGACCCACCCCAGAGGGGTCTCGTGACCCACCCCTGAGGGGTCTCGTGACCCACCCTTGGGAGGTCACCTGCCCCACCCCTGAGGGGTCATGTGACCCACCCTTGAGGGGTCTCGTGACCCACGCTTTTCGGGTCAGGTGACCCGCCCTTTAGGGGTCTCGTGACCCACCCTTGAGGGGTCCCGTGACCCACCCTTGAGGGGTCTCGTGACCCACCCGTGGGAGGTCACCTGCCCCACCCTTGAGGGGTCACATGACCCACCTTGAGAGGTCACAGCAGTTTTACAGGGTCCCTGCGCACCTCTTCGGCGAAACAGAAGACCTCCCTGCCACTCAGAGGACCGCACGATTTCCCACAGGCCACACTGCCTAGCAGAACCTTCAGCCCCGCACAGACAGTGTGCTAAGGACAGACTTGGGTACAGGGGGCGTGGGCGGGGGATTTCCCATGGAACTCTCTAAGGGCCCGGTGCCCTGTGTGGCCCGGGGAGTGCCCATGCCGTTCCTTGACCCCGCAGGACACTTGCATCCAGCAATAAGCAGCCCTCTGCCTCCACGGGGCTCAAACACCTGCGCCCGGTGTGCGGGCACCTGGCGTACGTGGAGGCAAACCCGCAGACCCCTCTGGCCCGAACCCACCACTGCGAGGATCACCCTTTCTTCCATCCGTAAAAGGGTCACTCTTGAGGAGTGGAGGAACATGGGAGGCCCCCAGGAGATGGCTTTTCTCTGAGCCGCGGCTGGCTCGTTTCGGGCCTATACGTGGGCCGCGCATGCGCACTCAGGCTCCCAAGCACACACCTCCCTCGGCTCACCTAACCCACCCTTTAGAGGTCACAGCAGTTCCACAGGGTCCCTGGGCACCTGTCTGTGGACACAGGAGCCCCCCTGCCACCTAGAGGACCACGCGATTTCCGCTGGGGAACACTGCCCAGAAGCACTCCTAGCCTCGCACAGACACTGTGCGCAGGATAGACTTGTGGACGAGAGGCCTGGGTGGGGAATTTTCCAGGGAACTCTCTAAAGGCCGGGTGCCCTCTGTCGCCCTGGGAGTGCCCACGCTGTCCCTTAACCCTGCAGGACACTATCATCCAGCACTAAGCAGCCCTCTGCCTCCACGGGGCTCGAACACCTGGGCCCGTTGTGAGAGCACCTGGCGTACGTGCAGGCAAACCCACAGACCCCTCTGGCCCGAACCCACCACTGCGAAGATCCCCCTTTTCTTCCATCTGTAAAGGGGTCCTCCTTGAGGAGTGGAGGAACATGGGGAGGCCCCCAGGAGATGGCTTTTCTCGGAGCCGCGGCTGGCTGGTTTCGGGCCTATACGTGGGCCGTGCGTGCGCACTCAGGCTCCCCACCACAACCCTCCCTCGGGTCACGGGACTCACCCTTGAGGTGTCTCCTGACCCACCCTTGAGGGGTCACGTCACCCACCCCTGAGGGGTCACGTGACCCACCCCAGAGGGGTCACGTGACCCACCCCAGAGGGGTCACGTGACCCACCCCTGAGGGATCTCGTGACCCACCCCTGAGGGGTCTCGTGACCCATCCCTGAGGGGTCTCGTGACCCACCCCAGAGGGGTCACGTGACCCACCCCAGAGGGGTCACGTGACCCACCCCAGAGGGGTCTCGTGACCCACCCCTGAGGGGTCTCGTGACCCACGCTTTTCGGGTCACGTGACCCGCCCTTTAGGGGTCTCGTGACCCACCCTTGAGGGGTCCCGTGACCCACCCTTGAGGTGTCTCGTGACCCACCCGTGGGAGGTCACCTGCCCCACCCTTGAGGGGTCACATGACCCACCTTGAGAGGTCACAGCAGTTTTACAGGGTCCCTGCGCACCTGTTCGGCGAAACAGAAGACCTCCCTGCCACTCAGAGGACCGCACGATTTCCCACAGGCCACACTGCCTAGCAGCACCTTCAGCCCCGCACAGACAGTGTGCTAAGGACAGACTTGGGTACAGGGGGCGTGGGCGGGGGATTTCCCATGGAACTCTCTAAGGGCCCGGTGCCCTGTGTGGCCCGGGGAGTGCCCATGCCGTTCCTTGACCCCGCAGGACACTTGCATCCAGCAATAAGCAGCCCTCTGCCTCCACGGGGCTCAAACACCTGCGCCCGGTGTGCGGGCACCTGGCGTACGTGGAGGCAAACCCGCAGACCCCTCTGGCCCGAACCCACCACTGCGAGGATCACCCTTTCTTCCATCCGTAAAAGGGTCACTCTTGAGGAGTGGAGGAACATGGAAGGCCCCCAGGAGATGGCTTTTCTCTGAGCCGCGGCTGGCTCGTTTCGGGCCTATACGTGGGCCGCGCATGCGCACTCAGGCTCCCAAGCACACACCTCCCTCGGCTCACCTAACCCACCCTTTAGAGGTCACAGCAGTTCCACAGGGTCCCTGGGCACCTGTCTGTGGACACAGGAGCCCCCCTGCCACCTAGAGGACCACGCGATTTCCGCTGGGGAACACTGCCCAGAAGCACTCCTAGCCTCGCACAGACACTGTGCGCAGGATAGACTTGTGGACGAGAGGCCTGGGTGGGGAATTTTCCAGGGAACTCTCTAAAGGCCGGGTGCCCTCTGTCGCCCTGGGAGTGCCCACGCTGTCCCTTAACCCTGCAGGACACTATCATCCAGCACTAAGCAGCCCTCTGCCTCCACGGGGCTCGAACACCTGGGCCCGTTGTGAGAGCACCTGGCGTACGTGCAGGCAAACCCACAGACCCCTCTGGCCCGAACCCACCACTGCGAAGATCCCCCTTTTCTTCCATCTGTAAAGGGGTCCTCCTTGAGGAGTGGAGGAACATGGGGAGGCCCCCAGGAGATGGCTTTTCTCGGAGCCGCGGCTGGCTGGTTTCGGGCCTATACGTGGGCCGTGCGTGCGCACTCAGGCTCCCCACCACAACCCTCCCTCGGGTCACGGGACTCACCCTTGAGGTGTCTCCTGACCCACCCTTGAGGGGTCACGTCACCCACCCCTGAGGGGTCACGTGACCCACCCCAGAGGGGTCACGTGACCCACCCCAGAGGGGTCACGTGACCCACCCCTGAGGGATCTCGTGACCCACCCCTGAGGGGTCTCGTGACCCATCCCTGAGGGGTCTCGTGACCCACCCCAGAGGGGTCACGTGACCCACCCCAGAGGGGTCACGTGACCCACCCCAGAGGGGTCTCGTGACCCACCCCTGAGGGGTCTCGTGACCCACGCTTTTCGGGTCACGTGACCCGCCCTTTAGGGGTCTCGTGACCCACCCTTGAGGGGTCCCGTGACCCACCCTTGAGGTGTCTCGTGACCCACCCGTGGGAGGTCACCTGCCCCACCCTTGAGGGGTCACATGACCCACCTTGAGAGGTCACAGCAGTTTTACAGGGTCCCTGCGCACCTGTTCGGCGAAACAGAAGACCTCCCTGCCACTCAGAGGACCGCACGATTTCCCACAGGCCACACTGCCTAGCAGCACCTTCAGCCCCGCACAGACAGTGTGCTAAGGACAGACTTGGGTACAGGGGGCGTGGGCGGGGGATTTCCCATGGAACTCTCTAAGGGCCCGGTGCCCTGTGTGGCCCGGGGAGTGCCCATGCCGTTCCTTGACCCCGCAGGACACTTGCATCCAGCAATAAGCAGCCCTCTGCCTCCACGGGGCTCAAACACCTGCGCCCGGTGTGCGGGCACCTGGCGTACGTGGAGGCAAACCCGCAGACCCCTCTGGCCCGAACCCACCACTGCGAAGATCACCCTTTCTTCCATCCGTAAAGGGGTCACGCTTGAGGAGTGGAAGAACATGGGGAGGCCCCCAGGAGATGGCTTTCCTCCGAGCCGCGGCTGGCTCGTTTCGGGCCTATACGTGGGCCGCGCATGCGCACTCAGGCTCCCAAGCACACACCTCCCTCGGCTCACCTAACCCACCCTTTAGAGGTCACAGCAGTTCCACAGGGTCCCTGGGCACCTGTCTGTGGACACAGGAGCCCCCCTGCCACCTAGAGGACCACGCGATTACCGCTGGGGAACACTGCCCAGAAGCACTCCTAGCCTCGCACAGACACTGTGCGCAGGATAGACTTGTGGACGAGAGGCCTGGGTGGGGAATTTTCCAGGGAACTCTCTAAAGGCCAGGTGCCCTCTGTCGCCCTGGGAGTGCCCACGCCGTCCCTTAACCCTGCAGGACACTATCATCCAGCAATAAGCAGCCCTCTGCCTCCACGGGGCTCGAACACCTGGGCCCGTTGTGAGAGCACCTGGCGTACGTGCAGGCAAACCCACAGACCCCTCTGGCCCGAACCCACCACTGCGAAGATCCCCCTTTTCTTCCATCTGTAAAGGGGTCCTCCTTGAGGAGTGGAGGAACATGGGGAGGCCCCCAGGAGATGGCTTTTCTCCGAGCCGCGGCTGGCTGGTTTCGGGCCTATACGTGGGCCGCGCGTGCGCACTCAGGCTCCCCACCACAACCCTCCCTCGGGTCACGGGACTCACCCTTGAGGTGTCTCCTGATCCACCCTTGAGGGGTCACGTCACCCACCCCTGAGGGGTCACGTGACCCACCCCAGAGGGGTCACGTGACCCACCCCAGAGGGGTCACGTGACCCACCCCTGAGGGGTCTCGTGACCCACCCCTGAGGAGTCACGTGACCCACCCCTGAGGGGTCTCGTGACCCACCCCAGAGGGGTCACGTGACCCACCCCAGAGGGGTCTCGTGACCCATCCCTGAGGGGTCACGTGACCAACCCTTGAGGGGTCTCGTGACACACGCTTTTCGGGTCACGTGACCAGCCCTTTAGGGGTCTCGTGACCCACCCTTGAGGGGTCCCGTGACCCACCCCAGAGGGTTCACGTGACCCACCCCAGAGGGGTCTCGTGACCCACCCCTGAGGGGTCTCGTGACCCACCCTTGGGAGGTCACCTGCCCCACCCCTGAGGGGTCATGTGACCCACCCTTGAGGGGTCTCGTGACCCACGCTTTTCGGGTCAGGTGACCCGCCCTTTAGGGGTCTCGTGACCCACCCTTGAGGGGTCCCGTGACCCACCCTTGAGGGGTCTCGTGACCCACCCGTGGGAGGTCACCTGCCCCACCCTTGAGGGGTCACATGACCCACCTTGAGAGGTCACAGCAGTTTTACAGGGTCCCTGCGCACCTGTTCGGCGAAACAGAAGACCTCCCTGCCACTCAGAGGACCGCACGATTTCCCACAGGCCACACTGCCTAGCAGCACCTTCAGCCCCGCACAGACAGTGTGCTAAGGACAGACTTGGGTACAGGGGGCGTGGGCGGGGGATTTCCCATGGAACTCTCTAAGGGCCCGGTGCCCTGTGTGGCCCGGGGAGTGCCCATGCCGTTCCTTGACCCCGCAGGACACTTGCATCCAGCAATAAGCAGCCCTCTGCCTCCACGGGGCTCAAACACCTGCGCCCGGTGTGCGGGCACCTGGCGTACGTGGAGGCAAACCCGCAGACCCCTCTGGCCCGAACCCACCACTGCGAGGATCACCCTTTCTTCCATCCGTAAAAGGGTCACTCTTGAGGAGTGGAGGAACATGGGAGGCCCCCAGGAGATGGCTTTTCTCTGAGCCGCGGCTGGCTCGTTTCGGGCCTATACGTGGGCCGCGCATGCGCACTCAGGCTCCCAAGCACACACCTCCCTCGGCTCACCTAACCCACCCTTTAGAGGTCACAGCAGTTCCACAGGGTCCCTGGGCACCTGTCTGTGGACACAGGAGCCCCCCTGCCACCTAGAGGACCACGCGATTTCCGCTGGGGAACACTGCCCAGAAGCACTCCTAGCCTCGCACAGACACTGTGCGCAGGATAGACTTGTGGACGAGAGGCCTGGGTGGGGAATTTTCCAGGGAACTCTCTAAAGGCCGGGTGCCCTCTGTCGCCCTGGGAGTGCCCACGCTGTCCCTTAACCCTGCAGGACACTATCATCCAGCACTAAGCAGCCCTCTGCCTCCACGGGGCTCGAACACCTGGGCCCGTTGTGAGAGCACCTGGCGTACGTGCAGGCAAACCCACAGACCCCTCTGGCCCGAACCCACCACTGCGAAGATCCCCCTTTTCTTCCATCTGTAAAGGGGTCCTCCTTGAGGAGTGGAGGAACATGGGGAGGCCCCCAGGAGATGGCTTTTCTCGGAGCCGCGGCTGGCTGGTTTCGGGCCTATACGTGGGCCGTGCGTGCGCACTCAGGCTCCCCACCACAACCCTCCCTCGGGTCACGGGACTCACCCTTGAGGTGTCTCCTGACCCACCCTTGAGGGGTCACGTCACCCACCCCTGAGGGGTCACGTGACCCACCCCAGAGGGGTCACGTGACCCACCCCAGAGGGGTCACGTGACCCACCCCTGAGGGATCTCGTGACCCACCCCTGAGGGGTCTCGTGACCCATCCCTGAGGGGTCTCGTGACCCACCCCAGAGGGGTCACGTGACCCACCCCAGAGGGGTCACGTGACCCACCCCAGAGGGGTCTCGTGACCCACCCCTGAGGGGTCTCGTGACCCACGCTTTTCGGGTCACGTGACCCGCCCTTTAGGGGTCTCGTGACCCACCCTTGAGGGGTCCCGTGACCCACCCTTGAGGTGTCTCGTGACCCACCCGTGGGAGGTCACCTGCCCCACCCTTGAGGGGTCACATGACCCACCTTGAGAGGTCACAGCAGTTTTACAGGGTCCCTGCGCACCTGTTCGGCGAAACAGAAGACCTCCCTGCCACTCAGAGGACCGCACGATTTCCCACAGGCCACACTGCCTAGCAGCACCTTCAGCCCCGCACAGACAGTGTGCTAAGGACAGACTTGGGTACAGGGGGCGTGGGCGGGGGATTTCCCATGGAACTCTCTAAGGGCCCGGTGCCCTGTGTGGCCCGGGGAGTGCCCATGCCGTTCCTTGACCCCGCAGGACACTTGCATCCAGCAATAAGCAGCCCTCTGCCTCCACGGGGCTCAAACACCTGCGCCCGGTGTGCGGGCACCTGGCGTACGTGGAGGCAAACCCGCAGACCCCTCTGGCCCGAACCCACCACTGCGAGGATCACCCTTTCTTCCATCCGTAAAAGGGTCACTCTTGAGGAGTGGAGGAACATGGAAGGCCCCCAGGAGATGGCTTTTCTCTGAGCCGCGGCTGGCTCGTTTCGGGCCTATACGTGGGCCGCGCATGCGCACTCAGGCTCCCAAGCACACACCTCCCTCGGCTCACCTAACCCACCCTTTAGAGGTCACAGCAGTTCCACAGGGTCCCTGGGCACCTGTCTGTGGACACAGGAGCCCCCCTGCCACCTAGAGGACCACGCGATTTCCGCTGGGGAACACTGCCCAGAAGCACTCCTAGCCTCGCACAGACACTGTGCGCAGGATAGACTTGTGGACGAGAGGCCTGGGTGGGGAATTTTCCAGGGAACTCTCTAAAGGCCGGGTGCCCTCTGTCGCCCTGGGAGTGCCCACGCTGTCCCTTAACCCTGCAGGACACTATCATCCAGCACTAAGCAGCCCTCTGCCTCCACGGGGCTCGAACACCTGGGCCCGTTGTGAGAGCACCTGGCGTACGTGCAGGCAAACCCACAGACCCCTCTGGCCCGAACCCACCACTGCGAAGATCCCCCTTTTCTTCCATCTGTAAAGGGGTCCTCCTTGAGGAGTGGAGGAACATGGGGAGGCCCCCAGGAGATGGCTTTTCTCGGAGCCGCGGCTGGCTGGTTTCGGGCCTATACGTGGGCCGTGCCTGCGCACTCAGGCTCCCCACCACAACCCTCCCTCGGGTCACGGGACTCACCCTTGAGGTGTCTCCTGACCCACCCTTGAGGGGTCACGTCACCCACCCCTGAGGGGTCACGTGACCCACCCCAGAGGGGTCACGTGACCCACCCCAGAGGGGTCACGTGACCCACCCCTGAGGGATCTCGTGACCCACCCCTGAGGGGTCTCGTGACCCACCCCAGAGGGGTCACGTGACCCACCCCAGAGGGGTCACGTGACCCACCCCAGAGGGGTCTCGTGACCCACCCCTGAGGGGTCTCGTGACCCACGCTTTTCGGGTCACGTGACCCGCCCTTTAGGGGTCTCGTGACCCACCCTTGAGGTGTCTCGTGACCCACCCGTGGGAGGTCACCTGCCCCACCCTTGAGGGGTCACATGACCCACCTTGAGAGGTCACAGCAGTTTTACAGGGTCCCTGCGCACCTGTTCGGCGAAACAGAAGACCTCCCTGCCACTCAGAGGACCGCACGATTTCCCACAGGCCACACTGCCTAGCAGCACCTTCAGCCCCGCACAGACAGTGTGCTAAGGACAGACTTGGGTACAGGGGGCGTGGGCGGGGGATTTCCCATGGAACTCTCTAAGGGCCCGGTGCCCTGTGTGGCCCGGGGAGTGCCCATGCCGTTCCTTGACCCCGCAGGACACTTGCATCCAGCAATAAGCAGCCCTCTGCCTCCACGGGGCTCAAACACCTGCGCCCGGTGTGCGGGCACCTGGCGTACGTGGAGGCAAACCCGCAGACCCCTCTGGCCCGAACCCACCACTGCGAAGATCACCCTTTCTTCCATCCGTAACGGGGTCACGCTTGAGGAGTGGAAGAACATGGGGAGGCCCCCAGGAGATGGCTTTCCTCCGAGCCGCGGCTGGCTCGTTTCGGGCCTATACGTGGGCCGCGCATGCGCACTCAGGCTCCCAAGCACACACCTCCCTCGGCTCACCTAACCCACCCTTTAGAGGTCACAGCAGTTCCACAGGGTCCCTGGGCACCTGTCTGTGGACACAGGAGCCCCCCTGCCACCTAGAGGACCACGCGATTACCGCTGGGGAACACTGCCCAGAAGCACTCCTAGCCTCGCACAGACACTGTGCGCAGGATAGACTTGTGGACGAGAGGCCTGGGTGGGGAATTTTCCAGGGAACTCTCTAAAGGCCAGGTGCCCTCTGTCGCCCTGGGAGTGCCCACGCCGTCCCTTAACCCTGCAGGACACTATCATCCAGCAATAAGCAGCCCTCTGCCTCCACGGGGCTCGAACACCTGGGCCCGTTGTGAGAGCACCTGGCGTACGTGCAGGCAAACCCACAGACCCCTCTGGCCCGAACCCACCACTGCGAAGATCCCCCTTTTCTTCCATCTGTAAAGGGGTCCTCCTTGAGGAGTGGAGGAACATGGGGAGGCCCCCAGGAGATGGCTTTTCTCCGAGCCGCGGCTGGCTGGTTTCGGGCCTATACGTGGGCCGCGCGTGCGCACTCAGGCTCCCCACCACAACCCTCCCTCGGGTCACGGGACTCACCCTTGAGGTGTCTCCTGATCCACCCTTGAGGGGTCACGTCACCCACCCCTGAGGGGTCACGTGACCCACCCCAGAGGGGTCACGTGACCCACCCCAGAGGGGTCACGTGACCCACCCCTGAGGGGTCTCGTGACCCACCCCTGAGGAGTCACGTGACCCACCCCTGAGGGGTCTCGTGACCCACCCCAGAGGGGTCACGTGACCCACCCCAGAGGGGTCACGTGACCCACCCCAGAGGGGTCTCGTGACCCACCCCTGAGGGGTCACGTGACCAACCATTGAGGGGTCTCGTGACCCACGCTTTTCGGGTCACGTGACCCGCCCTTTAGGGGTCTCGTGACCCACCCTTGAGGGGTCCCGTGACCCACCCTTGAGGGGTCTCGTGACCCACCCGTGGGAGGTCACCTGCCCCACCCTTGAGGGGTCACATGACCCACCTTGAGAGGTCACAGCAGTTTTACAGGGTCCCTGCGCACCTGTTCGGCGAAACAGAAGACCTCCCTGCCACTCAGAGGACCGCACGATTTCCCACAGGCCACACTGCCTAGCAGCACCTTCAGCCCCGCACAGACAGTGTGCTAAGGACAGACTTGGGTACAGGGGGCGTGGGCGGGGGATTTCCCATGGAACTCTCTAACGGCCCGGTGCCCTGTGTGGCCCGGGGAGTGCCCATGCCGTTCCTTGACCCCGCAGGACACTTGCATCCAGCAATAAGCAGCCCTCTGCCTCCACGGGGCTCAAACACCTGCGCCCGGTGTGCGGGCACCTGGCGTACGTGGAGGCAAACCCGCAGACCCCTCTGGCCCGAACCCACCACTGCGAAGATCACCCTTTCTTCCATCCGTAAAGGGGTCACGCTTGAGGAGTGGAAGAACATGGGGAGGCCCCCAGGAGATGGCTTTCCTCCGAGCCGCGGCTGGCTCGTTTCGGGCCTATACGTGGGCCGCGCATGCGCACTCAGGCTCCCAAGCACACACCTCCCTCGGCTCACCTAACCCACCCTTTAGAGGTCACAGCAGTTCCACAGGGTCCCTGGGCACCTGTCTGTGGACACAGCAGCCCCCCTGCCACCTAGAGGACCACGCGATTACCGCTGGGGAACACTGCCCAGAAGCACTCCTAGCCTCGCACAGACACTGTGCGCAGGATAGACTTGTGGACGAGAGGCCTGGGTGGGGAATTTTCCAGGGAACTCTCTAAAGGCCAGGTGCCCTCTGTCGCCCTGGGAGTGCCCACGCCGTCCCTTAACCCTGCAGGACACTATCATCCAGCAATAAGCAGCCCTCTGCCTCCACGGGGCTCGAACACCTGGGCCCGTTGTGAGAGCACCTGGCGTACGTGCAGGCAAACCCACAGACCCCTCTGGCCCGAACCCACCACTGCGAAGATCCCCCTTTTCTTCCATCTGTAAAGGGGTCCTCCTTGAGGAGTGGAGGAACATGGGGAGGCCCCCAGGAGATGGCTTTTCTCCGAGCCGCGGCTGGCTGGTTTCGGGCCTATACGTGGGCCGCGCGTGCGCACTCAGGCTCCCCACCACAACCCTCCCTCGGGTCACGGGACTCACCCTTGAGGTGTCTCCTGATCCACCCTTGAGGGGTCACGTCACCCACCCCTGAGGGGTCACGTGACCCACCCCAGAGGGGTCACGTGACCCACCCCAGAGGGGTCACGTGACCCACCCCTGAGGGGTCTCGTGACCCACCCCTGAGGAGTCACGTGACCCACCCCTGAGGGGTCTCGTGACCCACCCCAGAGGGGTCACGTGACCCACCCCAGAGGGGTCTCGTGACCCACCCCTGAGGGGTCACGTGACCAACCATTGAGGGGTCTCGTGACCCACGCTTTTCGGGTCACGTGACCCGCCCTTTAGGGGTCTCGTGACCCACCCTTGAGGGGTCCCGTGACCCACCCTTGAGGGGTCTCGTGACCCACCCGTGGGAGGTCACCTGCCCCACCCTTGAGGGGTCACATGACCCACCTTGAGAGGTCACAGCAGTTTTACAGGGTCCCTGCGCACCTGTTCGGCGAAACAGAAGACCTCCCTGCCACTCAGAGGACCGCACGATTTCCCACAGGCCACACTGCCTAGCAGCACCTTCAGCCCCGCACAGACAGTGTGCTAAGGACAGACTTGGGTACAGGGGGCGTGGGCGGGGGATTTCCCATGGAACTCTCTAACGGCCCGGTGCCCTGTGTGGCCCGGGGAGTGCCCATGCCGTTCCTTGACCCCGCAGGACACTTGCATCCAGCAATAAGCAGCCCTCTGCCTCCACGGGGCTCAAACACCTGCGCCCGGTGTGCGGGCACCTGGCGTACGTGGAGGCAAACCCGCAGACCCCTCTGGCCCGAACCCACCACTGCGAAGATCACCCTTTCTTCCATCCGTAAAGGGGTCACGCTTGAGGAGTGGAAGAACATGGGGAGGCCCCCAGGAGATGGCTTTCCTCCGAGCCGCGGCTGGCTCGTTTCGGGCCTATACGTGGGCCGCGCATGCGCACTCAGGCTCCCAAGCACACACCTCCCTCGGCTCACCTAACCCACCCTTTAGAGGTCACAGCAGTTCCACAGGGTCCCTGGGCACCTGTCTGTGGACACAGCAGCCCCCCTGCCACCTAGAGGACCACGCGATTACCGCTGGGGAACACTGCCCAGAAGCACTCCTAGCCTCGCACAGACACTGTGCGCAGGATAGACTTGTGGACGAGAGGCCTGGGTGGGGAATTTTCCAGGGAACTCTCTAAAGGCCAGGTGCCCTCTGTCGCCCTGGGAGTGCCCACGCCGTCCCTTAACCCTGCAGGACACTATCATCCAGCAATAAGCAGCCCTCTGCCTCCACGGGGCTCGAACACCTGGGCCCGTTGTGAGAGCACCTGGCGTACGTGCAGGCAAACCCACAGACCCCTCTGGCCCGAACCCACCACTGCGAAGATCCCCCTTTTCTTCCATCTGTAAAGGGGTCCTCCTTGAGGAGTGGAGGAACATGGGGAGGCCCCCAGGAGATGGCTTTTCTCCGAGCCGCGGCTGGCTGGTTTCGGGCCTATACGTGGGCCGCGCGTGCGCGCTCAGGCTCCCCACCACAACCCTCCCTCGGGTCACGGGACTCACCCTTGATGTGTCTCCTGATCCACCCCTGAGGGGTCACGTGACCCACCCCTGAGGGGTCACGTGACCCACCCCAGAGGGGTCACGTGACCCACCCCAGAGGGGTCACGTGACCCACCTCAGAGGGGTCACGTGACCCACCTCTGAGGGTTCAGGTGACCCACCCTTGAGGGGTCTCGTGACCCACCCCTGAGGGGTCACGTGACCCACCCCAGAGGGGTCACGTGACCCACCCCGGAGGGGTCTCGTGACCCACCCCTGAGGGGTCTCGTGACCCACCCCAGAGGGGTCACGTGACCCACCCCTGAGAGGTCACGTGACCCACCCTTGAGGGGTCTCGTGACCCACGCTTTTCGGGTCACGTGACCCGCCCTTTAGGGGTCTCGTGACCCACCCTTGAGGGGTCCCGTGACCCACCCTTGAGGGGTCACATGACCCACCTTGAGAGGTCACAGCAGTTTTACAGGGTCCCTGCGCACCTGTTCGGCGAAACAGAAGACCTCCCTGCCACTCAGAGGACCGCACGATTTCCCACAGGCCACACTGCCTAGCAGCACCTTCAGCCCCGCACAGACAGTGTGCTAAGGACAGACTTGGGTACAGGGGGCATGGGCGGGGGATTTCCCATGGAACTCTCTAAGGGCCCGGTGCCCTGTGTGGCCCGGGGAGTGCCCATGCCGTTCCTTGACCCCGCAGGACACTTGCATCCAGCAATAAGCAGCCCTCTGCCTCCACGGGGCTCAAACACCTGCGCCCGGTGTGCGGGCACATGGCGTACGTGGAGGCAAACCCGCAGACCCCTCTGGCCCGAACCCACCACTGCGAAGATCACCCTTTCTTCCATCCGTAAAGGGGTCACGCTTGAGGAGTGGAAGAACATGGGGAGGCCCCCAGGAGATGGCTTTCCTCCCAGCCGCGGCTGGCTCGTTTCGGGCCTATACGTGGGCCGCGCATGCGCACTCAGGCTCCCAAGCACACACCTCCCTCGGCTCACCTAACCCACCCTTTAGAGGTCACAGCAGTTCCACAGGGTCCCTGGGCACCTGTCTGTGGACACAGGAGCCCCCCTGCCACCTAGAGGACCACGCGATTTCCGCTGGGGAACACTGCCCAGAAACACTCCTAGCCTCGCACAGACACTGTGCGCAGGATAGACTTGTGGACGAGAGGCCTGGGTGGGGAATTTTCCAGGGAACTCTCTAAAGGCCAGGTGCCCTCTGTCGCCCTGGGAGTGCCCACGCCGTCCCTTAACCCTGCAGGACACTATCATCCAGCAATAAGCAGCCCTCTGCCTCCACGGGGCTCGAACACCTGGGCCGGTTGTGAGAGCACCTGGCGTACGTGCAGGCAAACCCACAGACCCCTCTGGCCCGAACCCACCACTGCGAAGATCCCCCTTTTCTTCCATCTGTAAAGGGGTCCTCCTTGAGGAGTGGAGGAACATGGGGAGGCCCCCAGGAGATGGCTTTTCTCCGAGCCGCGGCTGGCTGGTTTCGGGCCTATACGTGGGCCGCGCGTGCGCACTCAGGCTCCCCACCACAACCCTACCTCGGGTCACGGGACTCACCCTTGAGGTGTCTCCTGACCCACCCTTGAGGGGTCACGTCACCCACCCCTGAGGGGTCACGTGACCCACCCCAGAGGGGTCACGTGACCCACCCCAGAGGGATCACGTGACCCACCCCTGAGGGATCTCGTGACCCACCCCTGAGGGGTCTCGTGACCCACCCCTGAGGGGTCTCGTGACCCACCCCAGAGGGGTCACGTGACCCACCCCAGAGGGGTCACGTGACCCACCCCAGAGGGGTCTCGTGACCCACCCCTGAGGGGTCACGTGACCAACCATTGAGGGGTCTCGTGACCCACGCTTTTCGGGTCACGTGACCCGCCCTTTAGGGGTCTCGTGACCCACCCTTGAGGGGTCCCGTGACCCACCCTTGAGGGGTCTCGTGACCCACCCGTGGGAGGTCACCTGCCCCACCCTTGAGGGGTCACATGACCCACCTTGAGAGGTCACAGCAGTTTTACAGGGTCCCTGCGCACCTGTTCGGCGAAACAGAAGACCTCCCTGCCACTCAGAGGACCGCACGATTTCCCACAGGCCACACTGCCTAGCAGCACCTTCAGCCCCGCACAGACAGTGTGCTAAGGACAGACTTGGGTACAGGGGGCGTGGGCGGGGGATTTCCCATGGAACTCTCTAACGGCCCGGTGCCCTGTGTGGCCCGGGGAGTGCCCATGCCGTTCCTTGACCCCGCAGGACACTTGCATCCAGCAATAAGCAGCCCTCTGCCTCCACGGGGCTCAAACACCTGCGCCCGGTGTGCGGGCACCTGGCGTACGTGGAGGCAAACCCGCAGACCCCTCTGGCCCGAACCCACCACTGCGAAGATCACCCTTTCTTCCATCCGTAAAGGGGTCACGCTTGAGGAGTGGAAGAACATGGGGAGGCCCCCAGGAGATGGCTTTCCTCCGAGCCGCGGCTGGCTCGTTTCGGGCCTATACGTGGGCCGCGCATGCGCACTCAGGCTCCCAAGCACACACCTCCCTCGGCTCACCTAACCCACCCTTTAGAGGTCACAGCAGTTCCACAGGGTCCCTGGGCACCTGTCTGTGGACACAGCAGCCCCCCTGCCACCTAGAGGACCACGCGATTA
The DNA here is from genome assembly GCF_022682495.2 of Desmodus rotundus. Taxonomy (NCBI): domain Eukaryota; kingdom Metazoa; phylum Chordata; class Mammalia; order Chiroptera; family Phyllostomidae; genus Desmodus; species Desmodus rotundus. The sequence continues at coordinate 20,930,748 of NC_071397.1, forward strand.
CCGCTGGGGAACACTGCCCAGAAGCACTCCTAGCCTCGCACAGACACTGTGCGCAGGATAGACTTGTGGACGAGAGGCCTGGGTGGGGAATTTTCCAGGGAACTCTCTAAAGGCCAGGTGCCCTCTGTCGCCCTGGGAGTGCCCACGCCGTCCCTTAACCCTGCAGGACACTATCATCCAGCAATAAGCAGCCCTCTGCCTCCACGGGGCTCGAACACCTGGGCCCGTTGTGAGAGCACCTGGCGTACGTGCAGGCAAACCCACAGACCCCTCTGGCCCGAACCCACCACTCCGAAGATCCCCCTTTACTTCCATCTGTAAAGGGGTCCTCCTTGAGGAGTGGAGGAACATGGGGAGGCCCCCAGGAGATGGCTTTTCTCCGAGCCGCGGCTGGCTGGTTTCGGGCTTATACGTGGGCCGCGCGTGCGCACTCAGGCTCCCCACCACAACCCTCCCTCGGGTCACGGGACTCACCCTTGAGGTGTCTCCTGACCCACCCTTGAGGGGTCACGTCACCCACCCCTGAGGGGTCACGTGACCCACCCCAGAGGGGTCACGTGACCCACCCCAGAGGGGTCACGTGACCCACCCCTGAGGGGTCTCGTGACCCACCCCTGAGGAGTCACGTGACCCACCCCAGAGGGGTCACGTGACCCACCCCAGAGGGGTCACGTGACCCACCCCAGAGGGGTCTCGTGACCCACCCCTGAGGGGTCACGTGACCAACCCTTGAGGGGTCTCGTGACACACGCTTTTCGGGTCACGTGACCAGCCCTTTAGGGGTCTCGTGACCCACCCTTGAGGGGTCCCGTGACCCACCCTTGAGGGGTCTCGTGACCCACCCTTGGGAGGTCACCTGCCCCACCCTTGAGGGGTCACATGACCCACCTTGAGAGGTCACAGCAGTTTTACAGGGTCCCTGCGCACCTGTTCGGCGAAACAGAAGACCTCCCTGCCACTCAGAGGACCGCACGATTTCCCACAGGCCACACTGCCTAGCAGCACCTTCAGCCCCGCACAGACAGTGTGCTAAGGACAGACTTGGGTACAGGGGGCATGGGCGGGGGATTTCCCATGGAACTCTCTAAGGGCCCGGTGCCCTGTGTGGCCCGGGAAGTGCCCATGCCGTTCCTTGACCCCGCAGGACACTTGCATCCAGCAATAAGCAGCCCTCTGCCTCCACGGGGCTCAAACACCTGCGCCCGGTGTGCGGGCACCTGGCGTACGTGGAGGCAAACCCGCAGACCCCTCTGGCCCGAACCCACCACTGCGAAGATCACCCTTTCTTCCATCCGTAAAGGGGTCACGCTTGAGGAGTGGAAGAACATGGGGAGGCCCCCAGGAGATGGCTTTCCTCCGAGCCGCGGCTGGCTCGTTTCGGGCCTATACGTGGGCCGCGCATGCGCACTCAGGCTCCCAAGCACACACCTCCCTCGGCTCACCTAACCCACCCTTTAGAGGTCACAGCAGTTCCACAGGGTCCCTGGGCACCTGTCTGTGGACACAGGAGCCCCCCTGCCACCTAGAGGACCACGCGATTGCCGCTGGGGAACACTGCCCAGAAACACTCCTAGCCTCGCACAGACACTGTGCGCAGGATAGACTTGTGGACGAGAGGCCTGGGTGGGGAATTTTCCAGGGAACTCTCTAAAGGCCAGGTGCCCTCTGTCGCCCTAGGAGTGCCCACGCCGTCCCTTAACCCTGCAGGACACTATCATCCAGCAATAAGAAGCCCTCTGCCTCCACGGGGCTCGAACACCTGGGCCCGTTGTGAGAGCACCTGGCGTACGTGCAGGCAAACCCACAGACCCCTCTGGCCCGAACCCACCACTGCGAAGATCCCCCTTTTCTTCCATCTGTAAAGGGGTCCTCCTTGAGGAGTGGAGGAACATGGGGAGGCCCCCAGGAGATGGCTTTTCTCCGAGCCGCGGCTGGCTGGTTTCGGGCCTATACGTGGGCCGCGCGTGCGCGCTCAGGCTCCCCACCACAACCCTCCCTCGGGTCACGGGACTCACCCTTGATGTGTCTCCTGATCCACCCCTGAGGGGTCACGTGACCCACCCCTGAGGGGTCACGTGACCCACCCCTGAGGGGTCACGTGACCCACCCCAGAGGGGTCACGTGACCCACCTCTGAGGGGTCTCGTGACCCACCCCTGAGGGGTCACGTGACCCACCCTTGAGGGGTCTCGTGACCCACGCTTTTCGGGTCACGTGACCCGCCCTTTAGGGGTCTCGTGACCCACCCTTGAGGGGTCCCGTGACCCACCCTTGAGGGGTCACATGACCCACCTTGAGAGGTCACAGCAGTTTTACAGGGTCCCTGCGCACCTGTTCGGCGAAACAGAAGACCTCCCTGCCACTCAGAGGACCGCACGATTTCCCACAGGCCACACTGCCTAGCAGCACCTTCAGCCCCGCACAGACAGTGTGCTAAGGACAGACTTGGGTACAGGGGGCATGGGCGGGGGATTTCCCATGGAACTCTCTAAGGGCCCGGTGCCCTGTGTGGCCCGGGGAGTGCCCATGCCGTTCCTTGACCCCGCAGGACACTTGCATCCAGCAATAAGCAGCCCTCTGCCTCCACGGGGCTCAAACACCTGCGCCCGGTGTGCGGGCACATGGCGTACGTGGAGGCAAACCCGCAGACCCCTCTGGCCCGAACCCACCACTGCGAAGATCACCCTTTCTTCCATCCGTAAAGGGGTCACGCTTGAGGAGTGGAAGAACATGGGGAGGCCCCCAGGAGATGGCTTTCCTCCGAGCCGCGGCTGGCTCGTTTCGGGCCTATACGTGGGCCGCGCATGCGCACTCAGGCTCCCAAGCACACACCTCCCTCGGCTCACCTAACCCACCCTTTAGAGGTCACAGCAGTTCCACAGGGTCCCTGGGCACCTGTCTGTGGACACAGGAGCCCCCCTGCCACCTAGAGGACCACGCGATTTCCGCTGGGGAACACTGCCCAGAAACACTCCTAGCCTCGCACAGACACTGTGCGCAGGATAGACTTGTGGACGAGAGGCCTGGGTGGGGAATTTTCCAGGGAACTCTCTAAAGGCCAGGTGCCCTCTGTCGCCCTGGGAGTGCCCACGCCGTCCCTTAACCCTGCAGGACACTATCATCCAGCAATAAGCAGCCCTCTGCCTCCACGGGGCTCGAACACCTGGGCCGGTTGTGAGAGCACCTGGCGTACGTGCAGGCAAACCCACAGACCCCTCTGGCCCGAACCCACCACTGCGAAGATCCCCCTTTTCTTCCATCTGTAAAGGGGTCCTCCTTGAGGAGTGGAGGAACATGGGGAGGCCCCCAGGAGATGGCTTTTCTCCGAGCCGCGGCTGGCTGGTTTCGGGCCTATACGTGGGCCGCGCGTGCGCACTCAGGCTCCCCACCACAACCCTCCCTCGGGTCACGGGACTCACCCTTGAGGTGTCTCCTGACCCACCCTTGAGGGGTCACGTCACCCACCCCTGAGGGGTCACGTGACCCACCCCAGAGGGGTCACGTGACCCACCCCAGAGGGATCACGTGACCCACCCCTGAGGGATCTCGTGACCCACCCCTGAGGGGTCTCGTGACCCACCCCTGAGGGGTCTCGTGACCCACCCCAGAGGGGTCACGTGACCCACCCCAGAGGGGTCACGTGACCCACCCCAGAGGGGTCTCGTGACCCACCCCTGAGGGGTCACGTGACCAACCATTGAGGGGTCTCGTGACCCACGCTTTTCGGGTCACGTGACCCGCCCTTTAGGGGTCTCGTGACCCACCCTTGAGGGGTCCCGTGACCCACCCTTGAGGGGTCTCGTGACCCACCCGTGGGAGGTCACCTGCCCCACCCTTGAGGGGTCACATGACCCACCTTGAGAGGTCACAGCAGTTTTACAGGGTCCCTGCGCACCTGTTCGGCGAAACAGAAGACCTCCCTGCCACTCAGAGGACCGCACGATTTCCCACAGGCCACACTGCCTAGCAGCACCTTCAGCCCCGCACAGACAGTGTGCTAAGGACAGACTTGGGTACAGGGGGCGTGGGCGGGGGATTTCCCATGGAACTCTCTAAGGGCCCGGTGCCCTGTGTGGCCCGGGGAGTGCCCATGCCGTTCCTTGACCCCGCAGGACACTTGCATCCAGCAATAAGCAGCCCTCTGCCTCCACGGGGCTCAAACACCTGCGCCCGGTGTGCGGGCACCTGGCGTACGTGGAGGCAAACCCGCAGACCCCTCTGGCCCGAACCCACCACTGCGAAGATCACCCTTTCTTCCATCCGTAAAGGGGTCACGCTTGAGGAGTGGAAGAACATGGGGAGGCCCCCAGGAGATGGCTTTCCTCCGAGCCGCGGCTGGCTCGTTTCGGGCCTATACGTGGGCCGCGCATGCGCACTCAGGCTCCCAAGCACACACCTCCCTCGGCTCACCTAACCCACCCTTTAGAGGTCACAGCAGTTCCACAGGGTCCCTGGGCACCTGTCTGTGGACACAGCAGCCCCCCTGCCACCTAGAGGACCACGCGATTACCGCTGGGGAACACTGCCCAGAAGCACTCCTAGCCTCGCACAGACACTGTGCGCAGGATAGACTTGTGGACGAGAGGCCTGGGTGGGGAATTTTCCAGGGAACTCTCTAAAGGCCAGGTGCCCTCTGTCGCCCTGGGAGTGCCCACGCCGTCCCTTAACCCTGCAGGACACTATCATCCAGCAATAAGCAGCCCTCTGCCTCCACGGGGCTCGAACACCTGGGCCCGTTGTGAGAGCACCTGGCGTACGTGCAGGCAAACCCACAGACCCCTCTGGCCCGAACCCACCACTCCGAAGATCCCCCTTTACTTCCATCTGTAAAGGGGTCCTCCTTGAGGAGTGGAGGAACATGGGGAGGCCCCCAGGAGATGGCTTTTCTCCGAGCCGCGGCTGGCTGGTTTCGGGCTTATACGTGGGCCGCGCGTGCGCACTCAGGCTCCCCACCACAACCGTCCCTCGGGTCACGGGACTCACCCTTGAGGTGTCTCCTGACCCACCCTTGAGGGGTCACGTCACCCACCCCTGAGGGGTCACGTGACCCACCGCAGAGGGGTCACGTGACCCACCCCAGAGGGGTCACGTGACCAACCCCTGAGGGGTCTCGTGACCCACCCCTGAGGAGTCACGTGACCCACCCCAGAGGGGTCACGTGACCCACCCCAGAGGGGTCACGTGACCCACCCCAGAGGGGTCTCGTGACCCACCCCTGAGGGGTCACGTGACCAACCCTTGAGGGGTCTCGTGACACACGCTTTTCGGGTCACGTGACCAGCCCTTTAGGGGTCTCGTGACCCACCCTTGAGGGGTCCCGTGACCCACCCTTGAGGGGTCTCGTGACCCACCCTTGGGAGGTCACCTGCCCCACCCTTGAGGGGTCACATGACCCACCTTGAGAGGTCACAGCAGTTTTACAGGGTCCCTGCGCACCTGTTCGGCGAAACAGAAGACCTCCCTGCCACTCAGAGGACCGCACGATTTCCCACAGGCCACACTGCCTAGCAGCACCTTCAGCCCCGCACAGACAGTGTGCTAAGGACAGACTTGGGTACAGGGGGCATGGGCGGGGGATTTCCCATGGAACTCTCTAAGGGCCCGGTGCCCTGTGTGGCCCGGGGAGTGCCCATGCCGTTCCTTGACCCCGCAGGACACTTGCATCCAGCAATAAGCAGCCCTCTGCCTCCACGGGGCTCAAACACCTGCGCCCGGTGTGCGGGCACCTGGCGTACGTGGAGGCAAACCCGCAGACCCCTCTGGCCCGAACCCACCACTGCGAAGATCACCCTTTCTTCCATCCGTAAAGGGGTCACGCTTGAGGAGTGGAAGAACATGGGGAGGCCCCCAGGAGATGGCTTTCCTCCGAGCCGCGGCTGGCTCGTTTCGGGCCTATACGTGGGCCGCGCATGCGCACTCAGGCTCCCAAGCACACACCTCCCTCGGCTCACCTAACCCACCCTTTAGAGGTCACAGCAGTTCCACAGGGTCCCTGGGCACCTGTCTGTGGACACAGGAGCCCCCCTGCCACCTAGAGGACCACGCGATTGCCGCTGGGGAACACTGCCCAGAAACACTCCTAGCCTCGCACAGACACTGTGCGCAGGATAGACTTGTGGACGAGAGGCCTGGGTGGGGAATTTTCCAGGGAACTCTCTAAAGGCCAGGTGCCCTCTGTCGCCCTAGGAGTGCCCACGCCGTCCCTTAACCCTGCAGGACACTATCATCCAGCAATAAGCAGCCCTCTGCCTCCACGGGGCTCGAACACCTGGGCCGGTTGTGAGAGCACCTGGCGTACGTGCAGGCAAACCCACAGACCCCTCTGGCCCGAACCCACCACTGCGAAGATCCCCCTTTTCTTCCATCTGTAAAGGGGTCCTCCTTGAGGAGTGGAGGAACATGGGGAGGCCCCCAGGAGATGGCTTTTCTCCGAGCCGCGGCTGGCTGGTTTCGGGCCTATACGTGGGCCGCGCGTGCGCGCTCAGGCTCCCCACCACAACCCTCCCTCGGGTCACGGGACTCACCCTTGATGTGTCTCCTGATCCACCCCTGAGGGGTCACGTGACCCACCCCTGAGGGGTCACGTGACCCACCCCTGAGGGGTCTCGTGACCCACCCCAGAGGGGTCACGTGACCCACCCCAGAGGGGTCACGTGACCCACCTCTGAGGGGTCTCGTGACCCACCCCTGAGGGGTCACGTGACCCACCCTTGAGGGGTCTCGTGACCCACCCCTGAGGGGTCACATGACCCACCCCAGAGGGGTCACGTGACCCACCCCTGAGGGGTCTCGTGACCCACCCCAGAGGGGTCACGTGACCCACCCCTGAGGGGTCTCGTGACCCACCCCAGAGGGGTCACGTGACCCACCCCAGAGGGGTCACGTGACCCACCCCAGAGGGGTCTCGTGACCCACCCCTGAGAGGTCACGTGACCCACCCTTGAGGGGTCTCGTGACCCACGCTTTTCGGGTCACGTGACCCGCCCTTTAGGGGTCTCGTGACCCACCCTTGAGGGGTCCCGTGACCCACCCTTGAGGGGTCACATGACCCACCTTGAGAGGTCACAGCAGTTTTACAGGGTCCCTGCGCACCTGTTCGGCGAAACAGAAGACCTCCCTGCCACTCAGAGGACCGCACGATTTCCCACAGGCCACACTGCCTAGCAGCACCTTCAGCCCCGCACAGACAGTGTGCTAAGGACAGACTTGGGTACAGGGGGCATGGGCGGGGGATTTCCCATGGAACTCTCTAAGGGCCCGGTGCCCTGTGTGGCCCGGGGAGTGCCCATGCCGTGCCTTGAACCCGCAGGACACTTGCATCCAGCAATAAGCAGCCCTCTGCCTCCACGGGGCTCAAACACCTGCGCCCGGTGTGCGGGCACATGGCGTACGTGGAGGCAAACCCGCAGACCCCTCTGGCCCGAACCCACCACTGCGAAGATCACCCTTTCTTCCATCCGTAAAGGGGTCACGCTTGAGGAGTGGAAGAACATGGGGAGGCCCCCAGGAGATGGCTTTCCTCCGAGCCGCGGCTGGCTCGTTTCGGGCCTATACGTGGGCCGCGCATGCGCACTCAGGCTCCCAAGCACACACCTCCCTCGGCTCACCTAACCCACCCTTTAGAGGTCACAGCAGTTCCACAGGGTCCCTGGGCACCTGTCTGTGGACACAGGAGCCCCCCTGCCACCTAGAGGACCACGCGATTTCCGCTGGGGAACACTGCCCAGAAACACTCCTAGCCTCGCACAGACACTGTGCGCAGGATAGACTTGTGGACGAGAGGCCTGGGTGGGGAATTTTCCAGGGAACTCTCTAAAGGCCAGGTGCCCTCTGTCGCCCTGGGAGTGCCCACGCCGTCCCTTAACCCTGCAGGACACTATCATCCAGCAATAAGCAGCCCTCTGCCTCCACGGGGCTCGAACACCTGGGCCGGTTGTGAGAGCACCTGGCGTACGTGCAGGCAAACCCACAGACCCCTCTGGCCCGAACCCACCACTGCGAAGATCCCCCTTTTCTTCCATCTGTAAAGGGGTCCTCCTTGAGGAGTGGAGGAACATGGGGAGGCCCCCAGGAGATGGCTTTTCTCCGAGCCGCGGCTGGCTGGTTTCGGGCCTATACGTGGGCCGCGCGTGCGCACTCAGGCTCCCCACCACAACCCTCCCTCGGGTCACGGGACTCACCCTTGAGGTGTCTCCTGACCCACCCTTGAGGGGTCACGTCACCCACCCCTGAGGGGTCACGTGACCCACCCCAGAGGGGTCACGTGACCCACCCCAGAGGGGTCACGTGACCCACCCCTGAGGGATCTCGTGACCCACCCCTGAGGGGTCTCGTGACCCACCCCTGAGGGGTCTCGTGACCCACCCCAGAGGGGTCACGTGACCCACCCCAGAGGGGTCACGTGACCCACCCCAGAGGCGTCTCGTGACCCACCCCTGAGGGGTCTCGTGACCCACGCTTTTCGGGTCACGTGACCCGCCCTTTAGGGGTCTCGTGACCCACCCTTGAGGGGTCCCGTGACCCACCCTTGAGGGGTCTCGTGACCCACCCTTGGGAGGTCACCTGCCCCACCCTTGAGGGGTCACATGACCCACCTTGAGAGGTCACAGCAGTTTTACAGGGTCCCTGCGCACCTGTTCGGCGAAACAGAAGCCCTCGCTGCCACTCAGAGGACCGCACGATTTCCCACAGGCCACACTGCCTAGCAGCACCTTCAGCCCCGCACAGACAGTGTGCTAAGGACAGAGTTGGGTACAGGGGGCGTGGGCGGGGGATTTCCCATGGAACTCTCTAAGGGCCCGGTGCCCTGTGTGGCCCGGGGAGTCCCCATGCCGTTCCTTGACCCCGCAGGACACTTGCATCCAGCAATAAGCAGCCCTCTGCCTCCACGGGGCTCAAAAACCTGCGCCCGGTGTGCGGGCACCTGGCGTACGTGGAGGCAAACCCGCAGACCCCTCTGGCCCGAACCCACCACTGCGAAGATCACCCTTTCTTCCATCCGTAAAGGGGTCACGCTTGAGGAGTGGAAGAACATGGGGAGGCCCCCAGGAGATGGCTTTCCTCCGAGCCGCGGCTGGCTCGTTTCGGGCCTATACGTGGGCCGCGCATGCGCACTCAGGCTCCCAAGCACACACCTCCCTCGGCTCACCTAACCCACCCTTTAGAGGTCACAGCAGTTCCACAGGGTCCCTGGGCACCTGTCTGTGGACACAGGAGCCCCCCTGCCACCTAGAGGACCACGCGATTACCGCTGGGGAACACTGCCCAGAAACACTCCTAGCCTCGCACAGACACTGTGCGCAGGATAGACTTGTGGACGAGAGGCCTGGGTGGGGAATTTTCCAGGCAACTCTCTAAAGGCCAGGTGCCCTCTGTCGCCCTGGGAGTGCCCACGCCGTCCCTTAACCCTGCAGGACACTATCATCCAGCAATAAGCAGCCCTCTGCCTCCACGGGGCTCGAACACCTGGGCCCGTTGTGAGAGCACCTGGCGTACGTGCAGGCAAACCCACAGACCCCTCTGGCCCGAACCCACCACTGCGAAGATCCCCCTTTTCTTCCATCTGTAAAGGGGTCCTCCTTGAGGAGTGAAGGAACATGGGGAGGCCCCCAGGAGATGGCTTTTCTCCGAGCCGCGGCTGGCTGGTTTCGGGCCTATACGTGGGCCGCGCGTGCGCACTCAGGCTCCCCACCACAACCCTCCCTCGGGTCACGGGACTCACCCTTGAGGTGTCTCCTGATCCACCCTTGAGGGGTCACGTCACCCACCCCTGAGGGGTCACGTGACCCACCCCAGAGGGGTCACGTGACCCACCCCAGAGGGGTCACGTGACCCACCCCTGAGGGGTCTCGTGACCCACCCCTGAGGAGTCACGTGACCCACCCCTGAGGGGTCTCGTGACCCACCCCAGAGGGGTCACGTGACCCACCCCAGAGGGGTCACGTGACCCACCCCAGAGGGGTCTCGTGACCCACTCCTGAGGGGTCACGTGACCAACCCTTGAGGGGTCTCGTGACACACGCTTTTCGGGTCACGTGACCCGCCCTTTAGGGGTCTCGTGACCCACCCTTGAGGGGTCCCGTGACCCACCCTTGAGGGGTCTCGTGACCCACCCTTGGGAGGTCACCTGCCCCACCCTTGAGGGGTCACATGACCCACCTTGAGAGGTCACAGCAGTTTTACAGGGTCCCTGCGCACCTGTTCGGCGAAACAGAAGATCTCCCTGCCACTCAGAGGACCGCACGATTTCCCACAGGCCACACTGCCTAGCAGCACCTTCAGCCCCGCACAGACAGTGTGCTAAGGACAGACTTGGGTACAGGGGGCATGGGCGGGGGATTTCCCATGGAACTCTCTAAGGGCCCGGTGCCCTGTGTGGCCCGGGGAGTGCCCATGCCGTTCCTTGACCCCGCAGGACACTTGCATCCAGCAATAAGCAGCCCTCTGCCTCCACGGGGCTCAAACACCTGCGCCCGGTGTGCGGACACATGGCGTACGTGGAGGCAAACCCGCAGACCCCTCTGGCCCGAACCCACCACTGCGAAGATCACCCTTTCTTCCATCCGTAAAGGGGTCACGCTTGAGGAGTGGAAGAACATGGGGAGGCCCCCAGGAGATGGCTTTCCTCCGAGCCGCGGCTGGCTCGTTTCGGGCCTATACGTGGGCCGCGCATGCGCACTCAGGCTCCCAAGCACACACCTCCCTCGGCTCACCTAACCCACCCTTTAGAGGTCACAGCAGTTCCACAGGGTCCCTGGGCACCTGTCTGTGGACACAGGAGCCCCCCTGCCACCTAGAGGACCACGCGATTTCCGCTGGGGAACACTGCCCAGAAACACTCCTAGCCTCGCACAGACACTGTGCGCAGGATAGACTTGTGGACGAGAGGCCTGGGTGGGGAATTTTCCAGGGAACTCTCTAAAGGCCAGGTGCCCTCTGTCGCCCTGGGAGTGCCCACGCCGTCCCTTAACCCTGCAGGACACTATCATCCAGCAATAAGCAGCCCTCTGCCTCCACGGGGCTCGAACACCTGGGCCGGTTGTGAGAGCACCTGGCGTACGTGCAGGCAAACCCACAGACCCCTCTGGCCCGAACCCACCACTGCGAAGATCCCCCTTTTCTTCCATCTGTAAAGGGGTCCTCCTTGAGGAGTGGAGGAACATGGGGAGGCCCCCAGGAGATGGCTTTTCTCCGAGCCGCGGCTGGCTGGTTTCGGGCCTATACGTGGGCCGCGCGTGCGCACTCAGGCTCCCCACCACAACCCTCCCTCGGGTCACGGGACTCACCCTTGATGTGTCTCCTGATCCACCCCTGAGGGGTCTCGTGACCCACCCCAGAGGGGTCACGTGACCCACCCCAGAGGGGTCACGTGACCCACCCCAGAGGGGTCTCGTGACCCACCCCTGAGGGGTCACGTGACCGACCCTTGAGGGGTCTCGTGACCCACGCTTTTCGGGTCACGTGACCCGCCCTTTAGGGGTCTCGTGACCCACCCTTGAGGGGTCCCGTGACCCACCCTTGAGGGGTCTCGTGACCCACCCGTGGGAGGTCACCTGCCCCACCCTTGAGGGGTCACATGACCCACCTTGAGAGGTCACAGCAGTTTTACAGGGTCCCTGCGCACCTGTTCGGCGAAACAGAAGACCTCCCTGCCACTCAGAGGACCGCACGATTTCCCACAGGCCACACTGCCTAGCAGCACCTTCAGCCCCGCACAGACAGTGTGCTAAGGACAGACTTGGGTACAGGGGGCGTGGGCGGGGGATTTCCCATGGAACTCTCTAAGGGCCCGGTGCCCTGTGTGGCCCGGGGAGTCCCCATGCCGTTCCTTGACCCCGCAGGACACTTGCATCCAGCAATAAGCAGCCCTCTGCCTCCACGGGGCTCAAACACCTGCGCCCGGTGTGCGGGCACCTGGCGTACGTGGAGGCAAACCCGCAGACCCCTCTGGCCCGAACCCACCACTGCGAAGATCACCCTTTCTTCCATCCGTAAAGGGGTCACGCTTGAGGAGTGGAAGAACATGGGGAGGCCCCCAGGAGATGGCTTTCCTCCGAGCCGCGGCTGGCTCGTTTCGGGCCTATACGTGGGCCGCGCATGCGCACTCAGGCTCCCAAGCACACACCTCCCTCGGCTCACCTAACCCACCCTTTAGAGGTCACAGCAGTTCCACAGGGTCCCTGGGCACCTGTCTGTGGACACAGCAGCCCCCCTGCCACCTAGAGGACCACGCGATTACCGCTGGGGAACACTGCCCAGAAGCACTCCTAGCCTCGCACAGACACTGTGCGCAGGATAGACTTGTGGACGAGAGGCCTGGGTGGGGAATTTTCCAGGGAACTCTCTAAAGGCCAGGTGCCCTCTGTCGCCCTGGGAGTGCCCACGCCGTCCCTTAACCCTGCAGGACACTATCATCCAGCAATAAGCAGCCCTCTGCCTCCACGGGGCTCGAACACCTGGGCCCGTTGTGAGAGCACCTGGCGTACGTGCAGGCAAACCCACAGACCCCTCTGGCCCGAACCCACCACTGCGAAGATCCCCCTTTTCTTCCATCTGTAAAGGGGTCCTCCTTGAGGAGTGGAGGAACATGGGGAGGCCCCCAGGAGATGGCTTTTCTCCGAGCCGCGGCTGGCTGGTTTCGGGCCTATACGTGGGCCGCGCGTGCGCACTCAGGCTCCCCACCACAACCCTCCCTCGGGTCACGGGACTCACCCTTGAGGTGTCTCCTGACCCACCCTTGAGGGGTCACGTCACCCACCCCTGAGGGGTCACGCGACCCACCCCAGAGGGGTCACGTGACCCACCCCAGAGGCGTCACGTGACCCACCCCTGAGGGATCTCGTGACCCACCCCTGAGGGGTCTCGTGACCCATCCCTGAGGGGTCTCGTGACCCACCCCAGAGGGGTCATGTGACCCACCCCAGAGGGGTCATGTGACCCACCCCAGAGGGGTCTCGTGACCCACCCCTGAGGGGTCTCGTGACCCACGCTTTTCGGGTCACGTGACCCGCCCTTTAGGGGTCTCGTGACCCACTCTTGAGGGGTCCCGTGACCCACCCTTGAGGGGTCTCGTGACCCACCCTTGGGAGGTCACCTGCCCCACCCTTGAGGGGTCACATGACCCACCTTGAGAGGTCACAGCAGTTTTACAGGGTCCCTGCGCACCTGTTCGGCGAAACAGAAGCCCTCGCTGCCACTCAGAGGACCGCACGATTTCCCACAGGCCACACTGCCTAGCAGCACCTTCAGCCCCGCACAGACAGTGTGCTAAGGACAGAGTTGGGTACAGGGGGCGTGGGCGGGGGATTTCCCATGGAACTCTCTAAGGGCCCGGTGCCCTGTGTGGCCCGGGGAGTCCCCATGCCGTTCCTTGACCCCGCAGGACACTTGCATCCAGCAATAAGCAGCCCTCTGCCTCCACGGGGCTCAAACACCTGCGCCCGGTGTGCGGGCACCTGGCGTACGTGGAGGCAAACCCGCAGACCCCTCTGGCCCGAACCCACCACTGCGAAGATCACCCTTTCTTCCATCCGTAAAGGGGTCACGCTTGAGGAGTGGAAGAACATGGGGAGGCCCCCAGGAGATGGCTTTCCTCCGAGCCGCGGCTGGCTCGTTTCGGGCCTATACGTGGGCCGCGCATGCGCACTCAGGCTCCCAAGCACACACCTCCCTCGGCTCACCTAACCCACCCTTTAGAGGTCACAGCAGTTCCACAGGGTCCCTGGGCACCTGTCTGTGGACACAGGAGCCCCCCTGCCACCTAGAGGACCACGCGATTACCGCTGGGGAACACTGCCCAGAAGCACTCCTAGCCTCGCACAGACACTGTGCGCAGGATAGACTTGTGGACGAGAGGCCTGGGTGGGGAATTTTCCAGGGAACTCTCTAAAGGCCAGGTGCCCTCTGTCGCCCTGGGAGTGCCCACGCCGTCCCTTAACCCTGCAGGACACTATCATCCAGCAATAAGCAGCCCTCTGCCTCCACGGGGCTCGAACACCTGGGCCCGTTGTGAGAGCACCTGGCGTACGTGCAGGCAAACCCACAGACCCCTCTGGCCCGAACCCACCACTGCGAAGATCCCCCTTTTCTTCCATCTGTAAAGGGGTCCTCCTTGAGGAGTGGAGGAACATGGGGAGGCCCCCAGGAGATGGCTTTTCTCCGAGCCGCGGCTGGCTGGTTTCGGGCCTATACGTGGGCCGCGCGTGCGCACTCAGGCTCCCCACCACAACCCTCCCTCGGGTCACGGGACTCACCCTTGAGGTGTCTCCTGATCCACCCTTGAGGGGTCACGTCACCCACCCCTGAGGGGTCACGTGACCCACCCCAGAGGGGTCACGTGACCCACCCCAGAGGGGTCACGTGACCCACCCCTGAGGGGTCTCGTGACCCACCCCTGAGGGGTCTCGTGACCCACCCCAGAGGGGTCACGTGACCCACACCAGAGGGGTCTCGTGACCCACCCCTGAGGGGTCACGTGACCAACCCTTGAGGGGTCTCGTGACACACGCTTTTCGGGTCACGTGACCCGCCCTTTAGGGGTCTCGTGACCCACCCTTGAGGGGTCCCGTGACCCACCCTTGAGGGGTCTCGTGACCCACCCGTGGGAGGTCACCTGCCCCACCCTTGAGGGGTCACATGACCCACCTTGAGAGGTCACAGCAGTTTTACAGGGTCCCTGCGCACCTGTTCGGCGAAACAGAAGACCTCCCTGCCACTCAGAGGACCGCACGATTTCCCACAGGCCACACTGCCTAGCAGCACCTTCAGCCCCGCACAGACAGTGTGCTAAGGACAGACTTGGGTACAGGGGGCATGGGCGGGGGATTTCCCATGGAACTCTCTAAGGGCCCGGTGCCCTGTGTGGCCCGGGGAGTGCCCATGCCGTTCCTTGACCCCGCAGGACACTTGCATCCAGCAATAAGCAGCCCTCTGCCTCCACGGGGCTCAAACACCTGCGCCCGGTGTGCGGGCACATGGCGTACGTGGAGGCAAACCCGCAGACCCCTCTGGCCCGAACCCACCACTGCGAAGATCACCCTTTCTTCCATCCGTAAAGGGGTCACGCTTGAGGAGTGGAAGAACATGGGGAGGCCCCCAGGAGATGGCTTTCCTCCGAGCCGCGGCTGGCTCGTTTCGGGCCTATACGTGGGCCGCGCATGCGCACTCAGGCTCCCAAGCACACACCTCCCTCGGCTCACCTAACCCACCCTTTAGAGGTCACAGCAGTTCCACAGGGTCCCTGGGCACCTGTCTGTGGACACAGGAGCCCCCCTGCCACCTAGAGGACCACGCGATTTCCGCTGGGGAACACTGCCCAGAAACACTCCTAGCCTCGCACAGACACTGTGCGCAGGATAGACTTGTGGACGAGAGGCCTGGGTGGGGAATTTTCCAGGGAACTCTCTAAAGGCCAGGTGCCCTCTGTCGCCCTGGGAGTGCCCACGCCGTCCCTTAACCCTGCAGGACACTATCATCCAGCAATAAGCAGCCCTCTGCCTCCACGGGGCTCGAACACCTGGGCCGGTTGTGAGAGCACCTGGCGTACGTGCAGGCAAACCCACAGACCCCTCTGGCCCGAACCCACCACTGCGAAGATCCCCCTTTTCTTCCATCTGTAAAGGGGTCCTCCTTGAGGAGTGGAGGAACATGGGGAGGCCCCCAGGAGATGGCTTTTCTCCGAGCCGCGGCTGGCTGGTTTCGGGCCTATACGTGGGCCGCGCGTGCGCACTCAGGCTCCCCACCACAACCCTCCCTCGGGTCACGGGACTCACCCTTGATGTGTCTCCTGATCCACCCCTGAGGGGTCTCGTGACCCACCCCAGAGGGGTCACGTGACCCACCCCAGAGGGGTCACGTGACCCACCCCAGAGGGGTCTCGTGACCCACCCCTGAGGGGTCACGTGACCCACCCTTGAGGGGTCTCGTGACCCACGCTTTTCGGGTCACGTGACCCGCCCTTTAGGGGTCTCGTGACCCACCCTTGAGGGGTCCCGTGACCCACCCTTGAGGGGTCTCGTGACCCACCCTTGGGAGGTCACCTGCTCCACCCTTGAGGGGTCACATGACCCACCTTGAGAGGTCACAGCAGTTTTACAGGGTCCCTGCGCACCTGTTCGGCGAAACAGAAGACCTCCCTGCCACTCAGAGGACCGCACGATTTCCCACAGGCCACACTGCCTAGCAGCACCTTCAGCCCCGCACAGACAGTGTGCTAAGGACAGACTTGGGTACAGGGGGCGTGGGCGGGGGATTTCCCATGGAACACTCTAAGGGCCGGGTGCCCTGTGTGGCCCGGGGAGTGCCCATGCCGTTCCTTGACCCCGCAGGACACTTGCATCCAGCAATAAGCAGCCCTCTGCCTCCACGGGGCTCAAACACCTGCGCCCGGTGTGCGGGCACCTGGCGTACGTGGAGGCAAACCCGCAGACCCCTCTGGCCCGAACCCACCACTGCGAAGATCACCCTTTCTTCCATCCGTAAAGGGGTCACGCTTGAGGAGTGGAAGAACATGGGGAGGCCCCCAGGAGATGGCTTTCCTCCGAGCCGCGGCTGGCTCGTTTCGGGCCTATACGTGGGCCGCGCATGCGCACTCAGGCTCCCAAGCACACACCTCCCTCGGCTCACCTAACCCACCCTTTAGAGGTCACAGCAGTTCCACAGGGTCCCTGGGCACCTGTCTGTGGACACAGCAGCCCCCCTGCCACCTAGAGGACCACGCGATTACCGCTGGGGAACACTGCCCAGAAGCACTCCTAGCCTCGCACAGACACTGTGCGCAGGATAGACTTGTGGACGAGAGGCCTGGGTGGGGAATTTTCCAGGGAACTCTCTAAAGGCCAGGTGCCCTCTGTCGCCCTGGGAGTGCCCACGCCGTCCCTTAACCCTGCAGGACACTATCATCCAGCAATAAGCAGCCCTCTGCCTCCACGGGGCTCGAACACCTGGGCCCGTTGTGAGAGCACCTGGCGTACGTGCAGGCAAACCCACAGACCCCTCTGGCCCGAACCCACCACTGCGAAGATCCCCCTTTTCTTCCATCTGTAAAGGGGTCCTCCTTGAGGAGTGGAGGAACATGGGGAGGCCCCCAGGAGATGGCTTTTCTCCGAGCCGCGGCTGGCTGGTTTCGGGCCTATACGTGGGCCGCGCGTGCGCACTCAGGCTCCCCACCACAACCCTCCCTCGGGTCACGGGACTCACCCTCGAGGTGTCTCCTGATCCACCCTTGAGGGGTCACGTCACCCACCCCTGAGGGGTCACGTGACCCACCCCAGAGGGGTCACGACCCACCCCAGAGGGGTCACGTGACCCACCCCTGAGGGGTCTCGTGACCCACCCCTGAGGGGTCTCGTGACCCACCCCAGAGGGGTCACGTGACCCACCCCAGAGGGGTCTCGTGACCCACCACTGAGGGGTCACGTGACCAACCCTTGAGGGGTCTCGTGACACACGCTTTTCGGGTCACGTGACCAGCCCTTTAGGGGTCTCGTGACCCACCCTTGAGGGGTCCCGTGACCCACCCTTGAGGGGTCTCGTGACCCACCCTTGGGAGGTCACCTGCCCCACCCTTGAGGGGTCACATGACCCACCTTGAGAGGTCACAGCAGTTTTACAGGGTCCCTGCGCACCTGTTCGGCGAAACAGAAGATCTCCCTGCCACTCAGAGGACCGCACGATTTCCCACAGGCCACACTGCCTAGCAGCACCTTCAGCCCCGCACAGACAGTGTGCTAAGGACAGACTTGGGTACAGGGGGCATGGGCGGGGGATTTCCCATGGAACTCTCTAAGGGCCCGGTGCCCTGTGTGGCCCGGGGAGTGCCCATGCCGTTCCTTGACCCCGCAGGACACTTGCATCCAGCAATAAGCAGCCCTCTGCCTCCACGGGGCTCAAACACCTGCGCCCGGTGTGCGGGCACATGGCGTACGTGGAGGCAAACCCGCAGACCCCTCTGGCCCGAACCCACCACTGCGAAGATCACCCTTTCTTCCATCCGTAAAGGGGTCACGCTTGAGGAGTGGAAGAACATGGGGAGGCCCCCAGGAGATGGCTTTCCTCCGAGCCGCGGCTGGCTCGTTTCGGGCCTATACGTGGGCCGCGCACAGCGCACTCAGGCTCCCAAGCACACACCTCCCTCGGCTCACCTAACCCACCCTTTAGAGGTCACAGCAGTTCCACAGGGTCCCTGGGCACCTGTCTGTGGACACAGGAGCCCCCCTGCCACCTAGAGGACCACGCGATTTCCGCTGGGGAACACTGCCCAGAAACACTCCTAGCCTCGCACAGACACTGTGCGCAGGATAGACTTGTGGACGAGAGGCCTGGGTGGGGAATTTTCCAGGGAACTCTCTAAAGGCCAGGTGCCCTCTGTCGCCCTGGGAGTGCCCACGCCGTCCCTTAACCCTGCAGGACACTATCATCCAGCAATAAGCAGCCCTCTGCCTCCACGGGGCTCGAACACCTGGGCCGGTTGTGAGAGCACCTGGCGTATGTGCAGGCAAACCCACAGACCCCTCTGGCCCGAACCCACCACTGCGAAGATCCCCCTTTTCTTCCATCTGTAAAGGGGTCCTCCTTGAGGAGTGGAGGAACATGGGGAGGCCCCCAGGAGATGGCTTTTCTCCGAGCCGCGGCTGGCTGGTTTCGGGCCTATACGTGGGCCGCGCGTGCGCACTCAGGCTCCCCACCACAACCCTCCCTGGGGTCACGGGACTCACCCTTGATGTGTCTCCTGATCCACCCCTGAGGGGTCACGTGACCCACCCCTGAGGGGTCACGTGACCCACCCCTGAGGGGTCTCGTGACCCACCCCAGAGGGGTCACGTGACCCACCCCAGAGGGTTCACGTGACCCTCCCCTGAGGGGTCTCGTGACCCACCCCTGAGGGGTCACGTGACCCACCCTTGAGGGGTCTCGTGACCCACCCCTGAGGGGTCACGTGACCCACCCCAGAGGGGTCTCGTGACCCACCCCTGAGGGGTCACGTGACCCACCCTTGAGGGGTCTCGTGACACACGCTTTTCGGGTCACGTGACCCGCCCTTTAGGGGTCTCGTGACCCACCCTTGAGGGGTCCCATGACCCACCCTTGAGGGGTCTCGTGACCCACCCTTGGGAGGTCACCTGCCCCACCCTTGAGGGGTCACATGACCCACCTTGAGAGGTCACAGCAGTTTTACAGGGTCCCTGCGCACCTGTTCGGCGAAACAGAAGACCTCCCTGCCACTCAGAGGACCGCACGATTTCCCACAGGCCACACTGCCTAGCAGCACCTTCAGCCCCGCACAGACAGTGTGCTAAGGACAGACTTGGGTACAGGGGGCGTGGGCGGGGGATTTCCCATGGAACACTCTAAGGGCCCGGTGCCCTGTGTGGCCCGGGGAGTGCCCATGCCGTTCCTTGACCCCGCAGGACACTTGCATCCAGCAATAAGCAGCCCTCTGCCTCCACGGGGCTCAAACACCTGCGCCCGGTGTGCGGGCACCTGGCGTACGTGGAGGCAAACCCGCAGACCCCTCTGGCCCGAACCCACTACTGCGAAGATCACCCTTTCTTCCATCCGTAAAGGGGTCACGCTTGAGGAGTGGAAGAACATGGGGAGGCCCCCAGGAGATGGCTTTTCTCCAGGCCGCGGCTGGCTGGTTTCGGGCCTATACGTGGGCCGCCCGTGCGCACTCAGGCTCCCCACCACAACCCTCCCTCGGGTCACGGGACTCACCCTTGAGGGGTCACGTGACCCACCCCTGAGGGGTCTCGTGACCCACCCCTGAGGGGTCACGTGACCCACCCCTGAGGGGTCACGTGACCCACCCCTGAGGGGTCTCGTGACCCACCCCTGAGGGGTCACGTGACCCACCCCTGAGGGGTCTCGTGACCCACCCCAGAGGGGTCACGTGACCCACCCCACAGGGGTCACGTGACCCACCCCATAGGGGTCTCGTGACCCACCCCTGAGGGGTCACGTGACCAACCATTGAGGGGTCTCGTGACCCACGCTTTTCGGGTCACGTGACCCGCCCTTTAGGGGTCTCGTGACCCACCCTTGAGGGGTCCCGTGACCCACCCTTGAGGGGTCTCGTGACCCACCCGTGGGAGGTCACCTGCCCCACCCTTGAGGGGTCACATGACCCACCTTGAGAGGTCACAGCAGTTTTACAGGGTCCCTGCGCACCTGTTCGGCGAAACAGAAGACCTCCCTGCCACTCAGAGGACCGCACGATTTCCCACAGGCCACACTGCCTAGCAGCACCTTCAGCCCCGCACAGACAGTGTGCTAAGGACAGACTTGGGTACAGGGGGCGTGGGCGGGGGATTTCCCATGGAACTCTCTAAGGGCCCGGTGCCCTGTGTGGCCCGGGGAGTCCCCATGCCGTTCCTTGACCCCGCAGGACACTTGCATCCAGCAATAAGCAGCCCTCTGCCTCCACGGGGCTCAAACACCTGCGCCCGGTGTGCGGGCACCTGGCGTACGTGGAGGCAAACCCGCAGACCCCTCTGGCCCGAACCCACCACTGCGAAGATCACCCTTTCTTCCATCCGTAAAGGGGTCACGCTTGAGGAGTGGAAGAACATGGGGAGGCCCCCAGGAGATGGCTTTCCTCCGAGCCGCGGCTGGCTCGTTTCGGGCCTATACGTGGGCCGCGCATGCGCACTCAGGCTCCCAAGCACACACCTCCCTCGGCTCACCTAACCCACCCTTTAGAGGTCACAGCAGTTCCACAGGGTCCCTGGGCACCTGTCTGTGGACACAGGAGCCCCCCTGCCACCTAGAGGACCACGCGATTACCGCTGGGGAACACTGCCCAGAAGCACTCCTAGCCTCGCACAGACACTGTGCGCAGGATAGACTTGTGGACGAGAGGCCTGGGTGGGGAATTTTCCAGGGAACTCTCTAAAGGCCAGGTGCCCTCTGTCGCCCTGGGAGTGCCCACGCCGTCCCTTAACCCTGCAGGACACTATCATCCAGCAATAAGCAGCCCTCTGCCTCCACGGGGCTCGAACACCTGGGCCCGTTGTGAGAGCACCTGGCGTACGTGCAGGCAAACCCACAGACCCCTCTGGCCCGAACCCACCACTGCGAAGATCCCCCTTTTCTTCCATCTGTAAAGGGGTCCTCCTTGAGGAGTGGAGGAACATGGGGAGGCCCCCAGGAGATGGCTTTTCTCCGAGCCGCGGCTGGCTGGTTTCGGGCCTATACGTGGGCCGCGCGTGCGCACTCAGGCTCCCCACCACAACCCTCCCTCGGGTCACGGGACTCACCCTTGAGGTGTCTCCTGATCCACCCTTGAGGGGTCACGTCACCCACCCCTGAGGGGTCACGTGACCCACCCCAGAGGGGTCACGTGACCCACCCCAGAGGGGTCACGTGACCCACCCCTGAGGGGTCTCGTGACCCACCCCTGAGGGGTCTCGTGACCCACCCCAGAGGGGTCACGTGACCCACCCCAGAGGGGTCTCGTGACCCACCCCTGAGGGGTCACGTGACCAACCCTTGAGGGGTCTCGTGACACACGCTTTTCGGGTCACGTGACCAGCCCTTTAGGGGTCTCGTGACCCACCCTTGAGGGGTCCCGTGACCCACCCTTGAGGGGTCTCGTGACCCACCCTTGGGAGGTCACCTGCCCCACCCTTGAGGGGTCACATGACCCACCTTGAGAGGTCACAGCAGTTTTACAGGGTCCCTGCGCACCTGTTCGGCGAAACAGAAGATCTCCCTGCCACTCAGAGGACCGCACGATTTCCCACAGGCCACACTGCCTAGCAGCACCTTCAGCCCCGCACAGACAGTGTGCTAAGGACAGACTTGGGTACAGGGGGCGTGGGCGGGGCATTTCCCATGGAACTCTCTAAGGGCCCGGTGCCCTGTGTGGCCCGGGGAGTCCCCATGCCGTTCCTTGACCCCGCAGGACACTTGCATCCAGCAATAAGCAGCCCTCTGCCTCCACGGGGCTCAAACACCTGCGCCCGGTGTGCGGGCACCTGGCGTACGTGGAGGCAAACCCGCAGACCCCTCTGGCCCGAACCCACCACTGCGAAGATCACCCTTTCTTCCATCCGTAAAGGGGTCACGCTTGAGGAGTGGAAGAACATGGGGAGGCCCCCAGGAGATGGCTTTCCTCCGAGCCGCGGCTGGCTCGTTTCGGGCCTATACGTGGGCCGCGCATGCGCACTCAGGCTCCCAAGCACACACCTCCCTCGGCTCACCTAACCCACCCTTTAGAGGTCACAGCAGTTCCACAGGGTCCCTGGGCACCTGTCTGTGGACACAGGAGCCCCCCTGCCACCTAGAGGACCACGCGATTACCGCTGGGGAACACTGCCCAGAAGCACTCCTAGCCTCGCACAGACACTGTGCGCAGGATAGACTTGTGGACGAGAGGCCTGGGTGGGGAATTTTCCAGGGAACTCTCTAAAGGCCAGGTGCCCTCTGTCGCCCTGGGAGTGCCCACGCCGTCCCTTAACCCTGCAGGACACTATCATCCAGCAATAAGCAGCCCTCTGCCTCCACGGGGCTCGAACACCTGGGCCCGTTGTGAGAGCACCTGGCGTACGTGCAGGCAAACCCACAGACCCCTCTGGCCCGAACCCACCACTGCGAAGATCCCCCTTTTCTTCCATCTGTAAAGGGGTCCTCCTTGAGGAGTGGAGGAACATGGGGAGGCCCCCAGGAGATGGCTTTTCTCCGAGCCACGGCTGGCTGGTTTCGGGCCTATACGTGGGCCGCGCGTGCGCACTCAGGCTCCCCACCACAACCCTCCCTCGGGTCACGGGACTCACCCTTGAGGTGTCTCCTGATCCACCCTTGAGGGGTCACGTCACCCACCCCTGAGGGGTCACGTGACCCACCCCAGAGGGGTCACGTGACCCACCCCTGAGGGGTCTCGTGACCCACCCCAGAGGGGTCACGTGACCCACCCCAGAGGGGTCTCGTGACCCACCCCTGAGGGGTCACGTGACCAACCCTTGAGGGGTCTCGTGACACACGCTTTTCGGGTCACGTGACCAGCCCTTTAGGGGTCTCGTGACCCACCCTTGAGGGGTCCCGTGACCCACCCTTGAGGGGTCTCGTGACCCACCCTTGGGAGGTCACCTGCCCCACCCTTGAGGGGTCACATGACCCACCTTGAGAGGTCACAGCAGTTTTACAGGGTCCCTGCGCACCTGTTCGGCGAAACAGAAGACCTCCCTGCCACTCAGAGGACCGCACGATTTCCCACAGGCCACACTGCCTAGCAGCACCTTCAGCCCCGCACAGACAGTGTGCTAAGGACAGACTTGGGTACAGGGGGCGTGGGCGGGGGATTTCCCATGGAACTCTCTAAGGGCCCGGTGCCCTGTGTGGCCCGGGGAGTCCCCATGCCGTTCCTTGACCCCGCAGGACACTTGCATCCAGCAATAAGCAGCCCTCTGCCTCCACGGGGCTCAAACACCTGCGCCCGGTGTGCGGGCACCTGGCGTACGTGGAGGCAAACCCGCAGACCCCTCTGGCCCGAACCCACCACTGCGAAGATCACCCTTTCTTCCATCCGTAAAGGGGTCACGCTTGAGGAGTGGAAGAACATGGGGAGGCCCCCAGGAGATGGCTTTCCTCCGAGCCGCGGCTGGCTCGTTTCGGGCCTATACGTGGGCCGCGCATGCGCACTCAGGCTCCCAAGCACACACCTCCCTCGGCTCACCTAACCCACCCTTTAGAGGTCACAGCAGTTCCACAGGGTCCCTGGGCACCTGTCTGTGGACACAGGAGCCCCCCTGCCACCTAGAGGACCACGCGATTACCGCTGGGGAACACTGCCCAGAAGCACTCCTAGCCTCGCACAGACACTGTGCGCAGGATAGACTTGTGGACGAGAGGCCTGGGTGGGGAATTTTCCAGGGAACTCTCTAAAGGCCAGGTGCCCTCTGTCGCCCTGGGAGTGCCCACGCCGTCCCTTAACCCTGCAGGACACTATCATCCAGCAATAAGCAGCCCTCTGCCTCCACGGGGCTCGAACACCTGGGCCCGTTGTGAGAGCACCTGGCGTACGTGCAGGCAAACCCACAGACCCCTCTGGCCCGAACCCACCACTGCGAAGATCCCCCTTTTCTTCCATCTGTAAAGGGGTCCTCCTTGAGGAGTGGAGGAACATGGGGAGGCCCCCAGGAGATGGCTTTTCTCCGAGCCGCGGCTGGCTGGTTTCGGGCCTATACGTGGGCCGCGCGTGCGCACTCAGGCTCCCCACCACAACCCTCCCTCGGGTCACGGGACTCACCCTTGAGGTGTCTCCTGATCCACCCTTGAGGGGTCACGTCACCCACCCCTGAGGGGTCACGTGACCCACCCCAGAGGGGTCACGTGACCCACCCCAGAGGGGTCACGTGACCCACCCCTGAGGGGTCTCGTGACCCACCCCTGAGGGGTCTCGTGACCCACCCCAGAGGGGTCACGTGACCCACCCCAGAGGGGTCTCGTGACCCACCCCTGAGGGGTCACGTGACCAACCCTTGAGGGGTCTCGTGACACACGCTTTTCGGGTCACGTGACCAGCCCTTTAGGGGTCTCGTGACCCACCCTTGAGGGGTCCCGTGACCCACCCTTGAGGGGTCTCGTGACCCACCCTTGGGAGGTCACCTGCCCCACCCTTGAGGGGTCACATGACCCACCTTGAGAGGTCACAGCAGTTTTACAGGGTCCCTGCGCACCTGTTCGGCGAAACAGAAGATCTCCCTGCCACTCAGAGGACCGCACGATTTCCCACAGGCCACACTGCCTAGCAGCACCTTCAGCCCCGCACAGACAGTGTGCTAAGGACAGACTTGGGTACAGGGGGCGTGGGCGGGGCATTTCCCATGGAACTCTCTAAGGGCCCGGTGCCCTGTGTGGCCCGGGGAGTCCCCATGCCGTTCCTTGACCCCGCAGGACACTTGCATCCAGCAATAAGCAGCCCTCTGCCTCCACGGGGCTCAAACACCTGCGCCCGGTGTGCGGGCACCTGGCGTACGTGGAGGCAAACCCGCAGACCCCTCTGGCCCGAACCCACCACTGCGAAGATCACCCTTTCTTCCATCCGTAAAGGGGTCACGCTTGAGGAGTGGAAGAACATGGGGAGGCCCCCAGGAGATGGCTTTCCTCCGAGCCGCGGCTGGCTCGTTTCGGGCCTATACGTGGGCCGCGCATGCGCACTCAGGCTCCCAAGCACACACCTCCCTCGGCTCACCTAACCCACCCTTTAGAGGTCACAGCAGTTCCACAGGGTCCCTGGGCACCTGTCTGTGGACACAGGAGCCCCCCTGCCACCTAGAGGACCACGCGATTACCGCTGGGGAACACTGCCCAGAAGCACTCCTAGCCTCGCACAGACACTGTGCGCAGGATAGACTTGTGGACGAGAGGCCTGGGTGGGGAATTTTCCAGGGAACTCTCTAAAGGCCAGGTGCCCTCTGTCGCCCTGGGAGTGCCCACGCCGTCCCTTAACCCTGCAGGACACTATCATCCAGCAATAAGCAGCCCTCTGCCTCCACGGGGCTCGAACACCTGGGCCCGTTGTGAGAGCACCTGGCGTACGTGCAGGCAAACCCACAGACCCCTCTGGCCCGAACCCACCACTGCGAAGATCCCCCTTTTCTTCCATCTGTAAAGGGGTCCTCCTTGAGGAGTGGAGGAACATGGGGAGGCCCCCAGGAGATGGCTTTTCTCCGAGCCACGGCTGGCTGGTTTCGGGCCTATACGTGGGCCGCGCGTGCGCACTCAGGCTCCCCACCACAACCCTCCCTCGGGTCACGGGACTCACCCTTGAGGTGTCTCCTGATCCACCCTTGAGGGGTCACGTCACCCACCCCTGAGGGGTCACGTGACCCACCCCAGAGGGGTCACGTGACCCACCCCTGAGGGGTCTCGTGACCCACCCCAGAGGGGTCACGTGACCCACCCCAGAGGGGTCTCGTGACCCACCCCTGAGGGGTCACGTGACCAACCCTTGAGGGGTCTCGTGACACACGCTTTTCGGGTCACGTGACCAGCCCTTTAGGGGTCTCGTGACCCACCCTTGAGGGGTCCCGTGACCCACCCTTGAGGGGTCTCGTGACCCACCCTTGGGAGGTCACCTGCCCCACCCTTGAGGGGTCACATGACCCACCTTGAGAGGTCACAGCAGTTTTACAGGGTCCCTGCGCACCTGTTCGGCGAAACAGAAGATCTCCCTGCCACTCAGAGGACCGCACGATTTCCCACAGGCCACACTGCCTAGCAGCACCTTCAGCCCCGCACAGACAGTGTGCTAAGGACAGACTTGGGTACAGGGGGCATGGGCGGGGGATTTCCCATGGAACTCTCTAAGGGCCCGGTGCCCTGTGTGGCCCGGGGAGTGCCCATGCCGTTCCTTGACCCCGCAGGACACTTGCATCCAGCAATAAGCAGCCCTCTGCCTCCACGGGGCTCAAACACCTGCGCCCGGTGTGCGGGCACATGGCGTACGTGGAGGCAAACCCGCAGACCCCTCTGGCCCGAACCCACCACTGCGAAGATCACCCTTTCTTCCATCCGTAAAGGGGTCACGCTTGAGGAGTGGAAGAACATGGGGAGGCCCCCAGGAGATGGCTTTCCTCCGAGCCGCGGCTGGCTCGTTTCGGGCCTATACGTGGGCCGCGCATGCGCACTCAGGCTCCCAAGCACACACCTCCCTCGGCTCACCTAACCCACCCTTTAGAGGTCACAGCAGTTCCACAGGGTCCCTGGGCACCTGTCTGTGGACACAGGAGCCCCCCTGCCACCTAGAGGACCACGCGATTTCCGCTGGGGATCACTGCCCAGAAACACTCCTAGCCTCGCACAGACACTGTGCGCAGGATAGACTTGTGGACGAGAGGCCTGGGTGGGGAATTTTCCAGGGAACTCTCTAAAGGCCAGGTGCCCTCTGTCACCCTGGGAGTGCCCACGCCGTCCCTTAACCCTGCAGGACACTATCATCCAGCAATAAGCAGCCCTCTGCCTCCACGGGGCTCGAACACCTGGGCCGGTTGTGAGAGCACCTGGCGTACGTGCAGGCAAACCCACAGACCCCTCTGGCCCGAACCCACCACTGCGAAGATCCCCCTTTTCTTCCATCTGTAAAGGGGTCCTCCTTGAGGAGTGGAGGAACATGGGGAGGCCCCCAGGAGATGGCTTTTCTCCGAGCCGCGGCTGGCTGGTTTCGGGCCTATACGTGGGCCGCGCGTGCGCACTCAGGCTCCCCACCACAACCCTCCCTCGGGTCACGGGACTCACCCTTGATGTGTCTCCTGATCCACCCCTGAGGGGTCACGTGACCCACCCCGGAGGGGTCTCGTGACCCACCCCAGAGGGGTCACGTGACCCACCCCAGAGGGTTCACGTGACCCACCCCTGAGGGGTCTCGTGACCCACCCCTGAGGGGTCACGTGACCCACCCTTGAGGGGTCTCGTGACCCACCCCTGAGGGGTCACGTGACCCACCCCAGAGGGGTCACGTGACCCACCCCTGAGGGGTCTCGTGACCCACCCCTGAGGGGTCACGTGACCCACCCCAGAGGGGTCACGTGACCCACCCCAGAGGGGTCACGTGACCCACCCCAGAGGGGTCTCGTGACCCACCCCTGAGGGGTCACGTGACCCACCCTTGAGGGGTCTCGTGACCCACGCTTTTCGGGTCACGTGACCCGCCCTTTAGGGGTCTCGTGACCCACCCTTGAGGGGTCCCGTGACCCACCCCTGAGAGGTCTCGTGACCCACCCCAGAGCGGTCACGTGACCCACCCCAGAGGGGTCTCGTGACCCACCCCTGAGGGGTCTCGTGACCCACCCTTGGGAGGTCACCTGCCCCACCCTTGAGGGGTCACATGACCCACCTTGAGAGGTCACAGCAGTTTTACAGGGTCCCTGCGCACCTGTTCGGCGAAACAGAAGACCTCCCTGCCACTCAGAGGACCGCACGATTTCCCACAGGCCACACTGCCTAGCAGCACCTTCAGCCCCGCACAGACAGTGTGCTAAGGACAGACTTGGGTAGAGGGGGCATGGGCGGGGGATTTCCCATGGAACTCTCTAAGGGCCCGGTGCCCTGTGTGGCCCGGGGAGTGCCCATGCCGTTCCTTGACCCCGCAGGACACTTGCATCCAGCAATAAGCAGCCCTCTGCCTCCACGGGGCTCAAACACCTGCGCCCGGTGTGCGGGCACCTGGCGTACGTGGAGGCAAACCCGCAGACCCCTCTGGCCCGAACCCACCACTGCGAAGATCACCCTTTCTTCCATCCGTAAAGGGGTCACGCTTGAGGAGTGGAAGAACATGGGGAGGCCCCCAGGAGATGGCTTTCCTCCGAGCCGCGGCTGGCTCGTATCGGGCCTATACGTGGGCCGCGCATGCGCACTCAGGCTCCCAAGCACACACCTCCCTCGGCTCACCTAACCCACCCTTTAGAGGTCACAGCAGTTCCACAGGGTCCCTGGGCACCTGTCTGTGGACACAGGAGCCCCCCTGCCACCTAGAGGACCACGCGATTACCGCTGGGGAACACTGCCCAGAAGCACTCCTAGCCTCGCACAGACACTGTGCGCAGGATAGACTTGTGGACGAGAGGCCTGGGTGGGGAATTTTCCAGGGAACTCTCTAAAGGCCAGGTGCCCTCTGTCGCCCTGGGAGTGCCCACGCCGTCCCTTAACCCTGCAGGACACTATCATCCAGCAATAAGCAGCCCTCTGCCTCCACGGGGCTCGAACACCTGGGCCCGTAGTGAGAGCACCTGGCGTACGTGCAGGCAAACCCACAGACCCCTCTGGCCCGAACCCACCACTGCGAAGATCCCCCTTTTCTTCCATCTGTAAAGGGGTCCTCCTTGAGGAGTGGAGGAACATGCGGAGGCCCCCAGGAGATGGCCTTTCTCCGAGCCGTGGCTGGCTGGTTTCGGGCCTATACGTGGGCCGCGCGTGCGCACTCAGGCTCCCCACCACAACCCTCCCTCGGGTCACGGGACTCACCCTTGAGGTGTCTCCTGACCCACCCTTGAGGGGTCACATCACCCACCCCTGAGGGGTCACGTGACCCACCCCAGAGGGGTCACGTGACCCACCCCAGAGGGGTCACGTGACCCACCCCAGAGGGGTCACGTGACCCACCCCTGAGGGGTCACGTGACCCACCCCAGAGGGGTCACGTGACCCACCCCTGAGGGGTCTCGTGACCCGCCCCTGAGGGGTCATGTGACCCACCCTTGAGGGGTCTCGTGGCCCACGCTTTTCGGGTCACGTGACCCGCCCTTTAGGGGTCTCGTGACCCACCCTTGAGGGGTCCCGTGACCCACCCTTGAGGGGTCTCGTGACCCACCCGTGGGAGGTCACCTGCCCCACCCTTGAGGGGTCACATGACCCACCTTGAGAGGTCACAGCAGTTTTACAGGGTCCCTGCGCACCTGTTCGGCGAAACAGAAGACCTCCCTGCCACTCAGAGGACCGCACGATTTCCCACAGGCCACACTGCCTAGCAGCACCTTCAGCCCCGCACAGACAGTGTGCTAAGGACAGACTTGGGTACAGGGGGCGTGGGCGGGGGATTTCCCATGGAACTCTCTAAGGGCCCGGTGCCCTGTGTGGCCCGGGGAGTGCCCATGCCGTTCCTTGACCCCGCAGGACACTTGCATCCAGCAATAAGCAGCCCTCTGCCTCCACGGGGCTCAAACACCTGCGCCCGGTGTGCGGGCACCTGGCGTACGTGGAGGCAAACCCGCAGACCCCTCTGGCCCGAACCCACCACTGCGAGGATCACCCTTTCTTCCATCCGTAAAGGGGTCACGCTTGAGGAGTGGAAGAACATGGGGAGGCCCCCAGGAGATGGCTTTCCTCCGAGCCGCGGCTGGCTCGTATCGGGCCTATACGTGGGCCGCGCATGCGCACTCAGGCTCCCAAGCACACACCTCCCTCGGCTCACCTAACCCACCCTTTAGAGGTCACAGCAGTTCCACAGGGTCCCTGGGCACCTGTCTGTGGACACAGGAGCCCCCCTGCCACCTAGAGGACCACGCGATTACCGCTGGGGAACACTGCCCAGAAGCACTCCTAGCCTCGCACAGACACTGTGCGCAGGATAGACTTGTGGACGAGAGGCCTGGGCGGGGAATTTTCCAGGGAACTCTCTAAAGGCCAGGTGCCCTCTGTCGCCCTGGGAGTGCCCACGCCGTCCCTTAACCCTGCAGGACACTATCATCCAGCAATAAGCAGCCCTCTGCCTCCACGGGGCTCGAACACCTGGGCCCGTTGTGAGAGCACCTGGCGTACGTGCAGGCAAACCCACAGACCCCTCTGGCCCGAACCCACCACTGCGAAGATCCCCCTTTTCTTCCATCTGTAAAGGGGTCCTCCTTGAGGAGTGGAGGAACATGGGGAGGCCCCCAGGAGATGGCTTTTCTCCGAGCCGCGGCTGGCTGGTTTCGGGCCTATACGTGGGCCGCGCGGGCGCACTCAGGCTCCCCACCACAACCCTCCCTCGGGTCACGGGACTCACCCTTGAGGTGTCTCCTGACCCACCCTTGAGGGGTCACGTGACCCACCCCTGAGGGGTCACGTGACCCACCCCTGAGGGGTCTCGTGACCCACCCCAGAGGGGTCACGTGACCCACCCCAGAGGGGTCACGTGACCCACCCCTGAGGGGTCACGTGACCCACCCCAGAGGTGTCTCGTGACCCACCCCTGAGGGGTCACGTGACCAACCCTTGAGGGGTCTCGTGACCCACGCTTTTCGGGTCACGTGACCCGCCCTTTAGGGGTCTCGTGACCCACCCTTGAGGGGTCCCGTGACCCACCCTTGAGGGGTCTCGTGACCCACCCTTGGGAGGTCACCTGCCCCAACCTTGAGGGGTCACATGACCCACCTTGAGAGGTCACAGCAGTTTTACAGGGTCCCTGCGCACCTGTTCGGCGAAACAGAAGACCTCCCTGCCACTCAGAGGACCGCACGATTTCCCACAGGCCACACTGCCTAGCAGCACCTTCAGCCCCGACAGACAGTGTGCTAAGGACAGACTTGGGTACAGGGGGCGTGGGCGGGGGATTTCCCATGGAACTCTCTAAGGGCCCGGTGCCCTGTGTGGCCCGGGGAGTGCCCATGCCGTTCCTTGACCCCGCAGGACACTTGCATCCAGCAATAAGCAGCCCTCTGCCTCCACGGGGCTCAAACACCTGCGCCCGGTGTGCGGGCACCTGGCGTACGTGGAGGCAAACCCGCAGACCCCTCTGGCCCGAACCCACCACTGCGAAGATCACCCTTTCTTCCATCCGTAAAGGGGTCACGCTTGAGGAGTGGAAGAACATGGGGAGGCCCCCAGGAGATGGCTTTCCTCCGAGCCGCGGCTGGCTCGTATCGGGCCTATACGTGGGCCGCGCATGGGCACTCAGGCTCCCAAGCACACACCTCCCTCGGCTCACCTAACCCACCCTTTAGAGGTCACAGCAGTTCCACAGGGTCCCTGGGCACCTGTCTGTGGACACAGGAGCCGCCCTGCCACCTAGAGGACCACACGATTACCGCTGGGGAACACTGCCCAGAAGCACTCCTAGCCTCGCACAGACACTGTGCGCAGGATAGACTTGTGGACGAGAGGCCTGGGTGGGGAATTTTCCAGGGAACTCTCTAAAGGCCAGGTGCCCTCTGTCGCCCTGGGAGTGCCCACGCCGTCCCTTAACCCTGCAGGACACTATCATCCAGCAATAAGCAGCCCTCTGCCTCCACGGGGCTCGAACACCTGGGCCCGTTGTGAGAGCACCTGGCGTACGTGCAGGCAAACCCACAGACCCCTCTGGCCCGAACCCACCACTGCGAAGATCCCCCTTCTCTTCCATCTGTAAAAGGGTCCTCCTTGAGGAGTGGAGGAACATGGGGAGGCCCCCAGGAGATGGCTTTTCTCCGAGCCGCGGCTGGCTGGTTTCGGGCCTATACGTGGGCCGCGCGTGCACACTCAGGCTCCCCACCACAACCCTCCCTCGGGTCACGGGACTCACCCTTGAGGTGTCTCCTGACCCACCCTTGAGGGGTCACGTAACCCACCCCTGAGGGGTCACGTGACCCACCCCAGAGGGGTCTGGTGACCCACGCTTTTCGGGTCACGTGACCCGCCCTTTAGGGGTCTCGTGACCCACCCCTGAGGGGTCCCGTGACCCACCCTTGAGGGGTCTCGTGACCCACCCTTGGGAGGTCACCTGCCCCACCCCTGAGGGGTCACATGACCCACCTTGAGAGGTCACAGCAGTTTTACAGGGTCCCTGCGCACCTGTTCGGCGAAACAGAAGACCTCCCTGCCACACAGAGGACCGCACGATTTCCCACAGGCCACACTGCCTAGCAGCACCTTCAGCCCCGCACAGACAGTGTGCTAAGGACAGACTTGGGTACAGGGGGCGTGGGCGGGGGATTTCCCATGGAACACTCTAAGGGCCCGGTGCCCTGTGTGTCCCGGGGAGTGCCCATGCCGTTCCTTGACCCCGCAGGACACTTGCATCCAGCAATAAGCAGCCCTCTGCCTCCACGGGGCTCAAACACCTGCGCCCGGTGTGCGGGCACCTGGCGTACGTGGAGGCAAACCCGCAGACCCCTCTGGCCCGAACCCACCACTGCGAAGATCACCCTTTCTTCCATCCGTAAAGGGGTCACGCTTGAGGAGTGGAAGAACATGGGGAGGCCTCCAGGAGATGGCTTTCCTCCGAGCCGCGGCTGGCTCGTATCGGGCCTATACGTGGGCCGCGCATGCGCACTCAGGCTCCCAAGCACACACCTCCCTCGGCTCACCTAACCCACCCTTTAGAGGTCACAGCAGTTCCACAGGGTCCCTGGGCACCTGTCTGTGGACACAGGAGCCCCCCTGCCACCTAGAGGACCACGCGATTACCGCTGGGGAACACTGCCCAGAAGCACTCCTAGCCTCGCACAGACACTGTGCGCAGGATAGACTTGTGGACGAGAGGCCTGGGTGGGGAATTTTCCAGGGAACTCTCTAAAGGCCAGGTGCCCTCTGTCGCCCTGGGTGTGCCCACGCCGTCCCTTAACCCTGCAGGACACTATCATCCAGCAATAAGCAGCCCTCTGCCTCCACGGGGCTCGAACACCTGGGCCCGTTGTGAGAGCACCTGGCGTACGTGCAGGCAAACCCACAGACCCCTCTGGCCCGAACCCACCACTGCAAAGATCCCCCTTTTCTTCCATCTGTAAAGGGGTCCTCCTTGAGGAGTGGAGGAACATGGGGAGGCCCCCAGGAGATGGCTTTTCTCCGAGGCACGGATGGCTGGTTTCGGGCCTATACGTGGGCCGCGCGTGCACACTCAGGCTCCCCACCACAACCCTCCCTCGGGTCACGGGACTCACCCTTGAGGTGTCTCCTGACCCACCCTTGAGGGGACACGTCACCCACCCCTGAGGGGTCACGTGACCCACCCCTGAGGGGTCTCGTGACCCACCCCTGAGGGGAATTTTCCAGGGAACTCTCTAAAGGCCAGGTGCCCTCTGTCGCCCTGGGAGTGCCCACGCCGTCCCTTAACCCTGCAGGACACTATCATCCAGCAATAAGCAGCCCTCTGCCTCCACGGGACTCGAACACCTGGGCCCGTTGTGAGAGCACCTGGCGTACGTGCAGGCAAACCCACAGACCCCTCTGGCCCGAACCCACCACTGCGAAGATCCCCCTTTTCTTCCATCTGTAAAGGGGTCCTCCTTGAGGAGTGGAGGAACATGGGGAGGCCCCCAGGAGATGGCTTTTCTCCGAGCCGCGGCTGGCTGGTTTCGGGCCTATACGTGGGCCGCGCGTGCGCGCTCAGGCTCCCCACCACAACCCTCCCTCGGGTCTCGGGACTCACCCTTGAGGTGTCTCCTGACCCACCCCTGAGGGGTCTCGTGACCCACCCCTGAGGGGTCACGTGACCCACCCCTGAGGGGTCTCGTGACCCACCCCAGAGGGGTCACGTGACCCACCCCAGAGGGGTCACCTGACCCACCCCAGAGGTGTCTCGTGACCCACCCCTGAGGGGTCACGTGACCAACCCTTGAGGGGTCTCGTGACCCACGCTTTTCGGGTCACGTGACCCGCCCTTTAGGGGTCTCGTGACCCACCCTTGAGGGGTCCCGTGACCCACCCTTGAGGGGTCTCGTGACCCACCCCTGAGGGGTCACGTGACCCACCCCTGAGGGGTCACGTGACCCACCCCTGAGGGGTCTCGTGACCCACCCCTGAGGGGTCACGTGACCCACCCCAGAGGGGTCACGTGACCCAACCCTGAGGGGTCTCGTGACCCACCCCCGAGGGGTCACGTGACCCACCCTTGAGGGGTCTCGTGACCCACGCGTTTCGGGTCACGTGACCCGCCCTTGAGGGGTCCCGTGACCCACCCTTGAGGGGTCTCGTGACCCACCCGTGGGAGGTCACCTGCCCCACCCTTGAGGGGTCACATGACCCACCTTGAGAGGTCACAGCAGTTTTACAGGGTCCCTGCGCACCTGTTCGGCGAAACAGAAGACCTCCCTGCTACTCAGAGGACCGCACGATTTCCCACAGGCCACACTGCCTAGCAGCACCTTCAGCCCCGCACAGACAGTGTGCTAAGGACAGACTTGGTTACAGGGGGCGTGGGCGGGGGATTTCCCATGGAACTCTCTAAGGGCCCGGTGCCCTGTGTGGCCCGGGGAGTGCCCATGCCGTTCCTTGACCCCGCAGGACACTTGCATCCAGCAATAAGCAGCCCTCTGCCTCCACGGGGCTCAAACACCTGCGCCCGGTGTGCGGGCACCTGGCGTACGTGGAGGCAAACCCGCAGACCCCTCTGGCCCGAACCCACCACTGCGAAGATCACCCTTTCTTCCATCCGTAAAGGGGTCACGCTTGAGGAGTGGAAGAACATGGGGAGGCCCCCAGGAGATGGCTTTTCTCCGAGCCGCGGCTGGCTCGTTTCGGGCCTTTACGTGGG
Organism: Desmodus rotundus; assembly: GCF_022682495.2. NCBI lineage: Eukaryota > Metazoa > Chordata > Mammalia > Chiroptera > Phyllostomidae > Desmodus > Desmodus rotundus. The sequence continues at coordinate 20,965,667 of NC_071397.1, forward strand.
CCGCGCATGCGCACTCAGGCTCCCAAGCACACACCTCCCTCGGCTCACCTAACCCACCCTATAGAGGTCACAGCAGTTCCACAGGGTCCCTGGGCACCTGTCTGTGGACACAGGAGCCCTCCCTGCCACCTAGAGGACCACTCGATTTCCGCTGGGGAACACTGCCCAGAAGCACTCCTAGCCTCGCACAGACACTGTGCGCAGGATAGACTTGTGGACGAGAGGCCTGGGCGGGGAATTTTCCAGGGAACTCTCTAAAGGCCAGGTGCCCTCTGTCGCCCTGGGAGTGCCCACGCCGTCCCTTAACCCTGCAGGACACTATCATCCAGCAATAAGCAGCCCTCTGCCTCCACGGGGCTCGAACACCTGGGCCCGTTGTGAGAGCACCTGGCGTACGTGCAGGCAAACCCACAGACCCCTCTGGCCCGAACCCACCACTGCGAAGATCCTCCTTTTCTTCCATCTGTAAAGGGGTCCTCCTTGAGGAGTGGAGGAACATGGGGAGGCCCCCAGGAGATGGCTTTTCTCCGAGCTGCGGCTGGCTGGTTTCGGGCCTATACGTGGGCCGCGCGTGCGCACTCAGGCTCCCCACCACAAGACTCCCTCGGGTCACGGGACTCACCCTTGAGGTGTCTCCTGACCCACCCTTGAGGGGTCACGTCACCCACCCCTGAGGGGTCACGTGACCCACCCCAGAGGGGTCACGTGACCCACCCCTGAGGGGTCACGTGACCCACCACTGAGGGGTCTCGTGACCCACCCCTGAGGGGTCACGTGACCCACCCCAGAGGGGTCACGAGACCCACCCCTGAGGGGTCTCGTGACCCGCCACTGAGGGGTCATGTGACCCACCCTTGAGGGGTCTCGTGACCCACGCATTTCGGGTCACGTGACCCGCCCTTTAGGGGTCTCATGACCCACCCTTGAGGGATCCCGTGACCCACCCTTGAGGGGTCTCGTGACCCACCCTTGGGAGGTCACCTGCCCCACACTTGAGGGGTCACATGACGCACCTTGAGAGGTCACAGCAGTTTTACAGGGTCCCTGCGCACCTGTTCGGGGAAACAGAAGCCCTCCCTGCCACTCAGAGGACCGCACGATTTCCCACAGGCCACACTGCCTAGCAGCACCTTCAGCCCCGCACAGACAGTGTGCTAAGGACAGACTTGGGTACCGGGGACATGGGCGGGGGAATTCCCATGGAACTCTCTAAGGGCCCGGTGCCCTGTGTGGCCCGGGGAGTGCCCATGCAGTTCCTTGACCCCGCAGGACTCTTGCATCCAGCAATAAGCAGCCCTCTGCCTCCACGGGGCTCAAACACCTGCGCCCGGTGTGCGGGCACCTGGCGTAGGTGGAGGCAAACCCGCAGACCCCTCTGGCCCGAACCCACCACTGCGAAGATCACCCTTTCTTCCATCCGTAAAGGGGTCACGCTTGAGGAGTGGAAGAACATGGGGAGGCCCCCAGGAGATGGCTTTTCTCCGAGCCGCGGCTGGCTCGTTTCGGGCCTATACGTGGGCCGCGCATGCGCACTCAGGCTCCCAAGCACACACCTCCCTCGGCTCACCTAACCCGCCCTTTAGAGGTCACAGCAGTTCCACAGGGTCCCTGGGCACCTGTCTGTGGACACAGGAGCCCTCCCTGCCACCTAGAGGACCACGCGATTTCCGCTGGGGAACACTGCCCAGAAGCACTCCTAGCCTCGCACACACACTGTGCTCAGGATAGACTTGTGGACCAGATGCCTGGGCGGGCAATCGTCCAGGGAACTCTCTAAAGTCCATGTGCCCTCTGTCGCCCTGGGAGTGCCCACGCCGTCCCTTAACCCTGCAGGACACTATCATCCAGCGATAAGCAGCCCTCTGCCTCCACGGGGCTCGAACACCTGGGCCCGTTGTGAGAGCACCTGGCGAACGTGCAGGCAAACCCACAGACCCCTCTGGCCCGAACCCACCACTGCGAAGATCCCCCTTTTCTTCCATCTGTAAAGGGGTCCTCCTTGAGGAGTGGAGGAACATGGGGAGGCCCCCAGGAGATGGCTTTTCTCCGAGCCGCGGATGGCTGGTTTCGGGCCTATACGTGGGCCGCGCGTGCGCACTCAGGCTCCCCACCACAAGACTCCCTCGGGTCACGGGACTCACCCTTGAGGTGTCTCCTGACCCACCCTTGAGGGGTCACGACACCCACACTTGAGGGGTCACGTCACCCACCACTGAGGGGTCACGTGACCCACCCCTGAGGGGTCTCGTGACCCACCCCTGGAGGGGTCACGTGACCCACCCCTGAGGGGTCTCGTGACCCACCCCTGAGGGGTCACGTGACCCACCCCTGAGGGGTCTCGTGACCCACCCCTGAGGGGTCTCGTGACCCACCCCAGAGGGGTCACCTGACCCACCCATGAGGGGTCTCGTGACCCACCCCTGAGGGGTCTCGTGACCCACCCCTGAGGGGTCACGTGACCCACCCCTGAGGGGTCTCGTGACCCGCCCCTGAGGGGTCATGTGACCCACCCTTGAGGGGTCTCGTGACCCACGCTTTTCGGGTCACGTGACCCGCCCTTTAGGGGTCTCGTGACCCAAACTTTGATTGGTCCCGTGACCCACCCTTGAGGGGTCTCGTGACCCACCCTTCGGAGGTCACCTGCTCCACCCTTGAGGGGTCACATGACACACCTTGAGAGGTCACAGCAGTTTTACAGGGTCCATGCGCACCTGTTCGGCGAAACAGAAGCCCTCCCTGCCACTCAGAGGACCGCACGATTTCCCACAGGCCACACTGCCTAGCAGCACCTTCAGCCCCGCACAGACAGTGTGCTAAGGACAGACTTGGGTACCGGGGACATGGGCGGGGGAATTCCCATGGAACTCTCTAAGGGCCCGGTGCCCTGTGTGGCCCGGGGAGTGCCCATGCCGTTCCTTGACCCCGCAGGACACTTGCATCCAGCAATAAGCAGCCCTCTGCCTCCACGGGGCTCAAACACCTGCACCCGGTGTGCGGGCACCTGGCGTACGTGGAGGCAAACCCGCAGACCCCTCTGGCCCGAACCCACCACTGCGAAGATCACCCTTTCTTCCATCCGTAAAGGGGTCACGCTTGAGGAGTGGAAGAACATGGGGAGGCCCCCAGGAGATGGCTTTTCTCCGAGCCGCGGCTGGCTCGTTTCGGGCCTTTACGTGGGCCGCGCATGCGCACTCAGGCTCCCAAGCACACACCTCCCTCGGCTCACCTAACCCGCCCTTTAGAGGTCACAGCAGTTCCACAGGGTCCCTGGGCACCTGTCTGTGGACACAGGAGCCCTCCCTGCCACCTAGAGGACCACGCGATTTCCGCTGGGGAACACTGCCCAGAAGCACTCCTAGCCTCGCACACACACTGTGCTCAGGATAGACTTGTGGACCAGATGCCTGGGCGGGCAATCGTCCAGGGAACTCTCTAAAGTCCATGTGCCCTCTGTCGCCCTGGGAGTGCCCACGCCGTCCCTTAACCCTGCAGGACACTATCATCCAGTGATAAGCAGCCCTCTGCCTCCACGGGGCTCGAACACCTGGGCCCGTTGTGAGAGCACCTGGCGAACGTGCAGGCAAACCCACAGACCCCTCTGGCCCGAACCCACCACTGCGAAGATCCCCCTTTTCTTCCATCTGTAAAGGGGTCCTCCTTGAGGAGTGGAGGAACATGGGGAGGCCCCCAGGAGATGGCTTTTCTCCGAGCCGCGGATGGCTGGTTTCGGGCCTATACGTGGGCCGCGCGTGCGCACTCAGGCTCCCCACCACAAGACTCCCTCGGGTCACGGGACTCACCCTTGAGGTGTCTCCTGACCCACCCTTGAGGGGTCACGACACCCACACTTGAGGGGTCACGTCACCCACCACTGAGGGGTCACGTGACCCACCCCTGAGGGGTCTCGTGACCCACCCCTGGAGGGGTCACGTGACCCACCCCTGAGGGGTCTCGTGACCCACCCCTGAGGGGTCACGTGACCCACCCCTGAGGGGTCTCGTGACCCACCCCTGAGGGGTCTCGTGACCCACCCCAGAGGGGTCACCTGACCCACCCATGAGGGGTCTCGTGACCCACCCCTGAGGTGTCTCGTGACCCACCCCTGAGGGGTCACGTGACCCACCCCTGAGGGGTCTCGTGACCCGCCCCTGAGGGGTCATGTGACCCACCCTTGAGGGGTCTCGTGACCCACGCTTTTCGGGTCACGTGACCCGCCCTTTAGGGGTCTCGTGACCCAACCTTTGATTGGTCCCGTGACCCACCCTTGAGGGGTCTCGTGACCCACCCTTCGGAGGTCACCTGCTCCACCCTTGAGGGGTCACATGATGCACCTTGAGAGGTCACAGCAGTTTTACAGGGTCCCTGCGCACCTGTTCGGCGAAACAGAAGCCCTCCCTGCCACTCAGAGGACCGCACGATTTCCCACAGGCCACACTGCCTAGCAGCACCTTCAGCCCCGCACAGACAGTGTGCTAAGGACAGACTTGGGTACCGGGGACATGGGCGGGGGAATTCCCATGGAACTCTCTAAGGGCCCGGTGCCCTGTGTGGCCCGGGGAGTGCCCATGCCGTTCCTTGACCCCGCAGGACACTTGCATCCAGCAATAAGCAGCCCTCTGCCTCCACGGGGCTCAAACACCTGCACCCGGTGTGCGGGCACCTGGCGTACGTGGAGGCAAACCCGCAGACCCCTCTGGCCCGAACCCACCACTGCGAAGATCACCCTTTCTTCCATCCGTAAAGGGGTCACGCTTGAGGAGTGGAAGAACATGGGGAGGCCCCCAGGAGATGGCTTTTCTCCGAGCCGCGGCTGGCTCGTTTCGGGCCTTTACGTGGGCCGCGCATGCCCACTCAGGCTCCCAAGCACACACCTCCCTCGGCTCACCTAACCCACCCTTTAGAGGTCACAGCAGTTCCACAGGGTCCCTGGGCACCTCTCTGTGGACACAGGAGCCCTCCCTGCCACCTAGAGGACCACGCGATTTCCGCTGGGGAACACTGCCCAGAAGCACTCCTAGCCTCGCACAGACACTGTGCGCAGGATAGACTTATGGACGAGAGGCCTGGGCGGGGAATTTTCCAGGGAACTCTCTAAAGGCCAGGTGCCCTCTGTCGCCCTGGGAGTGCCCACGCCGTCCCTTAAACCTGCAGGACACCATCATCCAGCAATAAGCAGCCCTCTGCCTCCACGGGGCTCGAACACCTGGGCCCGTTGTGAGAGCACCTGGCGTACGTGCAGGCAAACCCACAGACCCCTCTGGCCCGAACCCACCACTGCGAAGATCCCCCTTTTCTTCCATCTGTAAAGGGGTCCTCCTTGAGTAGTGGAGGAACATGGGGAGGCCCCCAGGAGATGGCTTTTCTCCGAGCCGCGGCTGGCAGGTTTTGGGCCTATACCTGGGCCGCGCTTGCGCACTCAGGCTCCCCACCACAAGCCTCCCTCGGGTCACGGGACTCACCCTTGAGGTGTCTCCTGACCCACCCTTGAGGGGTCACGTCACCCACCCCTGAGGGGTCACGTGACCCACCCCTGAGGGGTCACGTGACCCACCCCTGAGGGGTCACGTGACCCACCCCAGAGGGGTCACGTGACCCAACCCTGAGGGGTCTCGTGACCCAACCCCGAGGGGTCACGTGACCCACCCTTGAGGGGTCTCGTGACCCACGCTTTTCGGGTCACGTGACCCGCCCTTGAGGGGTCCCGTGACCCACCCTTGAGGGGTCTCGTGACCCACCCGTGGGAGGTCACCTGCCCCACCCTTGAGGGGTCACATGACCCACCTTGAGAGGTCACAGCAGTTTTACAGGGTCCCTGCGCACCTGTTCGGCGAAACAGAAGACCTCCCTGCCACTCAGAGGACCGCACGATTTCCCACAGGCCACACTGCCTAGCAGCACCTTCAGCCCCGCACAGACAGTGTGCTAAGGACAGACTTGGTTACAGGGGGCGTGGGCGCGGGATTTCCCATGGAACTCTCTAAGGGCCCGGTGCCCTGTGTGGCCCGGGGAGTGCCCATGCCGTTCCTTGACCCCGCAGGACACTTGCATCCAGCAATAAGCAGCCCTCTGCCTCCACGGGGCTCAAACACCTGCGCCCGGTGTGCGGGCACCTGGCGTACGTGGAGGCAAACCCGCAGACCCCTCTGGCCCGAACCCACCACTGCGAAGATCACCCTTTCTTCCATCCGTAAAGGGGTCACGCTTGAGGAGTGGAAGAACATGGGGAGGCCCCCAGGAGATGGCTTTTCTCCGAGCCGCGGCTGGCTCGTTTCGGGCCTTTACGTGGGCCGCGCATGCGCACTCAGGCTCCCAAGCACACACCTCCCTCGGCTCACCTAACCCACCCTATAGAGGTCACAGCAGTTCCACAGGGTCCCTGGGCACCTGTCTGTGGACACAGGAGCCCTCCCTGCCACCTAGAGGACCACTCGATTTCCGCTGGGGAACACTGCCCAGAAGCACTCCTAGCCTCGCACAGACACTGTGCGCAGGATAGACTTGTGGACGAGAGGCCTGGGCGGGGAATTTTCCAGGGAACTCTCTAAAGGCCAGGTGCCCTCTGTCGCCCTGGGAGTGCCCACGCCGTCCCTTAACCCTGCAGGACACTATCATCCAGCAATAAGCAGCCCTCTGCCTCCACGGGGCTCGAACACCTGGGCCCGTTGTGAGAGCACCTGGCGTACGTGCAGGCAAACCCACAGACCCCTCTGGCCCGAACCCACCACTGCGAAGATCCTCCTTTTCTTCCATCTGTAAAGGGGTCCTCCTTGAGGAGTGGAGGAACATGGGGAGGCCCCCAGGAGATGGCTTTTCTCCGAGCTGCGGCTGGCTGGTTTCGGGCCTATACGTGGGCCGCGCGTGCGCACTCAGGCTCCCCACCACAAGACTCCCTCGGGTCACGGGACTCACCCTTGAGGTGTCTCCTGACCCACCCTTGAGGGGTCACGTCACCCACCCCTGAGGGGTCACGTGACCCACCCCAGAGGGGTCACGTGACCCACCCCAGAGGGGTCACGTGACCCACCACTGAGGGGTCTCGTGACCCACCCCTGAGGGGTCAGGTGACCCACCCCAGAGGGGTCACGAGACCCACCCCTGAGGGGTCTCGTGACCCGCCACTGAGGGGTCATGTGACCCACCCTTGAGGGGTCTCGTGACCCACGCATTTCGGGTCACGTGACCCGCCCTTTAGGGGTCTCATGACCCACCCTTGAGGGATACCGTGACCCACCCTTGAGGGGTCTCGTGACCCACCCTTGGGAGGTCACCTGCCCCACACTTGAGGGGTCACATGACGCACCTTGAGAGGTCACAGCAGTTTTACAGGGTCCCTGCGCACCTGTTCGGCGAAACAGAAGCCCTCCCTGCCACTCAGAGGACCGCACGATTTCCCACAGGCCACACTGCCTAGCAGCACCTTCAGCCCCGCACAGACAGTGTGCTAAGGACAGACTTGGGTACCGGGGACATGGGCGGGGGAATTCCCATGGAACTCTCTAAGGGCCCGGTGCCCTGTGTGGCCCGGGGAGTGCCCATGCAGTTCCTTGACCCCGCAGGACTCTTGCATCCAGCAATAAGCAGCCCTCTGCCTCCACGGGGCTCAAACACCTGCGCCCGGTGTGCGGGCACCTGGCGTAGGTGGAGGCAAACCCGCAGACCCCTCTGGCCCGAACCCACCACTGCGAAGATCACCCTTTCTTCCATCCGTAAAGGGGTCACGCTTGAGGAGTGGAAGAACATGGGGAGGCCCCCAGGAGATGGCTTTTCTCCGAGCCGCGGCTGGCTCGTTTCGGGCCTATACGTGGGCCGCGCATGCGCACTCAGGCTCCCAAGCACACACCTCCCTCGGCTCACCTAACCCGCCCTTTAGAGGTCACAGCAGTTCCACAGGGTCCCTGGGCACCTGTCTGTGGACACAGGAGCCCTCCCTGCCACCTAGAGGACCACGCGATTTCCGCTGGGGAACACTGCCCAGAAGCACTCCTAGCCTCGCACACACACTGTGCTCAGGATAGACTTGTGGACCAGATGCCTGGGCGGGCAATCGTCCAGGGAACTCTCTAAAGTCCATGTGCCCTCTGTCGCCCTGGGAGTGCCCACGCCGTCCCTTAACCCTGCAGGACACTATCATCCAGCGATAAGCAGCCCTCTGCCTCCACGGGGCTCGAACACCTGGGCCCGTTGTGAGAGCACCTGGCGAACGTGCAGGCAAACCCACAGACCCCTCTGGCCCGAACCCACCACTGCGAAGATCCCCCTTTTCTTCCATCTGTAAAGGGGTCCTCCTTGAGGAGTGGAGGAACATGGGGAGGCCCCCAGGAGATGGCTTTTCTCCGAGCCGCGGATGGCTGGTTTCGGGCCTATACGTGGGCCGCGCGTGCGCACTCAGGCTCCCCACCACAAGACTCCCTCGGGTCACGGGACTCACCCTTGAGGTGTCTCCTGACCCACCCTTGAGGGGTCACGACACCCACACTTGAGGGGTCACGTCACCCACCACTGAGGGGTCACGTGACCCACCCCTGAGGGGTCTCGTGACCCACCCCTGGAGGGGTCACGTGACCCACCCCTGAGGGGTCTCGTGACCCACCCCTGAGGGGTCACGTGACCCACCCCTGAGGGGTCTCGTGACCCACCCCTGAGGGGTCTCGTGACCCACCCCAGAGGGGTCACCTGACCCACCCATGAGGGGTCTCGTGACCCACCCCTGAGGGGTCTCGTGACCCACCCCTGAGGGGTCACGTGACCCACCCCTGAGGGGTCTCGTGACCCGCCCCTGAGGGGTCATGTGACCCACCCTTGAGGGGTCTCGTGACCCACGCTTTTCGGGTCACGTGACCCGCCCTTTAGGGGTCTCGTGACCCAACCTTTGATTGGTCCCGTGACCCACCCTTGAGGGGTCTCGTGACCCACCCTTCGGAGGTCACCTGCTCCACCCTTGAGGGGTCACATGATGCACCTTGAGAGGTCACAGCAGTTTTACAGGGTCCCTGCGCACCTGTTCGGCGAAACAGAAGCCCTCCCTGCCACTCAGAGGACCGCACGATTTCCCACAGGCCACACTGCCTAGCAGCACCTTCAGCCCCGCACAGACAGTGTGCTAAGGACAGACTTGGGTACCGGGGACATGGGCGGGGGAATTCCCATGGAACTCTCTAAGGGCCCGGTGCCCTGTGTGGCCCGGGGAGTGCCCATGCCGTTCCTTGACCCCGCAGGACACTTGCATCCAGCAATAAGCAGCCCTCTGCCTCCACGGGGCTCAAACACCTGCACCCGGTGTGCGGGCACCTGGCGTACGTGGAGGCAAACCCGCAGACCCCTCTGGCCCGAACCCACCACTGCGAAGATCACCCTTTCTTCCATCCGTAAAGGGGTCACGCTTGAGGAGTGGAAGAACATGGGGAGGCCCCCAGGAGATGGCTTTTCTCCGAGCCGCGGCTGGCTCGTTTCGGGCCTTTACGTGGGCCGCGCATGCCCACTCAGGCTCCCAAGCACACACCTCCCTCGGCTCACCTAACCCACCCTTTAGAGGTCACAGCAGTTCCACAGGGTCCCTGGGCACCTCTCTGTGGACACAGGAGCCCTCCCTGCCACCTAGAGGACCACGCGATTTCCGCTGGGGAACACTGCCCAGAAGCACTCCTAGCCTCGCACAGACACTGTGCGCAGGATAGACTTATGGACGAGAGGCCTGGGCGGGGAATTTTCCAGGGAACTCTCTAAAGGCCAGGTGCCCTCTGTCGCCTTGGGAGTGCCCACGCCGTCCCTTAAACCTGCAGGACACCATCATCCAGCAATAAGCAGCCCTCTGCCTCCACGGGGCTCGAACACCTGGGCCCGTTGTGAGAGCACCTGGCGTACGTGCAGGCAAACCCACAGACCCCTCTGGCCCGAACCCACCACTGCGAAGATCCCCCTTTTCTTCCATCTGTAAAGGGGTCCTCCTTGAGTAGTGGAGGAACATGGGGAGGCCCCCAGGAGATGGCTTTTCTCCGAGCCGCGGCTGGCAGGTTTTGGGCCTATACCTGGGCCGCGCTTGCGCACTCAGGCTCCCCACCACAAGCCTCCCTCGGGTCACGGGACTCACCCTTGAGGTGTCTCCTGACCCACCCTTGAGGGGTCACGTCACCCACCCCTGAGGGGTCACGTGACCCACCCCTGAGGGGTCACGTGACCCAACCCTGAGGGGTCTCGTGACCCACCCCCGAGGGGTCACGTGACCCACCCTTGAGGGGTCTCGTGACCCACGCTTTTCGGGTCACGTGACCCGCCCTTGAGGGGTCCCGTGACCCACCCTTGAGGGGTCTCGTGACCCACCCGTGGGAGGTCACCTGCCCCACCCTTGAGGGGTCACATGACCCACCTTGAGAGGTCACAGCAGTTTTACAGGGTCCCTGCGCACCTGTTCGGCGAAACAGAAGCCCTCGCTGCCACTCAGAGGACCGCACGATTTCCCACAGGCCACACTGCCTAGCAGCACCTTCAGCCCCGCACAGACAGTGTGCTAAGGACAGACTTGGTTACAGGGGGCGTGGGCGCGGGATTTCCCATGGAACTCTCTAAGGGCCCGGTGCCCTGTGTGGCCCGGGGAGTGCCCATGCCGTTCCTTGATCCCGCAGGACACTTGCATCCAGCAATAAGCAGCCCTCTGCCTCCACGGGGCTCAAACACCTGCGCCCGGTGTGCGGGCACCTGGCGTACGTGGAGGCAAACCAGCAGACCCCTCTGGCCCGAACCCACCACTGCGAAGATCACCCTTTCTTCCATCCGTCAAGGGGTCACGCTTGAGGAGTGGAAGAACATGGGGAGGCCCCCAGGAGATGGCTTTTCTCCGAGCCGCGGCTGGCTCGTTTCGGGCCTTTACGTGGGCCGCGCATGCGCACTCAGGCTCCCAAGCACACACCTCCCTCGGCTCACCTAACCCACCCTATAGAGGTCACAGCAGTTCCACAGGGTCCCTGGGCACCTGTCTGTGGACACAGGAGCCCTCCCTGCCACCTAGAGGACCACTCGATTTCCGCTGGGGAACACTGCCCAGAAGCACTCCTAGCCTCGCACAGACACTGTGCGCAGGATAGACTTGTGGACGAGAGGCCTGGGCGGGGAATTTTCCAGGGAACTCTCTAAAGGCCAGGTGCCCTCTGTCGCCCTGGGAGTGCCCACGCCGTCCCTTAACCCTGCAGGACACTATCATCCAGCAATAAGCAGCCCTCTGCCTCCACGGGGCTCGAACACCTGGGCCCGTTGTGAGAGCACCTGGCGTACGTGCAGGCAAACCCACAGACCCCTCTGGCCCGAACCCACCACTGCGAAGATCCTCCTTTTCTTCCATCTGTAAAGGGGTCCTCCTTGAGGAGTGGAGGAACATGGGGAGGCCCCCAGGAGATGGCTTTTCTCCGAGCTGCGGCTGGCTGGTTTCGGGCCTATACGTGGGCCGCGCGTGCGCACTCAGGCTCCCCACCACAAGACTCCCTCGGGTCACGGGACTCACCCTTGAGGTGTCTCCTGACCCACCCTTGAGGGGTCACGTCACCCACCCCTGAGGGGTCACGTGACCCACCCCAGAGGGGTCACGTGACCCACCCCAGAGGGGTCACGTGACCCACCACTGAGGGGTCTCGTGACCCACCCCAGAGGGGTCACGAGACCCACCCCTGAGGGGTCTCGTGACCCGCCACTGAGGGGTCATGTGACCCACCCTTGAGGGGTCTCGTGACCCACGCATTTCGGGTCACGTGACCCGCCCTTTAGGGGTCTCATGACCCACCCTTGAGGGGTCCCGTGACCCACCCTTGAGGGGTCTCGTGACCCACCCTTGGGAGGTCACCTGCCCCACACTTGAGGGGTCACATGACGCACCTTGAGAGGTCACAGCAGTTTTACAGGGTCCCTGCGCACCTGTTCGGGGAAACAGAAGCCCTCCCTGCCACTCAGAGGACCGCACGATTTCCCACAGGCCACACTGCCTAGCAGCACCTTCAGCCCCGCACAGACAGTGTGCTAAGGACAGACTTGGGTACCGGGGACATGGGCGGGGGAATTCCCATGGAACTCTCTAAGGGCCCGGTGCCCTGTGTGGCCCGGGGAGTGCCCATGCAGTTCCTTGACCCCGCAGGACTCTTGCATCCAGCAATAAGCAGCCCTCTGCCTCCACGGGGCTCAAACACCTGCGCCCGGTGTGCGGGCACCTGGCGTAGGTGGAGGCAAACCCGCAGACCCCTCTGGCCCGAACCCACCACTGCGAAGATCACCCTTTCTTCCATCCGTAAAGGGGTCACGCTTGAGGAGTGGAAGAACATGGGGAGACCCCAGGAGATGGCTTTTCTCCGAGCCGCGGCTGGCTCGTTTCGGGCCTATACGTGGGCCGCGCATGCGCACTCAGGCTCCCAAGCACACACCTCCCTCGGCTCACCTAACCCGCCCTTTAGAGGTCACAGCAGTTCCACAGGGTCCCTGGGCACCTGTCTGTGGACACAGGAGCCCTCCCTGCCACCTAGAGGACCACGCGATTTCCGCTGGGGAACACTGCCCAGAAGCACTCCTAGCCTCGCACACACACTGTGCTCAGGATAGACTTGTGGACCAGATGCCTGGGCGGGCAATCGTCCAGGGAACTCTCTAAAGTCCATGTGCCCTCTGTCGCCCTGGGAGTGCCCACGCCGTCCCTTAACCCTGCAGGACACTATCATCCAGCGATAAGCAGCCCTCTGCCTCCACGGGGCTCGAACACCTGGGCTTGTTGTGAGAGCACCTGGCGAACGTGCAGGCAAACCCACAGACCCCTCTGGCCCGAACCCACCACTGCGAAGATCCCCCTTTTCTTCCATCTGTAAAGGGGTCCTCCTTGAGGAGTGGAGGAACATGGGGAGGCCCCCAGGAGATGGCTTTTCTCCGAGCCGCGGATGGCTGGTTTCGGGCCTATACGTGGGCCGCGCGTGCGCACTCAGGCTCCCCACCACAAGACTCCCTCGGGTCACGGGACTCACCCTTGAGGTGTCTCCTGACCCACCCTTGAGGGGTCACGACACCCACACCTGAGGGGTCACGTCACCCACCACTGAGGGGTCACGTGACCCACCCCTGAGGGGTCTCGTGACCCACCCCTGGAGGGGTCACGTGACCCACCCCTGAGGGGTCTCGTGACCCACCACTGAGGGGTCACGTGACCCACCCCTGAGGGGTCTCGTGACCCACCCCTGAGGGGTCTCGTGACCCACCCCAGAGGGGTCACCTAACCCACCCATGAGGGGTCTCGTGACCCACCCCTGAGGGGTCTCGTGACCCACCCCTGAGGGGTCACGTGAACCACCCATGAGGGATCTCGTGACCCACCCCTGGAGGGGTCACGTGACCCACCCCTGAGGGGTCTCGTGACCCACCCCTGAGGGGTCACGCGACCCACCCCTGAGGGGTCTCGTGACCCACCCCTGAGGGGTCACGTGACCCACCCCTGAGGGGTCTCGTGACCCACCCCTGAGAGGTCACGGGACCCACCCCTGTGGGGTCTCGTGACCCACCTTTTTCTGGTCACGTGACCCGCCCTTGAGGGCTCTCGAGACCCACCCTTGAGGGGTCTAGTGACCCACCCTTGGGAGGTCACCTGCCCCACCCTTGAGGGGTCACATGACCCACCTTGAGAGGTCACAGCAGTTTCACAGGGTCCCTGCGCACCTGTTCGGGGAAACAGAAGCCCTCCCTGCCACTCAGAGGACCGCACGATTTCCCACAGGCCACACTGCCTAGCAGCACCTTCAGCCCCGCACAGACAGTGTGCTAAGGACAGACTTGGGTACCGGGGGCATGGGCGGGGGATTTCCCATGGAACTCTCTAAGGGCCCGGTGCCCTGTGTGGCCCGGGGAGTGCCCATGCCGTTCCTTGACCCCGCAGGACACTTGCATCCAGCAATAAGCAGCCCTCTGCCTCCACGGGGCTCAAACACCTGTGCCCGGTGTGCGGGCACCTGGCGTACGTGGAGGCAAACACGCAGACCCCTCTGGCCCGAACCCACCACTGCGAAGATCACCCTTTCTTCCATCCGTAAAGGGGTCACGCTGAGGAGTGGAAGAACATGGGGAGGCCCCGAGGAGATGGCTTTTCTCCGAGCCGCGGCTGGCTCGTTTCGGGCCTATACGTGGGCCGCGCATGCGCACTCAGGCTCCCAAGCACACACCTCCCTCGGCTCACCTAACCCACCCTTTAGAGTTCACAGCAGTTCCACAGGGTCCCTGGGCACCTGTCTGTGGACACAGGAGCCGTCCCTGCCACCTAGAGGACCACGCGATTTCCGCTGGGGAACACTGCCCAGAAGCACTCCTAGCCTCGCACAGACACTGTGCGCAGGATAGACTTGTGGACCATAGGCCTGGGCGGGGAATCTTCCAGGGAACTCTCTAAAGGCCAGGTGCCCTCTGTCGCCCTGGGAGTGCCCACGCCGTCCCTTAACCCTGCAGGACACTATCATCCAGCAATAAGCAGCCCTCTGCCTCCACGGGGCTCGAACACCTGGGCCCGTTGTGAGAGCACCTGGCGTACGTGCAGGCAAACCCACAGACCCCTCTGGCCCGAACCCACCACTTCGAAGATCCCCCTTTTCTTCCATCTGTAAAGGGGTCCTCCTTGAGGAGTGGAGGAACATGGGGAGGCCCCCAGGAGATGGCTTTTCTCCGAGCCGCGGCTGGCTGGTTTCGGGCCTATACGTGGGCCGCGCGTGCGCACTCAGGCTCCCCACCACAAGTCTCCCTCGGGTCACGGGATTCACCCTTGAGGTGTCTCCTGACCCACCCTTCAGGGGTCACGTCACCCACCCCTGAGAGGTCACCTGACCCACCCTTGAGGGGTCACGTGACCCGCCCTTGAGGGGTCTCGTGACCCACCCCTGAGGGGTCACGTGACCCACCTTTTTCTGGTCACGTGACCCGCCCCTGAGGGGTCTCGTGAACCACCCCTGAGGGGTCACGTGACCCACCCATGAGGGGTCTCGTGACCCACCCCTGAGGGGTCACGTGACCCACCCCTGAGGGGTCTCGTGACCCACCCCTGAGAGGTCACGTGACCCACCCCTGAGGGGTCTCGGGACCCACCCCAGAGGGGTCACGTGACCCACCCCTGAGGGGTCTCGTGACCCACCCCTGAGGGGTCACATGACCCACCCTTGAGGGGTCTCGTGACCCACGCTTTTCGGGTCACGTGACCAGCCCTTTAGGGGTCTCGTGACCCACCCTTGAGGGGTCACGAGACCCACCCGTGGGAGGTCACCTGCCCCACCCTTGAGGGGTCACATGACCCACCTTGAGAGGTCACAGCAGTTTTACAGGGTCCCTGCGCACCTGTTCGGCGAAACAGAAGACCTCCCTGCCACTCAGAGGACCGCACGATTTCCCACAGGCCACACTGCCTAGCAGCACCTTCAGCCCCGCACAGACAGTGTGCTAAGGACAGACTTGGGTACAGGGGGCGTGGGCGGGGGATTTCCCATGGAACTCTCTAAGGGCCCGGTGCCCTGTGTGGCCCGGGGAGTGCCCATGCCGTTCCTTGACCCCGCAGGACACTTGCATCCAGCAATAAGCAGCCCTCTGCCTCCACGGGGCTCAAACACCTGCGCCCGGTGTGCGGGCACCTGGCGTACGTGGAGGCAAACCCGCAGACCCCTCTGGCCCGAACCCACCACTGCGAGGATCACCCTTTCTTCCATCCGTAAAGGGGTCACGCTTGAGGAGTGGAAGAACATGGGGAGGCCCCCAGGAGATGGCTTTCCTCCGAGCCGCGGCTGGCTCGTATCGGGCCTATACGTGGGCCGCGCATGCGCACTCAGGCTCCCAAGCACACACCTCCCTCGGCTCACCTAACCCACCCTTTAGAGGTCACAGCAGTTCCACAGGGTCCCTGGGCACCTGTCTGTGGACACAGGAGCCCCCCTGCCACCTAGAGGACCACGCGATTTCCGCTGGGGAACACTGCCCAGAAACACTCCTAGCCTCGCACAGACACTGTGCGCAGGATAGACTTGTGGACGAGAGGCCTGGGTGGGGAATTTTCCAGGGAACTCTCTAAAGGCCAGGTGCCCTCTGTCGCCCTGGGAGTGCCCACGCCGTCCCTTAACCCTGCAGGACACTATCATCCAGCAATAAGCAGCCCTCTGCCTCCACGGGGCTCGAACACCTGGGCCGGTTGTGAGAGCACCTGGCGTACGTGCAGGCAAACCCACAGACCCCTCTGGCCCGAACCCACCACTGCGAAGATCCCCCTTTTCTTCCATCTGTAAAGGGGTCCTCCTTGAGGAGTGGAGGAACATGGGGAGGCCCCCAGGAGATGGCTTTTCTCCGAGCCGCGGCTGGCTGGTTTCGGGCCTATACGTGGGCCGCGCGTGCGCACTCAGGCTCCCCACCACAACCCTCCCTCGGGTCACGGGACTCACCCTTGATGTGTCTCCTGATCCACCCCTGAGGGGTCTCGTGACCCACCCCAGAGGGGTCACGTGACCCACCCCAGAGGGGTCACGTGACCCACCCCAGAGGGGTCTCGTGACCCACCCCTGAGGGGTCACGTGACCCACCCTTGAGGGGTCTCGTGACCCACGCTTTTCGGGTCACGTGACCCGCCCTTTAGGGGTCTCGTGACCCACCCTTGAGGGGTCCCGTGACCCACCCTTGAGGGGTCTCGTGACCCAACCTTGGGAGGTCACCTGCTCCACCCTTGAGGGGTCACATGACCCACCTTGAGAGGTCACAGCAGTTTTACAGGGTCCCTGCGCACCTGTTCGGCGAAACAGAAGACCTCCCTGCCACTCAGAGGACCGCACGATTTCCCACAGGCCACACTGCCTAGCAGCACCTTCAGCCCCGCACAGACAGTGTGCTAAGGACAGACTTGGGTACAGGGGGCGTGGGCGGGGGATTTCCCATGGAACACTCTAAGGGCCGGGTGCCCTGTGTGGCCCGGGGAGTGCCCATGCCGTTCCTTGACCCCGCAGGACACTTGCATCCAGCAATAAGCAGCCCTCTGCCTCCACGGGGCTCAAACACCTGCGCCCGGTGTGCGGGCACCTGGCGTACGTGGAGGCAAACCCGCAGACCCCTCTGGCCCGAACCCACCACTGCGAAGATCACCCTTTCTTCCATCCGTAAAGGGGTCACGCTTGAGGAGTGGAAGAACATGGGGAGGCCCCCAGGAGATGGCTTTCCTCCGAGCCGCGGCTGGCTCGTATCGGGCCTATACGTGGGCCGCGCATGCGCACTCAGGCTCCCAAGCACACACCTCCCTCGGCTCACCTAACCCACCCTTTAGAGGTCACAGCAGTTCCACAGGGTCCCTGGGCACCTGTCTGTGGACACAGGAGCCCCCCTGCCACCTAGAGGACCACGCGATTACCGCTGGGGAACACTGCCCAGAAGCACTCCTAGCCTCGCACAGACACTGTGCGCAGGATAGACTTGTGGACGAGAGGCCTGGGTGGGGAATTTTCCAGGGAACTCTCTAAAGGCCAGGTGCCCTCTGTCGCCCTGGGAGTGCCCACGCCGTCCCTTAACCCTGCAGGACACTATCATCCAGCAATAAGCAGCCCTCTGCCTCCACGGGGCTCGAACACCTGGGCCCGTTGTGAGAGCACCTGGCGTACGTGCAGGCAAACCCACAGACCCCTCTGGCCCGAACCCACCACTGCGAAGATCCCCCTTTTCTTCCATCTGTAAAGGGGTCCTCCTTGAGGAGTGGAGGAACATGGGGAGGCCCCCAGGAGATGGCTTTTCTCCGAGCCGCGGCTGGCTGGTTTCGGGCCTATACGTGGGCCGCGCGTGCGCACTCAGGCTCCCCACCACAACCCTCCCTCGGGTCACGGGACTCACCCTTGAGGTGTCTCCTGATCCACCCTTGAGGGGTCACGTCACCCACCCCTGAGGGGTCACGTGACCCACCCCAGAGGGGTCACGACCCACCCCAGAGGGGTCACGTGACCCACCCCTGAGGGGTCTCGTGACCCACCCCTGAGGGGTCTCGTGACCCACCCCAGAGGGGTCACGTGACCCACCCCAGAGGGGTCTCGTGACCCACCACTGAGGGGTCACGTGACCAACCCTTGAGGGGTCTCGTGACACACGCTTTTCGGGTCACGTGACCAGCCCTTTAGGGGTCTCGTGACCCACCCTTGAGGGGTCCCGTGACCCACCCTTGAGGGGTCTCGTGACCCACCCTTGGGAGGTCACCTGCCCCACCCTTGAGGGGTCACATGACCCACCTTGAGAGGTCACAGCAGTTTTACAGGGTCCCTGCGCACCTGTTCGGCGAAACAGAAGATCTCCCTGCCACTCAGAGGACCGCACGATTTCCCACAGGCCACACTGCCTAGCAGCACCTTCAGCCCCGCACAGACAGTGTGCTAAGGACAGACTTGGGTACAGGGGGCATGGGCGGGGGATTTCCCATGGAACTCTCTAAGGGCCCGGTGCCCTGTGTGGCCCGGGGAGTGCCCATGCCGTTCCTTGACCCCGCAGGACACTTGCATCCAGCAATAAGCAGCCCTCTGCCTCCACGGGGCTCAAACACCTGCGCCCGGTGTGCGGGCACATGGCGTACGTGGAGGCAAACCCGCAGACCCCTCTGGCCCGAACCCACCACTGCGAAGATCACCCTTTCTTCCATCCGTAAAGGGGTCACGCTTGAGGAGTGGAAGAACATGGGGAGGCCCCCAGGAGATGGCTTTCCTCCGAGCCGCGGCTGGCTCGTTTCGGGCCTATACGTGGGCCGCGCACGCGCACTCAGGCTCCCAAGCACACACCTCCCTCGGCTCACCTAACCCACCCTTTAGAGGTCACAGCAGTTCCACAGGGTCCCTGGGCACCTGTCTGTGGACACAGGAGCCCCCCTGCCACCTAGAGGACCACGCGATTTCCGCTGGGGAACACTGCCCAGAAACACTCCTAGCCTCGCACAGACACTGTGCGCAGGATAGACTTGTGGACGAGAGGCCTGGGTGGGGAATTTTCCAGGGAACTCTCTAAAGGCCAGGTGCCCTCTGTCGCCCTGGGAGTGCCCACGCCGTCCCTTAACCCTGCAGGACACTATCATCCAGCAATAAGCAGCCCTCTGCCTCCACGGGGCTCGAACACCTGGGCCGGTTGTGAGAGCACCTGGCGTATGTGCAGGCAAACCCACAGACCCCTCTGGCCCGAACCCACCACTGCGAAGATCCCCCTTTTCTTCCATCTGTAAAGGGGTCCTCCTTGAGGAGTGGAGGAACATGGGGAGGCCCCCAGGAGATGGCTTTTCTCCGAGCCGCGGCTGGCTGGTTTCGGGCCTATACGTGGGCCGCGCGTGCGCACTCAGGCTCCCCACCACAACCCTCCCTGGGGTCACGGGACTCACCCTTGATGTGTCTCCTGATCCACCCCTGAGGGGTCACGTGACCCACCCCTGAGGGGTCACGTGACCCACCCCTGAGGGGTCTCGTGACCCACCCCAGAGGGGTCACGTGACCCACCCCAGAGGGTTCACGTGACCCTCCCCTGAGGGGTCTCGTGACCCACCCCTGAGGGGTCACGTGACCCACCCTTGAGGGGTCTCGTGACCCACCCCTGAGGGGTCACGTGACCCACCCCAGAGGGGTCTCGTGACCCACCCCTGAGGGGTCACGTGACCCACCCTTGAGGGGTCTCGTGACACACGCTTTTCGGGTCACGTGACCCGCCCTTTAGGGGTCTCGTGACCCACCCTTGAGGGGTCCCATGACCCACCCTTGAGGGGTCTCGTGACCCACCCTTGGGAGGTCACCTGCCCCACCCTTGAGGGGTCACATGACCCACCTTGAGAGGTCACAGCAGTTTTACAGGGTCCCTGCGCACCTGTTCGGCGAAACAGAAGACCTCCCTGCCACTCAGAGGACCGCACGATTTCCCACAGGCCACACTGCCTAGCAGCACCTTCAGCCCCCCACAGACAGTGTGCTAAGGACAGACTTGGGTACAGGGGGCGTGGGCGGGGGATTTCCCATGGAACACTCTAAGGGCCCGGTGCCCTGTGTGGCCCGGGGAGTGCCCATGCCGTTCCTTGACCCCGCAGGACACTTGCATCCAGCAATAAGCAGCCCTCTGCCTCCACGGGGCTCAAACACCTGCGCCCGGTGTGCGGGCACCTGGCGTACGTGGAGGCAAACCCGCAGACCCCTCTGGCCCGAACCCACTACTGCGAAGATCACCCTTTCTTCCATCCGTAAAGGGGTCACGCTTGAGGAGTGGAAGAACATGGGGAGGCCCCCAGGAGATGGCTTTTCTCCAGGCCGCGGCTGGCTGGTTTCGGGCCTATACGTGGGCCGCCCGTGCGCACTCAGGCTCCCCACCACAACCCTCCCTCGGGTCACGGGACTCACCCTTGAGGGGTCACGTGACCCACCCTTGAGGGGTCACGTGACCCACCCCTGAGGGGTCTCGTGACCCACCCCTGAGGGGTCACGTGACCCACCCCTGAGGGGTCACGTGACCCACCCCTGAGGGGTCTCGTGACCCACCCCTGAGGGGTCACGTGACCCACCCCTGAGGGGTCTCGTGACCCACCCCAGAGGGGTCACGTGACCCACCCCACAGGGGTCACGTGACCCACCCCATAGGGGTCTCGTGACCCACCCCTGAGGGGTCACGTGACCAACCATTGAGGGGTCTCGTGACCCACGCTTTTCGGGTCACGTGACCCGCCCTTTAGGGGTCTCGTGACCCACCCTTGAGGGGTCCCGTGACCCACCCTTGAGGGGTCTCGTGACCCACCCGTGGGAGGTCACCTGCCCCACCCTTGAGGGGTCACATGACCCACCTTGAGAGGTCACAGCAGTTTTACAGGGTCCCTGCGCACCTGTTCGGCGAAACAGAAGACCTCCCTGCCACTCAGAGGACCGCACGATTTCCCACAGGCCACACTGCCTAGCAGCACCTTCAGCCCCGCACAGACAGTGTGCTAAGGACAGACTTGGGTACAGGGGGCGTGGGCGGGGGATTTCCCATGGAACTCTCTAAGGGCCCGGTGCCCTGTGTGGCCCGGGGAGTGCCCATGCCGTTCCTTGACCCCGCAGGACACTTGCATCCAGCAATAAGCAGCCCTCTGCCTCCACGGGGCTCAAACACCTGCGCCCGGTGTGCGGGCACCTGGCGTACGTGGAGGCAAACCCGCAGACCCCTCTGGCCCGAACCCACCACTGCGAAGATCACCCTTTCTTCCATCCGTAAAGGGGTCACGCTTGAGGAGTGGAAGAACATGGGGAGGCCCCCAGGAGATGGCTTTCCTCCGAGCCGCGGCTGGCTCGTTTCGGGCCTATACGTGGGCCGCGCATGCGCACTCAGGCTCCCAAGCACACACCTCCCTCGGCTCACCTAACCCACCCTTTAGAGGTCACAGCAGTTCCACAGGGTCCCTGGGCACCTGTCTGTGGACACAGGAGCCCCCCTGCCACCTAGAGGACCACGCGATTACCGCTGGGGAACACTGCCCAGAAGCACTCCTAGCCTCGCACAGACACTGTGCGCAGGATAGACTTGTGGACGAGAGGCCTGGGTGGGGAATTTTCCAGGGAACTCTCTAAAGGCCAGGTGCCCTCTGTCGCCCTGGGAGTGCCCACGCCGTCCCTTAACCCTGCAGGACACTATCATCCAGCAATAAGCAGCCCTCTGCCTCCACGGGGCTCGAACACCTGGGCCCGTTGTGAGAGCACCTGGCGTACGTGCAGGCAAACCCACAGACCCCTCTGGCCCGAACCCACCACTGCGAAGATCCCCCTTTTCTTCCATCTGTAAAGGGGTCCTCCTTGAGGAGTGGAGGAACATGGGGAGGCCCCCAGGAGATGGCTTTTCTCCGAGCCGCGGCTGGCTGGTTTCGGGCCTATACGTGGGCCGCGCGTGCGCACTCAGGCTCCCCACCACAACCCTCCCTCGGGTCACGGGACTCACCCTTGAGGTGTCTCCTGACCCACCCTTGAGGGGTCACGTCACCCACCCCTGAGGGGTCACGCGACCCACCCCAGAGGGGTCACGTGACCCACCCCAGAGGCGTCACGTGACCCACCCCTGAGGGATCTCGTGACCCACCCCTGAGGGGTCTCGTGACCCATCCCTGAGGGGTCTCGTGACCCACCCCAGAGGGGTCATGTGACCCACCCCAGAGGGGTCATGTGACCCACCCCAGAGGGGTCTCGTGACCCACCCCTGAGGGGTCTCGTGACCCACGCTTTTCGGGTCACGTGACCCGCCCTTTAGGGGTCTCGTGACCCACTCTTGAGGGGTCCCGTGACCCACCCTTGAGGGGTCTCGTGACCCACCCTTGGGAGGTCACCTGCCCCACCCTTGAGGGGTCACATGACCCACCTTGAGAGGTCACAGCAGTTTTACAGGGTCCCTGCGCACCTGTTCGGCGAAACAGAAGCCCTCGCTGCCACTCAGAGGACCGCACGATTTCCCACAGGCCACACTGCCTAGCAGCACCTTCAGCCCCGCACAGACAGTGTGCTAAGGACAGAGTTGGGTACAGGGGGCGTGGGCGGGGGATTTCCCATGGAACTCTCTAAGGGCCCGGTGCCCTGTGTGGCCCGGGGAGTCCCCATGCCGTTCCTTGACCCCGCAGGACACTTGCATCCAGCAATAAGCAGCCCTCTGCCTCCACGGGGCTCAAACACCTGCGCCCGGTGTGCGGGCACCTGGCGTACGTGGAGGCAAACCCGCAGACCCCTCTGGCCCGAACCCACCACTGCGAAGATCACCCTTTCTTCCATCCGTAAAGGGGTCACGCTTGAGGAGTGGAAGAACATGGGGAGGCCCCCAGGAGATGGCTTTCCTCCGAGCCGCGGCTGGCTCGTTTCGGGCCTATACGTGGGCCGCGCATGCGCACTCAGGCTCCCAAGCACACACCTCCCTCGGCTCACCTAACCCACCCTTTAGAGGTCACAGCAGTTCCACAGGGTCCCTGGGCACCTGTCTGTGGACACAGGAGCCCCCCTGCCACCTAGAGGACCACGCGATTACCGCTGGGGAACACTGCCCAGAAGCACTCCTAGCCTCGCACAGACACTGTGCGCAGGATAGACTTGTGGACGAGAGGCCTGGGTGGGGAATTTTCCAGGGAACTCTCTAAAGGCCAGGTGCCCTCTGTCGCCCTGGGAGTGCCCACGCCGTCCCTTAACCCTGCAGGACACTATCATCCAGCAATAAGCAGCCCTCTGCCTCCACGGGGCTCGAACACCTGGGCCCGTTGTGAGAGCACCTGGCGTACGTGCAGGCAAACCCACAGACCCCTCTGGCCCGAACCCACCACTGCGAAGATCCCCCTTTTCTTCCATCTGTAAAGGGGTCCTCCTTGAGGAGTGGAGGAACATGGGGAGGCCCCCAGGAGATGGCTTTTCTCCGAGCCGCGGCTGGCTGGTTTCGGGCCTATACGTGGGCCGCGCGTGCGCACTCAGGCTCCCCACCACAACCCTCCCTCGGGTCACGGGACTCACCCTTGAGGTGTCTCCTGACCCACCCTTGAGGGGTCACGTCACCCACCCCTGAGGGGTCACGTGACCCACCCCAGAGGGGTCACGTGACCCACCCCAGAGGGGTCACGTGACCCACCCCTGAGGGGTCTCGTGACCCACCCCTGAGGGGTCTCGTGACCCATCCCTGAGGGGTCTCGTGACCCACCCCAGAGGGGTCATGTGACCCACCCCAGAGGGGTCTCGTGACCCACCCCTGAGGGGTCACGTGACCCACCCCTGAGGGGTCTCGTGACACACGCTTTTCGGGTCACGTGACCCGCCCTTTAGGGGTCTCGTGACCCACTCTTGAGGGGTCCCGTGACCCACCCTTGAGGGGTCTCGTGACCCACCCTTGGGAGGTCACCTGCCCCACCCTTGAGGGGTCACATGACCCACCTTGAGAGGTCACAGCAGTTTTACAGGGTCCCTGCGCACCTGTTCGGCGAAACAGAAGATCTCCCTGCCACTCAGAGGACCGCACGATTTCCCACAGGCCACACTGCCTAGCAGCACCTTCAGCCCCGCACAGACAGTGTGCTAAGGACAGAGTTGGGTACAGGGGGCGTGGGCGGGGCATTTCCCATGGAACTCTCTAAGGGCCCGGTGCCCTGTGTGGCCCGGGGAGTCCCCATGCCGTTCCTTGACCCCGCAGGACACTTGCATCCAGCAATAAGCAGCCCTCTGCCTCCACGGGGCTCAAACACCTGCGCCCGGTGTGCGGGCACCTGGCGTACGTGGAGGCAAACCCGCAGACCCCTCTGGCCCGAACCCACCACTGCGAAGATCACCCTTTCTTCCATCCGTAAAGGGGTCACGCTTGAGGAGTGGAAGAACATGGGGAGGCCCCCAGGAGATGGCTTTCCTCCGAGCCGCGGCTGGCTCGTTTCGGGCCTATACGTGGGCCGCGCATGCGCACTCAGGCTCCCAAGCACACACCTCCCTCGGCTCACCTAACCCACCCTTTAGAGGTCACAGCAGTTCCACAGGGTCCCTGGGCACCTGTCTGTGGACACAGGAGCCCCCCTGCCACCTAGAGGACCACGCGATTACCGCTGGGGAACACTGCCCAGAAGCACTCCTAGCCTCGCACAGACACTGTGCGCAGGATAGACTTGTGGACGAGAGGCCTGGGTGGGGAATTTTCCAGGGAACTCTCTAAAGGCCAGGTGCCCTCTGTCGCCCTGGGAGTGCCCACGCCGTCCCTTAACCCTGCAGGACACTATCATCCAGCAATAAGCAGCCCTCTGCCTCCACGGGGCTCGAACACCTGGGCCCGTTGTGAGAGCACCTGGCGTACGTGCAGGCAAACCCACAGACCCCTCTGGCCCGAACCCACCACTGCGAAGATCCCCCTTTTCTTCCATCTGTAAAGGGGTCCTCCTTGAGGAGTGGAGGAACATGGGGAGGCCCCCAGGAGATGGCTTTTCTCCGAGCCACGGCTGGCTGGTTTCGGGCCTATACGTGGGCCGCGCGTGCGCACTCAGGCTCCCCACCACAACCCTCCCTCGGGTCACGGGACTCACCCTTGAGGTGTCTCCTGATCCACCCTTGAGGGGTCACGTCACCCACCCCTGAGGGGTCACGTGACCCACCCCAGAGGGGTCACGTGACCCACCCCAGAGGGGTCACGTGACCCACCCCTGAGGGGTCTCGTGACCCACCCCAGAGGGGTCACGTGACCCACCCCAGAGGGGTCTCGTGACCCACCCCTGAGGGGTCACGTGACCAACCCTTGAGGGGTCTCGTGACACACGCTTTTCGGGTCACGTGACCAGCCCTTTAGGGGTCTCGTGACCCACCCTTGAGGGGTCCCGTGACCCACCCTTGAGGGGTCTCGTGACCCACCCTTGGGAGGTCACCTGCCCCACCCTTGAGGGGTCACATGACCCACCTTGAGAGGTCACAGCAGTTTTACAGGGTCCCTGCGCACCTGTTCGGCGAAACAGAAGATCTCCCTGCCACTCAGAGGACCGCACGATTTCCCACAGGCCACACTGCCTAGCAGCACCTTCAGCCCCGCACAGACAGTGTGCTAAGGACAGACTTGGGTACAGGGGGCGTGGGCGGGGCATTTCCCATGGAACTCTCTAAGGGCCCGGTGCCCTGTGTGGCCCGGGGAGTCCCCATGCCGTTCCTTGACCCCGCAGGACACTTGCATCCAGCAATAAGCAGCCCTCTGCCTCCACGGGGCTCAAACACCTGCGCCCGGTGTGCGGGCACCTGGCGTACGTGGAGGCAAACCCGCAGACCCCTCTGGCCCGAACCCACCACTGCGAAGATCACCCTTTCTTCCATCCGTAAAGGGGTCACGCTTGAGGAGTGGAAGAACATGGGGAGGCCCCCAGGAGATGGCTTTCCTCCGAGCCGCGGCTGGCTCGTTTCGGGCCTATACGTGGGCCGCGCATGCGCACTCAGGCTCCCAAGCACACACCTCCCTCGGCTCACCTAACCCACCCTTTAGAGGTCACAGCAGTTCCACAGGGTCCCTGGGCACCTGTCTGTGGACACAGGAGCCCCCCTGCCACCTAGAGGACCACGCGATTACCGCTGGGGAACACTGCCCAGAAGCACTCCTAGCCTCGCACAGACACTGTGCGCAGGATAGACTTGTGGACGAGAGGCCTGGGTGGGGAATTTTCCAGGGAACTCTCTAAAGGCCAGGTGCCCTCTGTCGCCCTGGGAGTGCCCACGCCGTCCCTTAACCCTGCAGGACACTATCATCCAGCAATAAGCAGCCCTCTGCCTCCACGGGGCTCGAACACCTGGGCCCGTTGTGAGAGCACCTGGCGTACGTGCAGGCAAACCCACAGACCCCTCTGGCCCGAACCCACCACTGCGAAGATCCCCCTTTTCTTCCATCTGTAAAGGGGTCCTCCTTGAGGAGTGGAGGAACATGGGGAGGCCCCCAGGAGATGGCTTTTCTCCGAGCCACGGCTGGCTGGTTTCGGGCCTATACGTGGGCCGCGCGTGCGCACTCAGGCTCCCCACCACAACCCTCCCTCGGGTCACGGGACTCACCCTTGAGGTGTCTCCTGATCCACCCTTGAGGGGTCACGTCACCCACCCCTGAGGGGTCACGTGACCCACCCCAGAGGGGTCACGTGACCCACCCCAGAGGGGTCACGTGACCCACCCCTGAGGGGTCTCGTGACCCACCCCAGAGGGGTCACGTGACCCACCCCAGAGGGGTCTCGTGACCCACCCCTGAGGGGTCACGTGACCAACCCTTGAGGGGTCTCGTGACACACGCTTTTCGGGTCACGTGACCAGCCCTTTAGGGGTCTCGTGACCCACCCTTGAGGGGTCCCGTGACCCACCCTTGAGGGGTCTCGTGACCCACCCTTGGGAGGTCACCTGCCCCACCCTTGAGGGGTCACATGACCCACCTTGAGAGGTCACAGCAGTTTTACAGGGTCCCTGCGCACCTGTTCGGCGAAACAGAAGATCTCCCTGCCACTCAGAGGACCGCACGATTTCCCACAGGCCACACTGCCTAGCAGCACCTTCAGCCCCACACAGACAGTGTGCTAAGGACAGACTTGGGTACAGGGGGCATGGGCGGGGGATTTCCCATGGAACTCTCTAAGGGCCCGGTGCCCTGTGTGGCCCGGGGAGTGCCCATGCCGTTCCTTGACCCCGCAGGACACTTGCATCCAGCAATAAGCAGCCCTCTGCCTCCACGGGGCTCAAACACCTGCGCCCGGTGTGCGGGCACATGGCGTACGTGGAGGCAAACCCGCAGACCCCTCTGGCCCGAACCCACCACTGCGAAGATCACCCTTTCTTCCATCCGTAAAGGGGTCACGCTTGAGGAGTGGAAGAACATGGGGAGGCCCCCAGGAGATGGCTTTCCTCCGAGCCGCGGCTGGCTCGTTTCGGGCCTATACGTGGGCCGCGCATGCGCACTCAGGCTCCCAAGCACACACCTCCCTCGGCTCACCTAACCCACCCTTTAGAGGTCACAGCAGTTCCACAGGGTCCCTGGGCACCTGTCTGTGGACACAGGAGCCCCCCTGCCACCTAGAGGACCACGCGATTTCCGCTGGGGATCACTGCCCAGAAACACTCCTAGCCTCGCACAGACACTGTGCGCAGGATAGACTTGTGGACGAGAGGCCTGGGTGGGGAATTTTCCAGGGAACTCTCTAAAGGCCAGGTGCCCTCTGTCACCCTGGGAGTGCCCACGCCGTCCCTTAACCCTGCAGGACACTATCATCCAGCAATAAGCAGCCCTCTGCCTCCACGGGGCTCGAACACCTGGGCCGGTTGTGAGAGCACCTGGCGTACGTGCAGGCAAACCCACAGACCCCTCTGGCCCGAACCCACCACTGCGAAGATCCCCCTTTTCTTCCATCTGTAAAGGGGTCCTCCTTGAGGAGTGGAGGAACATGGGGAGGCCCCCAGGAGATGGCTTTTCTCCGAGCCGCGGCTGGCTGGTTTCGGGCCTATACGTGGGCCGCGCGTGCGCACTCAGGCTCCCCACCACAACCCTCCCTCGGGTCACGGGACTCACCCTTGATGTGTCTCCTGATCCACCCCTGAGGGGTCACGTGACCCACCCCTGAGGGGTCTCGTGACCCACCCCAGAGGGGTCACGTGACCCACCCCAGAGGGTTCACGTGACCCACCCCTGAGGGGTCTCGTGACCCACCCCTGAGGGGTCACGTGACCCACCCTTGAGGGGTCTCGTGACCCACCCCTGAGGGGTCACGTGACCCACCCCAGAGGGGTCACGTGACCCACCCCTGAGGGGTCTCGTGACCCACCCCTGAGGGGTCACGTGACCCACCCCAGAGGGGTCACGTGACCCACCCCAGAGGGGTCACGTGACCCACCCCAGAGGGGTCTCGTGACCCACCCCTGAGGGGTCACGTGACCCACCCTTGAGGGGTCTCGTGACCCACGCTTTTCGGGTCACGTGACCCGCCCTTTAGGGGTCTCGTGACCCACCCTTGAGGGGTCCCGTGACCCACCCCTGAGGGGTCTCGTGACCCACCCCAGAGCGGTCACGTGACCCACCCCAGAGGGGTCTCGTGACCCACCCCTGAGGGGTCTCGTGACCCACCCTTGGGAGGTCACCTGCCCCACCCTTGAGGGGTCACATGACCCACCTTGAGAGGTCACAGCAGTTTTACAGGGTCCCTGCGCACCTGTTCGGCGAAACAGAAGACCTCCCTGCCACTCAGAGGACCGCACGATTTCCCACAGGCCACACTGCCTAGCAGCACCTTCAGCCCCGCACAGACAGTGTGCTAAGGACAGACTTGGGTAGAGGGGGCATGGGCGGGGGATTTCCCATGGAACTCTCTAAGGGCCCGGTGCCCTGTGTGGCCCGGGGAGTGCCCATGCCGTTCCTTGACCCCGCAGGACACTTGCATCCAGCAATAAGCAGCCCTCTGCCTCCACGGGGCTCAAACACCTGCGCCCGGTGTGCGGGCACCTGGCGTACGTGGAGGCAAACCCGCAGACCCCTCTGGCCCGAACCCACCACTGCGAAGATCACCCTTTCTTCCATCCGTAAAGGGGTCACTCTTGAGGAGTGGAAGAACATGGGGAGGCCCCCAGGAGATGGCTTTCCTCCGAGCCGCGGCTGGCTCGTATCGGGCCTATACGTGGGCCGCGCATGCGCACTCAGGCTCCCAAGCACACACCTCCCTCGGCTCACCTAACCCACCCTTTAGAGGTCACAGCAGTTCCACAGGGTCCCTGGGCACCTGTCTGTGGACACAGGAGCCCCCCTGCCACCTAGAGGACCACGCGATTACCGCTGGGGAACACTGCCCAGAAGCACTCCTAGCCTCGCACAGACACTGTGCGCAGGATAGACTTGTGGACGAGAGGCCTGCGTGGGGAATTTTCCAGGGAACTCTCTAAAGGCCAGGTGCCCTCTGTCGCCCTGGGAGTGCCCACGCCGTCCCTTAACCCTGCAGGACACTATCATCCAGCAATAAGCAGCCCTCTGCCTCCACGGGGCTCGAACACCTGGGCCCGTAGTGAGAGCACCTGGCGTACGTGCAGGCAAACCCACAGACCCCTCTGGCCCGAACCCACCACTGCGAAGATCCCCCTTTTCTTCCATCTGTAAAGGGGTCCTCCTTGAGGAGTGGAGGAACATGCGGAGGCCCCCAGGAGATGGCCTTTCTCCGAGCCGTGGCTGGCTGGTTTCGGGCCTATACGTGGGCCGCGCGTGCGCACTCAGGCTCCCCACCACAACCCTCCCTCGGGTCACGGGACTCACCCTTGAGGTGTCTCCTGACCCACCCTTGAGGGGTCACATCACCCACCCCTGAGGGGTCACGTGACCCACCCCAGAGGGGTCACGTGACCCACCCCAGAGGGGTCACGTGACCCACCCCAGAGGGGTCACGTGACCCACCCCTGAGGGGTCACGTGACCCACCCCAGAGGGGTCACGTGACCCACCCCTGAGGGGTCTCGTGACCCGCCCCTGAGGGGTCATGTGACCCACCCTTGAGGGGTCTCGTGGCCCACGCTTTTCGGGTCACGTGACCCGCCCTTTAGGGGTCTCGTGACCCACCCTTGAGGGGTCCCGTGACCCACCCTTGAGGGGTCTCGTGACCCACCCGTGGGAGGTCACCTGCCCCACCCTTGAGGGGTCACATGACCCACCTTGAGAGGTCACAGCAGTTTTACAGGGTCCCTGCGCACCTGTTCGGCGAAACAGAAGACCTCCCTGCCACTCAGAGGACCGCACGATTTCCCACAGGCCACACTGCCTAGCAGCACCTTCAGCCCCGCACAGACAGTGTGCTAAGGACAGACTTGGGTACAGGGGGCGTGGGCGGGGGATTTCCCATGGAACACTCTAAGGGCCCGGTGCCCTGTGTGGCCCGGGGAGTGCCCATGCCGTTCCTTGACCCCGCAGGACACTTGCATCCAGCAATAAGCAGCCCTCTGCCTCCACGGGGCTCAAACACCTGCGCCCGGTGTGCGGGCACCTGGCGTACGTGGAGGCAAACCCGCAGACCCCTCTGGCCCGAACCCACTACTGCGAAGATCACCCTTTCTTCCATCCGTAAAGGGGTCACGCTTGAGGAGTGGAAGAACATGGGGAGGCCCCCAGGAGATGGCTTTTCTCCAGGCCGCGGCTGGCTGGTTTCGGGCCTATACGTGGGCCGCCCGTGCGCACTCAGGCTCCCCACCACAACCCTCCCTCGGGTCACGGGACTCACCCTTGAGGGGTCACGTGACCCACCCTTGAGGGGTCACGTGACCCACCCCTGAGGGGTCTCGTGACCCACCCCTGAGGGGTCACGTGACCCACCCCTGAGGGGTCACGTGACCCACCCCTGAGGGGTCTCGTGACCCACCCCTGAGGGGTCACGTGACCCACCCCTGAGGGGTCTCGTGACCCACCCCAGAGGGGTCACGTGACCCACCCCACAGGGGTCACGTGACCCACCCCATAGGGGTCTCGTGACCCACCCCTGAGGGGTCACGTGACCAACCATTGAGGGGTCTCGTGACCCACGCTTTTCGGGTCACGTGACCCGCCCTTTAGGGGTCTCGTGACCCACCCTTGAGGGGTCCCGTGACCCACCCTTGAGGGGTCTCGTGACCCACCCGTGGGAGGTCACCTGCCCCACCCGTGGGAGGTCACCTGCCCCACCCTTGAGGGGTCACATGACCCACCTTGAGAGGTCACAGCAGTTTTACAGGGTCCCTGCGCACCTGTTCGGCGAAACAGAAGACCTCCCTGCCACTCAGAGGACCGCACGATTTCCCACAGGCCACACTGCCTAGCAGCACCTTCAGCCCCGCACAGACAGTGTGCTAAGGACAGACTTGGGTACAGGGGGCGTGGGCGGGGGATTTCCCATGGAACTCTCTAAGGGCCCGGTGCCCTGTGTGGCCCGGGGAGTCCCCATGCCGTTCCTTGACCCCGCAGGACACTTGCATCCAGCAATAAGCAGCCCTCTGCCTCCACGGGGCTCAAACACCTGCGCCCGGTGTGCGGGCACCTGGCGTACGTGGAGGCAAACCCGCAGACCCCTCTGGCCCGAACCCACCACTGCGAAGATCACCCTTTCTTCCATCCGTAAAGGGGTCACGCTTGAGGAGTGGAAGAACATGGGGAGGCCCCCAGGAGATGGCTTTCCTCCGAGCCGCGGCTGGCTCGTTTCGGGCCTATACGTGGGCCGCGCATGCGCACTCAGGCTCCCAAGCACACACCTCCCTCGGCTCACCTAACCCACCCTTTAGAGGTCACAGCAGTTCCACAGGGTCCCTGGGCACCTGTCTGTGGACACAGGAGCCCCCCTGCCACCTAGAGGACCACGCGATTACCGCTGGGGAACACTGCCCAGAAGCACTCCTAGCCTCGCACAGACACTGTGCGCAGGATAGACTTGTGGACGAGAGGCCTGGGTGGGGAATTTTCCAGGGAACTCTCTAAAGGCCAGGTGCCCTCTGTCGCCCTGGGAGTGCCCACGCCGTCCCTTAACCCTGCAGGACACTATCATCCAGCAATAAGCAGCCCTCTGCCTCCACGGGGCTCGAACACCTGGGCCCGTTGTGAGAGCACCTGGCGTACGTGCAGGCAAACCCACAGACCCCTCTGGCCCGAACCCACCACTGCGAAGATCCCCCTTTTCTTCCATCTGTAAAGGGGTCCTCCTTGAGGAGTGGAGGAACATGGGGAGGCCCCCAGGAGATGGCTTTTCTCCGAGCCGCGGCTGGCTGGTTTCGGGCCTATACGTGGGCCGCGCGTGCGCACTCAGGCTCCCCACCACAACCCTCCCTCGGGTCACGGGACTCACCCTTGAGGTGTCTCCTGACCCACCCTTGAGGGGTCACGTCACCCACCCCTGAGGGGTCACGCGACCCACCCCAGAGGGGTCACGTGACCCACCCCAGAGGCGTCACGTGACCCACCCCTGAGGGATCTCGTGACCCACCCCTGAGGGGTCTCGTGACCCATCCCTGAGGGGTCTCGTGACCCACCCCAGAGGGGTCATGTGACCCACCCCAGAGGGGTCATGTGACCCACCCCAGAGGGGTCTCGTGACCCACCCCTGAGGGGTCTCGTGACCCACGCTTTTCGGGTCACGTGACCCGCCCTTTAGGGGTCTCGTGACCCACTCTTGAGGGGTCCCGTGACCCACCCTTGAGGGGTCTCGTGACCCACCCTTGGGAGGTCACCTGCCCCACCCTTGAGGGGTCACATGACCCACCTTGAGAGGTCACAGCAGTTTTACAGGGTCCCTGCGCACCTGTTCGGCGAAACAGAAGCCCTCGCTGCCACTCAGAGGACCGCACGATTTCCCACAGGCCACACTGCCTAGCAGCACCTTCAGCCCCGCACAGACAGTGTGCTAAGGACAGAGTTGGGTACAGGGGGCGTGGGCGGGGGATTTCCCATGGAACTCTCTAAGGGCCCGGTGCCCTGTGTGGCCCGGGGAGTCCCCATGCCGTTCCTTGACCCCGCAGGACACTTGCATCCAGCAATAAGCAGCCCTCTGCCTCCACGGGGCTCAAACACCTGCGCCCGGTGTGCGGGCACCTGGCGTACGTGGAGGCAAACCCGCAGACCCCTCTGGCCCGAACCCACCACTGCGAAGATCACCCTTTCTTCCATCCGTAAAGGGGTCACGCTTGAGGAGTGGAAGAACATGGGGAGGCCCCCAGGAGATGGCTTTCCTCCGAGCCGCGGCTGGCTCGTTTCGGGCCTATACGTGGGCCGCGCATGCGCACTCAGGCTCCCAAGCACACACCTCCCTCGGCTCACCTAACCCACCCTTTAGAGGTCACAGCAGTTCCACAGGGTCCCTGGGCACCTGTCTGTGGACACAGGAGCCCCCCTGCCACCTAGAGGACCACGCGATTACCGCTGGGGAACACTGCCCAGAAGCACTCCTAGCCTCGCACAGACACTGTGCGCAGGATAGACTTGTGGACGAGAGGCCTGGGTGGGGAATTTTCCAGGGAACTCTCTAAAGGCCAGGTGCCCTCTGTCGCCCTGGGAGTGCCCACGCCGTCCCTTAACCCTGCAGGACACTATCATCCAGCAATAAGCAGCCCTCTGCCTCCACGGGGCTCGAACACCTGGGCCCGTTGTGAGAGCACCTGGCGTACGTGCAGGCAAACCCACAGACCCCTCTGGCCCGAACCCACCACTGCGAAGATCCCCCTTTTCTTCCATCTGTAAAGGGGTCCTCCTTGAGGAGTGGAGGAACATGGGGAGGCCCCCAGGAGATGGCTTTTCTCCGAGCCGCGGCTGGCTGGTTTCGGGCCTATACGTGGGCCGCGCGTGCGCACTCAGGCTCCCCACCACAACCCTCCCTCGGGTCACGGGACTCACCCTTGAGGTGTCTCCTGATCCACCCTTGAGGGGTCACGTCACCCACCCCTGAGGGGTCACGTGACCCACCCCAGAGGGGTCACGTGACCCACCCCAGAGGGGTCACGTGACCCACCCCAGAGGGGTCTCGTGACCCACCCCTGAGGGGTCTCGTGACCCACCCCAGAGGGGTCACGTGACCCACCCCAGAGGGGTCTCGTGACCCACCCCTGAGGGGTCACGTGACCAACCCTTGAGGGGTCTCGTGACACACGCTTTTCGGGTCACGTGACCAGCCCTTTAGGGGTCTCGTGACCCACCCTTGAGGGGTCCCGTGACCCACCCTTGAGGGGTCTCGTGACCCACCCTTGGGAGGTCACCTGCCCCACCCTTGAGGGGTCACATGACCCACCTTGAGAGGTCACAGCAGTTTTACAGGGTCCCTGCGCACCTGTTCGGCGAAACAGAAGATCTCCCTGCCACTCAGAGGACCGCACGATTTCCCACAGGCCACACTGCCTAGCAGCACCTTCAGCCCCGCACAGACAGTGTGCTAAGGACAGACTTGGGTACAGGGGGCGTGGGCGGGGCATTTCCCATGGAACTCTCTAAGGGCCCGGTGCCCTGTGTGGCCCGGGGAGTCCCCATGCCGTTCCTTGACCCCGCAGGACACTTGCATCCAGCAATAAGCAGCCCTCTGCCTCCACGGGGCTCAAACACCTGCGCCCGGTGTGCGGGCACCTGGCGTACGTGGAGGCAAACCCGCAGACCCCTCTGGCCCGAACCCACCACTGCGAAGATCACCCTTTCTTCCATCCGTAAAGGGGTCACGCTTGAGGAGTGGAAGAACATGGGGAGGCCCCCAGGAGATGGCTTTCCTCCGAGCCGCGGCTGGCTCGTTTCGGGCCTATACGTGGGCCGCGCATGCGCACTCAGGCTCCCAAGCACACACCTCCCTCGGCTCACCTAACCCACCCTTTAGAGGTCACAGCAGTTCCACAGGGTCCCTGGGCACCTGTCTGTGGACACAGGAGCCCCCCTGCCACCTAGAGGACCACGCGATTACCGCTGGGGAACACTGCCCAGAAGCACTCCTAGCCTCGCACAGACACTGTGCGCAGGATAGACTTGTGGACGAGAGGCCTGGGTGGGGAATTTTCCAGGGAACTCTCTAAAGGCCAGGTGCCCTCTGTCGCCCTGGGAGTGCCCACGCCGTCCCTTAACCCTGCAGGACACTATCATCCAGCAATAAGCAGCCCTCTGCCTCCACGGGGCTCGAACACCTGGGCCCGTTGTGAGAGCACCTGGCGTACGTGCAGGCAAACCCACAGACCCCTCTGGCCCGAACCCACCACTGCGAAGATCCCCCTTTTCTTCCATCTGTAAAGGGGTCCTCCTTGAGGAGTGGAGGAACATGGGGAGGCCCCCAGGAGATGGCTTTTCTCCGAGCCACGGCTGGCTGGTTTCGGGCCTATACGTGGGCCGCGCGTGCGCACTCAGGCTCCCCACCACAACCCTCCCTCGGGTCACGGGGCTCACCCTTGAGGTGTCTCCTGACCCACCCTTGAGGGGTCACGTCACCCACCCCTGAGGGGTCACATGACCCACCCCAGAGGGGTCACGTGACCCACCCCAGAGGGGTCACGTGACCCACCCCTGAGGGGTCACGTGACCCACCCCAGAGGGGTCACGTGACCCACCCCAGAGGGGTCACGTGACCCACCCCTGAGGGGTCTCGTGACCCACCCCAGAGGGGTCACGTGACCCACCCCAGAGGGGTCTCGTGACCCACCCCTGAGGGGTCACGTGACCAACCCTTGAGGGGTCTCGTGACACACGCTTTTCGGGTCACGTGACCAGCCCTTTAGGGGTCTCGTGACCCACCCTTGAGGGGTCCCGTGACCCACCCTTGAGGGGTCTCGTGACCCACCCTTGGGAGGTCACCTGCCCCACCCTTGAGGGGTCACATGACCCACCTTGAGAGGTCACAGCAGTTTTACAGGGTCCCTGCGCACCTGTTCGGCGAAACAGAAGATCTCCCTGCCACTCAGAGGACCGCACGATTTCCCACAGGCCACACTGCCTAGCAGCACCTTCAGCCCCGCACAGACAGTGTGCTAAGGACAGACTTGGGTACAGGGGGCATGGGCGGGGGATTTCCCATGGAACTCTCTAAGGGCCCGGTGCCCTGTGTGGCCCGGGGAGTGCCCATGCCGTTCCTTGACCCCGCAGGACACTTGCATCCAGCAATAAGCAGCCCTCTGCCTCCACGGGGCTCAAACACCTGCGCCCGGTGTGCGGGCACATGGCGTACGTGGAGGCAAACCCGCAGACCCCTCTGGCCCGAACCCACCACTGCGAAGATCACCCTTTCTTCCATCCGTAAAGGGGTCACGCTTGAGGAGTGGAAGAACATGGGGAGGCCCCCAGGAGATGGCTTTCCTCCGAGCCGCGGCTGGCTCGTTTCGGGCCTATACGTGGGCCGCGCATGCGCACTCAGGCTCCCAAGCACACACCTCCCTCGGCTCACCTAACCCACCCTTTAGAGGTCACAGCAGTTCCACAGGGTCCCTGGGCACCTGTCTGTGGACACAGGAGCCCCCCTGCCACCTAGAGGACCACGCGATTACCGCTGGGGATCACTGCCCAGAAACACTCCTAGCCTCGCACAGACACTGTGCGCAGGATAGACTTGTGGACGAGAGGCCTGGGTGGGGAATTTTCCAGGGAACTCTCTAAAGGCCAGGTGCCCTCTGTCACCCTGGGAGTGCCCACGCCGTCCCTTAACCCTGCAGGACACTATCATCCAGCAATAAGCAGCCCTCTGCCTCCACGGGGCTCGAACACCTGGGCCGGTTGTGAGAGCACCTGGCGTACGTGCAGGCAAACCCACAGACCCCTCTGGCCCGAACCCACCACTGCGAAGATCCCCCTTTTCTTCCATCTGTAAAGGGGTCCTCCTTGAGGAGTGGAGGAACATGGGGAGGCCCCCAGGAGATGGCTTTTCTCCGAGCCGCGGCTGGCTGGTTTCGGGCCTATACGTGGGCCGCGCGTGCGCACTCAGGCTCCCCACCACAACCCTCCCTCGGGTCACGGGACTCACCCTTGATGTGTCTCCTGATCCACCCCTGAGGGGTCACGTGACCCACCCCTGAGGGGTCTCGTGACCCACCCCAGAGGGGTCACGTGACCCACCCCAGAGGGTTCACGTGACCCACCCCTGAGGGGTCTCGTGACCCACCCCTGAGGGGTCACGTGACCCACCCTTGAGGGGTCTCGTGACCCACCCCTGAGGGGTCACGTGACCCACCCCAGAGGGGTCACGTGACCCACCCCTGAGGGGTCTCGTGACCCACCCCTGAGGGGTCACGTGACCCACCCCAGAGGGGTCACGTGACCCACCCCAGAGGGGTCACGTGACCCACCCCAGAGGGGTCTCGTGACCCACCCCTGAGGGGTCACGTGACCCACCCTTGAGGGGTCTCGTGACCCACGCTTTTCGGGTCACGTGACCCGCCCTTTAGGGGTCTCGTGACCCACCCTTGAGGGGTCCCGTGACCCACCCCTGAGGGGTCTCGTGACCCACCCCAGAGCGGTCACGTGACCCACCCCAGAGGGGTCTCGTGACCCACCCCTGAGGGGTCTCGTGACCCACCCTTGGGAGGTCACCTGCCCCACCCTTGAGGGGTCACATGACCCACCTTGAGAGGTCACAGCAGTTTTACAGGGTCCCTGCGCACCTGTTCGGCGAAACAGAAGACCTCCCTGCCACTCAGAGGACCGCACGATTTCCCACAGGCCACACTGCCTAGCAGCACCTTCAGCCCCGCACAGACAGTGTGCTAAGGACAGACTTGGGTAGAGGGGGCATGGGCGGGGGATTTCCCATGGAACTCTCTAAGGGCCCGGTGCCCTGTGTGGCCCGGGGAGTGCCCATGCCGTTCCTTGACCCCGCAGGACACTTGCATCCAGCAATAAGCAGCCCTCTGCCTCCACGGGGCTCAAACACCTGCGCCCGGTGTGCGGGCACCTGGCGTACGTGGAGGCAAACCCGCAGACCCCTCTGGCCCGAACCCACCACTGCGAAGATCACCCTTTCTTCCATCCGTAAAGGGGTCACGCTTGAGGAGTGGAAGAACATGGGGAGGCCCCCAGGAGATGGCTTTCCTCCGAGCCGCGGCTGGCTCGTATCGGGCCTATACGTGGGCCGCGCATGCGCACTCAGGCTCCCAAGCACACACCTCCCTCGGCTCACCTAACCCACCCTTTAGAGGTCACAGCAGTTCCACAGGGTCCCTGGGCACCTGTCTGTGGACACAGGAGCCCCCCTGCCACCTAGAGGACCACGCGATTACCGCTGGGGAACACTGCCCAGAAGCACTCCTAGCCTCGCACAGACACTGTGCGCAGGATAGACTTGTGGACGAGAGGCCTGCGTGGGGAATTTTCCAGGGAACTCTCTAAAGGCCAGGTGCCCTCTGTCGCCCTGGGAGTGCCCACGCCGTCCCTTAACCCTGCAGGACACTATCATCCAGCAATAAGCAGCCCTCTGCCTCCACGGGGCTCGAACACCTGGGCCCGTAGTGAGAGCACCTGGCGTACGTGCAGGCAAACCCACAGACCCCTCTGGCCCGAACCCACCACTGCGAAGATCCCCCTTTTCTTCCATCTGTAAAGGGGTCCTCCTTGAGGAGTGGAGGAACATGCGGAGGCCCCCAGGAGATGGCCTTTCTCCGAGCCGTGGCTGGCTGGTTTCGGGCCTATACGTGGGCCGCGCGTGCGCACTCAGGCTCCCCACCACAACCCTCCCTCGGGTCACGGGACTCACCCTTGAGGTGTCTCCTGACCCACCCTTGAGGGGTCACATCACCCACCCCTGAGGGGTCACGTGACCCACCCCAGAGGGGTCACGTGACCCACCCCAGAGGGGTCACGTGACCCACCCCAGAGGGGTCACGTGACCCACCCCAGAGGGGTCACGTGACCCACCCCTGAGGGGTCTCGTGACCCGCCCCTGAGGGGTCATGTGACCCACCCTTGAGGGGTCTCGTGGCCCACGCTTTTCGGGTCACGTGACCCGCCCTTTAGGGGTCTCGTGACCCACCCTTGAGGGGTCCCGTGACCCACCCTTGAGGGGTCTCGTGACCCACCCGTGGGAGGTCACCTGCCCCACCCTTGAGGGGTCACATGACCCACCTTGAGAGGTCACAGCAGTTTTACAGGGTCCCTGCGCACCTGTTCGGCGAAACAGAAGACCTCCCTGCCACTCAGAGGACCGCACGATTTCCCACAGGCCACACTGCCTAGCAGCACCTTCAGCCCCGCACAGACAGTGTGCTAAGGACAGACTTGGGTACAGGGGGCGTGGGCGGGGGATTTCCCATGGAACTCTCTAAGGGCCCGGTGCCCTGTGTGGCCCGGGGAGTGCCCATGCCGTTCCTTGACCCCGCAGGACACTTGCATCCAGCAATAAGCAGCCCTCTGCCTCCACGGGGCTCAAACACCTGCGCCCGGTGTGCGGGCACCTGGCGTACGTGGAGGCAAACCCGCAGACCCCTCTGGCCCGAACCCACCACTGCGAGGATCACCCTTTCTTCCATCCGTAAAGGGGTCACGCTTGAGGAGTGGAAGAACATGGGGAGGCCCCCAGGAGATGGCTTTCCTCCGAGCCGCGGCTGGCTCGTATCGGGCCTATACGTGGGCCGCGCATGCGCACTCAGGCTCCCAAGCACACACCTCCCTCGGCTCACCTAACCCACCCTTTAGAGGTCACAGCAGTTCCACAGGGTCCCTGGGCACCTGTCTGTGGACACAGGAGCCCCCCTGCCACCTAGAGGACCACGCGATTACCGCTGGGGAACACTGCCCAGAAGCACTCCTAGCCTCGCACAGACACTGTGCGCAGGATAGACTTGTGGACGAGAGGCCTGGGCGGGGAATTTTCCAGGGAACTCTCTAAAGGCCAGGTGCCCTCTGTCGCCCTGGGAGTGCCCACGCCGTCCCTTAACCCTGCAGGACACTATCATCCAGCAATAAGCAGCCCTCTGCCTCCACGGGGCTCGAACACCTGGGCCCGTTGTGAGAGCACCTGGCGTACGTGCAGGCAAACCCACAGACCCCTCTGGCCCGAACCCACCACTGCGAAGATCCCCCTTTTCTTCCATCTGTAAAGGGGTCCTCCTTGAGGAGTGGAGGAACATGGGGAGGCCCCCAGGAGATGGCTTTTCTCCGAGCCGCGGCTGGCTGGTTTCGGGCCTATACGTGGGCCGCGCGGGCGCACTCAGGCTCCCCACCACAACCCTCCCTCGGGTCACGGGACTCACCCTTGAGGTGTCTCCTGACCCACCCTTGAGGGGTCACGTGACCCACCCCTGAGGGGTCACGTGACCCACCCCTGAGGGGTCTCGTGACCCACCCCAGAGGGGTCACGTGACCCACCCCAGAGGGGTCACGTGACCAACCCTTGAGGGGTCTCGTGACCCACGCTTTTCGGGTCACGTGACCCGCCCTTTAGGGGTCTCGTGACCCACCCTTGAGGGGTCCCGTGACCCACCCTTGAGGGGTCTCGTGACCCACCCTTGGGAGGTCACCTGCCCCAACCTTGAGGGGTCACATGACCCACCTTGAGAGGTCACAGCAGTTTTACAGGGTCCCTGCGCACCTGTTCGGCGAAACAGAAGACCTCCCTGCCACTCAGAGGACCGCACGATTTCCCACAGGCCACACTGCCTAGCAGCACCTTCAGCCCCGACAGACAGTGTGCTAAGGACAGACTTGGGTACAGGGGGCGTGGGCGGGGGATTTCCCATGGAACTCTCTAAGGGCCCGGTGCCCTGTGTGGCCCGGGGAGTGCCCATGCCGTTCCTTGACCCCGCAGGACACTTGCATCCAGCAATAAGCAGCCCTCTGCCTCCACGGGGCTCAAACACCTGCGCCCGGTGTGCGGGCACCTGGCGTACGTGGAGGCAAACCCGCAGACCCCTCTGGCCCGAACCCACCACTGCGAAGATCACCCTTTCTTCCATCCGTAAAGGGGTCACGCTTGAGGAGTGGAAGAACATGGGGAGGCCCCCAGGAGATGGCTTTCCTCCGAGCCGCGGCTGGCTCGTATCGGGCCTATACGTGGGCCGCGCATGGGCACTCAGGCTCCCAAGCACACACCTCCCTCGGCTCACCTAACCCACCCTTTAGAGGTCACAGCAGTTCCACAGGGTCCCTGGGCACCTGTCTGTGGACACAGGAGCCGCCCTGCCACCTAGAGGACCACACGATTACCGCTGGGGAACACTGCCCAGAAGCACTCCTAGCCTCGCACAGACACTGTGCGCAGGATAGACTTGTGGACGAGAGGCCTGGGTGGGGAATTTTCCAGGGAACTCTCTAAAGGCCAGGTGCCCTCTGTCGCCCTGGGAGTGCCCACGCCGTCCCTTAACCCTGCAGGACACTATCATCCAGCAATAAGCAGCCCTCTGCCTCCA
This sequence comes from Desmodus rotundus, assembly GCF_022682495.2. Classification (NCBI taxonomy): domain Eukaryota; kingdom Metazoa; phylum Chordata; class Mammalia; order Chiroptera; family Phyllostomidae; genus Desmodus; species Desmodus rotundus. The sequence goes on from NC_071397.1 coordinate 21,006,924, forward strand.
CGGGGCTCAAACACCTGGGCCCGTTGTGAGAGCACCTGGCGTACGTGCAGGCAAACCCACAGACCCCTCTGGCCCGAACCCACCACTGCGAAGATCCCCCTTCTCTTCCATCTGTAAAAGGGTCCTCCTTGAGGAGTGGAGGAACATGGGGAGGCCCCCAGGAGATGGCTTTTCTCCGAGCCGCGGCAGGCTGGTTTCGGGCCTATACGTGGGCCGCGCGTGCACACTCAGGCTCCCCACCACAACCCTCCCTCGGGTCACGGGACTCACCCTTGAGGTGTCTCCTGACCCACCCTTGAGGGGTCACGTAACCCACCCCTGAGGGGTCACGTGACCCACCCCAGAGGGGTCTGGTGACCCACGCTTTTCGGGTCACGTGACCCGCCCTTTAGGGGTCTCGTGACCCACCCCTGAGGGGTCCCGTGACCCACCCTTGAGGGGTCTCGTGACCCACCCTTGGGAGGTCACCTGCCCCACCCCTGAGGGGTCACATGACCCACCTTGAGAGGTCACAGCAGTTTTACAGGGTCCCTGCGCACCTGTTCGGCGAAACAGAAGACCTCCCTGCCACACAGAGGACCGCACGATTTCCCACAGGCCACACTGCCTAGCAGCACCTTCAGCCCCGCACAGACAGTGTGCTAAGGACAGACTTGGGTACAGGGGGCGTGGGCGGGGGATTTCCCATGGAACACTCTAAGGGCCCGGTGCCCTGTGTGTCCCGGGGAGTGCCCATGCCGTTCCTTGACCCCGCAGGACACTTGCATCCAGCAATAAGCAGCCCTCTGCCTCCACGGGGCTCAAACACCTGCGCCCGGTGTGCGGGCACCTGGCGTACGTGGAGGCAAACCCGCAGACCCCTCTGGCCCGAACCCACCACTGCGAAGATCACCCTTTCTTCCATCCGTAAAGGGGTCACGCTTGAGGAGTGGAAGAACATGGGGAGGCCTCCAGGAGATGGCTTTCCTCCGAGCCGCGGCTGGCTCGTATCGGGCCTATACGTGGGCCGCGCATGCGCACTCAGGCTCCCAAGCACACACCTCCCTCGGCTCACCTAACCCACCCTTTAGAGGTCACAGCAGTTCCACAGGGTCCCTGGGCACCTGTCTGTGGACACAGGAGCCCCCCTGCCACCTAGAGGACCACGCGATTACCGCTGGGGAACACTGCCCAGAAGCACTCCTAGCCTCGCACAGACACTGTGCGCAGGATAGACTTGTGGACGAGAGGCCTGGGTGGGGAATTTTCCAGGGAACTCTCTAAAGGCCAGGTGCCCTCTGTCGCCCTGGGTGTGCCCACGCCGTCCCTTAACCCTGCAGGACACTATCATCCAGCAATAAGCAGCCCTCTGCCTCCACGGGGCTCGAACACCTGGGCCCGTTGTGAGAGCACCTGGCGTACGTGCAGGCAAACCCACAGACCCCTCTGGCCCGAACCCACCACTGCAAAGATCCCCCTTTTCTTCCATCTGTAAAGGGGTCCTCCTTGAGGAGTGGAGGAACATGGGGAGGCCCCCAGGAGATGGCTTTTCTCCGAGGCACGGATGGCTGGTTTCGGGCCTATACGTGGGCCGCGCGTGCACACTCAGGCTCCCCACCACAACCCTCCCTCGGGTCACGGGACTCACCCTTGAGGTGTCTCCTGACCCACCCTTGAGGGGACACGTCACCCACCCCTGAGGGGTCACGTGACCCACCCCTGAGGGGTCTCGTGACCCACCCCTGAGGGGAATTTTCCAGGGAACTCTCTAAAGGCCAGGTGCCCTCTGTCGCCCTGGGAGTGCCCACGCCGTCCCTTAACCCTGCAGGACACTATCATCCAGCAATAAGCAGCCCTCTGCCTCCACGGGACTCGAACACCTGGGCCCGTTGTGAGAGCACCTGGCGTACGTGCAGGCAAACCCACAGACCCCTCTGGCCCGAACCCACCACTGCGAAGATCCCCCTTTTCTTCCATCTGTAAAGGGGTCCTCCTTGAGGAGTGGAGGAACATGGGGAGGCCCCCAGGAGATGGCTTTTCTCCGAGCCGCGGCTGGCTGGTTTCGGGCCTATACGTGGGCCGCGCGTGCGCGCTCAGGCTCCCCACCACAACCCTCCCTCGGGTCTCGGGACTCACCCTTGAGGTGTCTCCTGACCCACCCCTGAGGGGTCTCGTGACCCACCCCTGAGGGGTCACGTGACCCACCCCTGAGGGGTCTCGTGACCCACCCCAGAGGGGTCACGTGACCCACCCCAGAGGGGTCACCTGACCCACCCCAGAGGTGTCTCGTGACCCACCCCTGAGGGGTCACGTGACCAACCCTTGAGGGGTCTCGTGACCCACGCTTTTCGGGTCACGTGACCCGCCCTTTAGGGGTCTCGTGACCCACCCTTGAGGGGTCCCGTGACCCACCCTTGAGGGGTCTCGTGACCCACCCCTGAGGGGTCACGTGACCCACCCCTGAGGGGTCACGTGACCCACCCCTGAGGGGTCTCGTGACCCACCCCTGAGGGGTCACGTGACCCACCCCAGAGGGGTCACGTGACCCAACCCTGAGGGGTCTCGTGACCCACCCCCGAGGGGTCACGTGACCCACCCTTGAGGGGTCTCGTGACCCACGCGTTTCGGGTCACGTGACCCGCCCTTGAGGGGTCCCGTGACCCACCCTTGAGGGGTCTCGTGACCCACCCGTGGGAGGTCACCTGCCCCACCCTTGAGGGGTCACATGACCCACCTTGAGAGGTCACAGCAGTTTTACAGGGTCCCTGCGCACCTGTTCGGCGAAACAGAAGACCTCCCTGCTACTCAGAGGACCGCACGATTTCCCACAGGCCACACTGCCTAGCAGCACCTTCAGCCCCGCACAGACAGTGTGCTAAGGACAGACTTGGTTACAGGGGGCGTGGGCGGGGGATTTCCCATGGAACTCTCTAAGGGCCCGGTGCCCTGTGTGGCCCGGGGAGTGCCCATGCCGTTCCTTGACCCCGCAGGACACTTGCATCCAGCAATAAGCAGCCCTCTGCCTCCACGGGGCTCAAACACCTGCGCCCGGTGTGCGGGCACCTGGCGTACGTGGAGGCAAACCCGCAGACCCCTCTGGCCCGAACCCACCACTGCGAAGATCACCCTTTCTTCCATCCGTAAAGGGGTCACGCTTGAGGAGTGGAAGAACATGGGGAGGCCCCCAGGAGATGGCTTTTCTCCGAGCTGCGGCTGGCTCGTTTCGGGCCTTTACGTGGGCCGCGCATGCGCACTCAGGCTCCCAAGCACACACCTCCCTCGGCTCACCTAACCCACCCTATAGAGGTCACAGCAGTTCCACAGGGTCCCTGGGCACCTGTCTGTGGACACAGGAGCCCTCCCTGCCACCTAGAGGACCACTCGATTTCCGCTGGGGAACACTGCCCAGAAGCACTCCTAGCCTCGCACAGACACTGTGCGCAGGATAGACTTGTGGACGAGAGGCCTGGGCGGGGAATTTTCCAGGGAACTCTCTAAAGGCCAGGTGCCCTCTGTCGCCCTGGGAGTGCCCACGCCGTCCCTTAACCCTGCAGGACACTATCATCCAGCAATAAGCAGCCCTCTGCCTCCACGGGGCTCGAACACCTGGGCCCGTTGTGAGAGCACCTGGCGTACGTGCAGGCAAACCCACAGACCCCTCTGGCCCGAACCCACCACTGCGAAGATCCTCCTTTTCTTCCATCTGTAAAGGGGTCCTCCTTGAGGAGTGGAGGAACATGGGGAGGCCCCCAGGAGATGGCTTTTCTCCGAGCTGCGGCTGGCTGGTTTCGGGCCTATACGTGGGCCGCGCGTGCGCACTCAGGCTCCCCACCACAAGACTCCCTCGGGTCACGGGACTCACCCTTGAGGTGTCTCCTGACCCACCCTTGAGGGGTCACGTCACCCACCCCTGAGGGGTCACGTGACCCACCCCAGAGGGGTCACGTGACCCACCCCAGAGGGGTCACGTGACCCACCACTGAGGGGTCTCGTGACCCACCCCTGAGGGGTCACGTGACCCACCCCAGAGGGGTCACGAGACCCACCCCTGAGGGGTCTCGTGACCCGCCACTGAGGGGTCATGTGACCCACCCTTGAGGGGTCTCGTGACCCACGCATTTCGGGTCACGTGACCCGCCCTTTAGGGGTCTCATGACCCACCCTTGAGGGATCCCGTGACCCACCCTTGAGGGGTCTCGTGACCCACCCTTGGGAGGTCACCTGCCCCACACTTGAGGGGTCACATGACGCACCTTGAGAGGTCACAGCAGTTTTACAGGGTCCCTGCGCACCTGTTCGGGGAAACAGAAGCCCTCCCTGCCACTCAGAGGACCGCACGATTTCCCACAGGCCACACTGCCTAGCAGCACCTTCAGCCCCGCACAGACAGTGTGCTAAGGACAGACTTGGGTACCGGGGACATGGGCGGGGGAATTCCCATGGAACTCTCTAAGGGCCCGGTGCCCTGTGTGGCCCGGGGAGTGCCCATGCAGTTCCTTGACCCCGCAGGACTCTTGCATCCAGCAATAAGCAGCCCTCTGCCTCCACGGGGCTCAAACACCTGCGCCCGGTGTGCGGGCACCTGGCGTAGGTGGAGGCAAACCCGCAGACCCCTCTGGCCCGAACCCACCACTGCGAAGATCACCCTTTCTTCCATCCGTAAAGGGGTCACGCTTGAGGAGTGGAAGAACATGGGGAGGCCCCCAGGAGATGGCTTTTCTCCGAGCCGCGGCTGGCTCGTTTCGGGCCTATACGTGGGCCGCGCATGCGCACTCAGGCTCCCAAGCACACACCTCCCTCGGCTCACCTAACCCGCCCTTTAGAGGTCACAGCAGTTCCACAGGGTCCCTGGGCACCTGTCTGTGGACACAGGAGCCCTCCCTGCCACCTAGAGGACCACGCGATTTCCGCTGGGGAACACTGCCCAGAAGCACTCCTAGCCTCGCACACACACTGTGCTCAGGATAGACTTGTGGACCAGATGCCTGGGCGGGCAATCGTCCAGGGAACTCTCTAAAGTCCATGTGCCCTCTGTCGCCCTGGGAGTGCCCACGCCGTCCCTTAACCCTGCAGGACACTATCATCCAGCGATAAGCAGCCCTCTGCCTCCACGGGGCTCGAACACCTGGGCCCGTTGTGAGAGCACCTGGCGAACGTGCAGGCAAACCCACAGACCCCTCTGGCCCGAACCCACCACTGCGAAGATCCCCCTTTTCTTCCATCTGTAAAGGGGTCCTCCTTGAGGAGTGGAGGAACATGGGGAGGCCCCCAGGAGATGGCTTTTCTCCGAGCCGCGGATGGCTGGTTTCGGGCCTATACGTGGGCCGCGCGTGCGCACTCAGGCTCCCCACCACAAGACTCCCTCGGGTCACGGGACTCACCCTTGAGGTGTCTCCTGACCCACCCTTGAGGGGTCACGACACCCACACTTGAGGGGTCACGTCACCCACCACTGAGGGGTCACGTGACCCACCCCTGAGGGGTCTCGTGACCCACCCCTGGAGGGGTCACGTGACCCACCCCTGAGGGGTCTCGTGACCCACCCCTGAGGGGTCACGTGACCCACCCCTGAGGGGTCTCGTGACCCACCCCTGAGGGGTCTCGTGACCCACCCCAGAGGGGTCACCTGACCCACCCATGAGGGGTCTCGTGACCCACCCCTGAGGGGTCTCGTGACCCACCCCTGAGGGGTCACGTGACCCACCCCTGAGGGGTCTCGTGACCCGCCCCTGAGGGGTCATGTGACCCACCCTTGAGGGGTCTCGTGACCCACGCTTTTCGGGTCACGTGACCCGCCCTTTAGGGGTCTCGTGACCCAACCTTTGATTGGTCCCGTGACCCACCCTTGAGGGGTCTCGTGACCCACCCTTCGGAGGTCACCTGCTCCACCCTTGAGGGGTCACATGACACACCTTGAGAGGTCACAGCAGTTTTACAGGGTCCATGCGCACCTGTTCGGCGAAACAGAAGCCCTCCCTGCCACTCAGAGGACCGCACGATTTCCCACAGGCCACACTGCCTAGCAGCACCTTCAGCCCCGCACAGACAGTGTGCTAAGGACAGACTTGGGTACCGGGGACATGGGCGGGGGAATTCCCATGGAACTCTCTAAGGGCCCGGTGCCCTGTGTGGCCCGGGGAGTGCCCATGCCGTTCCTTGACCCCGCAGGACACTTGCATCCAGCAATAAGCAGCCCTCTGCCTCCACGGGGCTCAAACACCTGCACCCGGTGTGCGGGCACCTGGCGTACGTGGAGGCAAACCCGCAGACCCCTCTGGCCCGAACCCACCACTGCGAAGATCACCCTTTCTTCCATCCGTAAAGGGGTCACGCTTGAGGAGTGGAAGAACATGGGGAGGCCCCCAGGAGATGGCTTTTCTCCGAGCCGCGGCTGGCTCGTTTCGGGCCTTTACGTGGGCCGCGCATGCGCACTCAGGCTCCCAAGCACACACCTCCCTCGGCTCACCTAACCCGCCCTTTAGAGGTCACAGCAGTTCCACAGGGTCCCTGGGCACCTGTCTGTGGACACAGGAGCCCTCCCTGCCACCTAGAGGACCACGCGATTTCCGCTGGGGAACACTGCCCAGAAGCACTCCTAGCCTCGCACACACACTGTGCTCAGGATAGACTTGTGGACCAGATGCCTGGGCGGGCAATCGTCCAGGGAACTCTCTAAAGTCCATGTGCCCTCTGTCGCCCTGGGAGTGCCCACGCCGTCCCTTAACCCTGCAGGACACTATCATCCAGTGATAATCAGCCCTCTGCCTCCACGGGGCTCGAACACCTGGGCCCGTTGTGAGAGCACCTGGCGAACGTGCAGGCAAACCCACAGACCCCTCTGGCCCGAACCCACCACTGCGAAGATCCCCCTTTTCTTCCATCTGTAAAGGGGTCCTCCTTGAGGAGTGGAGGAACATGGGGAGGCCCCCAGGAGATGGCTTTTCTCCGAGCCGCGGATGGCTGGTTTCGGGCCTATACGTGGGCCGCGCGTGCGCACTCAGGCTCCCCACCACAAGACTCCCTCGGGTCACGGGACTCACCCTTGAGGTGTCTCCTGACCCACCCTTGAGGGGTCACGACACCCACACTTGAGGGGTCACGTCACCCACCACTGAGGGGTCACGTGACCCACCCCTTAGGGGTCTCGTGACCCACCCCTGGAGGGGTCACGTGACCCACCCCTGAGGGGTCTCGTGACCCACCCCTGAGGGGTCACGTGACCCACCCCTGAGGGGTCTCGTGACCCACCCCTGAGGGGTCTCGTGACCCACCCCAGAGGGGTCACCTGACCCACCCATGAGGGGTCTCGTGACCCACCCCTGAGGTGTCTCGTGACCCACCCCTGAGGGGTCACGTGACCCACCCCTGAGGGGTCTCGTGACCCGCCCCTGAGGGGTCATGTGACCCACCCTTGAGGGGTCTCGTGACCCACGCTTTTCGGGTCACGTGACCCGCCCTTTAGGGGTCTCGTGACCCAACCTTTGATTGGTCCCGTGACCCACCCTTGAGGGGTCTCGTGACCCACCCTTCGGAGGTCACCTGCTCCACCCTTGAGGGGTCACATGATGCACCTTGAGAGGTCACAGCAGTTTTACAGGGTCCCTGCGCACCTGTTCGGCGAAACAGAAGCCCTCCCTGCCACTCAGAGGACCGCACGATTTCCCACAGGCCACACTGCCTAGCAGCACCTTCAGCCCCGCACAGACAGTGTGCTAAGGACAGACTTGGGTACCGGGGACATGGGCGGGGGAATTCCCATGGAACTCTCTAAGGGCCCGGTGCCCTGTGTGGCCCGGGGAGTGCCCATGCCGTTCCTTGACCCCGCAGGACACTTGCATCCAGCAATAAGCAGCCCTCTGCCTCCACGGGGCTCAAACACCTGCACCCGGTGTGCGGGCACCTGGCGTACGTGGAGGCAAACCCGCAGACCCCTCTGGCCCGAACCCACCACTGCGAAGATCACCCTTTCTTCCATCCGTAAAGGGGTCACGCTTGAGGAGTGGAAGAACATGGGGAGGCCCCCAGGAGATGGCTTTTCTCCGAGCCGCGGCTGGCTCGTTTCGGGCCTTTACGTGGGCCGCGCATGCCCACTCAGGCTCCCAAGCACACACCTCCCTCGGCTCACCTAACCCACCCTTTAGAGGTCACAGCAGTTCCACAGGGTCCCTGGGCACCTCTCTGTGGACACAGGAGCCCTCCCTGCCACCTAGAGGACCACGCGATTTCCGCTGGGGAACACTGCCCAGAAGCACTCCTAGCCTCGCACAGACACTGTGCGCAGGATAGACTTATGGACGAGAGGCCTGGGCGGGGAATTTTCCAGGGAACTCTCTAAAGGCCAGGTGCCCTCTGTCGCCCTGGGAGTGCCCACGCCGTCCCTTAAACCTGCAGGACACCATCATCCAGCAATAAGCAGCCCTCTGCCTCCACGGGGCTCGAACACCTGGGCCCGTTGTGAGAGCACCTGGCGTACGTGCAGGCAAACCCACAGACCCCTCTGGCCCGAACCCACCACTGCGAAGATCCCCCTTTTCTTCCATCTGTAAAGGGGTCCTCCTTGAGTAGTGGAGGAACATGGGGAGGCCCCCAGGAGATGGCTTTTCTCCGAGCCGCGGCTGGCAGGTTTTGGGCCTATACCTGGGCCGCGCTTGCGCACTCAGGCTCCCCACCACAAGCCTCCCTCGGGTCACGGGACTCACCCTTGAGGTGTCTCCTGACCCACCCTTGAGGGGTCACGTCACCCACCCCTGAGGGGTCACGTGACCCACCCCTGAGGGGTCACGTGACCCACCCCAGAGGGGTCACGTGACCCACCCCAGAGGGGTCACGTGACCCAACCCTGAGGGGTCTCGTGACCCAACCCCGAGGGGTCACGTGACCCACCCTTGAGGGGTCTCGTGACCCACGCTTTTCGGGTCACGTGACCCGCCCTTGAGGGGTCCCGTGACCCACCCTTGAGGGGTCTCGTGACCCACCCGTGGGAGGTCACCTGCCCCACCCTTGAGGGGTCACATGACCCACCTTGAGAGGTCACAGCAGTTTTACAGGGTCCCTGCGCACCTGTTCGGCGAAACAGAAGACCTCCCTGCCACTCAGAGGACCGCACGATTTCCCACAGGCCACACTGCCTAGCAGCACCTTCAGCCCCGCACAGACAGTGTGCTAAGGACAGACTTGGTTACAGGGGGCGTGGGCGCGGGATTTCCCATGGAACTCTCTAAGGGCCCGGTGCCCTGTGTGGCCCGGGGAGTGCCCATGCCGTTCCTTGACCCCGCAGGACACTTGCATCCAGCAATAAGCAGCCCTCTGCCTCCACGGGGCTCAAACACCTGCGCCCGGTGTGCGGGCACCTGGCGTACGTGGAGGCAAACCCGCAGACCCCTCTGGCCCGAACCCACCACTGCGAAGATCACCCTTTCTTCCATCCGTAAAGGGGTCACGCTTGAGGAGTGGAAGAACATGGGGAGGCCCCCAGGAGATGGCTTTTCTCCGAGCCGCGGCTGGCTCGTTTCGGGCCTTTACGTGGGCCGCGCATGCGCACTCAGGCTCCCAAGCACACACCTCCCTCGGCTCACCTAACCCACCCTATAGAGGTCACAGCAGTTCCACAGGGTCCCTGGGCACCTGTCTGTGGACACAGGAGCCCTCCCTGCCACCTAGAGGACCACTCGATTTCCGCTGGGGAACACTGCCCAGAAGCACTCCTAGCCTCGCACAGACACTGTGCGCAGGATAGACTTGTGGACGAGAGGCCTGGGCGGGGAATTTTCCAGGGAACTCTCTAAAGGCCAGGTGCCCTCTGTCGCCCTGGGAGTGCCCACGCCGTCCCTTAACCCTGCAGGACACTATCATCCAGCAATAAGCAGCCCTCTGCCTCCACGGGGCTCGAACACCTGGGCCCGTTGTGAGAGCACCTGGCGTACGTGCAGGCAAACCCACAGACCCCTCTGGCCCGAACCCACCACTGCGAAGATCCTCCTTTTCTTCCATCTGTAAAGGGGTCCTCCTTGAGGAGTGGAGGAACATGGGGAGGCCCCCAGGAGATGGCTTTTCTCCGAGCTGCGGCTGGCTGGTTTCGGGCCTATACGTGGGCCGCGCGTGCGCACTCAGGCTCCCCACCACAAGACTCCCTCGGGTCACGGGACTCACCCTTGAGGTGTCTCCTGACCCACCCTTGAGGGGTCACGTCACCCACCCCTGAGGGGTCACGTGACCCACCCCAGAGGGGTCACGTGACCCACCCCAGAGGGGTCACGTGACCCACCACTGAGGGGTCTCGTGACCCACCCCTGAGGGGTCAGGTGACCCACCCCAGAGGGGTCACGAGACCCACCCCTGAGGGGTCTTGTGACCCGCCACTGAGGGGTCATGTGACCCACCCTTGAGGGGTCTCGTGACCCACGCATTTCGGGTCACGTGACCCGCCCTTTAGGGGTCTCATGACCCACCCTTGAGGGATCCCGTGACCCACCCTTGAGGGGTCTCGTGACCCACCCTTGGGAGGTCACCTGCCCCACACTTGAGGGGTCACATGACGCACCTTGAGAGGTCACAGCAGTTTTACAGGGTCCCTGCGCACCTGTTCGGCGAAACAGAAGCCCTCCCTGCCACTCAGAGGACCGCACGATTTCCCACAGGCCACACTGCCTAGCAGCACCTTCAGCCCCGCACAGACAGTGTGCTAAGGACAGACTTGGGTACCGGGGACATGGGCGGGGGAATTCCCATGGAACTCTCTAAGGGCCCGGTGCCCTGTGTGGCCCGGGGAGTGCCCATGCAGTTCCTTGACCCCGCAGGACTCTTGCATCCAGCAATAAGCAGCCCTCTGCCTCCACGGGGCTCAAACACCTGCGCCCGGTGTGCGGGCACCTGGCGTAGGTGGAGGCAAACCCGCAGACCCCTCTGGCCCGAACCCACCACTGCGAAGATCACCCTTTCTTCCATCCGTAAAGGGGTCACGCTTGAGGAGTGGAAGAACATGGGGAGGCCCCCAGGAGATGGCTTTTCTCCGAGCCGCGGCTGGCTCGTTTCGGGCCTATACGTGGGCCGCGCATGCGCACTCAGGCTCCCAAGCACACACCTCCCTCGGCTCACCTAACCCGCCCTTTAGAGGTCACAGCAGTTCCACAGGGTCCCTGGGCACCTGTCTGTGGACACAGGAGCCCTCCCTGCCACCTAGAGGACCACGCGATTTCCGCTGGGGAACACTGCCCAGAAGCACTCCTAGCCTCGCACACACACTGTGCTCAGGATAGACTTGTGGACCAGATGCCTGGGCGGGCAATCGTCCAGGGAACTCTCTAAAGTCCATGTGCCCTCTGTCGCCCTGGGAGTGCCCACGCCGTCCCTTAACCCTGCAGGACACTATCATCCAGCGATAAGCAGCCCTCTGCCTCCACGGGGCTCGAACACCTGGGCCCGTTGTGAGAGCACCTGGCGAACGTGCAGGCAAACCCACAGACCCCTCTGGCCCGAACCCACCACTGCGAAGATCCCCCTTTTCTTCCATCTGTAAAGGGGTCCTCCTTGAGGAGTGGAGGAACATGGGGAGGCCCCCAGGAGATGGCTTTTCTCCGAGCCGCGGATGGCTGGTTTCGGGCCTATACGTGGGCCGCGCGTGCGCACTCAGGCTCCCCACCACAAGACTCCCTCGGGTCACGGGACTCACCCTTGAGGTGTCTCCTGACCCACCCTTGAGGGGTCACGACACCCACACTTGAGGGGTCACGTCACCCACCACTGAGGGGTCACGTGACCCACCCCTGAGGGGTCTCGTGACCCACCCCTGGAGGGGTCACGTGACCCACCCCTGAGGGGTCTCGTGACCCACCCCTGAGGGGTCACGTGACCCACCCCTGAGGGGTCTCGTGACCCACCCCTGAGGGGTCTCGTGACCCACCCCAGAGGGGTCACCTGACCCACCCATGAGGGGTCTCGTGACCCACCCCTGAGGGGTCTCGTGACCCACCCCTGAGGGGTCACGTGACCCACCCCTGAGGGGTCTCGTGACCCGCCCCTGAGGGGTCATGTGACCCACCCTTGAGGGGTCTCGTGACCCACGCTTTTCGGGTCACGTGACCCGCCCTTTAGGGGTCTCGTGACCCAACCTTTGATTGGTCCCGTGACCCACCCTTGAGGGGTCTCGTGACCCACCCTTCGGAGGTCACCTGCTCCACCCTTGAGGGGTCACATGATGCACCTTGAGAGGTCACAGCAGTTTTACAGGGTCCCTGCGCACCTGTTCGGCGAAACAGAAGCCCTCCCTGCCACTCAGAGGACCGCACGATTTCCCACAGGCCACACTGCCTAGCAGCACCTTCAGCCCCGCACAGACAGTGTGCTAAGGACAGACTTGGGTACCGGGGACATGGGCGGGGGAATTCCCATGGAACTCTCTAAGGGCCCGGTGCCCTGTGTGGCCCGGGGAGTGCCCATGCCGTTCCTTGACCCCGCAGGACACTTGCATCCAGCAATAAGCAGCCCTCTGCCTCCACGGGGCTCAAACACCTGCACCCGGTGTGCGGGCACCTGGCGTACGTGGAGGCAAACCCGCAGACCCCTCTGGCCCGAACCCACCACTGCGAAGATCACCCTTTCTTCCATCCGTAAAGGGGTCACGCTTGAGGAGTGGAAGAACATGGGGAGGCCCCCAGGAGATGGCTTTTCTCCGAGCCGCGGCTGGCTCGTTTCGGGCCTTTACGTGGGCCGCGCATGCCCACTCAGGCTCCCAAGCACACACCTCCCTCGGCTCACCTAACCCACCCTTTAGAGGTCACAGCAGTTCCACAGGGTCCCTGGGCACCTCTCTGTGGACACAGGAGCCCTCCCTGCCACCTAGAGGACCACGCGATTTCCGCTGGGGAACACTGCCCAGAAGCACTCCTAGCCTCGCACAGACACTGTGCGCAGGATAGACTTATGGACGAGAGGCCTGGGCGGGGAATTTTCCAGGGAACTCTCTAAAGGCCAGGTGCCCTCTGTCGCCCTGGGAGTGCCCACGCCGTCCCTTAAACCTGCAGGACACCATCATCCAGCAATAAGCAGCCCTCTGCCTCCACGGGGCTCGAACACCTGGGCCCGTTGTGAGAGCACCTGGCGAACGTGCAGGCAAACCCACAGACCCCTCTGGCCCGAACCCACCACTGCGAAGATCCCCCTTTTCTTCCATCTGTAAAGGGGTCCTCCTTGAGTAGTGGAGGAACATGGGGAGGCCCCCAGGAGATGGCTTTTCTCCGAGCCGCGGCTGGCAGGTTTTGGGCCTATACCTGGGCCGCGCTTGCGCACTCAGGCTCCCCACCACAAGCCTCCCTCGGGTCACGGGACTCACCCTTGAGGTGTCTCCTGACCCACCCTTGAGGGGTCACGTCACCCACCCCTGAGGGGTCACGTGACCCACCCCTGAGGGGTCACGTGACCCAACCCTGAGGGGTCTCGTGACCCACCCCCGAGGGGTCACGTGACCCACCCTTGAGGGGTCTCGTGACCCACGCTTTTCGGGTCACGTGACCCGCCCTTGAGGGGTCCCGTGACCCACCCTTGAGGGGTCTCGTGACCCACCCGTGGGAGGTCACCTGCCCCACCCTTGAGGGGTCACATGACCCACCTTGAGAGGTCACAGCAGTTTTACAGGGTCCCTGCGCACCTGTTCGGCGAAACAGAAGCCCTCGCTGCCACTCAGAGGACCGCACGATTTCCCACAGGCCACACTGCCTAGCAGCACCTTCAGCCCCGCACAGACAGTGTGCTAAGGACAGACTTGGTTACAGGGGGCGTGGGCGCGGGATTTCCCATGGAACTCTCTAAGGGCCCGGTGCCCTGTGTGGCCCGGGGAGTGCCCATGCCGTTCCTTGATCCCGCAGGACACTTGCATCCAGCAATAAGCAGCCCTCTGCCTCCACGGGGCTCAAACACCTGCGCCCGGTGTGCGGGCACCTGGCGTACGTGGAGGCAAACCAGCAGACCCCTCTGGCCCGAACCCACCACTGCGAAGATCACCCTTTCTTCCATCCGTCAAGGGGTCACGCTTGAGGAGTGGAAGAACATGGGGAGGCCCCCAGGAGATGGCTTTTCTCCGAGCCGCGGCTGGCTCGTTTCGGGCCTTTACGTGGGCCGCGCATGCGCACTCAGGCTCCCAAGCACACACCTCCCTCGGCTCACCTAACCCACCCTATAGAGGTCACAGCAGTTCCACAGGGTCCCTGGGCACCTGTCTGTGGACACAGGAGCCCTCCCTGCCACCTAGAGGACCACTCGATTTCCGCTGGGGAACACTGCCCAGAAGCACTCCTAGCCTCGCACAGACACTGTGCGCAGGATAGACTTGTGGACGAGAGGCCTGGGCGGGGAATTTTCCAGGGAACTCTCTAAAGGCCAGGTGCCCTCTGTCGCCCTGGGAGTGCCCACGCCGTCCCTTAACCCTGCAGGACACTATCATCCAGCAATAAGCAGCCCTCTGCCTCCACGGGGCTCGAACACCTGGGCCCGTTGTGAGAGCACCTGGCGTACGTGCAGGCAAACCCACAGACCCCTCTGGCCCGAACCCACCACTGCGAAGATCCTCCTTTTCTTCCATCTGTAAAGGGGTCCTCCTTGAGGAGTGGAGGAACATGGGGAGGCCCCCAGGAGATGGCTTTTCTCCGAGCTGCGGCTGGCTGGTTTCGGGCCTATACGTGGGCCGCGCGTGCGCACTCAGGCTCCCCACCACAAGACTCCCTCGGGTCACGGGACTCACCCTTGAGGTGTCTCCTGACCCACCCTTGAGGGGTCACGTCACCCACCCCTGAGGGGTCACGTGACCCACCCCAGAGGGGTCACGTGACCCACCCCAGAGGGGTCACGTGACCCACCACTGAGGGGTCTCGTGACCCACCCCTGAGGGGTCACGTGACCCACCCCAGAGGGGTCACGAGACCCACCCCTGAGGGGTCTCGTGACCCGCCACTGAGGGGTCATGTGACCCACCCTTGAGGGGTCTCGTGACCCACGCATTTCGGGTCACGTGACCCGCCCTTTAGGGGTCTCATGACCCACCCTTGAGGGATCCCGTGACCCACCTTGAGGGGTCTCGTGACCCACCCTTGGGAGGTCACCTGCCCCACACTTGAGGGGTCACATGACGCACCTTGAGAGGTCACAGCAGTTTTACAGGGTCCCTGCGCACCTGTTCGGGGAAACAGAAGCCCTCCCTGCCACTCAGAGGACCGCACGATTTCCCACAGGCCACACTGCCTAGCAGCACCTTCAGCCCCGCACAGACAGTGTGCTAAGGACAGACTTGGGTACCGGGGACATGGGCGGGGGAATTCCCATGGAACTCTCTAAGGGCCCGGTGCCCTGTGTGGCCCGGGGAGTGCCCATGCAGTTCCTTGACCCCGCAGGACTCTTGCATCCAGCAATAAGCAGCCCTCTGCCTCCACGGGGCTCAAACACCTGCGCCCGGTGTGCGGGCACCTGGCGTAGGTGGAGGCAAACCCGCAGACCCCTCTGGCCCGAACCCACCACTGCGAAGATCACCCTTTCTTCCATCCGTAAAGGGGTCACGCTTGAGGAGTGGAAGAACATGGGGAGGCCCCCAGGAGATGGCTTTTCTCCGAGCCGCGGCTGGCTCGTTTCGGGCCTATACGTGGGCCGCGCATGCGCACTCAGGCTCCCAAGCACACACCTCCCTCGGCTCACCTAACCCGCCCTTTAGAGGTCACAGCAGTTCCACAGGGTCCCTGGGCACCTGTCTGTGGACACAGGAGCCCTCCCTGCCACCTAGAGGACCACGCGATTTCCGCTGGGGAACACTGCCCAGAAGCACTCCTAGCCTCGCACACACACTGTGCTCAGGATAGACTTGTGGACCAGATGCCTGGGCGGGCAATCGTCCAGGGAACTCTCTAAAGTCCATGTGCCCTCTGTCGCCCTGGGAGTGCCCACGCCGTCCCTTAACCCTGCAGGACACTATCATCCAGCGATAAGCAGCCCTCTGCCTCCACGGGGCTCGAACACCTGGGCCCGTTGTGAGAGCACCTGGCGAACGTGCAGGCAAACCCACAGACCCCTCTGGCCCGAACCCACCACTGCGAAGATCCCCCTTTTCTTCCATCTGTAAAGGGGTCCTCCTTGAGGAGTGGAGGAACATGGGGAGGCCCCCAGGAGATGGCTTTTCTCCGAGCCGCGGATGGCTGGTTTCGGGCCTATACGTGGGCCGCGCGTGCGCACTCAGGCTCCCCACCACAAGACTCCCTCCGGTCACGGGACTCACCCTTGAGGTGTCTCCTGACCCACCCTTGAGGGGTCACGACACCCACACTTGAGGGGTCACGTCACCCACCACTGAGGGGTCACGTGACCCACCCCTGAGGGGTCTCGTGACCCACCCCTGGAGGGGTCACGTGACCCACCCCTGAGGGGTCTCGTGACCCACCCCTGAGGGGTCACGTGACCCACCCCTGAGGGGTCTCGTGACCCACCCCTGAGGGGTCTCGTGACCCACCCCAGAGGGGTCACCTGACCCACCCATGAGGGGTCTCGTGACCCACCCCTGAGGGGTCTCGTGACCCACCCCTGAGGGGTCACGTGACCCACCCCTGAGGGGTCTCGTGACCCGCCCCTGAGGGGTCATGTGACCCACCCTTGAGGGGTCTCGTGACCCACGCTTTTCGGGTCACGTGACCCGCCCTTTAGGGGTCTCGTGACCCAACCTTTGATTGGTCCCGTGACCCACCCTTGAGGGGTCTCGTGACCCACCCTTCGGAGGTCACCTGCTCCACCCTTGAGGGGTCACATGACACACCTTGAGAGGTCACAGCAGTTTTACAGGGTCCCTGCGCACCTGTTCGGCGAAACAGAAGCCCTCCCTGCCACTCAGAGGACCGCACGATTTCCCACAGGCCACACTGCCTAGCAGCACCTTCAGCCCCGCACAGACAGTGTGCTAAGGACAGACTTGGGTACCGGGGACATGGGCGGGGGAATTCCCATGGAACTCTCTAAGGGCCCGGTGCCCTGTGTGGCCCGGGGAGTGCCCATGCCGTTCCTTGACCCCGCAGGACACTTGCATCCAGCAATAAGCAGCCCTCTGCCTCCACGGGGCTCAAACACCTGCACCCGGTGTGCGGGCACCTGGCGTACGTGGAGGCAAACCCGCAGACCCCTCTGGCCCGAACCCACCACTGCGAAGATCACCCTTTCTTCCATCCGTAAAGGGGTCACGCTTGAGGAGTGGAAGAACATGGGGAGGCCCCCAGGAGATGGCTTTTCTCCGAGCCGCGGCTGGCTCGTTTCGGGCCTTTACGTGGGCCGCGCATGCGCACTCAGGCTCCCAAGCACACACCTCCCTCGGCTCACCTAACCCGCCCTTTAGAGGTCACAGCAGTTCCACAGGGTCCCTGGGCACCTGTCTGTGGACACAGGAGCCCTCCCTGCCACCTAGAGGACCACGCGATTTCCGCTGGGGAACACTGCCCAGAAGCACTCCTAGCCTCGCACACACACTGTGCTCAGGATAGACTTGTGGACCAGATGCCTGGGCGGGCAATCGTCCAGGGAACTCTCTAAAGTCCATGTGCCCTCTGTCGCCCTGGGAGTGCCCACGCCGTCCCTTAACCCTGCAGGACACTATCATCCAGCGATAAGCAGCCCTCTGCCTCCACGGGGCTCGAACACCTGGGCCCGTTGTGAGAGCACCTGGCGAACGTGCAGGCAAACCCACAGACCCCTCTGGCCCGAACCCACCACTGCGAAGATCCCCCTTTTCTTCCATCTGTAAAGGGGTCCTCCTTGAGGAGTGGAGGAACATGGGGAGGCCCCCAGGAGATGGCTTTTCTCCGAGCCGCGGATGGCTGGTTTCGGGCCTATACGTGGGCCGCGCGTGCGCACTCAGGCTCCCCACCACAAGACTCCCTCGGGTCACGGGACTCACCCTTGAGGTGTCTCCTGACCCACCCTTGAGGGGTCACGACACCCACACTTGAGGGGTCACGTCACCCACCACTGAGGGGTCACGTGACCCACCCCTGAGGGGTCTCGTGACCCACCCCTGGAGGGGTCACGTGACCCACCCCTGAGGGGTCTCGTGACCCACCCCTGAGGGGTCACGTGACCCACCCCTGAGGGGTCTCGTGACCCACCCCTGAGGGGTCTCGTGACCCACCCCAGAGGGGTCACCTGACCCACCCATGAGGGGTCTCGTGACCCACCCCTGAGGTGTCTCGTGACCCACCCCTGAGGGGTCACGTGACCCACCCCTGAGGGGTCTCGTGACCCGCCCCTGAGGGGTCATGTGACCCACCCTTGAGGGGTCTCGTGACCCACGCTTTTCGGGTCACGTGACCCGCCCTTTAGGGGTCTCGTGACCCAACCTTTGATTGGTCCCGTGACCCACCCTTGAGGGGTCTCGTGACCCACCCTTCGGAGGTCACCTGCTCCACCCTTGAGGGGTCACATGATGCACCTTGAGAGGTCACAGCAGTTTTACAGGGTCCCTGCGCACCTGTTCGGCGAAACAGAAGCCCTCCCTGCCACTCAGAGGACCGCACGATTTCCCACAGGCCACACTGCCTAGCAGCACCTTCAGCCCCGCACAGACAGTGTGCTAAGGACAGACTTGGGTACCGGGGACATGGGCGGGGGAATTCCCATGGAACTCTCTAAGGGCCCGGTGCCCTGTGTGGCCCGGGGAGTGCCCATGCCGTTCCTTGACCCCGCAGGACACTTGCATCCAGCAATAAGCAGCCCTCTGCCTCCACGGGGCTCAAACACCTGCACCCGGTGTGCGGGCACCTGGCGTACGTGGAGGCAAACCCGCAGACCCCTCTGGCCCGAACCCACCACTGCGAAGATCACCCTTTCTTCCATCCGTAAAGGGGTCACGCTTGAGGAGTGGAAGAACATGGGGAGGCCCCCAGGAGATGGCTTTTCTCCGAGCCGCGGCTGGCTCGTTTCGGGCCTTTACGTGGGCCGCGCATGCCCACTCAGGCTCCCAAGCACACACCTCCCTCGGCTCACCTAACCCACCCTTTAGAGGTCACAGCAGTTCCACAGGGTCCCTGGGCACCTCTCTGTGGACACAGGAGCCCTCCCTGCCACCTAGAGGACCACGCGATTTCCGCTGGGGAACACTGCCCAGAAGCACTCCTAGCCTCGCACAGACACTGTGCGCAGGATAGACTTGTGGACGAGAGGCCTGGGCGGGGAATTTTCCAGGGAACTCTCTAAAGGCCAGGTGCCCTCTGTCGCCCTGGGAGTGCCCACGCCGTCCCTTAACCCTGCAGGACACTATCATCCAGCAATAAGCAGCCCTCTGCCTCCACGGGGCTCGAACACCTGGGCCCGTTGTGAGAGCACCTGGCGTACGTGCAGGCAAACCCACAGACCCCTCTGGCCCGAACCCACCACTGCGAAGATCCTCCTTTTCTTCCATCTGTAAAGGGGTCCTCCTTGAGGAGTGGAGGAACATGGGGAGGCCCCCAGGAGATGGCTTTTCTCCGAGCTGCGGCTGGCTGGTTTCGGGCCTATACGTGGGCCCCGCGTGCGCACTCAGGCTCCCCACCACAAGACTCCCTCGGGTCACGGGACTCACCCTTGAGGTGTCTCCTGACCCACCCTTGAGGGGTCACGTCACCCACCCCTGAGGGGTCACGTGACCCACCCCAGAGGGGTCACGTGACCCACCCCAGAGGGGTCACGTGACCCACCACTGAGGGGTCTCGTGACCCACCCCTGAGGGGTCACGTGACCCACCCCAGAGGGGTCACGAGACCCACCCCTGAGGGGTCTCGTGACCCGCCACTGAGGGGTCATGTGACCCACCCTTGAGGGGTCTCGTGACCCACGCATTTCGGGTCACGTGACCCGCCCTTTAGGGGTCTCATGACCCACCCTTGAGGGATCCCGTGACCCACCCTTGAGGGGTCTCGTGACCCACCCTTGGGAGGTCACCTGCCCCACACTTGAGGGGTCACATGACGCACCTTGAGAGGTCACAGCAGTTTTACAGGGTCCCTGCGCACCTGTTCGGCGAAACAGAAGCCCTCCCTGCCACTCAGAGGACCGCACGATTTCCCACAGGCCACACTGCCTAGCAGCACCTTCAGCCCCGCACAGACAGTGTGCTAAGGACAGACTTGGGTACCGGGGACATGGGCGGGGGAATTCCCATGGAACTCTCTAAGGGCCCGGTGCCCTGTGTGGCCCGGGGAGTGCCCATGCAGTTCCTTGACCCCGCAGGACTCTTGCATCCAGCAATAAGCAGCCCTCTGCCTCCACGGGGCTCAAACACCTGCGCCCGGTGTGCGGGCACCTGGCGTAGGTGGAGGCAAACCCGCAGACCCCTCTGGCCCGAACCCAAAACTGCGAAGATCACCCTTTCTTCCATCCGTAAAGGGGTCACGCTTGAGGAGTGGAAGAACATGGGGAGGCCCCCAGGAGATGGCTTTTCTCCGAGCCGCGGCTGGCTCGTTTCGGGCCTATACGTGGGCCGCGCATGCGCACTCAGGCTCCCAAGCACACACCTCCCTCGGCTCACCTAACCCGCCCTTTAGAGGTCACAGCAGTTCCACAGGGTCCCTGGGCACCTGTCTGTGGACACAGGAGCCCTCCCTGCCACCTAGAGGACCACGCGATTTCCGCTGGGGAACACTGCCCAGAAGCACTCCTAGCCTCGCACACACACTGTGCTCAGGATAGACTTGTGGACCAGATGCCTGGGCGGGCAATCGTCCAGGGAACTCTCTAAAGTCCATGTGCCCTCTGTCGCCCTGGGAGTGCCCACGCCGTCCCTTAACCCTGCAGGACACTATCATCCAGCGATAAGCAGCCCTCTGCCTCCACGGGGCTCGAACACCTGGGCCCGTTGTGAGAGCACCTGGCGAACGTGCAGGCAAACCCACAGACCCCTCTGGCCCGAACCCACCACTGCGAAGATCCCCCTTTTCTTCCATCTGTAAAGGGGTCCTCCTTGAGGAGTGGAGGAACATGGGGAGGCCCCCAGGAGATGGCTTTTCTCCGAGCCGCGGATGGCTGGTTTCGGGCCTATACGTGGGCCGCGCGTGCGCACTCAGGCTCCCCACCACAAGACTCCCTCGGGTCACGGGACTCACCCTTGAGGTGTCTCCTGACCCACCCTTGAGGGGTCACGACACCCACACTTGAGGGGTCACGTCACCCACCACTGAGGGGTCACGTGACCCACCCCTGAGGGGTCTCGTGACCCACCCCTGGAGGGGTCACGTGACCCACCCCTGAGGGGTCTCGTGACCCACCCCTGAGGGGTCACGTGACCCACCCCTGAGGGGTCTCGTGACCCACCCCTGAGGGGTCTCGTGACCCACCCCAGAGGGGTCACCTGACCCACCCATGAGGGGTCTCGTGACCCACCCCTGAGGGGTCTCGTGACCCACCCCTGAGGGGTCACGTGACCCACCCCTGAGGGGTCTCGTGACCCGCCCCTGAGGGGTCATGTGACCCACCCTTGAGGGGTCTCGTGACCCACGCTTTTCGGGTCACGTGACCCGCCCTTTAGGGGTCTCGTGACCCAACCTTTGATTGGTCCCG
Organism: Desmodus rotundus; assembly: GCF_022682495.2. NCBI lineage: Eukaryota > Metazoa > Chordata > Mammalia > Chiroptera > Phyllostomidae > Desmodus > Desmodus rotundus. The sequence continues at coordinate 21,028,443 of NC_071397.1, forward strand.
TGACCCACCCTTGAGGGGTCTCGTGACCCACCCTTCGGAGGTCACCTGCTCCACCCTTGAGGGGTCACATGATGCACCTTGAGAGGTCACAGCAGTTTTACAGGGTCCCTGCGCACCTGTTCGGCGAAACAGAAGCCCTCCCTGCCACTCAGAGGACCGCACGATTTCCCACAGGCCACACTGCCTAGCAGCACCTTCAGCCCCGCACAGACAGTGTGCTAAGGACAGACTTGGGTACCGGGGACATGGGCGGGGGAATTCCCATGGAACTCTCTAAGGGCCCGGTGCCCTGTGTGGCCCGGGGAGTGCCCATGCCGTTCCTTGACCCCGCAGGACACTTGCATCCAGCAATAAGCAGCCCTCTGCCTCCACGGGGCTCAAACACCTGCACCCGGTGTGCGGGCACCTGGCGTACGTGGAGGCAAACCCGCAGACCCCTCTGGCCCGAACCCACCACTGCGAAGATCACCCTTTCTTCCATCCGTAAAGGGGTCACGCTTGAGGAGTGGAAGAACATGGGGAGGCCCCCAGGAGATGGCTTTTCTCCGAGCCGCGGCTGGCTCGTTTCGGGCCTTTACGTGGGCCGCGCATGCCCACTCAGGCTCCCAAGCACACACCTCCCTCGGCTCACCTAACCCACCCTTTAGAGGTCACAGCAGTTCCACAGGGTCCCTGGGCACCTCTCTGTGGACACAGGAGCCCTCCCTGCCACCTAGAGGACCACGCGATTTCCGCTGGGGAACACTGCCCAGAAGCACTCCTAGCCTCGCACAGACACTGTGCGCAGGATAGACTTATGGACGAGAGGCCTGGGCGGGGAATTTTCCAGGGAACTCTCTAAAGGCCAGGTGCCCTCTGTCGCCCTGGGAGTGCCCACGCCGTCCCTTAAACCTGCAGGACACCATCATCCAGCAATAAGCAGCCCTCTGCCTCCACGGGGCTCGAACACCTGGGCCCGTTGTGAGAGCACCTGGCGTACGTGCAGGCAAACCCACAGACCCCTCTGGCCCGAACCCACCACTGCGAAGATCCCCCTTTTCTTCCATCTGTAAAGGGGTCCTCCTTGAGTAGTGGAGGAACATGGGGAGGCCCCCAGGAGATGGCTTTTCTCCGAGCCGCGGCTGGCAGGTTTTGGGCCTATACCTGGGCCGCGCTTGCGCACTCAGGCTCCCCACCACAAGCCTCCCTCGGGTCACGGGACTCACCCTTGAGGTGTCTCCTGACCCACCCTTGAGGGGTCACGTCACCCACCCCTGAGGGGTCACGTGACCCACCCCAGAGGGGTCACGTGACCCACCCCAGAGGGGTCACGTGACCCAACCCTGAGGGGTCTCGTGACCCACCCCCGAGGGGTCACGTGACCCACCCTTGAGGGGTCTCGTGACCCACGCTTTTCGGGTCACGTGACCCGCCCTTGAGGGGTCCCGTGACCCACCCTTGAGGGGTCTCGTGACCCACCCGTGGGAGGTCACCTGCCCCACCCTTGAGGGGTCACATGACCCACCTTGAGAGGTCACAGCAGTTTTACAGGGTCCCTGCGCACCTGTTCGGCGAAACAGAAGCCCTCGCTGCCACTCAGAGGACCGCACGATTTCCCACAGGCCACACTGCCTAGCAGCACCTTCAGCCCCGCACAGACAGTGTGCTAAGGACAGACTTGGTTACAGGGGGCGTGGGCGCGGGATTTCCCATGGAACTCTCTAAGGGCCCGGTGCCCTGTGTGGCCCGGGGAGTGCCCATGCCGTTCCTTGATCCCGCAGGACACTTGCATCCAGCAATAAGCAGCCCTCTGCCTCCACGGGGCTCAAACACCTGCGCCCGGTGTGCGGGCACCAGGCGTACGTGGAGGCAAACCAGCAGACCCCTCTGGCCCGAACCCACCACTGCGAAGATCACCCTTTCTTCCATCCGTCAAGGGGTCACGCTTGAGGAGTGGAAGAACATGGGGAGGCCCCCAGGAGATGGCTTTTCTCCGAGCCGCGGCTGGCTCGTTTCGGGCCTTTACGTGGGCCGCGCATGCGCACTCAGGCTCCCAAGCACACACCTCCCTCGGCTCACCTAACCCACCCTATAGAGGTCACAGCAGTTCCACAGGGTCCCTGGGCACCTGTCTGTGGACACAGGAGCCCTCCCTGCCACCTAGAGGACCACTCGATTTCCGCTGGGGAACACTGCCCAGAAGCACTCCTAGCCTCGCACAGACACTGTGCGCAGGATAGACTTGTGGACGAGAGGCCTGGGCGGGGAATTTTCCAGGGAACTCTCTAAAGGCCAGGTGCCCTCTGTCGCCCTGGGAGTGCCCACGCCGTCCCTTAACCCTGCAGGACACTATCATCCAGCAATAAGCAGCCCTCTGCCTCCACGGGGCTCGAACACCTGGGCCCGTTGTGAGAGCACCTGGCGTACGTGCAGGCAAACCCACAGACCCCTCTGGCCCGAACCCACCACTGCGAAGATCCTCCTTTTCTTCCATCTGTAAAGGGGTCCTCCTTGAGGAGTGGAGGAACATGGGGAGGCCCCCAGGAGATGGCTTTTCTCCGAGCTGCGGCTGGCTGGTTTCGGGCCTATACGTGGGCCCCGCGTGCGCACTCAGGCTCCCCACCACAAGACTCCCTCGGGTCACGGGACTCACCCTTGAGGTGTCTCCTGACCCACCCTTGAGGGGTCACGTCACCCACCCCTGAGGGGTCACGTGACCCACCCCAGAGGGGTCACGTGACCCACCCCAGAGGGGTCACGTGACCCACCACTGAGGGGTCTCGTGACCCACCCCAGAGGGGTCACGAGACCCACCCCTGAGGGGTCTCGTGACCCGCCACTGAGGGGTCATGTGACCCACCCTTGAGGGGTCTCGTGACCCACGCATTTCGGGTCACGTGACCCGCCCTTTAGGGGTCTCATGACCCACCCTTGAGGGGTCCCGTGACCCACCCTTGAGGGGTCTCGTGACCCACCCTTGGGAGGTCACCTGCCCCACACTTGAGGGGTCACATGACGCACCTTGAGAGGTCACAGCAGTTTTACAGGGTCCCTGCGCACCTGTTCGGGGAAACAGAAGCCCTCCCTGCCACTCAGAGGACCGCACGATTTCCCACAGGCCACACTGCCTAGCAGCACCTTCAGCCCCGCACAGACAGTGTGCTAAGGACAGACTTGGGTACCGGGGACATGGGCGGGGGAATTCCCATGGAACTCTCTAAGGGCCCGGTGCCCTGTGTGGCCCGGGGAGTGCCCATGCAGTTCCTTGACCCCGCAGGACTCTTGCATCCAGCAATAAGCAGCCCTCTGCCTCCACGGGGCTCAAACACCTGCGCCCGGTGTGCGGGCACCTGGCGTAGGTGGAGGCAAACCCGCAGACCCCTCTGGCCCGAACCCACCACTGCGAAGATCACCCTTTCTTCCATCCGTAAAGGGGTCACGCTTGAGGAGTGGAAGAACATGGGGAGACCCCAGGAGATGGCTTTTCTCCGAGCCGCGGCTGGCTCGTTTCGGGCCTATACGTGGGCCGCGCATGCGCACTCAGGCTCCCAAGCACACACCTCCCTCGGCTCACCTAACCCGCCCTTTAGAGGTCACAGCAGTTCCACAGGGTCCCTGGGCACCTGTCTGTGGACACAGGAGCCCTCCCTGCCACCTAGAGGACCACGCGATTTCCGCTGGGGAACACTGCCCAGAAGCACTCCTAGCCTCGCACACACACTGTGCTCAGGATAGACTTGTGGACCAGATGCCTGGGCGGGCAATCGTCCAGGGAACTCTCTAAAGTCCATGTGCCCTCTGTCGCCCTGGGAGTGCCCACGCCGTCCCTTAACCCTGCAGGACACTATCATCCAGCAATAAGCAGCCCTCTGCCTCCACGGGGCTCGAACACCTGGGCTTGTTGTGAGAGCACCTGGCGAACGTGCAGGCAAACCCACAGACCCCTCTGGCCCGAACCCACCACTGCGAAGATCCCCCTTTTCTTCCATCTGTAAAGGGGTCCTCCTTGAGGAGTGGAGGAACATGGGGAGGCCCCCAGGAGATGGCTTTTCTCCGAGCCGCGGATGGCTGGTTTCGGGCCTATACGTGGGCCGCGCGTGCGCACTCAGGCTCCCCACCACAAGACTCCCTCGGGTCACGGGACTCACCCTTGAGGTGTCTCCTGACCCACCCTTGAGGGGTCACGACACCCACACCTGAGGGGTCACGTCACCCACCACTGAGGGGTCACGTGACCCACCCCTGAGGGGTCTCGTGACCCACCCCTGGAGGGGTCACGTGACCCACCCCTGAGGGGTCTCGTGACCCACCCCTGAGGGGTCACGTGACCCACCCCTGAGGGGTCTCGTGACCCACCCCTGAGGGGTCTCGTGACCCACCCCAGAGGGGTCACCTAACCCACCCATGAGGGGTCTCGTGACCCACCCCTGAGGGGTCTCGTGACCCACCCCTGAGGGGTCACGTGAACCACCCATGAGGGATCTCGTGACCCACCCCTGGAGGGGTCACGTGACCCACCCCTGAGGGGTCTCGTGACCCACCCCTGAGGGGTCACGTGACCCACCCATGAGGGGTCTCGTGACCCACCCCTGAGGGGTCACGTGACCCACCCCTGAGGGGTCTCGTGACCCACCCCTGAGAGGTCACGGGACCCACCCCTGTGGGGTCTCGTGACCCACCTTTTTCTGGTCACGTGACCCGCCCTTGAGGGCTCTCGAGACCCACCCTTGAGGGGTCTAGTGACCCACCCTTGGGAGGTCACCTGCCCCACCCTTGAGGGGTCACATGACCCACCTTGAGAGGTCACAGCAGTTTCACAGGGTCCCTGCGCACCTGTTCGGGGAAACAGAAGCCCTCCCTGCCACTCAGAGGACCGCACGATTTCCCACAGGCCACACTGCCTAGCAGCACCTTCAGCCCCGCACAGACAGTGTGCTAAGGACAGACTTGGGTACCGGGGGCATGGGCGGGGGATTTCCCATGGAACTCTCTAAGGGCCCGGTGCCCTGTGTGGCCCGGGGAGTGCCCATGCCGTTCCTTGACCCCGCAGGACACTTGCATCCAGCAATAAGCAGCCCTCTGCCTCCACGGGGCTCAAACACCTGTGCCCGGTGTGCGGGCACCTGGCGTACGTGGAGGCAAACACGCAGACCCCTCTGGCCCGAACCCACCACTGCGAAGATCACCCTTTCTTCCATCCGTAAAGGGGTCACGCTGAGGAGTGGAAGAACATGGGGAGGCCCCGAGGAGATGGCTTTTCTCCGAGCCGCGGCTGGCTCGTTTCGGGCCTATACGTGGGCCGCGCATGCGCACTCAGGCTCCCAAGCACACACCTCCCTCGGCTCACCTAACCCACCCTTTAGAGTTCACAGCAGTTCCACAGGGTCCCTGGGCACCTGTCTGTGGACACAGGAGCCGTCCCTGCCACCTAGAGGACCACGCGATTTCCGCTGGGGAACACTGCCCAGAAGCACTCCTAGCCTCGCACAGACACTGTGCGCAGGATAGACTTGTGGACCATAGGCCTGGGCGGGGAATCTTCCAGGGAACTCTCTAAAGGCCAGGTGCCCTCTGTCGCCCTGGGAGTGCCCACGCCGTCCCTTAACCCTGCAGGACACTATCATCCAGCAATAAGCAGCCCTCTGCCTCCACGGGGCTCGAACACCTGGGCCCGTTGTGAGAGCACCTGGCGTACGTGCAGGCAAACCCACAGACCCCTCTGGCCCGAACCCACCACTTCGAAGATCCCCCTTTTCTTCCATCTGTAAAGGGGTCCTCCTTGAGGAGTGGAGGAACATGGGGAGGCCCCCAGGAGATGGCTTTTCTCCGAGCCGCGGCTGGCTGGTTTCGGGCCTATACGTGGGCCGCGCGTGCGCACTCAGGCTCCCCACCACAAGTCTCCCTCGGGTCACGGGATTCACCCTTGAGGTGTCTCCTGACCCACCCTTCAGGGGTCACGTCACCCACCCCTGAGAGGTCACCTGACCCACCCTTGAGGGGTCACGTGACCCGCCCTTGAGGGGTCTCGTGACCCACCCCTGAGGGGTCACGTGACCCACCTTTTTCTGGTCACGTGACCCGCCCCTGAGGGGTCTCGTGAACCACCCCTGAGGGGTCACGTGACCCACCCATGAGGGGTCTCGTGACCCACCCCTGAGGGGTCACGTGACCCACCCCTGAGGGGTCTCGTGACCCACCCCTGAGAGGTCACGTGACCCACCCCTGAGGGGTCTCGGGACCCACCCCAGAGGGGTCACGTGACCCACCCCTGAGGGGTCTCGTGACCCACCCCTGAGGGGTCACGTGACCCACCCTTGAGGGGTCTCGTGACCCACGCTTTTCGGGTCACGTGACCCGCCCTTTAGGGGTCTCGTGACCCACCCTTGAGGGGTCACGAGACCCACCCGTGGGAGGTCACCTGCCCCACCCTTGAGGGGTCACATGACCCACCTTGAGAGGTCACAGCAGTTTTACAGGGTCCCTGCGCACCTGTTCGGCGAAACAGAAGACCTCCCTGCCACTCAGAGGACCGCACGATTTCCCACAGGCCACACTGCCTAGCAGCACCTTCAGCCCCGCACAGACAGTGTGCTAAGGACAGACTTGGGTACAGGGGGCGTGGGCGGGGGATTTCCCATGGAACTCTCTAAGGGCCCGGTGCCCTGTGTGGCCCGGGGAGTGCCCATGCCGTTCCTTGACCCCGCAGGACACTTGCATCCAGCAATAAGCAGCCCTCTGCCTCCACGGGGCTCAAACACCTGCGCCCGGTGTGCGGGCACCTGGCGTACGTGGAGGCAAACCCGCAGACCCCTCTGGCCCGAACCCACCACTGCGAGGATCACCCTTTCTTCCATCCGTAAAGGGGTCACGCTTGAGGAGTGGAAGAACATGGGGAGGCCCCCAGGAGATGGCTTTCCTCCGAGCCGCGGCTGGCTCGTATCGGGCCTATACGTGGGCCGCGCATGCGCACTCAGGCTCCCAAGCACACACCTCCCTCGGCTCACCTAACCCACCCTTTAGAGGTCACAGCAGTTCCACAGGGTCCCTGGGCACCTGTCTGTGGACACAGGAGCCCCCCTGCCACCTAGAGGACCACGCGATTACCGCTGGGGAACACTGCCCAGAAGCACTCCTAGCCTCGCACAGACACTGTGCGCAGGATAGACTTGTGGACGAGAGGCCTGGGCGGGGAATTTTCCAGGGAACTCTCTAAAGGCCAGGTGCCCTCTGTCGCCCTGGGAGTGCCCACGCCGTCCCTTAACCCTGCAGGACACTATCATCCAGCAATAAGCAGCCCTCTGCCTCCACGGGGCTCGAACACCTGGGCCCGTTGTGAGAGCACCTGGCGTACGTGCAGGCAAACCCACAGACCCCTCTGGCCCGAACCCACCACTGCGAAGATCCCCCTTTTCTTCCATCTGTAAAAGGGTCCTCCTTGAGGAGTGGAGGAACATGGGGAGGCCCCCAGGAGATGGCTTTTCTCCGAGCCGCGGCTGGCTGGTTTCGGGCCTATACGTGGGCCGCGCGGGCGCACTCAGGCTCCCCACCACAACCCTCCCTCGGGTCACGGGACTCACTCTTGAGGTGTCTCCTGACCCACCCTTGAGGGGTCACGTCACCCACCCCTGAGGGGTCACGTGACCCACCCCTGAGGGGTCACGTGACCCACCCCTGAGGGGTCTCGTGACCCACCCCAGAGGGGTCACGAGACCCACCCCTGAGGGGTCTCGTGACCCGCCACTGAGGGGTCATGTGACCCACCCTTGAGGGGTCTCGTGACCCACGCATTTCGGGTCACGTGACCCGCCCTTTAGGGGTCTCATGACCCACCCTTGAGGGCTCTCGAGACCCACCCTTGAGGGGTCTAGTGACCCACCCTTGGGAGGTCACCTGCCCCACCCTTGAGGGGTCACATGACCCACCTTGAGAGGTCACAGCAGTTTCACAGGGTCCCTGCGCACCTGTTCGGGGAAACAGAAGCCCTCCCTGCCACTCAGAGGACCGCACGATTTCCCACAGGCCACACTGCCTAGCAGCACCTTCAGCCCCGCACAGACAGTGTGCTAAGGACAGACTTGGGTACCGGGGGCATGGGCGGGGGATTTCCCATGGAACTCTCTAAGGGCCCGGTGCCCTGTGTGGCCCGGGGAGTGCCCATGTCGTTCCTTGACCCCGCAGGACACTTGCATGCAGCAATAAGCAGCCCTCTGCCTCCACGGGGCTCAAACACCTGTGCCCGGTGTGCGGGCACCTGGCGTACGTGGAGGCAAACACGCAGACCCCTCTGGCCCGAACCCACCACTGCGAAGATCACCCTTTCTTCCATCCGTAAAGGGGTCACGCTGAGGAGTGGAAGAACATGGGGAGGCCCCGAGGAGATGGCTTTTCTCCGAGCCGTGGCTGGCTCGTTTCGGGCCTATACGTGGGCCGCGCATGCGCACTCAGGCTCCCAAGCACACACCTCCCTCGGATCACCTAACCCACCCTTTAGAGTTCACAGCAGTTCCACAGGGGCCCAGGGCACCTGTCTGTGGACACAGGAGCCGTCCCTGCCACCTAGAGGACCACGCGATTTCCGCTGGGGAACACTGCCCAGAAGCACTCCTAGCCTCGCACAGACACTGTGCGCAGGATAGACTTGTGGACCAGAGGCCTGGGCGGGGAATCTTCCAGGGAACTCTCTAAAGGCCAGGTGCCCTCTGTCGCCCTGGGAGTGCCCACGCCGTCCCTTAACCCTGCAGGACACTATCATCCAGCAATAAGCAGCCCTCTGCCTCCACGGGGCTCGAACACCTGGGCCCGTTGTGAGAGCACCTGGCGTACCTGCAGGCAAACCCACAGACCCCTCTGGCCCGAACCCACCACTTCGAAGATCCCCCTTTTCTTCCATCTGTAAAGGGGTCCTCCTTGAGGAGTGGAGGAACATGGGGAGGCCCCCAGGAGATGGCTTTTCTCCGAGCCGCGGCTGGCTGGTTTCGGGCCTATACGTGGGCCGCGCGTGCGCACTCAGGCTCCCTACCACAAGTCTCCCTCGGGTCACGGGACTCACCCTTGAGGTGTCTCCTGACCCACCCTTCAGGGGTCACGTCACCCACCCCTGAGAGGTCACCTGACCCACCCTTGAGGGGTCACGTGACCCGCCCTTGAGGGGTCTCGTGACCCACCCCTGAGGGGTCACGTGACCCACCTTTTTATGGTCACGTGACCCGCCCCTGAGGGGTCTCGTGACCCACCACTGAGGGGTCACGTGACCCACCCATGAGGGGTCTCGTGACCCACCCCTGAGGGGTCACGTGACCCACCCCTGAGGGGTCACGTGACCCACCCCTGAGAGGTCACGTGACCCACCCCTGAGGGGTCTCGGGACCCACCCCAGAGGGGGCACGTGACCCACCCCAGAGGGGTCACGTGACCCACCCCTGAGGGGTCTCGTGACCCACCCCTGAGGGGTCACGTGACCCACCCTTGAGGGGTCTCGTGACCCAGGCTTTTCGGGTCACGTGACCCGCCCTTTAGGGGTCTCGTGACCCACCCTTGAGGGGTCCCGTGACCCACCCTTGAGGGGTCTCGTGACCCACCCGTGGGAGGTCACCTGCCCCACCCTTGAGGGGTCACATGACCCACCTTGAGAGGTCACAGCAGTTTTACAGGGTCCCTGCGCACCTGTTCGGCGAAACAGAAGCCCTCCCTGCCACTCAGAGGACCGCACGATTTCCCACAGGCCACACTGCCTAGCAGCACCTTCAGCCCCGCACAGACAGTGTGCTAAGGACAGACTTGGGTACAGGGGGCGTGGGCGGGGGATTTCCCATGGAACTCTCTAAGGGCCCGGTGCCCTGTGTGGCCCGGGGAGTGCCCATGCCGTTCCTTGACCCCGCAGGACACTTGCATCCAGCAATAAGCAGCCCTCTGCCTCCACGGGGCTCAAACACCTGCGCCCGGTGTGCGGGCACCTGGCGTACGTGGAGGCAAACCCGCAGACCCCTCTGGCCCGAACCCACCACTGCGAGGAATACCCTTTCTTCCATCCGTAAAGGGGTCACGCTTGAGGAGTGGAAGAACATGGGGAGGCCCCCAGGAGATGGCTTTCCTCCGAGCCGCGGCTGGCTCGTACCGGGCCTATACGTGGGCCGCGCATGCGCACTCAGGCTCCCAAGCACACACCTCCCTCGGCTCACCTAACCCACCCTTTAGAGGTCACAGCAGTTCCACAGGGTCCCTGGGCACCTGTCTGTGGACACAGGAGCCCCCCTGCCACCTAGAGGACCACGCGATTACCGCTGGGGAACACTGCCCAGAAGCACTCCTAGCCTCGCACAGACACTGTGCGCAGGATAGACTTGTGGACGAGAGGCCTGGGCGGGGAATTTTCCAGGGAACTCTCTAAAGGCCAGGTGACCTCTGTCGCCCTGGGAGTGCCCACGCCGTCCCTTAACCCTGCAGGACACTATCATCCAGCAATAAGCAGCCCTCTGCCTCCACGGGGCTCGAACACCTGGGCCCGTTGTGAGAGCACCTGGCGTACGTGCAGGCAAACCCACAGACCCCTCTGGCCCGAACCCACCACTGCGAAGATCCCCCTTTTCTTCCATCTGTAAAGGGGTCCTCCTTGAGGAGTGGAGGAACATGGGGAGGCCCCCAGGAGATGGCTTTTCTCCGAGCCGCGGCTGACTGGTTTCGGGCCTATACGTGGGCCGCGCGGGCGCACTCAGGCTCCCCACCACAACCCTCCCTCGGGTCACGGGACTCACCCTTGAGGTGTCTCCTGACCCACCCTTGAGGGGTCACGTCACCCACCCCTGAGGGGTCACGTGACCCACCCCAGAGGGGTCACGTGACCCACCCGAGAGGGGTCACGTGACCCACCCCTGAGGGGTCACGTGACCCACCCCTGAGGGGTCTCGTGACCCACCCCAGAGGGGTCACGTGACCCACCCCTGAGGGGTCACGTGACCCACCCCAGAGGGGTCTCGTGACCCACCCCTGAGGGGTCACGTGACCCACCCTTGAGGGGTCTCGTGACCCACGCTTTTCGGGTCACGTGACCAGCCCTTTAGGGGTCTCGTGACCCGCCACTGAGGGGTCATGTGACCCACCCTTGAGGGGTCTCGTGACCCACGCTTTTCGGGTCACGTGACCCGCCCTTTAGGGGTCTTGTGACCCACCCTTGAGGGGTCCCGTGACCCACCCTTGAGGGGTCTCGTGACCCACCCTTCGGAGGTCACCTGCTCCACCCTTGAGGGGTCACATGACGCACCTTGAGAGGTCACAGCAGTTTTACAGGGTCCCTGCGCACCTGTTCGGGGAAACAGAAGCCCTCCCTGCCACTCAGAGGACCGCACGATAACCCACAGGCCACACTGCCTAGCAGCACCTTCAGCCCCGCACAGACAGTGTGCTAAGGACAGACTTGGGTACCGGGGACATGGGCGGGGGAATTCCCATGGAACTCTCTAAGGGCCCGGTGCCCTGTGTGGCCCGGGGAGTGCCCATGCCGTTCCTTGACCCCGCAGGACACTTGCATCCAGCAATAAGCAGCCCTCTGCCTCCACGGGGCTCAAACACCTGCACCCGGTGTGCGGGCACCTGGCGTACGTGGAGGCAAACCCGCAGACCCCTCTGGCCCGAACCCACCACTGCGAAGATCACCCTTTCTTCCATCCGTAAAGGGGTCACGCTTGAGGAGTGGAAGAACATGGGGAGGCCCCCAGGAGATGGCTTTTCTCCGAGCCGCGGCTGGCTCGTTTCGGGCCTTTACGTGGGCCGCGCATGCCCACTCAGGCTCCCAAGCACACACCTCCCTCGGCTCACCTAACCCACCCTTTAGAGGTCACAGCAGTTCCACAGGGTCCCTGGGCACCTGTCTGTGGACACAGGAGCCCTCCCTGCCACCTAGAGGACCACGCGATTTCCGCTGGGGAACACTGCCCAGAAGCACTCCTAGCCTCGCACAGACACTGTGCGCAGGATAGACTTGTGGACCAGAGGCCTGGGCGGGGAATTTTCCAGGGAACTCTCTAAAGGCCAGGTGCCCTCTGTCGCCCTGGGAGTGCCCACGCCGTCCCTTAACCCTGCAGGACACTATCATCCAGCAATAAGCAGCCCTCTGCCTCCACGGGGCTCGAACACCTGGGCCCGTTGTCAGAGCACCTGGCGTACGTGCAGGCAAACCCACAGACCCCTCTGGCCCGAACCCACCACTGCGAAGATCCCCCTTTGCTTCCTTCTATAAAGGGGTCCTCCTTGAGGAGTGGAGGAACATGGGGAGGCCCCCAGGGAATGGCTTTTCTGGAAGCCGCAGCTGGCTGGTTTCGGGCCTATACGTGGGCCGCGCGTGCGCACTCAGGCTCCCCAGCACAAGCCTCCCTCGGGTAACGGGACTCACCCTTGAGGTGTCTCCTGACCCACCCTTGAGGGGTCACCTCACCCACCCCTGAGGGGTCTCGTGACCCACCCCTGAGGGGTCACGTGACCCACCCTTGAGGGGTCTTGTGACCCACCCTTGGGTGGTCACCTGACCCACACTTGAGGGGTCACATGACCCACCTTGAGAGGTCACAGCAGTTTTACAGGGTCCCTGCGCACCTGTTGGGGGAAACAGAAGCCCTCCCTGCCACTCAGAGGACCGCACGATTTCCCACAGGCAAAACTGCCTAGCAGCACCTTCAGACCCACACAGACAGTGTGCTAAGGACAGACTTGGGTACCGGGGGCATGTGCGGGGGATTTCCCATGGAACTCTCTAAGGGCCCGGTGCCCTGTGTGGCCCGGGGAGTGCCCATGCCGTTCCTTGACCTCGCAGGACACTTTCATCCAGCAATAAGCAGCCCTCTGCCTCCACGGTGCTCAAACACATAGGCCAGGTGTGCGGGCACCTGGCGTACGTGGAGGCAAACCCGCAGACCCCTCTGGCCCGAACCCACCACTGCGAAGATCCCCCTTTTCTTCCATCTGTAAAGGGGTCCTCCTTGAGGAGTGGAGGAACATGGGGAGGCCCCCAGGAGATGGCTTTTCTCCGAGCCGCGGCTGACTGGTTTCGGGCCTATACGTGGGCCGCGCGGGCGCACTCAGGCTCCCCACCACAACCCTCCCTCGGGTCACGGGACTCACCCTTGAGGTGTCTCCTGACCCACCCTTGAGGGGTCACGTCACCCACCCCTGAGGGGTCACGTGACCCACCCCAGAGGGGTCACGTGACCCACCACTGAGGGGTCTCGTGACCCACCCCTGAGGGGTCACGTGACCCACCCTTGAGGGGTCTCGTGACCCACGCTTTTCGGGTCACGTGACCAGCCCTTTAGGGGTCTCGTGACCCGCCCCTGAGGGGTCATGTGACCCACCCTTGAGGGGTCTCGTGACCCACGCTTTTCGGGTCACGTGACCCGCCCTTTAGGGGTCTCGTGACCCACCCTTGAGGGGTCCCGTGACCCACCCTTGAGGGGTCTCGTGACCCACCCTTCGGAGGTCACCTGCTCCACCCTTGAGGGGTCACATGACGCACCTTGAGAGGTCACAGCAGTTTTACAGGGTCCTTGCGCACCTGTTCGGGGAAACAGAAGCCCTCCCTGCCACTCAGAGGACCGCACGATAACCCACAGGCCACACTGCCTAGCAGCACCTTCAGCCCCGCACAGACAGTGTGCTAAGGACAGACTTGGGTACCGGGGACATGGGCGGGGGAATTCCCATGGAACTCTCTAAGGGCCCGGTGCCCTGTGTGGCCCGGGGAGTGCCCATGCCGTTCCTTGACCCCGCAGGACACTTGCATCCAGCAATAAGCAGCCCTCTGCCTCCACGGGGCTCAAACACCTGCACCCGGTGTGCGGGCACCTGGCGTACGTGGAGGCAAACCCGCAGACCCCTCTGGCCCGAACCCACCACTGCGAAGATCACCCTTTCTTCCATCCGTAAAGGGGTCACGCTTGAGGAGTGGAAGAACATGGGGAGGCCCCCAGGAGATGGCTTTTCTCAGAGCCGCGGCTGGCTCGTTTCGGGCCTTTACGTGGGCCGCGCATGCCCACTCAGGCTCCCAAGCACACACCTCCCTCGGCTCACCTAACCCACCCTTTAGAGGTCACAGCAGTTCCACAGGGTCCCTGGGCACCTCTCTGTGGACACAGGAGCCCTCCCTGCCACCTATAGGACCACGCGATTTCCGCTGGGGAACACTGCCCAGAAGCACTCCTAGCCTCGCACAGACACTGTGCGCAGGATAGACTTATGGACGAGAGGCCTGGGCGGGGAATTTTCCAGGGAACTCTCTAAAGGCCAGGTGCCCTCTGTCGCCCTGGGAGTGCCCATGCCGTCCCTTAAACCTGCAGGACACCATCATCCAGCAATAAGCAGCCCTCTGCCTCCACGGGGCTCGAACACCTGGGCCCGTTGTCAGAGCACCTGGCGTACGTGCAGGCAAACCCACAGACCCCTCTGGCCCGAACCCACCACTGCGAAGATCCCCCTTTTCTTCCATCTGTAAAGGGGTCCTCCTTGAGTAGTGGAGGAACATGGGGAGGCCCCCAGGAGATGGCTTTTCTCCGAGCCGCGGCTGGCAGGTTTTGGGCCTATACCTGGGCCGCGCTTGCGCACTCAGGCTCCCCACCACAAGCCTCCCTCGGGTCACGGGACTCACCCTTGAGGTGTCTCCTGACCCACCCATGAGGGGTCACGTCACCCACCCCTGAGGGGTCACGTGACCCACCCCAGAGGGGTCACGTGACCCACCCCAGAGGGGTCACGTGACCCACCCCTGAGGGGTCACGTGACCCAACCCTGAGGGGTCTCGTGACCCACCCCCGAGGGGTCACGTGACCCACCCTTGAGGGGTCTCGTGACCCACGCTTTTCGGGTCACGTGACCCGCCCTTGAGGGGTCCCGTGACCCACCCTTGAGGGGTCTCGTGACCCACCCGTGGGAGGTCACCTGCCCCACCCTGGAGGGGTCACATGACCCACCTTGAGAGGTCACAGCAGTTTTACAGGGTCCCTGCGCACCTGTTCGGCGAAACAGAAGACCTCCCTGCCACTCAGAGGACCGCACGATTTCCCACAGGCCACACTGCCTAGCAGCACCTTCAGCCCCGCACAGACAGTGTGCTAAGGACAGACTTGGTTACAGGGGGCGTGGGCGGGGGATTTCCCATGGAACTCTCTAAGGGCCCGGTGCCCTGTGTGGCCCGGGGAGTGCCCATGCCGTTCCTTGACCCCGCAGGACACTTGCATCCAGCAATAAGCAGCCCTCTGCCTCCACGGGGCTCAAACACCTGCGCCCGGTGTGCGGGCACCTGGCGTACGTGGAGGCAAACCCGCAGACCCCTCTGGCCCGAACCCACCACTGCGAAGATCACCCTTTCTTCCATCCGTAAAGGGGTCATGCTTGAGGAGTGGAAGAACATGGGGAGGCCCCCAGGAGATGGCTTTTCTCCATGCCGCGGCTGGCTCGTTTCGGGCCTTTATGTGGGCCGCGCATGCGCACTCAGGCTCCCAAGCACACACCTCCCTCGGCTCACCTAACCCACCCTATAGAGGTCACAGCAGTTCCACAGGGTCCCTGGGCACCTGTCTGTGGACACAGGAGCCCTCCCTGCCACCTAGAGGACCACTCGATTTCCTCTGGGGAACACTGCCCAGAAGCACTCCTAGCCTCGCACAGACACTGTGCGCAGGATAGACTTGTGGACGAGAGGCCTGGGCGGGGAATTTTCCAGGGAACTCTCTAAAGGCCAGGTGCCCTCTGTCACCCTGGGAGTGCCCACGCCGTCCCTTAACCCTGCAGGACACTATCATCCAGCAATAAGCAGCCCTCTGCCTCCACGGGGCTCGAACACCTGGGCCCGTTGTGAGAGCACCTGGCGTACGTGCAGGCAAACCCACAGACCCCCTGGCCCGAACCCACCACTGCGAAGATCCCCCTTTTCTTCCATCTGTAAAGGGGTCCTCCTTGAGGAGTGGAGGAACATGGGGAGGCCCCCAGGAGATGGCTTTTCTCCGAGCCGCGGCTGGCTGGTTTCGGGCCTATACGTGGGCCGCGCGTGCGCACTCATGCTCCCCACCACAACCATCCCTCGGGTCACGGGACTCACCCTTGAGGTGTCTCCTGACCCACCCTTGAGGGGTCACGTCACCCACCCCTGAGGGGTCACGTGACCCACCCCAGAGGGGTCACGTGACCCACCCGAGAGGGGTCACGTGACCCACCCCAGAGGGGTCACGTGACCCGCCCCTGAGGGGTCTCGTGACTCGCCCCTGAGGGGTCATGTGACCCACCCTTGAGGGGTCTCGTGACCCACGCTTTTCGGGTCACGTGACCCGCCCTTTAGGGGTCTCGTGACCCACCCTTGAGGGGTCCCGTGACCCACCCTTGAGGGGTCTCGTGACCCACCCTTGGGAGGTCACCTGCCCCACCCTTGAGGGGTCACATGACGCACCTTGAGAGGTCACAGCAGTTTTACAGGGTCCCTGCGCACCTGTTCGGGGAAACAGAAGCCCTCCCTGCCACTCAGAGGACCGCACGATTTCCCACAGGCCACACTGCCTAGCAGCACCTTCAGCCCCGCACAGACAGTGTGCTAAGGACAGACTTGGGTACCGGGGACATGGGCGGAGGAATTCCCATGGAACTCTCTAAGGGCCCGGTGCCCTGTGTGGCCCGGGGAGTGCCCATGCCGTTCCTTGACCCCGCAGGACACTTGCATCCAGCAATAAGCAGCCCTCTGCCTCCACGGGGCTCAAACACCTGCGCCCGGTGTGCGGGCACCTGGCGTACGTGGAGGCAAACCCGCAGACCCCTCTGGCCCGAACCCACCACTGCGAAGATCACCCTTTCTTCCATCCGTAAAGGGGTCACGCTTGAGGAGTGGAAGAACATGGGGAGGCCCCCAGGAGATGGCTTTTCTCCGAGCCGCGGCTGGCTGGTTTCGGGCATATACGTGGGCCGCGCGTGCGCACTCAGGCTCCCCACCACAAGTCTCCCTCGGGTCACCGGACTCACCCTTGAGGTGTCTCCTGACCCACCCTTCAGGGGTCACGTCACCCACCCCTGAGAGGTCACCTGACCCACCCTTGAGGGGTCACGTGACCCGCCCTTGAGGGGTCTCGTGACCCACCCCTGAGGGGTCACGTGACCCACCTTTTTCTGGTCACGTGACCCGCCCCTGAGGGGTCTCGTGACCCACCCCTGAGGGGTCACGTGACCCACCCATGAGGGGTCTCGTGACCCACCCCTGAGGGGTCACGTGACCCACCCCTGAGGGGTCTCGTGACCCACCCCTGAGAGGTCACGTGACCCACCCCTGTGGGGTCTCGTGACCCACCTTTTTCTGGTCACGTGACCCGCCCTTGAGGGCTCTCGAGACCCACCCTTGAGGGGTCTAGTGACCCACCCTTGGGAGGTCACCTGCCCCACCCTTGAGGGGTCACATGACCCACCTTGAGAGGTCACAGCAGTTTCACAGGGTCCCTGCGCACCTGTTCGGGGAAACAGAAGCCCTCCCTGCCACTCAGAGGACCGCACGATTTCCCACAGGCCACACTGCCTAGCAGCACCTTCAGCCCCGCACAGACAGTGTGCTAAGGACAGACTTGGGTACCGGGGGCATGGGCGGGGGATTTCCCATGGAACTCTCTAAGGGCCCGGTGCCCTGTGTGGCCCGGGGAGTGCCCATGCTGTTCCTTGACCCCGCAGAACACTTGCATCCAGCAATAAGCAGCCCTCTGCCTCCACGGGGCTCAAACACCTGTGCCCGGTGTGCGGGCACCTGGCGTACGTGGAGGCAAACACGCAGACCCCTCTGGCCCGAACCCACCACTGCCAAGATCACCCTTTCTTCCATCCGTAAAGGGTTCATGCTGAGGAGTGGAAGAACATGGGGAGGCCCCCAGGAGATGGCTTTTCTCCGAGCCGCGGCTGGCTCGTTTCGGGCCTATACGTGGGCCGCGCATGCGCACTCAGGCTCCCAAGCACACACCTCCCTCGGCTCACCTAACCCACCCTTTAGAGGTCACAGCAGTTCCACAGGGTCCCTGGGCACCTGTCTGTGGACACAGGAGCCCTCCCTGCCACCTAGAGGACCACGCGATTTCCGCTGGGGAACACTGCCCAGAAGCACTCCTAGCCTCGCACAGACACTGTGCGCAGGATAGACTTGTGGACGAGAGACCTGGGCGGGGAATTTTCCAGGGAACTCTCTAAAGGCCAGGTGCCCTCTGTCGCCCTGGGAGTGCCCACGCCGTCCCTTAACCCTGCAGGACACTATCATCCAGCAATAAGCAGCCCTCTGCCTCCACGGGGCTCGAACACCTGGGCCCGTTGTCAGAGCACCTGGCGTACGTGCAGGCAAACCCACAGACCCCTCTGGCCCGAACCCACCACTGCGAAGATCCCCCTTTGCTTCCTTCTATAAAGGGGTCCTCCTTGAGGAGTGGAGGAACATGGGGAGGCCCCCAGGGAATGGCTTTTCTGCGAGCCGCAGCTGGCTGGTTTCGGGCCTATACGTGGGCCGCGCGTGCGCACTCAGGCTCCCCAGCACAAGCCTCCCTCGGGTAACGGGACTCACCCTTGAGGTGTCTCCTGACCCACCCTTGAGGGGTCACCTCACCCACCCCTGAGGGGTCTCGTGACCCACCCCTGAGGGGTCACGTGACCCACCCTTGAGGGGTCTTGTGACCCACCCTTGGGTGGTCACCTGACCCACACTTGAGGGGTCACATGACCCACCTTGAGAGGTCACAGCAGTTTTACAGGGTCCCTGCGCACCTGTTGGGGGAAACAGAAGCCCTCCCTGCCACTCAGAGGACCGCACGATTTCCCACAGGCAAAACTGCCTAGCAGCACCTTCAGACCCACACAGACAGTGTGCTAAGGACAGACTTGGGTACCGGGGGCATGTGCGGGGGATTTCCCATGGAACTCTCTAAGGGCCCGGTGCCCTGTGTGGCCCGGGGAGTGCCCATGCCGTTCCTTGACCTCGCAGGACACTTTCATCCAGCAATAAGCAGCCCTCTGCCTCCACGGTGCTCAAACACATAGGCCAGGTGTGCGGGCACCTGGCGTACGTGGAGGCAAACCCGCAGACCCCTCTGGCCCGAACCCACCACTGCGAAGATCCCCCTTTTCTTCCATCCGTAAAGGGGTCACGCTTGAAAGTGGAAGAACACGGGGAGGCCCCCAGGAGATGGCTTTTCTCCGAGCCGCGGCTGGCTGGTTTCGGGCCTTTACGTGGGCCGCGTGTGCGCACTCAGGCTCCCCACCACAAGCCTCCCTCGGGTCACGGGACTCAACCTTGAGGTGTCTCCTGACCCACCCTTGAGGGGTCACGTCACCCACCCCTGAGGGGTCACGTGGCCCACCATTATGGGGTCACGTGACCCGCCCTTGAGGGGTCCCGTGACCCACCCTTGAGGGGTCTCGTGACCCACCCTTGGGAGGTCACCTGCCCCACCCTTGAGGGGTCACATGACCCACCGTGAGAGGTCACAGCAGTTTTACATGGTCCCAGCGCACCTGTCCGTGGACACAGGAGCCCTCCCTGCTACCTAGAGGACCACGCGATTTCCGCTGGGGAACACTGCCCAGAAGTACACCCAGCGTCGCACAGACACTGTGCTAAGGACAGACTTGGGTACCGGGGACATGGGCGGGGGAATTCCCATGGAACTCTCTAAGGGCCCGGTGCCCTGTGTGGCCCGGGGAGTGCCCATGCCGTTCCTTGACCCCGCAGGACACTTGCATCCAGCAATAAGCAGCCCTCTGCCTCCACGGGGCTCAAACACCTGCACCCGGTGTGCGGGCACCTGGCGTACGTGGAGGCAAACCCGCAGACCCCTCTGGCCCGAACCCACCACTGCGAAGATCACCCTTTCTTCCATCCGTAAAGGGGTCACGCTTGAGGAGTGGAAGAACATGGGGAGGCCCCCAGGAGATGGCTTTTCTCCGAGCCGCGGCTGGCTCGTTTCGGGCCTTTACGTGGGCCGCGCATGCCCACTCAGGCTCCCAAGCACACACCTCCCTCGGCTCACCTAACCCACCCTTTAGAGGTCACAGCAGTTCCACAGGGTCCCTGGGCACCTCTCTGTGGACACAGGAGCCCTCCCTGCCACCTAGAGGACCACGCGATTTCCGCTGGGGAACACTGCCCAGAAGCACTCCTAGCCTCGCACAGACACTGTGCGCAGGATAGACTTATGGACGAGAGGCCTGGGCGGGGAATTTTCCAGGGAACTCTCTAAAGGCCAGGTGCCCTCTGTCGCCCTGGGAGTGCCCACGCCGTCCCTTAAACCTGCAGGACACCATCATCCAGCAATAAGCAGCCCTCTGCCTCCACGGGGCTCGAACACCTGGGCCCGTTGTGAGAGCACCTGGCGTACGTGCAGGCAAACCCACAGACCCCTCTGGCCCGAACCCACCACTGCGAAGATCCCCCTTTTCTTCCATCTGTAAAGGGGTCCTCCTTGAGTAGTGGAGGAACATGGGGAGGCCCCCAGGAGATGGCTTTTCTCCGAGCCGCGGCTGGCAGGTTTTGGGCCTATACCTGGGCCGCGCTTGCGCACTCAGGCTCCCCACCACAAGCCTCCCTCGGGTCACGGGACTCACCCTTGAGGTGTCTCCTGACCCACCCTTGAGGGGTCACGTCACCCACCCCTGAGGGGTCACGTGACCCACCCCTGAGGGGTCACGTGACCCACCCCAGAGGGGTCACGTGACCCACCCCAGAGGGGTCACGTGACCCAACCCTGAGGGGTCTCGTGACCCACCCCCGAGGGGTCACGTGACCCACCCTTGAGGGGTCTCGTGACCCACGCTTTTCGGGTCACGTGACCCGCCCTTGAGGGGTCCCGTGACCCACCCCAGAGGGGTCACGTGACCCACCCCAGAGGGGTCACGTGACCCACCACTGAGGGGTCTCGTGACCCACCCCTGAGGGGTCACGTGACCCACCCCAGAGGGGTCACGAGACCCACCCCTGAGGGGTCTCGTGACCCGCCACTGAGGGGTCATGTGACCCACCCTTGAGGGGTCTCGTGACCCACGCATTTCGGGTCACGTGACCCGCCCTTTAGGGGTCTCATGACCCACCCTTGAGGGATCCCGTGACCCACCCTTGAGGGGTCTCGTGACCCACCCTTGGGAGGTCACCTGCCCCACACTTGAGGGGTCACATGACGCACCTTGAGAGGTCACAGCAGTTTTACAGGGTCCCTGCGCACCTGTTCGGCGAAACAGAAGCCCTCCCTGCCACTCAGAGGACCGCACGATTTCCCACAGGCCACACTGCCTAGCAGCACCTTCAGCCCCGCACAGACAGTGTGCTAAGGACAGACTTGGGTACCGGGGACATGGGCGGGGGAATTCCCATGGAACTCTCTAAGGGCCCGGTGCCCTGTGTGGCCCGGGGAGTGCCCATGCAGTTCCTTGACCCCGCAGGACTCTTGCATCCAGCAATAAGCAGCCCTCTGCCTCCACGGGGCTCAAACACCTGCGCCCGGTGTGCGGGCACCTGGCGTAGGTGGAGGCAAACCCGCAGACCCCTCTGGCCCGAACCCACCACTGCGAAGATCACCCTTTCTTCCATCCGTAAAGGGGTCACGCTTGAGGAGTGGAAGAACATGGGGAGGCCCCCAGGAGATGGCTTTTCTCCGAGCCGCGGCTGGCTCGTTTCGGGCCTATACGTGGGCCGCGCATGCGCACTCAGGCTCCCAAGCACACACCTCCCTCGGCTCACCTAACCCGCCCTTTAGAGGTCACAGCAGTTCCACAGGGTCCCTGGGCACCTGTCTGTGGACACAGGAGCCCTCCCTGCCACCTAGAGGACCACGCGATTTCCGCTGGGGAACACTGCCCAGAAGCACTCCTAGCCTCGCACACACACTGTGCTCAGGATAGACTTGTGGACCAGATGCCTGGGCGGGCAATCGTCCAGGGAACTCTCTAAAGTCCATGTGCCCTCTGTCGCCCTGGGAGTGCCCACGCCGTCCCTTAACCCTGCAGGACACTATCATCCAGCGATAAGCAGCCCTCTGCCTCCACGGGGCTCGAACACCTGGGCCCGTTGTGAGAGCACCTGGCGAACGTGCAGGCAAACCCACAGACCCCTCTGGCCCGAACCCACCACTGCGAAGATCCCCCTTTTCTTCCATCTGTAAAGGGGTCCTCCTTGAGGAGTGGAGGAACATGGGGAGGCCCCCAGGAGATGGCTTTTCTCCGAGCCGCGGATGGCTGGTTTCGGGCCTATACGTGGGCCGCGCGTGCGCACTCAGGCTCCCCACCACAAGACTCCCTCGGGTCACGGGACTCACCCTTGAGGTGTCTCCTGACCCACCCTTGAGGGGTCACGACACCCACACTTGAGGGGTCACGTCACCCACCACTGAGGGGTCACGTGACCCACCCCTGAGGGGTCTCGTGACCCACCCCTGGAGGGGTCACGTGACCCACCCCTGAGGGGTCTCGTGACCCACCCCTGAGGGGTCACGTGACCCACCCCTGAGGGGTCTCGTGACCCACCCCTGAGGGGTCTCGTGACCCACCCCAGAGGGGTCACCTGACCCACCCATGAGGGGTCTCGTGACCCACCCCTGAGGGGTCTCGTGACCCACCCCTGAGGGGTCACGTGACCCACCCTTTTTGGGTCACGTGACCCACCCCTGAGGGGTCACGTGACCCACCCTTGAGGGGTCTCGTGACCCACCCTTTTCGGGTCACGTAACCCGCCCTTGAGGAGTCTCGTGACTCACCCTGGGAGGTCACCTGCCCCACCCTTGAGGGGTCACATGACCCACCTTGAGAGGTCACATCAGTTTTACAGGGTCCCAGCGCACCTGTCCGTGGACACAGGAGCCCTCCCTGCCACCTAGAGGACCACGCGATTTCCGCTGGGGAACACTGCCCAGAAGTACACCCAGCCTCGCACAGACACTGTGCTAAGGACAGACTTGGGTACCGGGGGCATGGGCGGGGGATTTCCCATGGAACTCTCTAAAGGCCCGGTGCCCTGTGTGGCCCAGGGAGTGCCCATGCCGTTCCTTGACCCCGCAGGACACTTGCATCCAGCAATAAGCAGCCCTCTGCCTCCACGGGGCTCGAACACCTGGGCCCGTTGTGCGAGCACCTGGCGTACGTGCAGGCAAACCCACAGACCCCTCTGGCCCGAAAACACCACTGCGAAGATCCCCCTTTTCTTCCATCCGTAAATGGGTCCTCCTTTAGGAGTGGAGGAACATGGGGAGGCCCCCAGGAGATGGCTTTTCTGCGAGCCGTGGCTGGCTGGTTTCGGGCCTATACGTGGGCCGCGCGTGCGCACTCAGGCTCCCCACCACAAGACTCCCTCGGGTCACGGGACTCACCCTTGAGGTGTCTCCTGACCCACCCTCCAGGGGTCAAGTTACCCACCCCTGAGGGGTCACGTGACCCACCCTTGAGGGGTCTCGTGACGCACCCTTGTCGGGTCACGTGACCCGCCCTTGTGGTGTCTCTTGAGCCACCCTTGAGGGGTCCCGTGACCCACCCTTGAGGGGTCACGTGACCCACCCTTGAGGGGTCTCGTGACCCACCCTTGGGTGGTCACCTGCCCCACACTTGAGGGGTCACATGACCCACCTTGAGAGGTCACAGCAGTTTTACAGGGTCCCTACGCACCTGTTCGGGGAAACAGAAGCCCTCCCTTCCACTCAGAGGACCGCACGATTTCCCACAGGCCACACTGCCTAGCAGCACCTTCAGACCCGCACAGACAGTGTGCTAAGGACAGACTTGGGTACCGGGGGCATGGGCGGGGGATTTCCCATGGAACTCTCTAAGGGCCTGATGCCCTGTGTGGCCCAGGGAGTGCCCATGCCGTTCCTTGACCCCGCAGGACACTTGCATCCAGCAATAAGCAGCCCTCTGCCTCCACGGGGCTCAAACACCTGCGCCCGGTGTGCGGGCACCTGGCGTACGTGGAGGCAAACCCGCATACCCCTCTGGCCCGAACCCACTACTGCGAAGATCACCCTTTCTTCCATCCGTAAAGGGGTCACGCTTGAGGAGTGGAAGAACATGGGGAGGCCCCCAGGAGATGGCTTTTCTCCAGGCCGCGGCTGGCTCGTTTCGGGCCTATACGTGGGCCGCGCATGCGCACTCACGCTCCCAAGCACACACCTCTCTCGGTTCACCTAACCCACCCTTTAGAGGTCACAGCAGTTCCACAGGGTCCCTGGGCACCTGTCTGTGGACACAGGAGCCCTCCCTGCCACCTAGAGGACCACGCGATTTCCGCTGGGGAAACTGCCCAGAAGCAGTCCCAGCCTCGCACAGACACTGTGCACAGGATAGACTTGTGGACGAGAGGCCTGGGCGGGGAATTTTCCAGGGAACTCTATAAAGGCCAGGTGCCCTCTGTCGCCCTGGGAGTGCCCACGCCGTTCCTTGACCCTGCAGGACACTATCATCCAGCAATAAGCAGCCCTCTGCCTCCACGGGGCTCGAACACCTGGGCCCGTTGTGAGAGCACCTGGCGTACGTGCAGGCAAACCCACAGACCCCTCTGGCCCGAACCCACCACTGCGAAGATCCCCCTTTTCTTCCATCTGTAAAGGGGTCCTCCTTGAGGATTGGAGGAACATGGGGAGGCCCCCAGGAGATGGCTTTTCTGCGAGCCGCGGATGGCTGGTTTCGGGCCTATACGTGGGCCTCGCGTGCGCACTCAGGCTCCCCACCACAAGCCTCCCACGGGTCACGGGACTCACCCTGAGGTGTCTCCTGACCCACCCTTGAGGGATCACGTGACCCACACCAGAGGGGTCACGTGACCCACCCCTGAGTGGTCCTGTGACCCACACCTGAGGGGTCTCGTGACCCACCCCTGAGGGGTCACGTGAGCCACCCTTGAGGGGTCTCGTGACCCACCCGTTTCTGGTCACGTGACCCGCCCTGGAGGTGTCTCGTGACCCACCCTTTTCGGGTCACGTGACCCACCCCTGAGGGGTCCTGTGACCCTCCCGTTTCTGGTCACGTGACCCGCCCTTGAGGGGTCTCGTGACCCACCCTTGAGGGGTCTCGTGACCCACCCGTTTCTGGTCACGTGACCCACCCCTGAGGGGTCACGTGACCCACCCCTGAGGGGTCTCCTGACCCACGCCTGAGGGGTCACGTGACCCACCCCTGAGGTGTCCCGTGACCCACCCTTGATGGGTCTCGTGACCCACACTTGAGGGGTCTCGTGCCCCACCCTGGGAGGTCACCTGCCCCACCCTTGAGGGGTCACATGACCCACCTTGAGAGGTCACAGCAGTTTTACAGGGTCCCTGCGCACCTGTTCGGGGAAACAGAAGCCCTCCCTGCCACTCAGAGGACCGCACGATTTCCCACAGGCCTCACTGCCTAGCAGCACCTTCAGCCCCGCAAGACAGTGTGCTAAGGACAGACTTGGGTACCGGGGGCATGGGCGGGGGATTTCCCATGGAACTCTCTAAGGGCCCGGTGCCCTGTGTGGCCCGGGGAGTTTCCATGCCATTCCTTGACCCCGCAGGACACTTGCATCCAGCAATAAGCAGCCCTCTGCCTCCACGGGGCTCAAACACCTGCGCCCGGTGTGCCGGCACCTGGCGTACGTGGAGGCAAACACGCAGACCCCTCTGGCCCGAACCCACCACTGCGAAGATCACCCTTTCTTCCATCCGTAAAGGGGTCACGCTTGAGGAGTGGAAGAACATGGGGAGGCCCCCAGGAGATGGCTTTTCTCAGAGCCGCGGCTGGCTCGTTTCGGGCCTATAGGTGGGCCGCGCATGCGCACTCAGGCTCCCAAGCACACACCTCCCTCGGCTCACCTAACCCACCCTTTAGAGGTCACAGCAGTTCCACAGGGTCCCTGGGCACCTGTCTGTGGACACAGGAGCCCTCCCTGCCACCTAGAGGACCACGCGATTTCCGCTGGGGAACACTGCCCAGAAGCAGTCCCAGCCTCGCACAGACACTGTGCGCAGGATAGACTTGTGGACGAGGGGCCTGGGCGGGGAATTTTCCAGGGAACTCTCTAAAGGCCAGGTGCCCTCTGTCGCCCTGGGATTGCCCACGCCGTCCCTTAACCCTGCAGGACACTATCATCCAGCAATAAGCAGCCCCCTGCCTCCACGGGGCTCGAACACCTGGGCCCGTTGTGAGAGCACCTGGCGTACGTGCAGGCAAACCCACAGACCCCTCTGGCCCGAACCCACCACTGCGAAGATCCCCCTTTTCTTCCATCTGTAAAGGGGTCCTCCTTGAGGAGTGGAGGAACATGGGGAGGCCCCCAGGAGATGGCTTTTCTCCGAGCCGCGGCTGGCTGGTTTCGGGCCTTTACGTGGGCCGCGCGTGCGCACTCAGGCTCCCCACCACAAGCCTCCCTCGGGTCACGGGACTCACCCTTGAGGTGTCTCCTGACCCACCCTTGAGGGGTCACCTCACCCACCCCTGAGGGGTCACGTGACCCACCCCTGAGGGGTCTCGTGACCCACCCTTTTCGGGTCACGTGACCCGCCCTTGACGGGTCCCGTGACCCACCCTTGAGGGGTCAACTGCCCCACCCTTGAGGGGTCACATGACCCACCTTGAGAGGTCACAGCAGTTTTACAGGGTCCCTGCGCACCTGTTCGGGGAAACAGAAGCCCTCCTTGCCACTCAGAGGACCGCACGATTTCCCACAGGCCACACTGCCTAGCAGCACCCTCAGCCCCGCACAAACAGTGTGCTAAGGACGGACTTGGGTACCGGGGGCATGGGCGGGGGATATCCCATGGAACTCTCTAAGGGCCCGGTGCCCTGTGTGGCCCGGGGAGTGCCCATGCCGTTCCTTGACCCCGCAGGACACTTGCATCCAGCAATAAGCAGCCCTCTGCCTCCACGGGGCTCGAACACCTGGGCCCGGTGTGCGGGCACCTGGCGTATGTGGAGGCAAACCCACAGACCCCTCTGGCCCAAACCCACCACTGCGAAGATCCCCCTTTTCTTCCATCAGTGAAGGGGTCCTCCTTGAGGAGTGGAGGAACATGCGGAGGCCCCCAGGAGATGGCTTGTCTCCGAGCCGAGGCTGCCTGGTTTCGGGCCAACACCTGGGCCGCGCATGCGCACTCAGGCTCCCCAGCACACGCCTCCCTCGGCTCACGTGACCCACCCTTAGGAGGTCACAGCAGTTCCACAGGGTCCCTGGGCACCTGTCCGTGGACACAGGAGCCCTCCCTCCCACCTAAAGGACCTTGCTATTTCCACTGGGGCACACTGCCCAGAAGCACTCCCAGCCTCGCACAGACACTGTGCGCAGGATAGACTTGTTGACCAGGGGCCTTGGCGGGGAATTTACACGTAACTCTCTAAGGGCCCAGTGCCCTGTGTGGCCCGGGGAGTGCCCATGCTGTTACTTGACCCTGCAGGACACTTGCATCCAGCCATAAGCAGCCCTCTGCCTCCTCGGGTTCAAACACCTGGTCCCAGTGTGCTGACACCTAGTGTACGTGGAGGCAAACTCGCAGACCCCTCCGCCCCGTTCCTACCACTGCAAAGATCCCCCTGTTCTTCCATGCGTAAAGGGGTCCCCCTTTCCGCTTGGGAGACATGGGGAGGCCCCAGGGCATGGCTTTTCTCCGAGCCTCGGCTGGCTGCTTTTGGGCCAAGACCTGGCAACGCATGCGCACTCAGGCCCCCCACCACCAGCCTCCCTCGGGTCACGTGAACCACCCTTGAGCTGTCAGAGATTTGCACAGGGTCCCTAGGCACCTGTCTGGGAAACGGAAGCCCACCCTGCCACCCAGAGGACCGCGAGATTTCCCATGGGCCACACTTCCCAGCAGATCTCCCAGCTCCTCAGAGACAGTGTGCGCAGGAAAGACTTGGGGACCGGGGTCCTGGGCGGTGGATTTTCCAGAGGGCTCTCTAAGGGCCAGGCGCCCTCTCTGCCCTGGGGAGTGCCCACGCCATCCCTTGAACCTCGCAGAACACTTGCATCCCGAGATAAGCTGCCCTCTGCCTCCATGGGCTCAAACACGTGGGCCGGGTGTGGGAGCAACTGGCCTATGTGGAGGGAAAACAGCAGAGCCCTCCGGCCCGACCCCACCACTGCGAAGATCCCCCTTTTCTTCCATCCGTAAAGGGGTCCCCCTTGTGGAGTGGAATAACATGGGCAGGCCCCCACGAGATGTCTTTCTCCGAGCCGTGAAGGGCTGGTGTCTGCCAAGACCTGGGCCGCGCATGCACACTCAGGCTTCCCCATCCACCAGCCTCCCTAGGGTCACGTGACCCACCCTTGAGATGTCAGAGCAGTTTCACAGGGTCCCTGGGCACGTGTCCGGGGAAACAGAAGCCCTCCCTGCCACCCAGAGGACCGCTCGATTTCCCCTGGGCCACACTTCCCAGCAGCACTTCCAGCCCCGCACAGTGTGTGCAGGAAAGACTTGGGGACCGGGGGCGGGGGGAGGGGATTTTCCAGGGAGCTCTCTAAGTGATAGCGATCTCTCTCGCCCAGGGAGTGCCCATGCTGTCCCTTGACCCCCGCAGGCACCTGCATCCCGCCAAAAGCGGCCCTCTGCCTCCATGGGGCTCAGACACCTGTGTTCGGTGTGCCTGCAACTGGCCTACGTGGAACCAAACCAGCAGAGCCCTCTGCCCCGTCCCCACTACTGCGAAGATAACCCTTTTCTTCCATCCGTAAATGGGTCCCCCTTGAGGAGTGGAAGAACTTGGGGAGGCCCCAACGAGATGGCTTTTCTCCGAGCAGCAGCGGGCTGTTTTTGGGCCAAGACCTGAGCCGCGGATGCGCACTCAGGCTCCCCCTTCTACCTGCCTCCCTAGGGTCACGTGACCCACCCTTGAGATGTCAGAGCAGTTTCACAGGGTCCCTGGGCACCTGTCCAGGGAAACGGAAGCCCTCCCTGGCACCCAGAGAACCGCGCAATTTCCCCTGGGCCGCATTTCCTAGCAGCTCTCTCAGCTCCTCAGAGACAGTGTGCGCAGGAAAGACTTGGGGCCTGGGGACCTGGGCGGGGGATTTTCCAGGGGGCTCTCTAAGGGCCAGGCGTCCTCTCTCGCCCGGGGAGTGCCCACGCCGTCCCTTGACCCCCGCAGGACACCTGCATCCGGCCATAAGCAGCCCTCTGCCTCCATGGGGCTCAGACACATTGGGCCGGGGTGCGATCAAGTGGCCTAAGTGGCGGTAAACCCACAGACCCCTCCGTTCCGTCCACCCCCTGCGAAGATCCCCTTTTTCTCCCCTCCGTAAGTGGGACCTTTTGTATTTTTTGACAAAGCGCTGTGACTGAGGCCCGTGGAATGGATACATTAACTCTGGTTCTTGGTAGATCAATAAAACAAGACAAATATAAGTGGCAGAAAGACAGAGGTAATTGTAGATGATATGTGACTTTAAAATAATAAAATCATCATCCTCCTTCAGTCCAGTCATCCCTGATAATATGTACTTTTGTTAGTATGTTAATATAGTGAGGAAGGTCATTTATAAAAACTGTATAATGGTAGATATGAAAAGACAGTATTTTATCAAACTATTTTGCATGGTTTCATGATTAGACTTTCATTTTCATCAATATTTTATTTCTCAGTTCTAGTTTTGACTTCATCTAACTATTTCTATAAGAAATTTTCCTTCAGAACATTCTCCCTCCTGGAAATCTTGTGTGTTCCTTCTTGAACTGAATTATATATGATTTACCTTAAGATTATTGAATATGTTCCTCAAATAAGATGAAATGGAGCTTGAATTTTCCTCTCATATTCCCCTGTGGTTAAGAGCACCTCCTTCTCTTCCTGAGTAAAAATGCAAATATTGTTTTAACTCTACTTATAATCTTATATATGTCCACTCTGTAAGCTACTTTCTAAAATATGAATGGAAGTCATAGGAAAATCGAACAAGGCAGCCCGCTTCGCACTTTCTATATTCAGTCCCACTTGTCCTTCAGTACAAAAGTCCACATAAGGCAAAGTAAAGACAGTCCATGTCAGAGAGGTTGTGAAGCTGGCAAAATGTGCAGGAAGCCCAAATGCATATGAGGAAATTCACTAACGAATATGCCCAAATGTGTTTATACATGATTAAATGTATAGATTAAATGATATAATTCTGGGGTTTTCTTGAAAATAACCAGGGTTGGGTTAGAGGTGGGATGGAGTGTGGAGTGAAGGACAGATTGAAATAAGACAGGTCTCAGGATGGCAGTGGTTTCAGCGGGGTCACAGGTTCGTAGGGTCTGTTATATGATCCTTTCTACTTTCGTGTATGTTCAACTTTTGTAGACTAAGGTGTGATTAAGTTTTTTTTAATACATTTATTGATTATGCTATTACAGTTGTCCCATTCCCCCCCACTCCACTCCATCCTGCCCACCCTCTCCCTCCCACATTCCCTCCCTATAGTTCATGTCCATGAGTCATACTTATAAGTTCTTTGGCTTCTAGATTTCCTACACTATTTTTACCCTCCCCCTGTCTATTTTCCACCTATCATCTATGCTACTTATTCTCTGTACCTTTCCCCCCCCTCTCCCCTTCCCACTCCCCTATTGACAACCCTCCATGTGATCTCCATCTCTATGGTTCTGTTCCTGTTCTAGTTGTTTGCCTAGTTTGCTCTTGATTTTGTTTTAGGTGTGGTCATTAATAACTGTGAGTTTGCTGTCATTTTTACTGTTCCTATTTTTTATCTTCTTTTTCTTAGATAAATCCCTTTAACATTTCATATAATAAGGACTTGGTGATGATGAACTTGTTTAACTTGACCTTATCTGAGAAGCTCTTTATCTTCCCTTCCATTCTAAATGATAGCTTTGCTGGATACAGTAATCTTAGATGTAGGTCCTTGAGTTTAATCTTGGGTAATGTAATTATGATGTGCCTTGGTGTGTTCCTCCTTGGGTCCAGCTTCTTTGGGATTCTCTGAGCTTCCTGGACTTCCCAGAAGTCTATTTCCTTTGCCAGATTAGGGAAGTTCTCCTTCATTATTTGTTCAAATAAGTTTTCAATTTTTTGTTCTTCCTCTTCTTCTGGCACTCCTGTAATTCGGATGTTGGAACGTTTCAAGATGTCCTGGAGGTTCCTAAACCTCTCCTCATTTTTCCGAACTCTTGTTTCTTCATTCTTTCCTGGTTGGATGTTTCTTTCTTCCTTCTGGTCCACACCATTGATTTGAGTCCCAGTTTCCTTCGCATCACTATTGGTTCCCTGTACATTTTCCTTTGTTTCTCTTAGCATAGGCTTCATTTTTTCATCTGGTTTTTGAACAGATTCAACCAATTCTGTGAGCATGTTGATAACCAGTGTTTTGAACTGTGCATCTGATAGGTTGGCTATCTCTTAGTTGCTTAGTTGTATTTTTTCTGGAGCTTTGAAGTGTTCTGTCATTTGGGCCATTTTTTGTTTGTTTGTTTGTTTGTCTTGGCGCGTCTGTTACTTTAAGGGGCGGAGCCTTAGGTGTTCACCGGGGCGGGGTAACGCTGGTCACTGCGCTGTGACACTGTACGTGGGGGAGGGACGGAGAGAGAGCAATGGCGCCTGCCTCACTCTCCACTGGATTTCAATCTTTCACTCAGATATCCATGATCAAACTGGGCCCCTCTGGTGCTGGTTCCCTAGTGGGTGGGCCTGTGCACACTCTAGGCCCCTGTGGGTCTCTCCTACAACCTCTCCCGTGAGGCTGGGAGTCTCTCCTGCTGCCGCCCCAACCCCCACGGGCGTTTTCAATCAGAGGTTTGAGGCTTTATTTCCCTGCGCCGGAGCCCTGGGTTGCGCAGTATGCTTCGTTCCCCGCCATTGTCCGGTTTATCTATGCGCGAATGTGGGACTGCGGGGTGCTACCCTCCGCTCTGCCTGCCCCACTCTCCGCCACTCTGAGTCCGGCCCTCTGGGTTTATCTGTGCAAATGTGGGGTCGCAGGGGCCGCTAGTGCTCGGACTGCCTGCGCCATTCGTCCCACACTCCGCCAGTCTCGGTCCCACCACAGCCACGTGAGTCCTCTCCACCCCGGTGCCCGTCTCCGCCCCTCCTACCAGTCTGGATGAATGTTTATTTTGTATTTCCTTGGTGTCGGACCCCTTTGCCTTTCGATTCTCTGTCAGTTCTGGTTGTGCGAGGAGGCGCAGTGTGTCTACCTATGCCGCCATCTTGGTTCTCCTCATTGCCCGTGATTAAGTTCTTAATTCATAAATAATTAAGCTGGACATCCTGGAATAGCTTTTTTTAAGGCTAGAGTAAATTGTTTACTCATTAGACATAAATCCTTAATAAAGCTAGCATATAGATTTTCATACACTAGCTTCCTTCATCACATAACGTGTAAATTCTTGACTTAATTCCTAAAGAATTATGTTTCCATTGCTTGCAATAGCCCAAGATACATATTTAGCTAAAATAAACAGACCAGGGCCCAATTATTCAGTCTATTTGATTGGTGGTTGATGAATACTACTACAAAATCTATTTAATGGATTGGCAGATCAATTGCTTGCTGAATATTTCAAACCATGAAGATGCTCAGAATTAATTTACCTCATCAGGACCCACCTCGATACTTCATTCACTCAGTCAGCATCTATCAAATATTCTCTCTTCTTTTATTTATTGTAATCAACTCATTCCAACAAATATATTTTGAGTACCTAGGGTGTGAAAGCCTCAACTTTACCCTAGGGATTAAAATCAGCAATACCCACATGCTCCTCTCAAGGAGGTAGATAGAAAAGCACATGGAAATCGGTCAGGCGAGGCAGAATCACTACAATAGAGGCATGGGCTTAATAGTGACTCCGCAAAGGTGCCCCCACCTTCATCCCTGGAACCTCTGATACGATTAAATTTAAAAATTTGGGATGAAGAGATTGTCTGGATCATCTGGGTAGGCCCCATGAAGTCAACAGGGCCATGGTGAGTGCAAGAGGGAGGCAGGAAGAGGTGTGAAGATGCTGCACTATTTGAAGATGGAGGAAGGGGCCACAAGCCAAGGAATGCAGGTGAACTTTAGAATCTGGAAGAGGCAAAGAAACAGATCCACTCTCAAAGCCTCCGGAGAGTAACAACACCTGCCAACACCTTAGCTTTAGCCTAGTAAGACCCATTTTGGACTTCTCACCTGCAGAAACTCCAGACCCCCAGAACTAAAGCTAATAAATGTGTGTTCTTTCAAGCCACTAAGTTTGGGGTAGTTTGTTACAGCAGCAATAGCAAACATACAGATAGGAACAAGATTATTACTGCCTGGAGACACTGGAAACAGTTTTCTGGGGGAGATTAAGTGGAAAGATGAGGTCACTGCTTCTGCATCCTTTAGATCTACACTATCTAATACAGTAGCCACTAATCACGCATGGTTATTTAAATGTAAATTTTAACTGACAATAAAACTTTAAATTTAGTTTCTCATGGCAAATGCTCAATAGCCATGGGTGGCTAGTGCATGCTCTACTGGACAGGGTAGACATAGTACGTTTCCATCATCACAGAAAATTGGGGGTGAGGAAGCCTGGCTTTAGATCCGTAAGAGTGGCAATAATTTTTCTTATTCCCTGGGATATAGTGTACTTTTGATTGATATCTTGGCCAGGGTGGAGGGCAGAGGGATGGAGCAGACGAGGAGGCTTCCATTTGACCTCCGACTGCTTGTTAATCATGCTTCCATCAGCCTTTTATTATCAATGCTGGCTCCACACTGGAATGCATTGGGGGTTATCAATGCTGGCTCCACACTGGAATGCACGGGGGTGGGGGGTAAGGACACTCAACGAGGTGCATACAGTCCTCATCCAAATCAATTGCATTGGAATCTCTAGAAGAAGAGTTTGAGTCTGTACCAGAATTTTTTAGCACTCCCCAGATGATGCTAATATCCATCCAAGACTGGGAACCACTCTCTTAAAGGCATACCAGTGCCTGACAAGTAGGGAGTCCCACAGAATAGAAGTAAATTCCCCACTGCTGAAAACTGTGCCCCATATTACTAGTGGCCAATAACTGTATTAAATGTATATGTTCTAGTATTGGAATCACTTCTTTTTTGCTTATAAAAGTAACTTGGAGGCCATATTACAAATATATAATTATAGCCAGAATAACTTTTCTGGCTAATCAAGTCTTATGGCAAAAAAGTGACTATCCAATGCCCAGGGGTCTGTCCAGAAAAAATGAATAAATATGTATTCATTAATATATTCATATGTTTAATATTTAAATAGTGTTATAAAATATGTGAAATATCCTCATAAACATTAATATTAGCTATACAATAATATATTTCCCTTCCACCAGAAATCTGACTATTTGGCTGGCCCAGGAGCACATTTTAGGAGTAGACATTGAATACATTGGTTTTAATCCCTTGCACAGATGTAGCAAATTAACAGGCTTAACTCACAAAAGCCAGGAATAATAAACAGCTTCAGTTTTAAAAAGATATGACATGGGTTTACCAATGAAATGCCAATGTATTTTTAAAGCACCTTTCTATAAGGAAAAATATTCCAAAACTCCCAATGGTAGCCCACCACACACTAGCCCTACAGATTACAGTGACTCCTATTCTGGCCAAGATGAACACACAAGGATGGTGAGTAAAAGGAATGAAGTAGAAAATGTAAGTCTGGCATTAGTGAGTAGAAGCTAGAAGGACTCGAGCTGACATAGTAGAACGTTGGTTTGAAAACATGTGTTGCAGGTAGAAGGATGGGAGTGGTCCAGGTCAGAGCCCCTTGGCATGGAGTCAAGTCACTTGGGCTTCTGCAGTGCCGCCCTACTTATTTTAGGGTTTTTCTTGGTCTTTATCAAATAAACAATGGGAAGGAGAAAGAACATTGAGAATAATGCTGCTGAAACCTCTCATAATGGGAGGTAAATAAAAATTACTCCTGAGAGGGTTGGACCTTGACAAAGTAATTTTCCTTCAAGTGATCTGTAGCATAGCGCTCGCTATTTATAACAGTGTTACTACACTTATGAAGGCAGCAATTACTTAATGTATGCATGTATACATGCATATTACATGACTATAGGTACATATATTAATATAACTATATAATATAATTAATAATTATAATGAATATAATATACCTTTTAAAAATTAATAGCAACCTCGAGATATTGAAAGGAGAGGCTTTGACATAAACAAACCTGCCCTTAAATAACTTCAGTCTAACGAACACTTACCAGGGCCCATTAAGCGTTAGGCTGAGCCCACCGCCTTGGAGGAGCGAAGGAAGACAGACACTAACTACAGAATGGCAGGTCCAATGGCAGAGGAACATGCAGGACTCTACGTTAGCACAAAGAAAGGACACTAACTTAATGCACTCTCGGGAAGGCTTCTGGGAGGGGATGACATCCCAAGTGTGTCTTGAAAAAATGAGAAGTTATAGGCATTATTCTTGCTGGGTGAGGATGAGGGCTGAGGGTGTGGAACAGCAGTGACTAATGAACAGAGTTACATGAACAGGGGACTATAAACCAATTTAGCAAGCCTGGAACATGATGAATGCTACAGACATGACTAGAGAGGAGGCCGGAAGGGAAGGCAGCACCTAGATTATAAGACTGCACACACCTTGCCGTAGAGACTGAACTTTCTCCTCCGCAGTGGGTTATATTTGTATTTCAGATTATTTAGGTTATTTAGTCTAGCTGCGGCATGAAAGATTTAAGTGGATCAATAATGGAAGCAGAGAGATGAGTTAAAGGGTCAATACTCACAAGCAATGAGGAGACTGTGAACCAGAGTAATGGCAAGAAGGAAGGAGAGGAAGAATAAAGTCTGTGATTATTTTGGTAACAAAATTCATAGAAATTGATGATTGCCTGGGTAAGGGAGACGAGGTAGAAGAAAAAGATTGAGACTGACTCCAAGCTTCCTTCCTGGGGTGATAGGGATGTTGTATTCTGAGTGTGGGAATGATGTGTTTGAGTAAAAACAGTCAATGAATGAAAACGTCTAAGTTCTGATGTATAATTTGAAATACCTGCTAGAGATTCAGAGAG
Organism: Desmodus rotundus; assembly: GCF_022682495.2. NCBI lineage: Eukaryota > Metazoa > Chordata > Mammalia > Chiroptera > Phyllostomidae > Desmodus > Desmodus rotundus. The sequence goes on from NC_071397.1 coordinate 21,064,389, forward strand.
AAATAAGCAACATATACTTGATACAGTGATCTTAACCTCAGAAGAGACATCAGGACAAAAAGGAAAGAAAGAGAAAGCTACTTGGAAGGCGTAAGAACATGGATATTAGTAACATATAATAATAATAATAATAATAATAAAAAAATACATAGGAAATTCGATTGCCCAAGGAAGAAACAAGGCCACCTACAGCACACATGGAGGAAAGAGTGCCCTTGAGGAGACAAGCAAGGAAGAGTCAGGTAGGAGGAAAGACAGCCAATAGAAATTGGTATCACAGAAACTAAGGGAGGTGAGCTTTACAAGGAGTGCATGGTCCACAGTGGCAAAACCATCAGAGAAGTCGGTAGGAAGGTGGAATCTACAGACTCTAATACTAGGAAGACCAGCCATGAGGCCCATGTATTTATATTGTTATAACTACTAAGCCATGTTTGATATACCTCCATTGATTTCCTAGGGTCATTCCAGGTGGCATGGGGCAGGGGGGTCAGCTTACAGGCAGCCGGTAAAGGAACTAACATGGGCAAAGCATAGTGCTATGGAATGAATGATCTACGGCTTCAGAATCACGCAAATTCTGGTTTGATTTGTTGTTCCACCACTTACAAGGATGGCAAATTATCCTCTGAGCCTTAGTTTCCAAAATTTGCAAAATTAAAATTAAATAATGACAGTAAGTGTGGGCACAGTGATTAGCATAAAGTAGGTACTTTACCTGGTAAAGGACCAGGTATAGAATACCTGGTAAAGGTGGCATTGAAGAATCTATTTTTTGTGATCCCTCTTTACTGCTTCCAGAATGTGAGACAAGGCAAAACAAAAGCAACCACTTACCTGGAGACTGGAGTAGGGATGCTGAGTTTCTCATATACTCTGCACAATCCTCCATTATTTCTGGGAGTGAAATCCTGAAAAGGATAAGAATGGAGCAGTCAGAGAGAACCTCTATGCAGCCTCTTAGTCAGCTGTCGCCATAACAGAGTACCACAGACTGGGTGGCTTAAAGAACAGAAATTTATGTTCTCACAGTTCTAGGGGTTCAAGATTAGAGTGCCAGCATGGTTGGGTTCTAGTGAGAATTCTTCTAGGATTGCAGGTGGCATCTTCTCGCTGTGTCCTAACACAATGGGGAGATGGAGATCTCTCTCAATTCCCCTTATTATAAGGTGACAGTTGTATCACATTAGGGCTCTACCCTTATTTTATGACCTCACTTAATCCTAATTACCTCCTTATATGCTCTGTCTCCAAATACAGTCACATTAGAGGTTAGGGCTTCAGCATATGAATGGGGTGGGACGGGTTCGCAATTCAGTCCATAGCATTGCCACTCCTATCCTGGTAGAAAGAGAGTAGATGCCCCAGCCAAATCGCCGTCTTTCCACATAACCTGTTCTGTGAATAAGAAAGACCACCTGAGGTCAGAAACATGGATAGAGACATTCCTGTAGAACTTCCCACACTTGCCTTTGCCACACTCCGTCTCTGTTCTCCTTTCTCCTGCTTTGCCCAGTAATAATGTTCCAATAATGTTCCATATAATGTTCCATAATAAAGAAGATAATGTTTTAATTGTACTATTTTCCTGAAAGAGAGAAAGCATATATCCTCCCCTTCCTTCAGTCAACCGATGGATTAATTTTCCTTTTTAAGATATCACATCTGGGGGTTTTTTTTGTTGTTGTTTTTATAACAGTCTGGACCCTGAGGCCTCTTCCCACTGAATGAGTATAATTGTAATACGTGGTTGTGTGGAAGAAAGAGTCCCTGACTAGGAGACAGAGAACTTGAATTCTAGGCTCAGTTGTACTGGAAATTATCTGTACTACCTTGGCCAAGATACTTAAATCTTGGAGCTTTTGGAGCTTTCTTTTCAGCTGTAAATGAACTGGGATGAACTCGATGGTCTTAAACTTCATTCTATTCCTAAAGTCATATATAATTCTAACAACTTTGAAAAGCTTCTAAGATTCAAAACACTCATGTTCCATAGTCTCTGACTCAGGATCTCTTGTTAGAGTTTGATGGGCCTTGTTTGTGACTTTCCCATGGTAAAATATAGATAGATGTTGTGAAATTACTCAGTGCATTCTCTAAATGGAACAGAAGCAAAGTTTCCTTGTAACTTTGAATTAGTTCTAAAGGTTGCTTTCTACATATGGCAGTACAGTAACTGTAAACCCAAAAGGCAACCACAAGAGGGCAGTACAGTAATATAGATTCTTTGGTACCTTGTTATTTCATCCTATGGTGGTTCTGCTATAGATATGATGTAATTGCTGGAATCTCTCAGCACTAGCAGTATTATGGAGTGTTTCAGCAAACACAGACTAAATAACTAGAAAAAAAAATGCAACTTGGATTTAGTGCCAGGATTAATGTTGACATTTTGAGTGCCTATATAAATGAGGCAAAAGCATGAATGTAAACAAGTAACTTTCTTTTTATTCAAACGTCTAACTACATTAACACAGGACAGCTACATTCTGTCCTTTTTGAAGGCTAGTGCCTCACAAAGGGGCCGTGAGCAGGGTGCCTGTGCCCTCCACCCTGGATGGCCCTCCCCTCAGCTCAGGCCCCGTTTCCTGCCTCTTGAGTGGATCCCACCAGGACAGAGAACCCCAGACTGCCCAACCAGCCGTGAGGTAACTTGATACGAAAGCTCTACACAAACATGGCCAATGACGACTGGTTGCACCAATAAGATTCTCCCTTTCTGAAATTTAAACTTACAACTATGGAGAGAATCAGTCAGTTGCCTGCAGAAATATATATGAGAAGAAAATCAAGAGCAATGATCTCTGATTCCTTCTCCTGAGGGGCCATTAGAAAGGTTTATCTTTATATCTAGGTTGAATCTTGAATCTTTCCCGTTTCCAAATGACAGTTCCCATTCTTCTCTAGAGGCTGTGCCTAGCTTCCTGGGAGATTTCCCAATTCCTCTCTTCCTTCCTCCTTCCCTCCCTGCTCTCCCTCTTCCCCATCCCGACTCTCTTCTTGCACACGCATCTTTACCTGAATTAGGCTAACTGAATCCTTTTCTCTTCCCCATGAAATAACAGCTTAAAAGCACAAGCATGGTAACTGTGATTCACTGACAAACAATTTCCTTTTGGCTCATGGTACCTAATGCGTTTCTCTATGGCAACTGCATGGGCATGGAGAACTGAACTGCAGTGGATTCAAGTGATACATTAGAAAATTCATATAAATTATAAAACTATAATTGAAATATTTTCAAGCAGATTGTTCTTGTTTTTAAAAAGAATTATACTTTTACAAAAAAAAATACTCAGAGACTTGACATTAAAAATTCTGAGCAGCAGACCGGGTTTATAGGGGGCTCAGTTTCAAGCCCTGGCTGAGGCACATTAGTTCTCCAGAAGTGTCATTCAGGACTGAAGACGGCAGCCTCTAGGAGTTTCTCATTTTCATGCTAGTGCACACTCAGCCTCCAGCGAGTCATCAAAATGATCACGTAAGGGTTGCTACCGGTTCACGCTCTAGTGGCTTCTGCTCCAGGTAAGCAGACCTCTGAACTCCCCTGCACGAATCTGCCTGTGGAGTCGGAGTCCCGCTCTCTCCAGGTCTGAGGGGCAGTTTATCCCACACCCTCAGTGCTCTGATGGGTCAAAAAGACTCACTGGTTCTCGGTTTGTTCGACTTTTTCTGGTAAGGGTGGGAGCAATGACCTCTAAGCTCTTCACATTCAGAACTAAGGAAATAACTTCAGAAATGATTCCTTGATCTTTACTGTGTGCCCAGACCACACAGAAGCTTCCATGTCTAATTCTCCCAATAACGTGATGGCCCCTGCTGCAGCCCCTGCACCACCACGATGCCTCCTTGTTGCAATCAGCCACGGACCCCTGGGTGGTCCCGCCGCAACGTGTGAAGATTTCCGTTCCTTGTACAGGAGTTACTCCTCTCATAACCTTCAGAAACTTCAAGAGCCATGTAAACGACTCTCCCAACACTCCAGAATCTTGATTTCTTGACCTCCCTCTCGCCTCAGACAACCACGACCTTTATTTCATTTCAGTTCCGGCACCCGTGGTCCTATCAGTGGCGTGCCTGCTGTCACGAATATTAGTCCCTCCATAATCTCTCTCAAACATTGCCTTTTCTGACCCCCACCTCCTATCTGTCTAGCTCAATCCCTTTCATTTTGCCGCCCCCAAAGTACTTCAATGACAAGAGATGTGCAGTCCATTAATTCCAGTTTTCACTGTCCCTTGTCACCTCCCTGACACACCTGGCTCCACACCCGCGCTTCATCCTTATAAAAATTTTACTCTTGCACACAGCCTCGCACCTCTGTCCTCTTCATTTTGCTCGTAGTGGGACCCACACCCTGGTTAAACCCAACTCTGCTTACTCCTAGCCTGTAGCTGTGAAGCTAAACATGACTAAAGAAAAATAGTCTATCATGCTGATTGGTCTTAAGTTAAATATGCGTTCACTAACCCTGAATGCTGCCCGGAAATTCAACTGTACTTCCCACTCTCCTAAATCCTTCCTCAAAAATCTTCTGTCATCAGACCTTCAACAGTTTTACCCCCCTCCTTAGTCTCAGCTGATGACGGTGCTTGCAATTGCCATTTCAAGGGGAAAATAAGAAACCATTAGAGAAAACTGCCCTGCTCTCTCACAGCCACCTCTATCCACTTACCCTGCACCTGCGCTGTACACGCTGCTGTCGCTCTTGTTCAAATCGGTCCTGTGTCTAACCGAGGGCAACCTTCCCAGGTGTGTGCTGGGCCCTCCGCCTTACTTCCTCAACCATGCCTCTCCTGACATCATTGATTTTTCCTTCCCTAATGGATTATTCTCACCAACCTACAAACATGCTGTGCATTTTCCCATCTTAAAAAAATGTATGTTTCTAGTATTGACACCACTAGCTACTACCCCATATTTCTTGGGTCCGTTTTTCAATAAAACTTCTTGAAATTGCCTGTACCTGTTATCTGAAACTCCTCCTACATACACCCCCCCACACACACACACACACTCTCTCTCTTAGACCCACTTCGTTAAACTTTTGCCTCTTCTCCAAAGCTACCCTTACCATGGTCACCATCAACTACAAAGTTGTTCAGTCAAATGGTGAATCCTTAGTCATCATCTCCCTTGACTTTTCAGCAGTGCTCCCCATTGGATGACCCCACGTCCCTTCTCAAAACTCCTTCTTTACTTGGTTTCTATGACGCCACCGTCCACATTTGGGGGGCTCTTATCTCCATTGTCCAGGGATAACTCGGAGACATTTAGGCAGTCATTTGGCACTCTGGCTACTTTGCATGCAGAAGTTCTCACATATGTTTGCTAGGCAGAGGCGAAGAGGGAAGAGAAGTCCGGTAAAACCCACAGAAGTCTGGAACAGTGGATCTTCTCATGCAGTTTTGGGTAAACCCATTAGTTGGCTGACAACAGAGAGATCAGCCTCATCTGGGGTCCTCCATCAAACCTTGGGGCTTTAGCCATGGAGCACACCTGACAAGCTGTCTCACGGAATATCAGTCAGGATCCTTAGCAAATCCTCCTTAATTGTACCAGGTCTATACCATTTCCCTCATTTGAATTTGCCCCTGTACCTAAGCCCTGGAGTATCTCAGGATTCGATCAGTAGACCTCTTCCTCTTTTTCAATCTAGTCACTAGTAGCTTCCTCTAGCCTCACAGCTTTAAACACGATCCAGGTATTTACACCCCATGTTCCTGTTTCTAACGTGACCCACCCACTTGAATATTTAATGTCTCTCAAAGTAAGACACACCCACGAGTGATCTTACCCTGACCCCGAAACTGTTTCTCCCACAGCCTTCCACACTGCTACTCCGTCCTTCTAAGTGCACGATCCAAAGCTCTAGAATAATCCTTGATTCTTTTCTTTCCCGTTTTCTCTATATTTAATTCCTCAGCAGATCCTGTTCATTTTACCTTTAAAATACATCTAAAATTTAATTACTTTTCTTCACCTGGTTCCAGATCACCACCAACTCTCTCCTTGATTAGTGCAAAAGCCTCCTAATGATCTCCCTGCTGCTTCTCTCGCACTTCACCAGGGTATTTTCAACCCACGCCCTTATTTTAAAGTAAGACCTTGCATTTCTTCGCTCAAAGCCCTCCAGTGGCTTCCTGTCTCACCCGGAGCAAAGTTCCTACAATAACCTGCAACGTCTAACATAACACATACATGCACCACCTTCTCACATTACCTTATACTTCTCTCCCTCTCACTCGCTCCCCATATGACCCCCTTGCTGTTTCTCCAAGTCACCAATTCGGACCTATCTCAAGGCTTCATATTTTTTGTTTTGTTTGACTAAAAACTCTTTCCTTTAGTATTCATGTAGCTTACACCCTCCCCTCCTTCAGAGTTCTGTCACCTTATGAAAAAAGACCAACCAACTTTTTCTAGCAATGCATTCTCTCCCAGCACCCCACCCAGGACTCTTTTTCCTTCTTCTCTGTCTCATTTTTTCCGGGGCATTAATATCTTTGACTCGCTATAAACCTTTGGATTTTTTTTAATGATCAGTATAAACCCAGTGAAATGTAAGCTCTGTAAGAGCAGAGGCTTTTTTTTTTTTTTGCTGTATTTATTACTTTACTCTAAGTGTCTAGAACAGCGCCTGAACACTGGGAGCATTAAATACATAGCGGCTGAAAGAACACTGAATTTTACAGATGAGGACACAAAACTTCACAGGTCCATTCACTAGGAGTAGAAAACTGGTAGGAATTGCAAAACTTGGAATTAGGCACAGGTCTTTATCAGGACACAGTCAGGAATCAGCTCTGCATGGGTCTCTCCTGTTTCTGCCCATCTTTTGAGCAGAGACAGACTGTCCTTTGTTCCAAACTGTATGTTCAAGGGCATTTGTGTTCTGATCCATCCTAGAAATTAGAGATGTTTTCTCCTTTCAGATTTGATCTGTCAGTGTCTCTCCCTGTAACGAAAGATAACACATGTATATGTATCAATCTGGACCCAACACGTGGCCCCCATAAAACTTTGGAAAAGGGGAAATGACACAAACATGCTGTTGGCTGTGCCATGAGTCCTAAGAGCCATGGTCTCTCCCTTCGCTGGCCCCGAACATGCGGCAGACAAGGGTGCTGGACACCTAGACAGGAAGGTGTCAGTGGTATGGAAGAAAGACCCACCCCAACACCTCGACAGGGGAAAACAAGACGGAAACAGATGTCCTGCATCTGGGCAGCCGTGGAACTTCTTTCACATTAATATGGTAATTCAGACACTCTCTGTGACTGCATCATTCTCCCACAGTCATTAATTAGTATGCGTTTCGGTAACTGAGTAAGAGTTCTAACTCAAAGCAAGAGCAATTAGGGGAAACACATTATTCTATTTTAATACATTTGATTAGATAGATATGTTATCTTTCGTTACCAAAGTTCTTCACATTATAATTAAGTGCATATATACAAAATGAAAAGATATTTAAATTTTGAAACTTTTAATCTTTCTGAAACTAGTCAATGGCAGTAATTTGAATAATTGGGTTCTCCGGTTAGCTTAAATTTACTGTATTAAAATATAATTTATAATTAACATATATTGATTTAAACAACCTGGAAAAGTATAAAAATATATTGAATTATAAGCAGCAGGATAATCACATTTTCCCACTCCGGAAAGTAGCTGCAGCGTGGGCCCTAGCACATCCACTGTTTCTCCCTTACACAGAACTGCCTTCTCCCTAATTGGATCAGGCTGTCCAGTCTTGCCAGAGGAAAGATTCTAAAAACTAATCTAATTGTAATTTAGTGATATTGCATCACAATAATGTAATATAGCATCACGAATCAAAACGACAGCCTTGTTTTTCTCTCTGCTTGACAATATTACATAGTGATCGGTTGAAACAATTCTTCAAAAATTTTTAGACATTTATTGGTAGTAAAGTAACTATTTTAAGTTATATAGAAAATTCCAAAAAAAAAAGCCCTTTATGATATAACTATTACGTCTCTTAATCTATTCAACTTAAAACATACTTAATTCTATCGTGACTTGATCAGGGACAAGAGTGTGCAACACAGGAATGACTTGGTCTTAATTGATTCTAGACATGTACACCTACGTGTATCCCCAAAGTTGCTTCCGTGGGGCTCTGGGACTCCAGAACGGGAAAATCTTAACGAAGAAGAGGGAATACTTTCATTTCGATTACATATCTAGGAAATGGTTTGTGGAGATAAATACATCTTCAGATGGATTATATTTCTTTTTTATATAAACTGATACGATCAAGTTAACCTTCTCATTTGCAATAGATGATATAAAACATTATTACTTTCATTTAATACTTTTTTGTGAACCTCCCTCTCTTACCATCATGTCTTTTCTTCAAATTCTCTAAAACTCTGTAAACATTTTTAAAATCCAACAACTTGGTTTTGATTAATAAGTTCTAGGTTTCAGAAATTCTGGCTTACATGTGAAAATAAACAATTATTATCTCATTATATTTTTAAATTAAAATGTGAGTTTTATGCAACAAGGTCTATAGTAAATATGGGCAATGAAATAAGGCAGTTTGGCCTAAGAATGCAAGAGACTGAAGTACTAGATTCAGAAACAAAAAAAGGCGCGTTTTTCCAGAAGCCCACACACGGTGAAGGGGAAGATGAAGCACAAAAAAATTTCAGGTAACAGATCAGCAGCTAGAAGCCCCCTGGTAGAGGAGTCCAAGGCAAGAAAGCGGTGGTCTGAAGTCAGTGAGGCACTTAGAAAACCTCAGAGAATTGAGAATAATGGTTGAGAATGTGAACTCAATGGATCAAACAGGCCTGGTATCAAATCCTGGCTCTACCAGTTACTAACTAGATACTCTTGGGCAAGTTACTGTCCTAAGAGCTTCGGTTTCTTCAAAATATAAATAGAGATAATCGCAGTATCTGTTTCCTACGGTGATTGTGAGGACTAATGAGACAATCATCCATATAATGCACTTAGCATAGTCCTGGCTACACGACCATCCCAAACGGGGACTGACCCAGCACCAGCAGCTGAGAAGATGCTCGTTGAGAAGCAGTAAGTTGGTAATGAGGAACCGACTTGCTATCTTACGGAATATAAATAAGGCAGAGTACAAACCCATAAACCTGGCGTCAGGCTGCCCCCTGTGCAGCTGGGAGCTGGGTCCTTTGCTACCCATGTAAAAAAAATTCACATACTCCATAGAGGCAAGAGGTAGCACAGGTGACTTAAAACTCAGCCCAGAGGTTGTTAGCAACCCATTTCTAATTATATTTACATCATGACTCTAATAATTCACCTACTATGACTCATAATCACATGGCCTCTAGAAAGTGACTGAAGAATTAGTATGAGTCATTTTTTCTGACAGCCCTCATTTTTTGGTCTTTAAATCCTGCTTTGTTTAAATTAAGCAGACTCATCTCTATCGTAATCTCACAAATCCTTCCTCCACATCATTAGATCCTTAATTCTCTGCCAGCTTCCCAGCATGAGCTATGAGGTTTAATACCTTCTCATCTAGAAAAATAACCACACGCCTTTCTCAACATATAGACTAGGCTCAGCTCAGTATCAAACTTTGTAAAATACTCTTCTCTACCTTCTACATGTAAAACTTCCCCTTTTCTCTTTTATCCCCAACTTTCAATATCAAACATGGAAAATAAGAATAGCTGCAATACTTGGCATTCTGCTGAGAGTGTGGTCATGCTTTGCCTTCAGAAGCAAAAGTTTTAAATGTTTTTATTTTAAGGGGTTTACGATTTACCCCCTAAATTCTTGAACTATTTCTCAGATCTTTAATTACATGAGTCAAAATAAATTGAAAGTTACATAAGCCAAGAATATAAACTTGTCTTCACAGTAGAAGCTACAAATACTTTTAAGGTCAAAGTTTTTTTTAAAAAAAAATAGGGATTCTTTTCAAGTTATGATGCTTAACTATTTTTAAATCTATTTCAATTCCAATTTGATATGACAATGTGCATAGTGAACTCTAGCCACAACACAAGAATAGCTTTTGCACTACCAAAGTCAGTGTATAATTGTCTCTTCATTTGCTACTAGTTTTAAGACATATTCCCAACCGTAAGAGAGACATGGCACAATATGTTACTACCCCTGTACCAAACAGCTGAAAGGGGTTACTATTCTCCAGCTTTTTGCTGATTATTTATCTGTCTTTGCACTCAAAAAAAATTAAGTATCGACTCCGCTTGTCATGTTTCCCACAAAACCTGCAAAGCCCAGGAAACACTGTCAGTGAATGACAAGTCATATTCAAGCATTAACGAGTCACGGAATAGCCAAACACCTTTCAGTTGATGAAAGCTGTGTCTACAGATGCATCAAAGGCAGATACACTGGACAGCTTACCTAACAAAACCATCTGGCAGAACTAATGACAAAATAAAACTTAAATTCACTTCATTAAAATAAAAATTTTCAAACGCTTGGAAGGGGTTACTCTGTAAATATTGATCTCTCCTATTACACTCTATATTCTTGCCTACTACTTTCAAATACGTAACTGAAGAGCATACTAATGGTTGGTAGGGAAAAAAATACTAACCAGCAAAAGGCTAACTATGCCCACTGCCTGTGCTTGTGGGGCACAGCTGCTACGCGGTGGTCACCCGGCCAGCTGAATCCCAATCTTCCAGCAGCAGCGACTCCTGCTTCATGGAGACAATTACCAGAAGCGGGAGTTGGGGGTGGGGGGTCATATAGTACAGAGCTGAGGTTTAGGATCCAGCACAAACCTCAGTTCAAATCTCAGCTTGGTCCCTAGTTGGGCATCTCAGCTGTTTAAAGCATCATCCCTATACACCAAGGTTGTGAGTTTGATCACCAGTCCGTCACATACAAGAAGCAACCTATGAATGCACAAATAAGCAGAATAACAAATGGATATCTCTCTCTCTTTCTCTCCCTCTTTTACTCTCACTCTTCCTCCCTTCCTGTCTCTCTAAAATCAATCAATCAGTCCCTCCCAGCTTGACCACCTACCAGCTGTGTGACCTAGAAAAAGTGATGTAACCTTTCTAACTTCAGCCTTCTCACCTTTAAAATAAGAAAGGCAAACACAGGCAGTAAAACTTCAGATATCTTGTGTAGTCACATTTTTTCCACTATATCTCCTAGGGCAAGGAAAATAAAAGAAAAATAAACAAATGGGACTATATCAAATTAAAAAGCTTCTGCACAGCTAAAGAAACGATCATCAAAATGAAAAGGGAACCAACTGCATGGGAGAACATATTTGCCAACAATACATCAGACAACGGTTTAATCTCTAAAAAATATAAAGAACTTATACAACTCAACACTAGAAAGACAAACCAATCAAAAAATGGACAAAAAACCCTGAATAGACACTTCTCCAAGGAGGACATACAGAAGGCCCAGAGACATATGAAAGGATGCTCAGCATCACTAGACATCAGAGAGATGCAAATTAAAACCACAATGAGATACCACCTCACATCTGTCAAGAATGGCCATCATTAATAAATCAACAAACAACAACTGCTGGTGAGGTTGTGGAGAAAAGGGAACCCTGGTGCACTGTTGGTGGGAATGCAGACTGGTGCAGCCACTGTGGAAACCAGTATGGAATTTCCTGAAGAATCCTGAAACACCAATTCAAAAGAATTTATGCATTTCCATGTTCATAGCAGTACTATTTACAATAGCCAAGATTTGGAAACAGCCTAAGTACCCATCAGTAAATGAATGGATAAAAGGACTGTGGTAGATTCATACAATGGAATACTACGCAGCATAAAGAACGAAGGAATTTCTATCTTTTGCAACAGCATGGATGGAACTGGAGACTATCATGCGAAGTGAAATAAGCCAGTTAGTGAAAGAAAAATACCATACGATCTCACTTATAAGAAGAATGCAATGAACAGAATAAACTAATGAGCAAAATAGAACCAAAGGCATAGAATCATGGCACAGACTGACAGCTGTAGGGGGGAGTGGGGGCGAGGGGGCTGATTGAAAGAAGGTGAAGGGATTAGTTAAAGAACATCTATGAAAGACGCATGGACATGAACAACAGTGAGGGGACTGATTATGGAAGTGGGGGGGTGGAGGAGGGTGAAGGGGGAAAATGTGGGACAATTATAATAGCATAAACAATAAAATATTTTAAAAAGGAAAAGAAAAGCAATATCTATTGACAACTTATAACAGCCTGAAACACATAGTATAGGCTCAAAAATGGTAGCTATCATTACTACCATTATTACATGACGTGAATCTACTGTTATTTCAAGATTAAAGTTTCTTTAACTTTATGGTCTACCTTATTCAGTATTTTACATATGCCCATAATCATGCTCGCTCTCTCTCTCTCTTTCTGCACACACACACACACACACACACACGCTGGTTCCAGTTGCAGGGTTGTTGGAGGACAAAGGGGGATGAAGTCAGAAGTGGAGGAGGTCAGGAAATGTAGTTTACATTAGTAACCAGTCGAAAGCCAAATCTGTGAAACCACATTGGACCATTTCCTATCTTGATTTTTACCTTACTGCCTGAATAATGCAAGGCAGCTGAATGTTTTTACTTTCTTTCTAACAGCTTAGGTCATAGGTGAGAGGAAGTGAAAAGGGTTGTTTGTCAGGAAATAAGTTCTCTGTTCAGCCGAGAACACGCACCCGGCGAAAGCCGTTTGTGCAGCAATGTGCCTGCTGAGGCTCACAAAGTCCAGTCACAGGTGTAGGCCGCGCTGTCACAAACTCAGGATGCACAGAGCCCTCAGGGTGGCTCAGAGACTCCCCTCCTGTCTTACCGTGGGCGCCCCAGATTTTTGAACCAAGTTAATTAAAAGTTCCCCGTATGGGTCCGTGATTCGCACGCTGGTCTAGACGACTGTAGTTTCAGCAGGGAGAAGGTATGGCATAGACACATAGGGAATGCAGTCATAACCACAAGTTTAAGTTTCTACAAGGACAGAACCTTTTAAGAATCTCACTAATGAAGATTCTTTGTAGAACATTTGACTATAAAACACCACACACCAAAACGGTTTTATAAAAATGAAAATTACTGCATGCCTTTTAAAAAGTTTTCTATTCACTATAACCTTCGATTATATCTTAAGATCACAGGAAGTCTAGAAGGATATTTAGTCTTCTATATTATAAAAAGCAAGTCAATTCTCCTCTTCCTTGAATATACGCATGTATCTCAAAAAATTCCACTCGTGTTTTAAATATATAATTAAATTAAATTTAAAATTTTTAATTATTTGGAAATAATTTGGAATTATTCAAAACTACTCCAAATAAGTTTGGAAGTTATTAAACTGGATTTTTAGTATAAACCAAATTAACTACTACATCAGGGGGAAAAAATGGAAATAAAACTATTTGCAAGTGGATACAGAGAGAGCATTTCTAAACACTAAAAAAATCCATTAGTAGTAAATATATGTAAATCATCAAAAAATCTTTGGATAGCAATTACTTTCGTTTTAGAACACAAGCTTGTAGCTGGGAGGGGCTATCTCACAGGATCACTAATGTGGTGGAATATTCAGAAAAATGTTCAAAAAATCATCTAGCCATGGTTGAACTTAGCTATAAATTGGGCAAAACATTTTTCCCAATGAACATTTAGGATTATCATGTCCTTTTGATGAACTGACCCATTTATTATTAAGAAATGGTTTTCTTTACCCCCGACAATATTATTTGCTCTGAACTGCTACTTTGTCTCATCTTGGTAATAGCTACTTCCACTTTCTTTTCATTAGTGTTAACACGGTGTTTCTTTTCTTCATCCTATCACTTTTCCATTTTTTCATCCTTTCACTTTTTTCATCTTTATACTTGGAGTGTATTTCTTCTATAGCATATAGGTGGATATTTTTCTATCCAATCTGACCACCCCTACCTTCTAGTTGGGGGGTTTAGATAATTTACATTTAATATGACTGTTGAGCAGGTTAGGTTTAAATCTGTTATCTTTCAATTTATTTTCTCTTTGTCTCATCTATTTTTTGTTCCTACTTCTCTGCTTTTTGTTTCCTCTTGCTCTGCCTTCTTTTGACTATTTTCTCATAGGTCCATTTTCTTTTTTTTTCAGTTTATTAACTAAATGCTTTTAAAATCATTTAAGTGGTTACTTTAGTATTAAAGTGTATCCCTTTAACTTATTATGGTGTACATTTAAATGATATCATACCACTTATATCATGTAAGAACTTTAAAATAGTATAATTCCACTGCAACTTTGTACTACTGTTAACATGTATTTTACTTTCATACAATTTATAAGCCTTATCATCCATTATTTTATTATTGTTTAATCAACTATCTCTTAAAGATATTTCATAAATAAGGAAAATATGAGAACTAGTTGAAGTCAAATCTACTTAGATATTCCACAGGCATTTAAAAACAAATACTGGCCTTCCCATAAAGACCTATTTCTTCTCCTTGGTGTCTTCTATTGGGTTGTACGATGGCTCTAGTAGTGCTTAGTGGTCTTTAACTTCACTTGAAACCATTTTTTTAGATGGTATGTGATAGCTGTCATATCAGTGTGAATTTGAAAATACAACAAAATTGGTGAGTTTTTGTATGGCTATTTTAACATTGAAGATAGAAAAAAATATGCAACATTTTCAGTATATTATGCTTTATTATTTCAAGAAAGGTAAAAACTCAACTGAAACACACACCAAAAAAAGATTTGTGCAGTATATGGAGAAGGTGCTGTGACTGATGGAACATGTCAAAAGTGGTTTGCGAAGTTTCATGCTGAGATGTCTCTCTGAACGATGCTCCACAGTCAGGTAGACCAGTTGAAGTGGATAACAACCAAACTGAGACATTAACTGAGAACAATCCATGTTATAGCACACAGGAGATAGCTGACATACTCAAAATATCCTAATTGAAAAAACTTACTGGTGAAATGAAAAATGTGTCTTTATTTTACAGAAAAAACTAAACAGACTTTTTGGCCAACACAATATTATAGTAAACAATGTCATCATCTGCTACATTCTTAAGTTAGAACTAGTAGAATTAATTTTAGACACTCTATCTCACACTACTTCTCTACCCCCACCCCCTTTGCCACGTGCACCTAAACAAAACCATTTATGAATTACCTACAGCTGTCTTGACACCCTGACAGAGGTGAGCAGTTGCAACCGACATATGTGGCCCACAAAGCTGAAAACATTTACTATCCGGCCCTGTACAGAAAGAGTTTGCCAACCCCTAACGTAAACTAATACAATAGCCACTCAACTCCAGGCTTTCAGGCCCCTTTCATGCTAAATCACCCTATACATTCCTGCCAGACTCACGTGGACTAGATGTCATGCCTTCTCCTCCTGAATATGTCCTTGTGGCTTCTTTTCCTATAAGGCCCTCCACCACAGGACCTCTTCTCTCTCCAGCCCAGTGCCCAGTTGACCCTCTCTTGCTTCCCTCCCTGCACTGTCCACTTCTCCACTGTGCTCACCACACAGCTGATGCTTTCATGCTGTTGACCTTTGTGCAACATACCTTTTACGTGACAACCCTCCTCACCACCTTCTTTCTGCTAGGAAAGGTCCTTCTCATTCTTTAAGGAACAGATAAAAATCTCACTCTCTTACCTACTGTGACTTGCTATATTTAGTGTTGCATGCTATTTACTTTGTTTCCTTTCCATCCCCGCAATATGTGAACTCACTGGGAACAGGAATCTCGTTATTCATATTTCTAGCCTTCCCACCTGTCAAATGGTTGGCATATAGCAGGTACTAAATTGACATTTTTTTGAATGAGTAAAATTTGTATAAATAAATTAACTCATGAATCAATGAATTCCACCCAGGGAAATGCTGTAAATAAAGTGCATATACAGAAAGGCACTTGGGAGAAAAAAGAGTAGACCAGTTACTAGAGAAAAGACTCACATTGAGCAGATAAAAATAATGGTAGAGAGACAAATCAGGAAAAAATTAGGAAGACCTTGAAGAGTATCCTGTAATCAATAGGTAAGCTTTTAAAAAAAAAAAATTACTGACATTAAATCAAATGCTGTTCCCCAGAGCAACTTTGGATAACAAGCTGAACATTAATGCTTAGATTTCACTAAAAAAGATCACCATAAAAATATACTGTCATGGTACAATATAAAGAAACTAATTATTATTTATTAGGTAATTACTTTGTGCTCAGAAATTCTTCTAGACTTTGCCTGTCAATTTCTCTCTAACTCTCCCTCTCTTTTCAAACTTTGTTCCCTGCCGTCTTCCTCCTCACTATTAGAAGACTTTGACTCATAATTCACTGAAAAAAGATGCTTTCAGATATGAGATCTTGCAGCTCCAGCACTCTCCCTGCACTTACAAGCATATCCTCAACTATTTTTTGGCCTTTCCTTCGTCCATCCTCATCTAGACAAAAAAAAGTTGAAACCCCTCCTGTCAAACAATAATTTCTTCACTATGTTTTAAAAGCCAACTCATCTCACTTCTTCAAGACTCTTCCTCTACCAGTCATGCGTTTTGCCTCCTGGATCTTTAACCTCTACCCGACTTCTGGATCCCACGTGATAAGTAAAAGTGACGAAAGACACCCTGTGTTTGGAAGTGTGGGACAGATGGGATATAAAATGTAGATTCAGAAATGGAGATTTGAAAGATTTCCTTTAAAATCATGCAAACGGAAAAACAGTTTAGTTAATGTAACACGGGACCAAGAACTTAGAGCAGATCCTGGTGGATAGCCACTATTAGGAAACAAGGTATAAAGAAGACAGAGGAAAACTAAAGGAAGTCAAAGATGACCAGCTCAATGCAACATGATGGCATCTGAGGACAGAGAGAGTTTCGGGACGGATGGTTGGTCAACAGTGCCAAGTACTGTGGAGAGATTTAAAGGGGTGGATGTAAAGGCAACACTAGGGTCTGTGAGTCCTGAAGACATTTAAATATAGAATTCAGTTCTAAATTCCTCGGTGTTGTGATTCCCATGTTAGTTATGCTTTCATAAATGTTTTTAAAAGTGCCATGGAATCAACACTATATTTCGAGAGCCCAGTTAGTCATAAGATGTCAAAGGGCAACAGAAAGAGGGAGTAGATAGAAAGTCACTTATTTGAGAGGCCTTTTTCCTTGACTGCCCAATCAAATTGTGATCCTCTGCATTGTTTACAGAGTTTATCACAATTTCTAATTATATACATATTTGTTCCTTTGCCATTCTAGGACACTGGTTTCAAAGGGGCGCTCAAGACCCTGCATCACCTGTGAACTTAGAAATCCAAGTTCTTAGACTACCCCATGCCATCAGCCTCTAATCAAGGTATACCCGGGGCCCTTCTGGTTTTCTGCCACACTCCTTTCTCCTCTGCCTCTGTCAAAATGCATGTGACTCTCTTGCTATTGCAAGATCAGAATAAATAGCCTTTGTGTTTCTCATTTGGTTGGTCTTGGTTTATTCCACAGTGTGTTGTAAACCAGGCTGGGCAGCCCACAAGGAGGCCCGCATGGATACCCAGTTTACTTTGTTCCATTGTAATTGCTCAGGAATGCTGAAAAACGCCTCCGTCTTTTGTTAATTTTGTCATTTTAACTGTGAGAGTTTGGGGACTGCTTTTCCATTGACTTTTTCCATTGACTTTTCACTATTATCTATTTGATGACTGTAATGATGACAATAATGCAGAGAAGACAACAGGGATAATATTTATTGGAAACTTACAATGTGCCGGGTCCCCTGATAGCACTTTAGTTACATAATTATCTCACTGAATATTCCCAGAGTTCCTGAACTGCACCAGCCTCACCTGAGGACTTGTTAGAAATGCAAATTCTCTGTCCCTTCCCTACCCACTAATGCAACCTCCAGGTGATTCTGAGTCAATTAGAAGCTTGAGAACCACTGTATACCCCATGAGTTCCTTTTTAATCCATATAATTTAAGGATAAGAACATTGAGGCATAGGGCAGCTAAGTAACTTGCCAGAATTCACACAGCTAGAAAGGAATAAAAACTGGTTTCAAACCTGGGCAGTCTGATTCTCTACACTGCCTCTCTAGTTACAAGAAAAGATATGAAAAGTTTCCGGGTGTCTTTATCCAATTAGTCCATGTGGATACTATTCACTTGTGAGACTTTCAGTAATTAAATTCCAGAAAAATAAACAGATGAAAAGAAAATATTCTAATGTTAAAGATTTCCCCCAAAGCCCTGAAGAAGGGCAAGCCTTAGAACGTATATAAATGTCCAAGATCAACTATTTTCCCAGTAACCATTTTTTCCTCAAGGCCATGAAACAGTGAATTACTGAAGAACACAAACTGAGGTCAGTCTCAACCAAATGAGATCACTTATGTGAAAATCCTTTGTAAGGAATTATACAAATTCAAGTTACTGCCGTTATTGTTAGCTAAGAACCAGGTAAATTGTCTGTAAAGCGATCCTCCTTGGTACCTCCCCCTGCCCTGTGATTTAGGTTGTGCTTACTCAGTGCCAAAACTTTGGTAAATGCAGGGGCAGAAAGAAATCTGTCAAACCAGTTATTTGGCTCTGTCTAGTCCAAAACAACGGGTGGGTCCTTTTTCATCTAGCTTTGACGAAACCAATATGGTCTCAGTCACTTTGTTTTGACTAAGTAAATACTTCCTACGCCTTTCTCCACATTTAAATCTCCATGAATCTTCCTTAGTTGTGTCATGGAACTGCTCTTAGCTCAGACCTTAACTTACTCTTTCAAGAGATTTGTCTCATTTATTTTCCTCTTTCAAACGTGTTCTACAAACATACTTTTCTTGAATGTTTTTCTGGATGCATCATTATAGCAACCATAGAACACTCCCAGTTAAACTTTCTGGGAGCCTCAGTCAGTTCCTCAGCAGGAAGAGACTCTTAAAGCTCAGTACTGTGGATCACACTGCTGACAACCCATAGCTATCATTCAAATGAAATTTTAAGGTGGAAATTGCTAACGGAGGGACTTCCTTGCCCTTGTTGAGTCAGAACCTTGGACTGTTTCTCAAGACAGCTGCAGGAAAATGCTGTTTGCATTCCTGAGGTCCCATCTGTGAAACAAAGTAGTCACGCTTTGCTGGGTAGAGTAATCTAGGTTGTGGATCTTGGCTTTTCATCACTTTGAATTTCTTGCCAATGCCTTCTGGCCTGCAAAGTTTCTTTTGAGAAATCAGCTGACAGTCTTATGGGAACTCCCCTGCATGTAACTAATTGCTTTTCTCTTGATGCTTTTAAGATCCTCTTTGTCTTTAACCTTTGGGGGTTTTAATTATGATGTGTCTTGGAGTGGGCATCTTTGGTTCATCTTGTTTGGGACTCTCTGCGCTTCCTGGATCTCTATTTCCTTCATCAAGGTAAAGTTTTCTGTCATTATTTTTTCAAATAGCTTTTCAATTTCTTGGTCTCTCTCTTCTACTTCTGGCACTCCCATGATACAGATGTTCATACGTTTGAAGACGTCCCAGAGGCTCCTTACACTTTCCTTATTTTTTTGGATCCTTTTTTCTTCCTGTTGTTCTAAGTGGGTGTTTTTTGCTTCCTTATGTTCTAAATTGCTGGTTTGATTCTCAGCCTCATCCACTCTACTTTGATTCCCAGAAAGGCTATCACATAGAATCAAGGGACAGATAAAGAGCTTCCCAGACAAGAAAAAGCTGAAGGAGTTCATCATCACCAAAACAATATTATATGAAATGTTAAAGGGTTGTCTTTAAGAAGGAGAAGATCAAAAATATGAACAATCAAATGGCAATATATACAAGCAGAACAGAAACAGATAGATATATATAGAGAACGTTTTGATGGTTGTCAAATGGGATGGGGGTTGGGAGGATAGGCAAAAAAGGTGAAGGGATTAAGAAGTGTAAATTTGTAGTTACAGAATAGCCATGGGGATGTAAAGTACAGCATAGGGAATAGAGCGGCCAAAAAACATATATGTGTGACCTACAGACATGGACAAATGTGTGGGGATTGCCCGATGGAGTGGGGCAGCTGGACACTCCATCAGGCAACTGTAATAGCATAAAAAATAAAATATAATTTAAACACATACTTAAAAAAGTAGTCATCCTTGGGGCCACATAATAAACAACTCAGTGTCTATATCTGGTCTTTGAAAAGATCTACAATCCTGCAAATTATATTTTGCTTTCTGCCCTAAAGAGTAGTGAGTGGTTCCCCAGTGCAAGTTACAACTTGCTACTCTAGCCCCATTGCCTGAGACGTTATCCCCCTGCCTTCCTAGTCTGTCATTACAATAGCCTCCAGAACCCCAATAATAATTAGTGCCAAGCTTAAAAAATTTGTATTTTTCTTACATGTGGAAGCAATAACTGTCAACTTCCATCCCAATTTAAATGCCGAAACAACTCTATTTTGACCACATGTTCTTTCTTGTTGGGAGAGCCTTGCTTATCTGATTTTGTCTGTGGCTCTTTACACACTTGCTGGCATGCAGGTGGAGGCTGCTCCAGCCTGTCTCAGACGCCTCCCTGTGCTTTAAAAGCAAAGTCATCTTCGTAACAATAACTGATCATAAACCAATGGGAGGTTAAGAGAGTGGCAGACAATCGTACTTGTCTGTTGAGTTCAGCCAGTTTCCGTTGTGAAGAGAAACTCCAATTTCAGAGTTCAAATTTGCCTTCAAAATTTTCCTGAATTCTATTTCTGTTGCTAAAGTTACTCACATAAAATACATTACTCACTCTCTTAGAGATTAAAGAAAAAAATTATTTGCCCTACAGTCGTGTACATGGACTAACTGAATTTATTATCTTTCTTGTGTATTTCACCAAGGACATTTTCCCAGTGTGCCTGCCATAATAATTTCTTAAAACATATTAAAATACTAAAACCTCTCTTTCCAGAATTAATGTTTCCAGTAGACTTACAGTTTTCTTATTTCCTTTCATAACTATGCTATACAAACAAGAAAAAGAAAGATGTTTCATAAGAAAATGCCATGTAAAAAAATTTTTACAAAACTAAATTCTTCAGATATTTCAGTAAAAATTTAAGTAACACTCATCTAACTATAAAACAGCCTTCTGAGCAATAATGATAAAAACGGTATCATATATTTACATAATAGACTAAATTCCTATAGTTTGTTTATAGTAAGTCATACCAGAGATCAATATTAAGCAGATTTCAAACTCCTTCATTCATTCACTTACCCTACCTATATTGTTTAAATGTTTATCATGCCAGGCACTGTTCTGATTATGGATATAACAGCTGTGCACAAAGAGAAAAAATCGTCCCTCAGGGCACTTACTCCATAGGAGGGTATTTTCTAATGTCGTACTTTGCCTTTTCAATTTCTAGCCCCCATATTTCCATCCAGAAGCCCCTTGAAAAAGGGCCTTTCGAGCATCTTCCGGGGCGCTACTTTTACACATACTCAGATGCCAACACAGCCTCTGCCATTGTACTACCCAGCAGTTCAGCAGGAGGACTCAAAAGCAGTGCATCCCACCACCCTGCAGGGAGCACGTGGAATGGGTTCGACCTCACCCCTAGTGCCGGAACATGGTGCTCACCTCCGAAATGGCTCCGGTGACCCTTGCCTCGTGGTATTCGTGCCCTTGTGTCATCTGCATCCACATTGCATCAGGGCATGGTGCCCACGGGAACAGAGAAGGGACTCTTCTTTAAACCCCTTATAAAGTAACAAGGGAGACAAAAGGCAAAATCTAATTTGAAGCAGATAGCATTTGAGTTCGGAGTCGAAAAAGAGAATCCTAAAAGCATACCACTGTGTAACCCAAGGTCCATGAATGATGGTGATACTTGGGTAGGTAGCTTCTTACAATCCTACAGTACCAAAAATAATACATACTCACTTGTTGAGAGTCTGTCATATGCCAAGTTCTTCTATATGATCCAAATTAATCTCCATAGGACACTCTGTAAAGACGTTATCTTCTTTTTACAGAGGAAGAAACTAAGGTTCTGAAAGATCAAGTGGCCTCCCCAACATCACCCAGGTAGGAAATGGTGAAGTCGGATGCTGAACTCACATCTTTTTTTTTAATCCTTACTCAAAGATGGGTTTTTTTCATTGTTTTTGAGAGAGAGAGAGAGAGAGGCAGAGGGAGACGGAAAGAGAGAGAGGGAGAGAGAAACACTGATGTGAGAAAGCAACCTAGATTTGTTGCCTTCTTGTCCATGCCCTGACCAGGGATCGAACCCTCAACCTGGGTACGTGCCTTGACCGGGAAACAAACCTGTAATCTTTCAGTCTACAGGTCGATGCTCCAACCAACTGAGCCCGTTGGCCAGGGCAAGAACTCACATCTTTTTGATGTTGAAACCAGTATTTTTCCCACTACACCACAATGAAAGAAGAACTTTCCCAAGGGCTCAGAGCCCACACATGCATGATCCCTGGGCTTTCTAAGGCCACTTATATCACCAATTTTTCCTCCCCAAAAATGTCATTAGGATGTGTTAACAGCTTAGTTTTTATTTTAAAGGAGCAAGTGTGTCTTTAGACAAATCAATTCCAGGAGGGGAGTTTTGGAAAAATGTTGTGGTAATATAATGGCATCTAAAATTTTCCAAGAGAGAGAAAGAAGTCGTCAGAGGAGGCCCGGGAGCTTTTGGTAAAAACACATTTTCTTCATAGCTCATGTCTAAGTCTTTTGTCTTCTCTCTCCGCTATTCCGGGGGGCTGACTGACTCAACCGCTGGCGTGTTTAAGCACCACATATATTTTTATCTGTCATCATTCATTTTTCAACACTTGGCTTTATATTCTGACAATTTAGCCAAAATCTTTGGGTGAAAAATAAATAGGACTCTTTTCCTCTTTCCCCCACCCTACGTTTTTAGTACTTTTAAGTTACAATTTATATACAATAAAATACACAACTCTTAAGCGGACAACTCAATGATGTTTTATGTATGTATACATCCATCTGTCTGCCACCCAGATCAAAACACAGAGCATTCCCATCACCCAAAGCTCCCTCAAGCCGTTCCAGTTAATAAGAACACCCGACCCCAGCGGTACCACCATTTGACTACCGTCACCACAGTTGTTTTGACTATTCCGCAGTTTCATATTAATAGATTGATGGAGCGTGTGCTCTTCTGATCTGGCTTCTTTAGATCATTCTTTTTGCATTTCGCTCATGGTGTTCCATGTATCAGCGGTTTCTTTTTATACTGAGTACTTTGCCACTGTACTAAGAGCTACTTTATATGAAATAGGACTGAGAAATCACTTAGATCTACTTGGTCACTATCTGAGTTCATCTTTTATAGTATTTGTGTCATCTCAACAACTTACATAACAAAACCCAGACACAGAAGAAACACGACTTTATTATCTATAACCGTTCTCACCTTGCCCTCTTGTCCCTCACTTCATTAGTCACAGAAGAAAAATATAGACATGATAATTAAAAATAACAATACATTCTGGCTTAAACCAGTGTATGTTGGTCTTAACTAATCTGGAGTGAATATTAATCCAATTCTAAGCTCCCATGGGGGCTTTGTATTTACAGTCATGGCTGGATGGAGGGGACGGTGTCCCTGCCCTCGCGGTAGCAGGAGGTAGAGTTTCTGACAAGTTTCCCATCAGGATTTCGCTGGGCAGTTGCCCACTGGGAGAGACTGGTGCCCCCGGTCTCTGGGGTATTAGGATGCCACTCAGTGTAGTGCTGCCTCCCAGAGCTCTCCCAGGAGGTTCCTGCATTCAGCAATCTCCCATCTCAACCTCAGGCCTCTCCAGTCAGCCTGTTCTGTCGCACCTTCTTCACCCCCATTGAGTCCCAGAAACCCTCAGCCACCTTGGCTGCACCAAAGTGAAGGGTGATGGGCTCTGTGGACTTCCTTCCGGCCCACCCATTTAGTCACATTCCTCAGCTATTCCTAAAATATCACCCAGGCAGCCCCATGCTGAGCATCCTGTTGACTACAAGACTCCCTGTATGGCTTAGAACTCTCCTTTGAAACACCTGAGAAACTATTACTACCCAGGCAGCCCCCAACTTTTCTGGGTGTTCCTACCACCCACTGCCCACCCCCGTGCCAGGGTTCAGCCCCCGGGAAGGAGTGACATTCTTTCTGTCTGACCTCTTTGCCCTGCTCTCCTGCTTCTCCCTCTCCTGTGTGACAGGGTCCTGCCATAAGTCACCTTGTCAGGCCTTGGAACACCACAGAAGTGTTCACAGAAGTGCTCTCAACTGAGGCTGTACACTACACATTAGAATAACCTGGGAAACTTTGTTTTCATCTTAGAACAAATCAGAGTCAGAGTCCCTAGAAGGGAGATGTGGGCATTAGTGTTTTTCTAAGGCTCCCCAAGTGATTATGATATGCAAACAGGTTCAGAACCTAGTGGTTACAATAAAACTCCTTGCTTTGAGTCAGTCAGGCTTAACTCTTGATGAGTAAAAGGGAACTTTGGGGATTTATAAAATCTCTTTCTAATGATGACATTAGACTCAAGAATGTCAGCTCTGAGAATCAAAACCAAAAAATACATAACTTCTCTTTCTAGACTGAGAGTATTTATCAAAATACCATCCCCATATTCCATGCATTTTTTAAAAAATGTATTCATTTACACACTCACTATGGCTCCTATCACTCCATAAGGGAATGACTAGGAGCCACACTAAACAGAGGAGGAATAAACAGTCACTTGCATATTATAATTGGAGCCACAAGAGGGCCTTTGCCATTTGTTCCTTATTGAACAAGCATCTGCTGAGTGCTTACTCGGGGTCCTGAGCTTTAGCACATAGGAAGGGCAGAGGGAGAGCCCTGCTGTCTTTCCTTAAGAAGCTTAGCCTCCAGTGTGAAAGGCAATCACACTGAACTAGGGACCGAAGGGTTCTCCAGAGTTCTAAGATGAGATGTGGAGACCCGCTCGGGGCACACCCCACATTGCTTGTCCCTCCTTTCCATTTCACTTTCCCCACCCCCACTCCTGCCCCAGGAGCCATTTCCCACATACTTCTGTGTGGGAGCCCTTGCCTCAGGCATCTGAAATTTTTCCAGCCAGTGTAGTATTTCTGCAGGAATGAGAAGGGGAGAGAGATCCTTTTGTAGTACGGGAAGGCCAGCTGGGTGGACCCCCAGGGTGGTAAGAGAGGCCAGTGGGAAAGGACAACTCTCTGGGAGCCCAGAATGAGTTGATCAGTGAAGACAGCCAAGAACTGCAATCCGAATGGTGACGGAAAGCAAACACATGTGATCTCCTTTACACAGTCTCCCTGGGGACACTTATGGGATTCAATAACAGTGAAATTTCCCTCCTTTGGGGGACAAAGGGGGTGGTGTTTTACAATACTATAATTTCTTCTTTTGTGGGCTTTTCTGATTTGAACCCGAAATCACCATCAGAATTCTCATATCTTGTGTCCATGAACTTCAGAAAGGCCAAAGAGATCAGTGTTTTTATTTAATTTGCAGAAAATGGAGAAAGGTAGGGGTTAAAGACTCAATGGGAAGGTTTAGAAGGGTTGGGTCAGAAGATAAAGATACGGCACTGTCTCTGTCACTGAGAGAGGAAGGGGACATAGGCTTTCCCTTTACAAAATGTTCCTTCCGGGGAAACAATATCCCTAAAGCAGAGCAAATAACAAAGAATACATTCTGAAGAAGAGAATTTAGAGAAGATTGCTACCCCTTGGGTAGGGCACTAAGAAGACGAGCCTTGAGAATAAGACACTACGCAATGATTATCGGCTTAGTGAGAAGGCACTTCTTGCTGGCCACCTTGACACCAAACAGCCAAGAGACAGTAAAATGAATGGAGGTGAGAAACGGAACTATAGTTCCTTTAACTGCATATTTCATAAAGGCAGAGTCTGGTAGTCCATGAAGACCACAGCCCCCACAAAGAAAAAGTTCACCCCATAGACTGAGGAGTTGAGTCATCATAAATCAAAATAACTTCAGAAAACAAACTCAACATGAAAAGCTATAATCATCTCAAGTTGGCAGTTTGGCCAAAAAGTGGTTTTTGACCAAAGAAACTGGAGATGCTAAGGACTATCACCAAAGTGGTGACAGATATCCCTACGTGATTAAATGTTTAAAAATCACCAGTCAGAAATGAAATAATTTAAAATTTCAAAGCACAGATTTTTAACTTTTATTCTCAGACATGTGGGGGAAGGGGAGTATAATGATAATTTTCAAAAGATGTAAAATTAATATGCCTGACTTTCTAATTAACCAGTGAGAATTATTTGCTGTCTTCTTTTATGTTATTACTGATATTTTTGTGTAGCTGGTAACTTATTGTTTTGTCATTTTAATCAAGAGGCTGTCTGTTGTTAAAAGAAAACAAAGAACTCAGAAATCTACTCCAGTCGGCAGTAAAAGGAATTAGTTTTACCCCAAGAAATCGGGGCATCTTCTGGAATCCAAGGCGGAAGTAGAGCTGCCTTGGGGGGGCCTGGGCCACCAGTAGGAACCAGGCAGGATTCTCGCTCCGTCTCTCTCAGGAGCTGACATGGGCTCAGATCCTCTCTCCATGCACAGTGCAGATCAATACACTTTACTTAGAAATTAGCCACCCTGCCCCAACGGTCTGCTCGAAGTGGCAGTTTTCCATCTGAGTCCACATCAGCATGTCAGCCTAGCCCATTCAGAACTCGGTCTCCACTGCAATTATCAGGAGAAGGAATCTAACCGGCCTGCTGGGTCAAGGATGCCCCTCTAGTCCACTACAAATTTGGGAGAAGGGTGGGGGGACTGCTGAGGGTCACATGGCCTGCCAGGAACTTAGCAGGGACACGACTGCCTGAGACGACAGCCGGGGCAGCTGGACAGGACAACATGAAGGGCAGCACAGATGACAGGGGGGAGCCTGGCAGCTCTCGGAGCCCCTGCAGTGTCACCAGGACTTGGACGTCGTGACCTGCAGGAGAGTGTTAGCTGGAGGGGAGAGGGGAGTGCGGCAATGACCGCAGCTTTTCACATACGCATTTCCTCTTGTCCCTCAGAGGGCGGCACGGGCTGCCTCTCACTAAAAAAGCATTCAGCAATGTGCACTGAAAGAATAAGCAAAAGACAAGCTAAAATGCATTTCAGGGAAGTCTTATCCAACAAGAACATTAGTGAGTATTCAGTTTAGTTTACTTTTCTTAATTTGGGTCAAAGGGCTTTAAGTTCTGACAGCTCTCCTCCAGGTGACTTAATTAGTAATCTAGAAGACAAGGACAGAATATTGCTGGGCACCTACCAGAACTGTATTTCAAGACTCCCCATCAGTTGGGTCTACTTTCCACAGGTCAGCAACCTGGGCCTGTGGACCACAGTGGGGCAAGGCAGAGCCCGCTCAGCCCGCTCCTGCACATCCCTGCCAGCGACGTCCCAGTTTCTGTCCTTACAGGGAGAGACACCTGCCTAATGCAGTATTAGCTCTTTAATGAATTTTAAAACTTTGGAAATATAAGTTTCTGTAGTCAGACTTTAAATAGCTATGGTGCTGAAATCTGTCACTGGACCCTTTAACAAATACTGATTTGTACCCACTCTGTGCCCAGCCCCTTGCCACGTGGTAGAGGCACAGCCCTGACACCAAAGGTGTGGGGCGACCACCGAGCAGGGACTACCGATCTTTCACAAATAATTCGCTGCCAATTGGATCTAGAGGGCCTGTGTTCTATACGATGCTGGAAGCTCTGCTCAGTTCTCTCTGTTCTTTATCTTATTCAGTTCTTCAACTGCATTGAAGGCCACTGCAAAAGAACATTACATACTTAAATCCTTTCGGAGTGCAGTGACCGATGCTGAGAAAGACAGAAGAAACCATCCTTATTGTGAAGAGAGAATGGGGGAAATTCAGGTTATTTTTTCCTTTCTCTTGTCACTTACAATATCCGCTGAGGACAGGCCCAGTCACTTGTCACTGAACAACCCACAGGAGGCTACAACTCTGTGAAAAGCTCATCTTTCTGGACAAAAGAATCAGGAAACCAGAATGTGGGAGCTAGAGGGTGTGGCCAAAAACTCAGCAAGGGATCCCCCGATTCTGTGCATGAGCCAGCACAGTCCTGGGATCACCCTCTGGTGCCACAGGCACTTCCTACACCCAACAAAGCAGAGTAAAGGCACTGAGGACTGGGCTACAGAATCAACCACACCCGGTCCTGGCTGGGCCCTTGTTGGGAACCGCCCTGCCTGGTTTCAGAAGCTGTAACCCCCCATGGCTAAGGCTGAGTCAGAGACCTTGGGACCATAAGCCACTAAGGAGACAAAGCTTATCTCCCTGGCAGGGGCGCCACCTCCGCCCCCTTTACTTTACTCTGCTTGGCCCTGAGCCTGACCAGTTAGCCAATGATGGGTAAGATTTCTCAAGGGAGGGACGACCTAAGACAGGCATGGTCATGAAGAGGCCCACAGGGAAGGACTTGGGGGGCTATAGAAAAAGGGGGTGATGGACCCTCACTCCTCAGCTTTGACATAGCCTGAGTCCTCATTCTGTCTTCAAGAAGTCTCCTAATCTCTTGGCTGCCTTACTTCCCCCGCCTGACTTAAGCCTGAAACAATGACAGAGGGCTGGTGTAGTCTTGTGCTGGAAAGGGCAGAGTCCCCAGGGCAATCAGGCCTAAGAAAGAATGCATAAAATCCTGTGAAACCTGCTTTGCTAATACCCTCAATTGAAATGATAAGGGTCCAAGCCTGAAATGAGTTTGTTTCTCAAAGTCTTATAGCCCCTTAGCTAACTGACCCTGACTCAGAATAAACCCTCAGAGTTCTTTGTTTGTTATCTATTGTTTGATCCTTACTGCCTGACAATGACTGATGAGCTTCACCTGTATTCCTGTGCAAATTGAGCCCAATAAAAGCCCATTGAGGAAAAGGCTCTTGGCCCTTCTCCTTTGAGAGATCGGCCACCTTTCCTCCCCAAGCAGATCATGTCTTGGTAGACTTATGCTAATCCGTGGCGGCCGGGGGGGGGGGGAGCCTGTGGGTGGAGCCCCCCCACAAGCCCTGGGTGGCCAGAGGCAGACCCCAAGGTCTGGCAAAGCCTTTGAAGTCAGCCCCTCCGTGGACCCACCCCTGAGAGAAGCTGGGTCAAGATGTGCAGTCTGATCCTCACCGGGCTGCCTGCCTGCTAAACAAACCTACAAACCAACACGTCAACATTCTCGAGATGATTTAATAAGGCATAGAGTCTTGCAACATAATATTGAAAATATTGGGGCTAGAACTAGGAGGAGGAGGTAAATGAAACAGTCACTTTGGGTACAAAATGTAAAGGAAAAAAAAACCAAAATGTAAAGGAGTTGGGGCCCCAAACACTCACTAATCAAGACAAATTATATTTTAAATCTATATATTAAAAAGTCAAAATGGATGCAAAAAATTCCATGACAGACAAAATAGCAGCGTTTTTAATAAAGACAGGATCAGGATAACTGACTTCCCCTCTGGCACGTGCCAGGCTCTCACACCGGTCAGCACAGCGCTGTTACCGAGGCTGCTTGCGGAGCTTAGGGAGCTCCAGTGTGTCATCACACCTTCGGCCTCCCCAGATTCGGAGAGGCCCCGTGCGGGGGAGAGAGAAATGGAAAGTGAATCCAGAGAGGCACGGGAGATACCCAAAGCACCCAGAAAGACCCAAGACTTGCAAGCACTAAGTATCATGAAGGTGGACAGGTGAACATCTGAATAGAGATGTGTTGAAAGGGTTTATTACCTGGAGCAGTTAGATTCCTGGCCTCCCAGGGAATCTGACCTCAGAGAAAGAGGCTCAGGAAAAACAAACGCAGTTGAAGAAAGGGGGATTAAATGAAAATCTGTATCGTGACCCATGGGCACTCCCACAAGTGAGCTGCAGTCCCCTTTCTTTCTGCACCCTAGTCTAAGAATACCAGCAGACAGGCATATCCAATAGTGACCTGCCTCCCATCCTCACCAGTAGACTAGAGAACCCATCTTAGGAAGAACTCCAGAGTCGTAAAGAAAAGACCTGCACGTGTTAACTGCCCTGGTTGTAACACTGTCTACAAACTACCAAGCATTCATCCCGTCGAGAAGTGGAGTGTAATTCCCTCTATTTAGATGCAGACGGACCTCAGTGGCTCCTCCAGGGACTACAGAGCTGTAGAAGGGACAGGGCATGACTTCCCAGGCTAGGTCTGAAGAGAACTGACAAGGTAGAGAATTCATCCCCGAGATCTAACATCTGATAATAGAGAATGAATGAACTATTGTTACAGATAAGAACGTGGATGCACTTCACAAACTAAAGGTTAAATAAAACAAACCAGATATATATAAATATATATATAGCCAGAGTTTATACGGGCCAAATGCCTCTATGGGGCCGGGAGTCAGGTAGAGGTTGTCTTTGAAAGGCTAATGACCAGGAAGCGCCGAGGCACGCTGGTAAGTTTCTGTTTCTTGATATGGGCACTGGGCACATCGGTGTGTTCACCTTGTGAAAATTTGAACTATACATTCAAGACTTTTGCATTTTTTGTGTATATATGTTATACTTCAATAAAAAGTATTAAAAAAATTTTTTTCAATTAAGGGAGAAAACCAATCCATGCATTTATTTTGCATGGTAATGCTAATAATAGTGTCCACTTTAGAAATGAAATGAAATAGCTGTCTAAATTTTTTTAAAGACCTAGGAACTAACTTGAATAGATTCCCAGTGGCCACAGATGGGACCACTTAACTTGAGCACTAAGAGTAATGATAAGAAGAATAAATACAATGGAATAAAATCTATCCAACATATTTAAGTCCTTATTAATAAAAAGCCATTTTCATTTGTCATCAGGAAAAAGATGGAAAAATAATACATTATTTAATAAAGGGAAAGAATTAGGCCTTTATTCTGTCATTCCCACACATATTAAGCCTCACAGAGGGACTTAAGAGGTGACGGGACAATTATCATTTCAGCTAATCAGTTCAGAAGATATGATACAATTAGTACATCATCATTTTGCAGTCCCTAAATATTAATGGATGAATGGGTTGCTAGGATCCCAGAAGCAGAGACAAGTAATCACTCCACGCCTCGTGCTGGAAGCACTCACCCCAGCCGTGGGGTGGGCCTGCTGAGGGGCCTGAACCCGAGTCTGATCAAACCTCGAAACACAGTCGCTGATTTCCAGAAGCGACAAACAGAGAAGCTCACTAAACGCCACCACAGGGATGCCACCAGCAAAAGCCAGACTGCGGGACTATACAGGACGAATAACTGGTTTTTCAATTAAAAAACTGCAAGGAGAAACGAGGGAGACAGATGAAGGGGTAGCTATCGACTGAAAGAGACTTAGGAGACACATCAACCAATTATAATGTATGGACCTTCTTGAACCTCATTTTAAAAAATCATAAAAGATAAAGAAATAAAATAATTTGAATAAATGAATGAATGAGGCAATCAGAAATGTGAAAACTCTGGCTATATATTGATGTTATTAAGGAATTGTTGCTCATTTTTTAGGTATGATGACAGCATTGGGATTTTTTGAAAGCCTTTTTAGCTTTCGGAGATACGCACGAAGTGCAGCTAAAACTCGCTGCAAGGTGATTGGTGAAGATGCACAGAGGGGACGGTGACAGGAACGGTGCAGCGTGTGGCAAGAGCTGACGGCTGCTGAGCAGGGCGGCGGGCCCAAAGGGGCTATTACACTACTCTCTCTATTCCTGTTTGTAGTTTTCCATGATGACACAAAGGCCTTTTCTCATCTCGTGTATTATAGTTACTAAGCAAAGATCACTGATGAAGCTTCTCAGCCTGTAAGCCCTCAACTGCGGCTTTGGCACCGAATTTGTGCTCCCAAATGGGGGAAGAGCGAAGGCTCAGAAGCTGAAGGAGAGACGGGAGGCAGAGGGCTTTGCATATTGATCACGCCTCCTCCTCTCCCGGCCAGTTAGCAACAGGCATCGTTATCGCGAAAAACTATGTCAAAGCCAAAGCTAGGTGGCAATTCAGCATTTAAGACTAAGTAGTACTAACTAAAATGTCTACAATTTTATTGTAATTATTTATATTTAGTAAGCAGCCTTTGTTTTTATTTTACTTAGTAATAGCCTCAGAGTTATTAAGCTTCTTCCTCCAAAGTCACCTGGATAGTAAGCAGTAGAGAGACGCAATGGACATTTTTGTCTTTCATGCTTTCTCAGCTCCCTTCTTCTAATCCCTTCCAGGAACTCAACTCCGCATGGCAACGCATGGGCTGCCATTCACAAACCCAGTCTACATCACGAGAGTGGTCCCAGGCGCAGATACACCCATCAGAAGTCTCCATTCTCCTAACCAAAGGAAAGGAGCAATGTTGGTCCCAAGACCCAATTAGAGTCTTTTCTACCCAATTAGATATTGACGTGTGAGATATCTTTCTTTTTCATGGCTAAATCAGGAAGGTGTGAGTCTAGGACTTCCTGAGGCCATCCTTCCCAAAGCACGGACACAGTCTACAAACAGAATTAGGTCAAGCAAAGATACGACTAGACATCGTCTGAAATCCCGCATCTAATCGTGCCTGCAGTTTGATCTACCCCAGACTTCAGAGCCATATGGGCCAAAACATTGCTGTTGTAGTTAAATAAATAAAGCTTTAGCAAATTTTGGCCAAAGAGCCCCAACTAATAGAAACCTTCCTTCAAACGCGTGCTTGTCAACCACAACACCTCTCATCAGAAATTTATTTCCCATGAAAATTAGAGGTCCTTGGAGGTTGTTCTACATAGCTTGGCCCATGCTCTGTTCTTCTGGGCTTCTCCCTTTCAGCCACTGAAGAGGATCACTGAAGGTTTACCATGTTCCAGTGCAGGGCACGCCTGCCCAATACTCTTCTTTTTCTAGAACTGCTCCTGCTTTTAGCTTTGTCCACAATTGAATAGTTCAGGGAGGACAACTGACCCAAGGTAGCCAATGAGGAAAACCTAGCCCTTCCTCAGAATTTTTGAACTCGAGGCCCCAAAAGATGGGCCTGTTCCTCTTTAGAGGAGGCAGCCGTAGGACTGAAATCTCAGGAACTGCCCGTGGCCACATTTCACAACGTGGAGGATTAAAGGTCACACACAGAGAGGAGCAGAGACTAGAAACAGGGAGAGAGCCTTGCCAACTTCCGCTGTTCCTGAACTCCAGCTCTAGCCCTGACCCCACTGAAGTTGGGTTTTTCAACATTTTGCCTAAGCCAGCTCTGATTGGGTTTCTGTCATCAGCTTGTAGCAATTTAATGTTCCCAGACACAATGCCAGGGTGTCTGGGGACACAACAGTGACCAAACCCAGCTCCCTGTCCTCGAGGAGCTTCAGGCCAATGTGAAGACGGGTACGTCCGTGTCGTTGGTTTCAGAGCAGAGAGCTAAGCTCTGTGAAGTGAGCACAGGGCACCGTGCAGCCCACTCAGAGGAGCCCAGGTAGGCTTCCCAGAAAAGACACTATTTGTGGGAGCTCAGGAACTATTAGGGGCTAAACCAGGGACTCTAAGCCTCAGCACCGTTGACGTTTGGGGCCTGATGATTTTTTGTCCTGTGACTTGTTGGAGATTCAGCAGCGTCCCTGGCCTCTACCCACCAGATGCCACTACCACCACCAGCCTTGCAAATCAAAAATGTCCACAGACACTGCCAAATGGTCCCAGGGGAAAAAGATCTCTCTTCTACCAGGCTTCCTAACAATGAAAGAGGGGTGCTGCATGAAATGTGGCCAGTGGGAAATAATGACTGCCTTATGGGATAGCTGTGTGATTTCCTCATCAAAGGTATCTCCTGTGGCCAGATGTTGAGAGCTTGCTAGCAGCTTAAATTCCTCCAGCATTGCCCCGGAGCATGCCTGGGGAAATATGCTGACACATTCTTGCTTCCATAGGATGAATCCCTTAGCCACCAAGTCCTGCTGTGAATCACTTCCTTCTAAAAAGGCTTTTGTGTCTTTACTGCGAATATAATTTCTCCGTGGAGCAGCCCTGCTGCCGGTGCACAAAAATAACACCAAGAGCCCAGACTTCATGATCCTGGAGCAGCCATGGCAGCTTTAACTAAAAAAAAAAAAGAAAAAAAAAAAAGAAATGCCTCTTTGTTTTTCAAAAATCACAACCAAAAGCTACTTACATTTTATGAGAGCTTTTGTAATATCTGCAGTACCTGTGAAATATTATTTTCTGGGTCTGCTGAACACCCCACGTATAATAAACTTGTTTCCCTGTTAATAGGAAACGTGATGTCTGGGAACCTGAACGGGTACAACCACTTTTCAGTTCTTCTAATTACGTATGGACGGACTAACTCCACCTTCCCTCCAGGAAGACTGTTTTGCGTATTCCTGAATCTTCCCTCATTTCTGTAGTTACCCCGAGTGACCTATAAATCACAGGAAGTCAAACCTACCTCACCGAGTTTTACTAAAGGCTAGATGAAAGGGTAGCACACCTCACTTCACTGAACTGAAACAGCACGTTGCTCCCACATCCGAGCATCTCCAGAATGGGAACGTATCTTACAGCCCACAGCGTCTTAACTCCTCTTTAGCCAGAGAGCAGTCACAACCAGGTGTCATCCCTGCGCTTGCGCAAACTAACTCTAACCCCGGGGGCAGGGCTGGCAACTGGCAGCGAAGGCCTTGACTTGCAGTTCACTTCAGATCCGTCGGAGGGAGGAGTGTGGGCCCTCCAGAGGTGCGCGAGCTTGCCGACGCCTCGGGAAGGCACCGCAGTGGGCCTGGCACCGCAGGTGCCAGCAGTGTGGAGGGAAGTCGCCGAGGTCATAGGGAGCACCCTCTAAGAAATGCTCTGTCACCTACATTCGCAAAGTGCGGAAGACAACATTGAGCAGAGAAACAAGAACCTCAGCAACTCTGAAACAAAATTCACTTAATAAAAATAGACTGTAGAGGGGATAGATGATAATGGAAATAATATAATAAAAATGGGGGAAAAGACTCTGGAACCCAAAAAATTATTTTAAAAACCTTTAAGAATTTCTGAACCAACTGAATTTGCTTGTGTTTCTTCCTCATACATGCACAAGAGTGACACATGATTAATAAACCATCATTTAGCTAAGTGCAAAACAACTTTTTGAATATGTATGCCACCAAAAATTTTAGGTGATAAGAAAGCACCTAACAATATTTTAATTGCACATTTTTTATTCCTTAGAAATAGATAAAATGATGGTGTGCCTCGTATTTGCTTTAGATTTAAAGGGCTGCAGTGCAGAGAAGGCCGGTTCAGCAGCGCACACCTGGCCTGTTCTCAACCAACTGTAGACGTCACGACCGTGTAGCTGTCTATCCAGTTCTGTCAAGAGGCAATATTTGAGGATGATCTGTAAATTTATTAAGTAAAAAAATCCCCCAATTCTACTGTGAGCCAGAAGATGCTATATTATAACTTAAATGTTAATGTCCTCTCTAAGCTATTGGTTTCATTTGTGAATTGGAATCCTCGAATAACTGTGAAGTGTAATTTCAATCACCTTCCCTCTCTCCGCAGCTGTCTTGTCTCCCGCAGCGTAAGGAGGCAGGCAGAGCAACTAGAAACTGAAACAACTCTTTCCCGCTGGCTCACATATCTGCGACTCAATCCTGAATCTCCTTAAGCTTCTGATACTTTTAATTAAATCTCACTGGAATTTAAAGGAATTCAGAAGGAAGGAAGAATGTTCGAATATGGAATTACCCCAAACATGGCTCCAAGTCAGGAAAACTATTAAAAGAATATAAACGAAAGAAGGAAAGAAAAAATCTAAAATCTGTAAATATTCTAGAAAAGGTCATAATTATTCATACTATTTTAAATTGCATGAAAATACCTGTTACCGCCAAATGGTTAAACAGAAGTATAGGAATGTATGTGGAATCTTTGCTTTACACAAACATCAAAATGTGGAGTATTGTCTCTTCTGAATGACAGAAGACTCCATTTAACAGAGTTTTACCTAAAGCAAAGCACATTTTATGTTCTTTCAATATTAATTTTTCTACTTATACTAAATATTTTTCTTAAAATTTTCATTGACTTTAACAAGAATTTTAATTGATTATTGATTCAATTCCAAATTATAACTTTCTGTCAAAGTGTCATCAAAATATATGAGCTCATTCCACATCAAAAATACTGTGGAAGAATTTTCCTGATAATCGTTATTTTCTGAATATATGAATATATATGAATATATATATTAAGTTCTCACTTGTCGTCAATAGCTTCTGCGGATTTAAGCAAAGTGACATTTTGTAAAACCAGAGTTACCATAGGATAATTATATAAACAAGAGTTAAGTTAAATGAAACATCTGAGGACCTGCTCTATGTGCCTGTGCAAACACACTTACATGCATGTGTATGTGTGTACATGCCTTACTTATATGTGTGTGTATGTGTACATGTGTGTGTGTACAAAACATCCAGTAACCTTAATAAGAATGCCTTAAATTAGACCACTGCAATCTGGACCAGTCACAGGTCGCCATGTGCTGTTTCATTTCCTGTAAAGCCTGGGGATTGGAACAGCTCCTTCCGAGTGAGCTGCTAAGCCACTCTGTTATTGAGATAATTGGCCACCAGAGGGCAGCAAAGCACCTCTTAATAACTTTTCTCCCCCTTTCAGTTCTAGTCAGATCCTGGAATTCCAGTGTGAGTTTCTCTGTTTTTGTCTTCTAAGCCTTTTATTATATTAATTAATGCAGTTACATTTTTTAAACCTGAAAATATTAGGTGTTAGGACATTAGTCATTGATTTTTCTAAAAGATATGTCTGAGCACACACCCAATTTTATTTTTATGAATAATGTTCCCAGTTTTTATTAGTGCTTAGGACTGGCATATTAATATAGGATGGAAGTTAAAGACTTCTAGTCCTAACCAAGTAGACTATTAAACTAAACTGGGTGATTTTGGCAGATCACAAGACTGATATACTATTATGTGAGTCTGAAAAACAAGACAAAGGAATTGCCGGCCTCTGAAGTCCTGCCTGAGTCTTACAACACAGTAGATGAAATATTCGACGAGGTCTATCAGGAGAAAGTGCAGCCATTGTTAATTTAATGAGAATGGTTTGCACAACAGCGATGTGACCTGACAGCCAAGGAGAGTGGACTGCAATGCACATGTGTGAACAATGACGACTTCACCGTACCAGTCAGTGGGGCAGTAGATGACATTGAGTGAGCATGTGTACTGTGTGGCTATTGCATTCAAAATGACTGGGCAAGTAGAGCAACAAATCTGCATCACAGTTTGTGTGAAGCTTGAACATTTCTCTGTGGAAACGATTCAGAAGGCTGCAGCTATGGGCAACTGGTGGTTGGCAGCTTCATCTCAACAACATGCTCACTCATGCATTACATCTCATGCAAAGCTTTTTGGCTAAACATAAAATCACCCAGGTGACTCAGGCCCCCTACAGCCCAGATTTGGTGCCCTGAAACTTCTGGTTTTTCCCAAAACTAAAATCACCTTTGAAAGGGAAGAGATTTCAGACCCTCGATGAGATTCAGGAAAATATGATGGGGCAGCTGATGGTGATTGGAAGAACTGTGTGAGGTCCCAAGGTGTCTATTTTGAAGGGGAATGAGGTATCATTGTCCTATGTACAATGTTTCTTGTATTTTGTACCTTCTTCAATAAATGTCTCTATTTTTCGTATTATATGGCTGGATACCTTCTGGACAGACCTCATATTCCACAATCTAATTTGTGGTCCTCTTTAAATATAAAATCATTGTAAACTGAGGAACAGTGAACTAATGAGATAGGATGCGCTCAGAATACCAATGAATAATAATGTGATTTGCACTGTACATAAATAAAAGAAGGTTTATTGATGATCCCCAAAAGAATGACAGACCATGATACTGTAGCAGTGATTCTCTTTCATAGGATTTCAAATTGTCCTCCTGGAGTTGGAAGTCCTTGTGGATACAATGGTGACAAGAAAGCAGAGGGCAGAGACTAGCAGGCGGCGAGGGAAGGACGCGAGAGCGTGTTACATGAGCAAAGAGGGAGCATGGGCAGGCGCACTGTGCCAGCCATCTGTTTGGCTTCACACGGGTGTGGTGACGTGGTCTGCTCGGAAGGTTACAATAGCGGAATTCAAAATCGCAGCGTCAGGGAGAACAGATGCTGCAGACTCGGGGATGTGCATGGGATTATGCAAACCTGATGAAAGACACGAAAAGATCCTTTTATTAAATACAGTTAGTGTCGTGAACCTGAGAACAGAAATGATGTGGCAGCAAGAGTTCACAGAAATAGAAACTAAAAGAGCAGAAGGTGGGACAATGAATTAGCAACAGGTAAAAATGTCTTGGCAGAAAATTGGCAGCATGGATTTAAAAGGCACTGAAAAGTTTTAAAATAAAAATCACATGGAATGAAGAAAGCCAATACCCATGGTACCTTTGCAGGGCACCATTCCTTGGTGCCCTGAATAAACGCTGAATAAACTGTCCTTCCAAAGCAGAGCCACTTGTCCATGTCCCTGTCTCTCCCCACCCACGCTCTGTGGCATACATGAGTCACCAGGGCATTTACTCATCGTGACTTTGTAGGTTACACAGTTGTTTGCCTAGCTGGATTGTTACTGTGGTAATCATTACTTGAAACTAAGTTAAATACTTAATGATAGGACACTATTTTCCATTATTGTAATACATTCAATAAACGACGCGGTATCTACCTGAGGAGATGTGGAAGGCTGTGCCTGGGGGAAATGCTCCTGCCAGTTTGCTACAGGGGGGAGAAGAGGCTGCAGGCAGAACAATCACACATTTGTTTCAAAAAAAATAATGATACCTAAATGTTAACAATGCCAATCTCTGGTTGGTTGGATTTTTTAAATGAACAAATATCGCTAAAGCACAGAAATAAAAATTCAACAACAGCTTCTGCTTTGTGGGCTTATGAGTGATTTTTAGGTCTTTTGTGTGTGGATGTGGTTTTTTACAACACAAACAACAGAAAGACAACCAGTATCTTTTTAAATCATTTTTTATTGTTGTTTCAATACAGTTGTCTCCACTTTCCCAGCTATAAGTGGAACCTAATCAACAAAACGAACAAACCAATGCCTTTTTGAGGGGTCCAAAGGTCCTGGTTCTACTGAAGCCCGTGCAAGGAAACAGCTCGGCGTGCCCGTGGCTCACCCACAAGGACACCGAGCATTGTTTTCGAGCAGACGTAACCTTTTCCTTTGGCTCACTGGCCGTTTGGCTTCCCATCAAGGAGCACCACCTTCCTGGTCCCTGGGAGGATATGAATCAGGTCTCCAGGCCAAGGCAGCACAATGAGTCCTGGCCCCCGGAGCCCCCGCCTGACCTCGTACAGGCCCCTCTGGTTTCACTGGAGGATGAAACACTGACAGGTGCCAAATTCAGACGGACGAGAAAGATACAGTCTTGCAAGTAAAAAAAAGAAAAGTGTATATAAAGTGTGACCTCAGTTTTTTTTTTTTTTAATTTCAAAAACTTGTAACAGTAATAACACATGAAGGAAATTCACCCAAATATGAGTGCCTTAAATTTTCAAATTTTTGCTTATCTCATTATAATTTTCTACAATATTATTTATAATTTCAAATGAACTATTTTATCTATTTAATCGAGCCAATAATTCTCCAATTATCCCACATTTATAAATAGACCGACAGGTAATAGATCTCTAAAGGACTGGATGGTTTAAAACACTGGGGTTTTTAATAAATTTATCCACAGTAGCAGTGGCCCTGGGTTTGCAGGCAGCCGAGTTTGACTCTCACCGTGCTGACGTCCCATCTGGGGCCCTTCCTTGAAGAAACGGAACTGTTCCTCCCCACAGAAACCCCACACCAAGATACTGGGCTGGCCAAAAAGTCCGTTACATTTTTTTTCCGTACAATGCCTCTAGTAGCACTTACTTGTCTTTAACTTCATTAGAAACAATTTTGTTAGATTGTACTGTGACAGCTGTCATATAAGTGTGCACTTAAAAAAAAGTTTATCAAAACTGGTGAATTTTTGTGCAGCCACTTTAGTAATGAAGATAGAAGAAAAGATACAACATTTCCGGCATATTCTGCTTAATTATTACAAGAAAAGTCAAAAAACCACAACTGAAACTCAAAGTACAGTGTGTGGGGAAGGTGCCGTGACTGATCAAATGTGTCAAGAGTGGTTTGCAAAGCTTCTTGGTACTACTGCCATTTTGGCCGAATAATTCTTTTTTTTTTTTTTTTAGCTGTGGGCTGTCTAATGCATTGGAAGATGTTTAGAAGTACCCTGGCCTCTTCCCACTAGAAGCCAATAGCTGGAGAGAGCTATCATACTCAAAATACCCAGATCAATAAAGTTATTAGTGAAAATAAAAAATGTATCTTTTATTTTACAGGAAAAAAGTAACAGACTTTTTGGCCAACCCAATACTTTCTGACTTTACATTTGGGCACAGCCCCTCCCATTCCTGCTGATTTTTTCAATTGAGGTTTAACTGACATATAATGTCACATTAGTTTTAGGCATACAACAGAGTGATTCAGTATTTGTATACACTGTGAAATGATCACCACAATGTGTCCAGTTAACATGTTACCATGTGTAGTTACAAGCACTTTTCTCATGATTAGAATTTTTTTAAAAGATTTTATTTTTTTAGAGAGAGGGGAAGGGATGGGGGGCGGAGAGAGAGAGAAACATTGATCGGTTGCCTCTTGCACACCCCCGACCAGGAGGGACCTGGCCCACCACCCACGTGAGTTTCCTGAGTGGGAATCGAACAGGCCACCCTTGGTCTGCAGGACACCCAACCCACTGAGCCACACCAGCCAGGGTGTGATAAGAACTTTTAAGATCTCCTCTCTCAGCAACCTTCAAATGTACAACACAACATGCTAACTACAGGTACCACACTGTACATTGCATCCCATGACCTATTTATAATTGGAAGTTTGTACCTTTTGACCCCCCCATCCATCTGCCTTTTCCATCCCCCTGACCCCCATCCTTCTGACCTTAAACACGATTGCTCCACTCCCACCAGCTAGCCCCCGGCTTCCCCGCCCTCTGGGAAGGACCGCAGCACCAGCAGTCCTCCCCCACGACTGGGCAAGTCCCCAGGTGTCTGCACGTTTGGACAAAGATCCCAGATCAGTGCCTCTTGGGAGGCTGTACGATTCTTCCACATGGCAGATCAGCCTGGAAACTCGCCCTGCCCTACATTGCTCCCCAAGTTTTTAGGGCTTACCGCAGCCTTGCCTCTGCCCTAACTCTTTTGATTCCCTGCCCTGAATCCCTACCAGGGCCGGCCATAACCAAAGGCCATAGGAGACTAGCTCCCCTTCCGTAACTGCTCTGGTGCATTCCCTCATGAAACGCGGATGGCTGACACCTTTCACGTGTGCAGCCCGGAACGGAGAACAAACGGCATCCCTACACTGACAAAGGAATGCCTGTTCTGGAAGACCACTTTCTCGAACTTCTGGGGACCAGGCTTACGCTTCTTTTCCCTAAGTGTCACAGGCAGCGGAAACAGCAGGCCACACAAACATAATAGGTATCCTGTACCATAGTAGGTACAGATCCCTCTTAGGTACAAAGTGATCACACACTCATCATCTATCTTAATGCGTACGTCTCTGTGAGGTACTTCTGATGCCTTCACTTTACTGATGGGGAAACTGAGGCTTACAGAGGTTAAGACGCTGGCAAATGTTAGAAGGAGCCTGAAGTACCGGTCTTTTGACCTTGCACCAGGCGGTCTCCGTGGTGCACGGTGCACAGGGGGAGCAGTGTTGAGGCTGATCGCCTGTGGCGTTACTGTTAGTTGTGTGTTTTAGGAGACTGGCTTCGGACGGAGATGAGTGGAATGCCGAGCAGGCGCCAGCCTGGGTCTGAGAGGTGGAATACTTCTCTGCTTGGGGCAATACTTCTCTGCTTGTAGATAGCCCTGGATCTTCTGGGCGGGGGAGTCCTTCATTGGAAGGGTCTGTTGTACACGTTTCAGGGTGTTTAGCATCCCGGGTCCCTGCCTACAAAAGTCCGATCGGAACAATCCACAATGCCACCCCCCCCCCCCCACACACACACACATTTCCAGACGCTCCCGCGGCGACTATGCCTTCCCAGGATGAAAACCAGCGCGGGACTCTGAGAACCTCCGCCTTGAAAGCAATGCCTATATTGCTAAGAGGTGGCAACGCGGAACATTAATTAGATCAACAGGAAGAGCATTACAGAACAGGGCAGATAATTTGGACTGGATTGACCTGGACTGACTCGCAGTGGGCGCAGGACATCCGAGCTGATGTTGATGTAATCAGCAAGCATTCAATAGGTTGGCTGCCAAGATAAATGCATTACAAGCATAATGAGTGTTGTCTAATTTCATTAGAATGGAAAAAAACAAATATCTACATCTTTGACGGAGTACGTGTCTCTGCCAGTTGAGTTGTTGATGCGGAGCGCTTTAGTGTCCCAGACCCTCATTAATGTTAAATTCCTTCTAATTGGCGAAGGGAGCCATGGAGACGGAACTAATGGATCCTGGCAGAAGCGGCGGCGTCAGGTGCTCTGCATGAGAACATGTAGGCAGCGACCTTTCAGAGAGGAGTCGCACAAGAACTGGAAGCCTGGGTGATTCCTCCGCCTGCATGGAAACAAGCAGTGTCTTTTACTAGCGCACAATGCTCTTTTACAGATACCATCTTCAAGGGCCATTTTCTCCTGGATGTTGTTAACAGATGAATGAGCTTTCCTGTTTGGCTAGGAGAGGAGATTGCGTGCTAGACCCTTTGGGGAGACCCCTCCCATAAATCCAGCTTATCTCCATCCATAGCGAACCATCTGCATCGCAGGAGCAGCTGGTGAAAGGGGCTTTGTGCTGCGCTGCTCTTCCCATCCAAAGCCTCGCCTGGTTCTCAGACGGATGAACTTGGCTCCTTTCATTTTCTCTTGGACGGCTTTGGGGCTACAGTTTGCTTTTCCCTGAGTAAAGATTACAGGGTAAAAGCAGCTCAGATCTTATTCTACCCAATTTGCTAGATGTTATCTCTCTCTTTAAAGAGCCCAGAAAAAGAGGGTTCAGAAATTCAAGCAGTCTGATCTCTCCTGGAGAGGGCAAAGTGGTTTACCATAGCTGTCGCCGGGCATCTTTTCAGGCTTGCACAAGAGGGACTATATGAGTTCCAAGAAAGTACTTCGATCACATTTTTGTTTCTGAGTCACCAGTGAACTGAATACTGTGAAAGCCCTGTGAGGCTGTAGAACGCACTTTCCCCGAGAGAGGATGTGGGTGCTTATGTTACCTCTCTAGAACCTTGCTTCATAGGTAATGATTCCAGAAAACATATATTTTGAGGTCCACAAAATAGATTCTGGAGCCTCCTTTACTCTCAGGATTAAATCTGAGACTGCTTAATCTTGTAACCAGTCAAGCGTCAAACTCACCATGAAAAACCAATTACAACTCACGCCAAACCTCGCCCTCACCTCCTCAAATCGCTAGTACTCTTAAAGAGCTATCCTCACTCCTCACTTGGCCGTCGTATCTTCTGTGTTGTTCGATGTTCCCCATCTAAAATTCTACATGAGACGGTCTTCAAATGAGAGTGAATTTTTTTTCTCTCCAAATGAATGAACAAGGGAGATGATAAGACCTGTGTACCCTCAACTGTCTCTTGATACTAAGGGCTGGGCTAAGTTTTAACCATCCAAGAATGGTTTCTTATAAATAACGTTGTAGTATAAAACTACTCTTATCCCTTAACTTCTTGGTTCTTGAATCTTTTTTTTTCTTCTTGTTTTAATGGTTTTGCTTTTTTATTTCTTGCCATGTTTCAATGGAATATGCCTCCCCTCTGCTTTGGCTGTATGAGGCACATAAATGTGGTGTTTGGGATATTCTAAGGTATTTCTAATAGTTTAGTTTATTCAAATAACTACTTCAGTCAAATGTATTCCTGACAGTCTAATTCACGAAGGCCAGAGGACCACCTAAGGTTACAGGACCATGGATCCAACATGGTAGTAAAATGTTCTCTCAGCTCTCACTCGCCAAAGCTTCACGGAGGGGGAGGGAGGAAGCTGGTTTCCTCGATACGATGGACTTGACTCTAAACCTTGACATCCTCTGTAACAATCCATTCTTTCCAAGTCTGTTTTCATTTCACCACAGCCCCCTGTCTTATACTAGGAAGGCACCTTGGGATATGAGAGGATATTAAGGTCCCTGGGAAGAATTCCAACCCCTAAAACAGAAAGCAAGAAAAGAACAGCAAGAAAGAAATCTTTCTTACTGGCTTTTACCAAAGACTAAATGTCACAATTAGAAATGTATTCCTTGACCTAGAGATTTGTCTCACTTGAACATTCAAGGGAAGGATTAATGCAAATGTGTCTCTAACCTTATAGCATGTAGCCCTGTATGCTATTAAGGTTATTGGATTCCTTTTCTGAGATCACATTTCGAGTGGAGCAAAGGGATAAAGAAGGAAGCAGAGACAAAAGCTGACACAGCACG
Organism: Desmodus rotundus; assembly: GCF_022682495.2. Lineage (NCBI taxonomy): Eukaryota > Metazoa > Chordata > Mammalia > Chiroptera > Phyllostomidae > Desmodus > Desmodus rotundus. The sequence continues at coordinate 21,108,866 of NC_071397.1, forward strand.
GGAGATGAACGTACAAAAAGGACCAAAAGATGAGACAGTCTGGCTTATCAGACAAAACCTGGGTCACGGCACAGTCTTGCCAAGGCTGAGCCTAGGTGGTGCTCCAGAGACACCTCCCTCTGCCAACTGTGGAGACCACAGTCCCCGGGCAGGGGCAGGCTTTTAGCGTGGACGGTCAAGTCTTACAACAGGAACATCTGACGCATGTCTGGCTGAGATCATGTCAATTCTCAGAAGCTGAGTATCAGAAGTGAGAATGGGCTGAGCCCATTTGAAAAGACTTTTTTTTTAATGTAGCAACATCCAAGTGTATAACCAAACAGCGCCAAGAAAGCAACTACCCAAGAGGAGGATGTCATGAAAAGTCGTATTTCTCTCAACTCTTGCAATGTATCTTGAGGAGCTCTGCCCTCTGTCAGGTTGCAGACAAAGGGAGAATTCTTCACGCCTGAGACCATGCGGCAAGAGCAATTAGGTTGATGGGATTTGGTTTGAACTCTAGGCCAGCACCTCTCAGAAGGACAGATGCTGGCTTCTTCCAGATGAGTGTTTCCACTGCACCACAAGTGGAAAACGGCTTCACGGCAAGAAAAGGGCACAGTGATTTTAGCAGCTGGTGAAGCAGCAGCTCGTTGGAGGTTGCATTCCCACTGGGTTAATCTGTATTTAGAGGGAGAAGTGGTCGCCCGTGGAAGATGAATGACATTTCTAAAGTTTTGGGATGTCCTTTGTACTATTAAAAATGCACCTGTAGATGCTCTACCTTAATTAATTAACAAACAATGAAATCTCCTCAAAGTTACACCTAGATTAGTTTAAAATTTCAAGAATACATAATATCTCTATGATCTTACAAATAAACACAAAGTTCAATGCCACATCAGAAATATAAGTGTAGCAGCTTTTCCTTTTTACTTAAAATCAATATTAAAATCTTTGAAACTGATTAAAAAGTCATCCATTGATTACTCTGCATGCATGATGAAATCACTCTCTAATGCCCATTGTTTATTCAACAGCCTTCTCGTTCTTTCTCACTAGTAGGATCCCAAATTTGTTTGCCTATTTATCACTCCCCCATGTGATTCAGAGTAGAGACCCTGATTAGTCTGAACCCACAGTGGCCATTCTATTCTCCTTGCCAGTGATTAATCTAGGAGCGGGCACGTGGCCCAGATCTGGCCAATGAGATGTGAGGGAAAGTCTTCTGGGGACTTCTGAAAAATATTTTCTTCCTCTCAAAACCCAGAAATAAGAACACAGTCACATTCTTCTACAGCTAATTTTGTGTCTGGAAACAACGCTTTGAGAGAATGAGGGGAGATGACCGATCCCTTACAACACTCTGAGAATGCCAGAGCGCAGAACCTAGGCGACCAAGCCAAGGAACCGACCTTGTTCTGATCGTCTGCCACTGGACTTCTTGTTATCAGATAACAAGTACCCTTATTGTCTAAGCCCACTCATCCAGGGTCTTCTCTTACTTGGAAGTGAAATAATTTTTAAAGGTATGTCATGAATACCCAGAATCATTTAAGTACAATCGCTTTATTTTAAAAACTATGCAATGAAATGGAGCATTTTCAGTGTGTACTAATCTCAGCCCTTTAATCAGGAATTGGTCAACAATCTCTCCTTTGACTCACTAGGTGGGCACGGGGTCAGTATTTTCACAGTATTTGTATTGTCATGTTTTATAAATGATTCTAAAAATTAAGGTAAATTATTCTAGAAGAACTTTACCCTTTTAAGTTATTATAATTTCTGACTAACAGACTAGACAAAAATAAAGTTTTAAATCTCAGAATCTATGGCCTTTAAAGGTATGTTGTTTAGATATGTGGATTAATCAGGAAGACCTAAAATGGCATTTTTTATAGTGATTTTTGGTGGATGATGAAACACACAAGTTGACTTACTGCAATGGAAAAAACTCAGGACTAAGTAGGTGGACTTCTCTGCAGCTGGGAGGAAATCCTGGGTAGGAGTGCAGGAGTGGGCGGAGTGCAGGCGTGGGCTTGCGGGGCGCAGAGCACTGTTGCTGGATGTAAATTCCTGCCGGGTCGGTCGTGGTTGGAATGAGGTCCTCACTCCACACTGGCTCCTTCGCACTGCCATTAACATTTATTTACACTTTCCTTTGTTTCAGAACTGTCTGCCCTCAGCTGATAGGGAAAGCGTGTTTATATTTCTTGGGAGCTTAGCTTCAAGGTCACTTCCTACCATTAATTCCCTGTCAGGGAGTGTCACTCAGGGCATTTCCTGTTCATATTCTCCACAGTGCTGAGGAAGAGAAATTTCCAGTGGTCTCTCACTTTTAATCCTCCACAGCAGTCTTCAAGTATGAGCTAGTATACCATTCATTTCATTTAACTGTGACTATTTTGGTAGAAAAAAGAAGTCAACATAATTACTCTAGTATAAATAGAGTTTGTTACTTGCTGAGATGAACTCTATCTATAGAATGGGCAACACAGTATTTTCTTCCATCTTTGGAAATTAACTAGGCTGAGTACAGGTTGCTTAGAAATCAGTGCAAGTAGGTACTAGGTTTAAATCCAGGATATCAACTATTAGCTGAATGTCAAGAAATGATTGCTTTGGTCATCTTCATTAACTAAAGCCAACAGACCTTTGGTTCAATTAAAAACACTCAATTAATTTAAAAAATATTTTAATCATTGATAGCTTTATAAAGAAGGAACAATTTGTTAATATTATGATCGCTTTCACTTTCTGACTGGATATGCAAGATCATAAGGTGAAAGCTTATTGAAATTTTTCAGTAAATGCATTAAATAAATTATAAAGAGTTTTAAATATTTGAGCTTGTTTGACACATGTGATAAAAAAAGAAAAGTCTTTTTATTTTTATAAAATATCTGATTTGATATTATTCAGATATTAGAATTAATTCTTCTGTATTCTACAAATCTATGGAATAGCTCACGAATGCAAGGGTGAGCTCTACAATAGGAAATTGTCAGCTATTTTGTTTTACTTGCATCAAAGTGTTTTTTAAACACTAAATTAAGTTTGTTTTTTTAACAGACTATTTGTGTTAGGGTTTTTGTGAGGAAAACTATAAAATATCAAGGAAGAATATAAAAGACTCCTTAAATAAATTGAGAGAAACATTATATTCCCGAAGTGGAAACTTTCTCAAAGGCAATTGATAAAATAATTCTAAATTTTATTTTAAAAAAACTAAACTAGCATAAATAGCCAAGCAAATTCTGAAGGTATAGCTAAAAAAAAAAAAAAAAAAAAAAAAAAAAGAGGGGGAAGGCCTTACCTTCAGATATAAGGGCACATTATAAAGCTTATAATAATTCTATCGCAGTGCTAACGGTATGAGAATAGACAGAAATCAATTCAGAAGAGACAAGAACACTCACTCAGCAACAGCATAGGCAATCAGACACCCGCCTGCACATCACACAGCAAAAGAAGTTCATGATGTAAGAAGGAGTTAAATGCAAAATAAGTCCATGAAAGAACTGAAGAAAACTTGGGTGAAAAGTACCTGATCTTGGGGCCCAAAGGCTTTTCTGGGCATAAAAGCAGAAGGAAACACACCCTAAGAATCCCAAAACACCAATTTAAAAGAACCTGTGCACCCCTACGCCCATAGCAGGGCTATTTAAATAGCCAAGTGCTGGAAACAGCCTAAGTGCCCATCAGCAGATGAGTGGATCAAAACACTTTGGTTCATTTACACAATGGAATACTACACAGCAGAGAGAAAGAAGGAACTCCTACCTTTTGCAACAGCATGGATGGAACTGGAGAGCATTAAGTGAAATAAGCCAGTTGGTGAAAGAAAAACACCATATGATCTCACTTATAAGAGGAATGTAATGGACAGTATAAACTAACAAGCAAAATAGAACCAGAGGCATAGAATCTGACTGTGGCCAGTGGGGAGGGGAGCAGAGGGGTAATGGTGGAAAGAAAGGGAAGGGACGAGCCAAAGAACATGTATGAATGACCCACAGACATGGACAACAGTGTGGGATGGACTGTGGGAGTGGGGAGTGGGCCGGACAGAAGAGGGCAAAGGGGGAAAAATTGGGACAAGTTTAATAGAATAACAATAGAGAGAAAGAAAGAGAGAGAGAGAGAGGGAGGGAAAGAAAGAGAGAGAGAGAAAGAAAAAAGAAAGGAAGGAAGGAAGGAAAGAAGGAAGGAAGGAAGGAAGGAAGGAAGGAAGGAAGGAAGGAAGGAAGGAAGGAAGGAAGGAAGGAGGAAGAAAAAAATCTGATGTACGTGACTGTATAAGCATGCAAATCTTCCTATTTAAAAAAAAATCCCGGCCCTAGCACAGTTGGTTAGTGTTGTGCCGATGCACCGAGGTTGTGGGTTTGATCCCTGTCAGGGCACCTACAAGAAGCAACCAATAAATACATAAATAAGTAGAGCAACGAATTGATGTCTGTCTGTCTGTCTGTCTCTCTTTCTCCCTCCCCTCCTCTCTTAAAAAATCAGTAAAGTAAAATACAAAATTCTGAACAAAAAAGAAGGCAAACAACTATGAAATGTTTGCAATGTATAATTGAAGGATCAATATGTTTAACAGGGAGATCTTTCAAAACAATTTGGATGAATTCAATGTCCTCCCCAATAGGAATATGGGCAAAGGACATAGGCAATTCACCAAAGATGAATTTCATAAATGTCCATAAATATGAAAAAATACAAATTAAAATAACCACAATGTAATCATAGCCACTAAACCTTGTTTCCTTTTAATTAACAGCAAGGGAAATGCTCATGATATATTTTAATTGGAAGAATATATTATTAAACACTTTACATTGAATGTGTGTTAATTATCCAAAAATACGTGCTTATGTGTAAATTCACCCATAGGAAAAGACATGAAGGCTTCCTGGATTTATCCCTAGGTGGTAGGATACAAGGTTATTTTAAATTTCTTTTTGTGTGTTTGTATTTGTCTTTTACTTTATTAATCAAAAAACAGAAACCCCAAATTCCCCTTGGGGCATCTGATACTCAGCCTCCTGCTCGCCTCTGTTCCCTCCCCGAGCAGCCACCTGAGGATACCCCTGCTCTGGCATCGCAGGACTCAGATCTGAATCTTAAAAAAACAAAGTCTCTGTTCCCAGCCTTTCTCACAGGGTTCAGCTTCCCCTGGCTTTATATCCACCCCTGAGCACACACAGTGAGAACTAGTCACAGCCTTTCTGTAAAATGTGAGATTTTTCAAGTATATGAAAACTAAGCCGTAAAATTTGACACACCAGCTAAATATAGGGGTGCTAACATCCAGTTTAAAATAACTTCGGTCCCTCTATGTGGGCACTGCACTGATTAACACAGAACTTTACCCGATGGCTATGTTATTCCTGCATTTTTCAAATGCTTTCACTCGGACCTTTTCAAAATAAACCGTGGAATGGGGCTTCATGTGCTTATATGGCAAGGTTGCTCCCTATGATACCGTCACAAGGCTAAAGTATAAAATCTAGTTGAGAGTTCTTGCCAAAACATGAATCAGTTGCAGCAGAATATTCTGAGCTCTGTTCTTCTTTTTTTCCATTCTCTAATATTTCTTCACATCGCAGCCCAAACAATCACTCATAATTAAACTGCGGGAAGGAGCGGGCCCTGGCAGGAAATGTCGTTGGCAGGGATCCCATGGCTCCTCACTGTCTTCCACCCAGAACAATTACATCAGTTCCTTCCATTTCCAGAGAGAGAACAGATTTTGCAGAGCAACAGATGAAAATGAGAGGAAAGAGGCGGCTTATTTACATATTCCTAATCAGCTTACTATATAATTTTGTTATGAGAAAAGGAAATGCCTTAAAGAATTGAAAGGTCATCTTAAAAACCCGTTTTCACTTCCCCCGGGATCTACAAGCACATGCCGACCACGGCCTCTGCTCACCAGTTACTCATGTCTGCCGAAAGCCTTCAGGTTCAAAGGGAAATCTAGCCAACAAGTGTGATGTATCCCAGAGTCTGGGAGCTTCAAGAGAAGTTAAATGCCATCCGCGCTTGAAAAGTTAAAAATGTATCACCACTCAGCTCTTCAGCATCTGCTATTTACTCAGTAGCTTCACTGCAAATTCTAAGGCAGAAAGAGGATTAAGAGTCTAAATGTGTATATTGAGACGGGGTAAGAGAGGGATGTCTTAAAGGTTGTTTGACCTCAGCTCTGTTAAACAACAGAGCATCCTAGTCCAACTGCTGCATCCTGATGATAAAGGCCCGAGCCGTTCGGGCCAGGCCAGGGGTCAGAGGCCTCACTTGCCTCGGCTCCAGCCCAGATTTATCCCACCCACCCTGATCATCCTTTCCTCTCCTGGCGGTTCACCAGCTCTTGGCAGCCTGGAATTTATCACAGTTCCCTAGGAAATGACAGTTTGGGTTGAGGGTCCAGTTCTCACAGACCCCAAAGTGCCAGAGACACGTAGAATCTGCAGTCCAGCCTCTCAATATCAGGTGAGACAGCCACACTCTGCACAGGAGGGTCTCAGCCATTCAGGAGGAATGAGTACTGCTTGGGATGTCTAGAAGACATTAGAGACCCCCTTCTTCAGTTCTTTAAATTTCTGACTCTCACGCCTTTCTCCTGAGCTGAAGCCCTAAAGGTCCCAGCTCCCTGGACCTTCAGAGAAGGGAAGACATCAGACAAGCAGGAAAGAGGGTCCAGCACCCATCCCCAGGTCCCTGCCTAGCGGAGCTGAAGTGAGTTCCTTGTGATGGGGGTGAACCCGTGAAATAGGGAGGCCAGAGGGCAAAGGGGGCAAGACAATAAGCGCCGTGCCCTGGGGAATGAGGAGACGACTCCAAGGCATTCATTCCTCCAGAGGAGAAATCCCCGGGTGAGTCCCACATCAGAAAACGAATTCCACGGGACCCCAGGCATGTCGGTTCCTGAAGGGGAAGGATTCAGCCCCCGATCCTGTGCTTAGAAACGGATTCCTGCACAAATCTACACATTTTAGAGTCAAAGTAGACATCTTGACCCTGCAATTGGACCCAGAGCTGGCTCTCACAGTCTCTTCGGCTGTTCAGGAGAACAATATTCTTTAAAATACAGGAGACTGAAGAAAAGTTACAGAAAAGCTGGGGACTTTATTTGAGGGAGCGGGGACACAGGAGAAGGCTGGCTGACAGGCACGGTGGTTCTCTCCCTCCTCACCCAGGCTTGTCCGTGTGCCAACATCTCAAGAGTGTTCAGAAAGTCCTGGCAGAGGAAACTCAGTAAGAATGTCCCAATCAAGAAGCAAGAATATGATTTCAACACTAATAATGAAAGTAGCACCATATAAGGCAGGCGTCTCCTGTTTACAAGTGACAGATGCTCAGCTCAAAAGGGAGTTTGTAACTCAAGCCAATGGGGGAATTTATCAGCTTAAATAAACAGGCCAGTGTTTTTTGGTTTGGGTTTTTTTGTTTTTTTAAAAAGTCTTAGGCACATCTCGATTCAGAGGCTTCAATAATATCATCTGGGTTTTGTCTGTCTCATCATTTCTCTGCTTTCCCTCCTCTACCTCCGCTTAATTCTGTAGACCGGTTCCCCCACAACCAGGAAAAGTAGCTGTTGTAATGGTACTGGTCACTCTTTTGTTCCACAGCATCTGGAACTCCTTTCCCTGCTCGGGAATTTCCCACCTCATAAGTCTTGGTGGGGCACGTGCCCTCCCACTGCAGAAGAGGAAAAATGTCAGATGCCTGATTTCCCAAACTCCTATGCAGCTGGGGCCCCAGCATGTAACCCAGGCAACAGCAGCCAAACACAGCCATCCTAAATTTGGAACCAGACACACAAAAAAGCAAAGGAAGAGAAAAGATTCTTTAAAAACTTTGAGCCCCTCTCCCTGCCAAGCTCACGTCCCAGGTAGGGACCTGTGCTCACAGTGTCAGCTCTGCAGGGGGGCTTTGTGCTCAGCCACAGTGGCGATGGGTGTCCTCACTGGACCCGTCCTGGGAAATAATTTGGGGCCATATTGCTGGTTGTTGAACATAGTGCCTGGTTCTTGGGCATCCCAGGGATTCCTTCTGCTAGCCTGTAACTTTGTCCTAAATTTCTTTTCTGCTTAAACCATCCAGAGTGGGTTTCCACTGCTTGCAGTAAGAACCCGACTGCAAAGAGCTGCCCCAGAGTCACATTGTTCCAGCTTAACACCCCCAGATTCCCTCTTCTAGGTGTGTATGTCAATCCAGGCAATAATTCTTATGGATCTTTTGGGAATCACATGCCATTTCTACCCTAATCAGGTCGCAGGGGTGTCCAACCTGTGGCCCGTGGGCTGCATGCAGCCCAGAATGGCTACAAATGTGGCCCATAACAAAATTGTAAATTTACTTAAAACATTGAGATTTTTTGTGCGTGATTATGTGTCACAGTGTATTTAATGTGTGGCTCAAGACAACTCTTATTCCAGTGTGGCTCAGAGACACCGAAAAGTTGGACACCCTAGAAGAACGGGACTTTATGATCACCAGTCCAATCTGTGGGAAATGTCCGAGGCCAAGGGCAGTGGAGCTCAAAAGCGACAATCTCTCAAAGACCTTATGAAGTGGAGGAGGTGACACTTCCAATGGAAATAGCTGTCAATAAACATTTACCTTTTATACAGAATTTTCCTTAATTATTCACGTCTTTTAATAGAATTATATACCCGAAACCTATTTAACCAATGTCACCCCAATACATTCTATTAAAACTGCACAAATATCAAACATGAAGAACTGCAAGAACAAACATTGTTTGCTCGTCCCAGCTCCTCAGAAGAACAAACTACAGTATGATGCCTCAGACCACAGGTGGCAAACACCAGGCCCTCAGACTGAGTCCGGCCCTCCACCTTGTTTCTACCCGGCGGCAGCACGGAGCTCTCGCTTAACTGTTAAGGAGCAGTTACGTGTATACAGTCCTAAAGTTACATTCGGCCCTTTGAAGGCAACTGCGAGGCTGATGTGGCCCCCGGTGAAAATGAGTTTGACACCCCCGCCTTAAACTGAAGAAACCAAGAAATGCCATCAGATCCTGTGCATGGAATTTCTCAAAATAGATATACTGTGTTTTCTTGTCTCTGAACCTTGCAAAGTTTGTAGAAACATTTTCAGTAACACGTAGACATTCTAAGGAAACCACTCCTTCCTTCTAAACAAAATCCTCACCCCACACCCCACTCTCTTTAACTTTCTACCCCTTTCTGTTCACCTAAACACAATTAAGATTCTTCAGAGTCTTACTGAAATTTGAATCCTCTGGAAAAAGCTTTCCAGAAAACCAGTCTTTGCTGAGGGAAATAACTTCAATTATCACACAGTGTCACTGTGTACCAAAGAGCAGGAACCCCACCAGATGCCGAGTCTTTTTTTTTTTTTTTTAGGACTAGCATAATGTGTATTTGGAATCCCATATGGAGGTGAGAAACATGGAAAAGATATTTCTTTTTTTTATTTTTACAAAAGATAAAATACCTTTTTAATTTTTTTTTATTGTTGTTCAAGTACAGTTAACTCATTTTCCCAACACCACTCCCCCTTCCCCACACATCCCCACCTCCCACTCTCAATCCTACCCCCCCCCCCTTGGCTTTGTCCATGTGTCTTTTATACATGTTCTTGATGACCCTTCACTTTCTTTCCCCTGTTATCCCCCTCACCCTCTCCGGTTACTGTTGAGTTTGTTCTTTATTTCAATGTCTGGTTATGTTTTGCTTGTTTGTTTGTTTTGTTGATTAGGTTCCACTTATAGGTGAGATCATATGGTATTTGTCTTTCACCGCCTAGCTTACTTCACTTAGCATATTGCTCTCCAGATCCATCCATGCTGTCACAAAGGGTAGGAGCTCCTTCTTTCTCTCTGCTGTGTAGAATTCCATTGTGTAAATGTACCATAGTTTTTTGGTCCACTCATTTACTGATGGGCACTTAGGCTGCTTCCAGCACTTGGCTATTGTAAATTGTGCTGCTGTGAACATTGGGGTGCACAGGTTCTTTTGAGTTGGTGTTTCAGAGTACAATCCCCAGCACTGGAACTGCTGTAGAGTCTTACATGCTGCTAGAACTCTTGGGAAGTATGGGTTCAGCTGGAGGTAGAAAGCCAGTTTAGAAGAAAAGTGGGAGAAAGCCAGAGCCAAAGGGAATAGCATAGAAAGAATGTTAGAGAATGAGAAGGAGGACATGTATGAATTGCACGAGGGTCAGCAAAACTGTAATATAAACAGTGACAGCTGTATGCTGAGTCCCAGCAGAAGGAGCCTGTGCTGGTTATTTTCCATTAGGTGCTCCAGATCGGCTCTCCTTTCTTCTCCCCTTTGCTCACTGATGAGCTGCATGAACTAACTCCATTAATCAGCTGTCTGTCTGTCTGCTTGCCTCCAGCTGGGTTGAGCCAGAGGGAGTCACCAGTGGAAGATAGATGAGTAGGAGGAAAGTGAGGTCTGAGATTTTACTTTCCTGCTTTTCTCCCCACGAGACCACAGCTCCCATCAGCAGTCTTCTCTACACAGCCATTCTCTCACTACTGCTCACTACTCACGCCCCTGCCCTGCACCCTCTCAGGACCAGAGTGGGTGGCACTCTCTGCTGCCCTAGGCCCAGCGCAGCAGGCCTAGGTTGGCCTTCCTAAACCATGGCCACACTTTGTAAATAGTCCCTTCACACAATGGTTTTTACACCCCTTAGTCACATCATTTGAGCACACCATCAGTTTCCTGCTGGGACCATGACTGATGCAAAATCAAAACATTTTGGAAACACTTAATGCTTGACCCCACGTGGCTTGGGGTGGGTGGGTAGGGGAAGCAAATGGATAAATTTAAAGGCAGGAAGAGAGAAAAGAGAATGGGAAGGGGAATAGTAGATGGGTTGCATTCAGCCAGACATGTTTCTGCACTGCATGACGTGGAGATGTCAAATACATACATGGGGGTGGGGGTGGGGGTTCAGGAATCTTCACAAGCAGGCAGTTAATGAAACGAGGGAAGTACTGAGGTTGTTGAGGAAACAGTAACAGAGTGAGAAGAGATGTTTGTCACGTTAAAAGTATCAAATAGCTTACATTTCAAACGGGTAAGAGAAAACCCTACATTTCATTTATCAACTTTTATAACTGAAATACCTGTAAATGTTATGTACTGTTTGCCTGGTTTTTTGTTTTTTGGGGTTTTTTTCCTGAATCAAGGAAGTGCTCTGTCAGAGAACTTCCGGTCTATGTCACATGCATTTCTACACAAATTTTCATCATTTCTGCCATCAAGGTGACAAAATGACCAAGACATAAAATTGACCTCTGGAGGAAAAGATTACATATTCTTAATTAGAAGCAATTTCCTTTGGAAAAGAAACCATCAGGAACTCAAATTTTTTATAATTCCTAAGTAGTTCCCCTAAAGTATACATGTCCTTAATATACTTTTAATCGTATTTTTGTTTCCTGACAGTATATGGAGAAACTATACATCCAAGTAGCACAGTAAATGGCAAAGTCGAAAGAAATTTAAGTTTAAGAATGTGAGACAATTAGCATGTGGAACAAGATTTGGTGAAAAAACATCACAATAGGGTTTAAAAAACATAAATGCCCATCAAAGCTGAATGGATAAACAAAATATGATATATCCATACAATGAAGTAGTTCTAAAACATTATGCTGAATAAAAGTAGCCAGAAACAACAGTACATGGTATATTATTGTATTTAAATAAAATCCTAGAAATTATAAACTAATCTATAGTGAAAAATGTGGATTCCGTTGGCTGCTTCAGTCAGGGATCAGATGGAGACGAACACAGAAATGGAAATTTTGGGTATGATGGAACTATTCCGCATCTGAACTGTGATGGATTCATGAGTGTACAGATTTATCAAGATTCTTTGAATTGTACACTTTAAGAGGATACTACTTATTGTACAAAATTTATACCTCAACAGTGACTTTTAAAATAAGAGAAAAAAAAAGTGAGAAGAGCTGTGGGCAGCTGATGGGCTCCCTGGAGCACGAGTGTTTGTGCACAGGAGGGAGAAGGGGGCTGACAGGGGCAGGTAAAAAGTGGGCATAAGACAGTAGAGAGATGTCACTCAAGTAGCAGGAGTCGGCATTTTCAGAAGAAAGAGTTGACTGGTTAGGAGCATGAATCTAAGAACAGAGTTCTTAAGATAATAACTGAAACTGTGACATTGGCTGCGACATTTGAGAACACATCTGTAACCTTGCCAGAGCAGTTTACAAAGAGTGGGACTGTGGACAGCAGCTGGGACCCCACGTGGCAGAGAAAGATGGGGGATGGAGGCAGGGTGTAGAAACTTGGGTTCAGGGCATCTTGGATAACAGAAGAAGACAGAGTAAGATATGACAGTAACCAGAGAGAAAAATGGGTAAGGGGAGAAAAAACAGTTTTCAAAGGAGAGAAATGTGACCACCTTTATCTGCAGAGGGAGTTAATGAGTACAAAGAAAAAAATATCCTCCTCTAACAGACCAAGAAGAGGCAGGGTCCAGAAAGTTGAACTTGAATAGAAGGAACCTCATCCCTCATGTATATATAATAGGGAGGAATAAGGATGAGCTGATGTTGTGCAGATCTTTCAGGGAGGGCCATCAAGTAGAGACCTTTTTATAATGTCTGGCCTCAATTTTCTCTATAAATTAAGAAGCATGGAAATTTGATGTTAGGCATTGAAATACGATAGGGGTCTAGGAGATTTTGAATGGAGAACCAAAAAAGGAAGTGGTATCGGGAAATACTCTGAGACTGGTCTAAAAGGTGGAGGATGAATGACCTAAATTTTTTATATTTAAAGACCCAGGAGAGTAGTCTTTAGCAGAAAGAAAGAATGGAACACAGATACAATGTAGATAAA